>NC_080377.1:95145693-95745693 GCF_014773155.1 Arachis stenosperma
TTTCCATTATTTGAAGTATACATGCACTTATATGATTGAGGCCTTGTTTCACTGAGCTTACATACCCATATGGCCTTCCCTTCCATTATCCTTTGCAAACCAATTTGAGCCTAATACACCCATTTGTTCTTTACTTTAGCACATTACTAACTCTGAGCGAAAAACAATAATGTCCTTAATTTGAATCCTTAGTTAGCTTAGACTAGTAAAAGTTCTCATGATTTAAGTGTGGGGAAGTTAGGTTTGGAAATATTTGGTTTGAATAATTGGGTGCTGTATATTTTAGTGAAAATGTGCAAAATAATGGTTGAGCACATGTTATTGCATTCAATACTTTAATCATATGCATTGAAGAAAAAAAAAGGGTGAAAAAGAAAAGAAAAAAAAGCAATTAAGAAAAGGGGACAAAATGCCCCAAAATAAATAGTGAAATCAATGCATATGAGCTGTACTCAAAACTTAGAATGCATAAATATGTAGTAAATACAGTTAATGGGAAGTTAGATTTTGTATTTTAATTAAATGGATTGTCTTAAGTTAGGTGGAAAGTTTATGTTAATTAAGGATTCAAATTTTAGTCCACTTGGCCAAATACAATCATACCTTGACCTTAACCCCATTACAACCCTTGAAAGACCTCTGATTTGTGTATTGGTGCATTAAAATTTTGTTAATTGTTAGATGAAGAGCAAGCTATAGAAGCAGATCATTAGAGAATTGAGAGAATTGACCCTAGACACTTGAGAGTATAATGATATACACTACCAGTAAGGGTTCAGTGCTCAATTCTATTTCCCTGCTTTCATGAGCTATCTTTTTCTTGCAAGTTATTTGTATTGTATTTTGTGATTTGAATTAGTGAAATCCAGTTCATACTTGTTCTTGAAAGAATTATTTGCTTTTTCACCAAGAAGGTAGAATCATCTTTGCGTAGTTGCATTCACATTCATAGGTTGCATTGCATGAATCTTGCCTTTCCCTACTCATTTATTTGGTCTCCTTGATTTAGCATGGACATGCTATGTTTAAGTGTGGGGAGGTTGATAAACCTATTTTATGGTTTATAATGTTTAATTGTGTGGTTTTATCATGATTTTTACCCACTTATTTAGCATGTATTATATTTCCTTCCTAAAATTATTACATGATTGAAAACATGCTTCTTTGGTCTTAATTTAGCTAATCTTAATTCTCTCTTATTACTATTCGATGCCTTGATCTGTGTGTTAAGTGTTTCAGGCTTCATAGGGCAGGAATGGATTAGAGGATGAAGAGGAAGTGTGCAAAAATGGAAGGAACACAAGGAATCGAGGAGGTGACCAGTGAGAAGTCACGCGGTCGCATGGCTCACGCAACCGCGTGAAATGGAAGAAATCGGAGTGACGCGATCGCGTGCCTGACACGACCGTGCGGATTGGAAGCTGCATATACGACGCGAATGCGTGGACGACGCAGACGCGTGATACGAAAAACGCTGAGTGACGCGGTCGCGTGGACGACGCAGACGCGTGACATGCGCGAACTGCAGAATTACAAAAGTCGCTGGCAGAGATTCTGGGCCGCATTTCAACCCAGTTTTCGGCCTAGAAACACAGATTAAAGTCAGGGAACTTGCAGAGACTCATCAAGCTCTCATAATTCACTTTTCATGTTTTAGATGTAGTTTTAGAGACAGATGTTCTCTCCTCTCTCTTAGGATTAGGATTTAGGACTTCTCTTAGTTTTAGGAGTGACTCTAAATCCCAGGTTCAATGTTCCCTTAAAGTATTTTTTACTTTTATTTATTTTATTTTATTACTCCATTTCTTATTTACATCTCAATTGGCTTATGGCTTTCATGTTATGATTTTCTTTGAATTAATATTATTTGAGGTATTTCAGTCATTATTGCTTTCTTTTCTTTACATGATTATTGCTTCCCATCTGAAGGCATTTTTATTCCAGTAGCTTCAATTTCCTTTCCTTTTGGTTTTAGTTAAGAAATCAGTAACTCAAGAAGTTATCCAACTCAACAGCATAATTGATAATTGTTATCTCCTCTAATTGAATTGAACTTCAATAATCCCAATCTTTTCTTAGGAATTAACTCGGATTTGAAGATCAAACTAATTAGTCACTTGACCTTCCTCTGCTTTAAGTAAGGGTTAACTAAGTGAAATTAAGATTCAATTTTATTATCATTGATAAGGATAATTCGGTCTGGACTTCCAATTTCTTATACCTTGCCAGGAGATTTTATTGTTATTATTTTATTTTATTTTATTTGTCATTCAACATATTCCCTCCTTACCTCCTAAACCCCAATTTACAACTCATAACCAATAATAAGAACATACCTCCCTACAATTCCTTGAGAAGACGATCCGAGGTTTAAATACTCGGTTAACAATTTTTAAGGGGTTTGTTACTTGTGACAACCAAAATGTTTGTACGAAGGGATTTCTGTCGATTTAGAGACTATATCTACAACGCGACTGTTTTTATGAAATTCTTTACTGGCAAAAATCCCAACGTCAAGTTTCCAATCTCTTCTTCATGCTATGTTGTTCATTCGATTCTCCATATGTAGCCATGGGAGTTCCATGAGTGTTCAAGCATTGGGAGGCTAATTGATTTGTTACCGCATCCAAGGCGGCCATAAAATTTTGCACATCCCTTTTCATCTCTTCTTGCCCTTGAACAAGAACACCAAGGGTTTCATCCATTAGAGATTGGGGTGGGTGGAAGGGTTTATCATTTTGGGAGAAGAGTTCATAATAGGAAGGTGGTTCATCATAGTAATGACGTGGTGGTTCTATGTACTCCATTTGCTCCATTTGTTGCTCAACACACTCCAATCTATTGTTCTCAAGTTGAGATTCTACAATCCTCTTCATGCTTCCCTCTTCGGTTGCTCCTCCACAATCATCCTTGGACATATGGTATGAGTCCCATGCATCTAACTTTTCATGGACGGTTGCTTGAAGTCGATCCATTGCTTCCTTGAAAGATGGACATGTATATTCTTCTATGGAGGGTTGTGGTGGAAGGTAGAATTCATCTTGGTTGAAAGGTTTCACACATTGGAGGTGGTTCATCTTGGTCATAATATGGAGAGGGTGGCTCTTGGAAGTATTGAGGTTGGAATGGTGGTAGTTCAATATGTGGCTCACATGGCTCAAAAGGTGGTTGGTATGGTGGATATGGATTAGGGTCATATGAAGGTGGTTGGTAAGAAGGGGCTTGTGAGTATGGTTGAGGGTTATATTGAGGATATGGCTCATAGGCATATGGTGGTGGTTCATGAAAGTCTCAAGTGGATTCACCATACCCATTGGATGGACATGCATCATAGAATGGCTCTTCTTCATAGTGCATTGGTAGAGGTTGTTGCCATGTAGATTAATCATATGCATATGGCTCCTCCCACCTTTGGATGTCCCGTCCTCGATACACATCTTCATTATAGCTCCCATTTTCTACAACATAATTGTAACCAAGTGATGAGCGGATAATTTGTACGCTTTTTGGCATTGTTTTTAGTATATTTCTAGTAGGATTTAGTTAGTTTTTAGTATATTTTTATTAGTTTTTAGTTAAAATTCACTTTTCTGGACTTTACTATGAGTTTGTGTGTTTTTCTGTGATTTCAGGTATTTTCTGGCTGAAATTGAGGGACCTGAGCAAAAATCTGATTCAGAGACTGAAAAGGACTGCAGATGCTGTTGGATTCTGACCTCCCTGCACTCGAAGTGGATTTTCTGGAGCTACAGAAGCCCAATTGGCGCGCTCTCAACGGCATTGGAAAGTAGACATCCTGGGCTTTCCAGCAATATATAATAGTCCATACTTTGCCCAAGATTTGATGGCCCAAATCCTCTGCTCTACCTCGAGTATTAATGCAATTACTATTGTTCTTCTATTCAATTCCGCTTGTTCTTGTTCCAAGATATCACTTGTTCTTCAACTTGATGAATGTGATGATCCGTGACACTCATCATCATTCTCACCTATGAACGTGTGACTGACAACCACCTCCGTTCTACCTTAGATTGGGTGAATATCTCTTGGATTCCTGATACACGATGCATGGTTGATCGCCTGACAACCGAGTGCTCGCCTAACAAACGAGCCAGCCATTCCATGAGATCAGAGTCTTCGTGGTATAGGCAAGAACTGATGGCGGCATTCAAGAGAATCCGGAAGGTCTAACCTTGTCTGTGGTATTCTGAGTAGGATTCAATGATTGAATGACTGTGACGTGCTTCAAACTCTTGAGGGCGGGGCGTTAGTGACAGACGCAAAAGAATCACTGGATTCTATTCCGGCCTGATCGAGAACCGACAGATGGATAACCGTGCCGTGACAGGGTGCATTGAACATTTCCACTGAGAGGATGGGAGGTAGCCACTGACAACGGTGAAACCCTTGCATAAGCTTGCCATGGAAAGGAGTAAGAAGGATTGGATGAAGACAGTAGGAAAGCAGAGAGACGGAAGGGACAAAGCATCTCCATTCACTTATCTGAAGTTCTCACCAATGGAATACATAAGTATCTCTATCTTTATCTTTTATTCATGTTTTATTCGTATATCACCCATACCCATTTGAGTCTGCCTGACTAAGATTTACAAGGTGACCATAGCTTGCTTCATACCAACAATCTCCGTGGGATCGACCCTTACTCGCGTAAGGTTTATTACTTGGACGACCCAGTGCACTTGCTGGTTAGTTGTGCGGAGTTGTGATAGAGAGTTGAGATTGCAATGAGCGTACCATGTTGATGGCGCCATTGATGATCACAATTTCGTGCACTAAGTTTTTGGCGCCGTTGCCGGGGATTGTTTCGTGTATGGACAACTGACAGTTCATCTTGTTGCTTAGATTAGGTATTTTTCAGAATTCTTAAGAATGAGTTCTAGAGTTTCATGATGATCTGTTGGAATCTGGCTGGCTGAGAAGCCATGTCTAATCTTATTGGACCGAGGTTTCAACTGATCATCACAAGAGCTTGTTGATCTCTATCAATCTTGCTATTGGAGCAATGATCTGCTAAGGCTTGGCTGGCCATTGGCCATGTCTAGTGTTTTGGACCGAAGCTTTCTTTGAAAGCTTGGCTGGCTGTGAAGCCATGTCTAATTCCTGGACCGAAGTCTTAGACTAGCATTGCAATGATTCCTGGAATCCAAATTGAGAATTCTGAAACCTTTATTTTCTATTTTCATATAATTTTCGAAAAAGCACAAAAAAATTTTCAAAATCATAAAAACCAAAAATATTTTATGTTCCTTGTTTGAGTCTAGTGTCTAATTTTAAGTTTGGTGTCTTGCATGCATTGTTTATTTGATCTTGGTTTTATTTTCAAGTCAATAATACAGGGAACTGAAGATTCAATACATGCAGCAGAGGAATTATACAAAAAAAGCTGGGCGTTCAAAACGCCCAGTGAAGAAGGACAGACTGGCATTTAAACGCCAGCCAGGGTGCCTGGCTGGGCGTTTAACGCCCAAAAGGGTAGAGCTTTGGGCGTTAAACGCCAGAATGGATACCATTCTGGGCGTTTAACGCCAGGATGGCACAAGAGGGAAGATTCTGTTTTCAATTCAAATTTTTTTTCAAGTTTTCAAAGTTTTTCAAAATCAAATCTTTTTCAAATCAAATCTTTTCAATCATATGTTTTCAGAATCAATTTCTTTCCTTTTTCAAAAATATTTGCTAACAAATAATGATTTGATTGAACATTTCAAGTATGTTGCCTTTTCTGTTGAGAAAGGTTTAATGTTTGAATCATATCTTTTCTTGTTAGGCAAGTCATTAATTTTTTAAAATCAAATCTTTTTTAAATTGTTTTTCAAATCATATCTTCTCAATCACATCTTTTTCAAAATAGTTTTCAATCATATCTTTTTGATTTCTTATTTCAAAATCTTTTCCAAAAATCACTTGATTTCTTTTCCACTTTTAGTTTTCGAAAATCAATTCAAGTTTTTCAAAATGTTTTTAAAATCTTTTTAACTTAATTTTCGAAAAAAATCTCTTCCCCTCTTCTCACATCCTTCTATTTATGGAGTACCACTCCTCCTCAATGCACAATTCGAACTCTATCTCACTAAGTTCGAATTCTTCTACCTCTTCCTTCTATTTTTCTGTTCCTCTAACACCTCAAGGAATCTCTATCCTGTGACATAGAGGATTCCACATTTTCTTGTTCTCTTCTCTTTCATATGAGCCAGAACAAAGACAAAGGCATTCTTGTTGAAGCTGACCCTGAACCTAAAAGGACCTTGAAGCGAAAGCTAAGAGAAGCTAAGGCACAACTCTCTATAGTGGACCTAACAAAAATCTTCAAAGAAGAAGAACCCATGGCAGCCGAAAACAACAACAATGCCAACAATACAAGGAAGGTGCTGGGTGACTTTACTGCACCTATTCCCAACTTCTATGGGAGAAGCATCTCTATCCCTGCCATTAGAGCAAACAACTTTGAGCTTAAACCTCAATCAGTTTCTCTAATGCAATAGAATTGCAAGTTCCATGGACTTCCATTGGAAGATCCTCATCAGTTTTTAGCTGAATTCTTGCAAATCTGTGACACTGTCAAGACTAATGGGGTTGACCCTGAGGTCTACAAACTTATGCTATTCCCTTTTGCTGTAAGAGACAGAGCTAGGATATGGTTGGGCTCACAACCTAAAGAAAGCCTGAACTCTTGGGAAAAGCTAGTCAATGCCTTCTTGGCAAAGTTCTTTCCACCTCAAAAATTGAGTAAGCTTATAGTGGAAGTCCAAACCTTCAGACAGAAGGATGGAGAATCCCTCTATGAAGCTTGGGAAAGATACAAACAATTGATCAGAAAATGTCCTTCTGACATGCTTTCTGAATGGAGCATCATAGGTATTTTCTATGATGGTCTCTCTGAACTATCCAAGATGTCTTTGGATAGCTCTGCTGGAGGATCTCTTCATCTGAAGAAGACGCCTACAGAAGCTCAAGAGCTAATTGAAATGGTTGTAAATAACCAATTCATGTACACTTCTGAAAGGAATCCTGTGAACAATGGGACTAATCAGAAGAAAGGAGTTCTTGAGATTGATACTCTGAATGCCATTCTGGCTCAGAACAAGATATTGACTCAACAAGTCAATTTGATTTCTCAAAGTCTGTCTGGAATGCAAAATGCACCAAGCAGTACTAAGGATGCTTCATCTGAAGAAGAAGCCTATGATCCTGAGAACCCTTCAATGGAAGAGGTGAATTACCTAGGAGAACCCTATGGAAACACCTATAATTCTTCATGGAGAAATCATCCAAATTTCTCATGGAAGGATCAACAGAGACCTCAACAAGGTTTCAACAACAATAATGGTGGAAGAAACAGGTTTAGCAATGGCAAGCCTTTTCCATCATCTTCTCAGCAACAGACAGAGAATTCTAAGCAGAACCCCTCTAATTTAGCAACCATGGTCTCTGATCTAATCAAAACCACTCAAAGTTTCATGACTGAAACAAGGTCCTCCATTAGGAATTTGGAGGCACAAGTGGGACAGCTGAGCAAGAAAATTACTGAACTCCCTCCTAGTACTCTTCTAAGTAATACAGAAGAAAATCCAAAAGGAGAGTGCAAGGCCATCAACATGGCCGAATTTGGAGAGGAAGGAGAGGCAGTGAACGCCACTGAGGGAGACCTCAATGGACGTCCACTGGCCTCCACTGAGTTCCCCAATGAGGAACCATGGGAATCTGAGGCTCAAAATGAGACCATAGAGATTCCATTGGACTTGCTTCTGCCTTTCATGAGCTCTGATGAGTATTCCTCCTCTGAAGAGGATGAGTATGTCACTGAAGAGCAAGTTGCTAAATACCTTGGAGCAATCATGAAGCTAAATGACAAGTTATTTGGAAATGAGACTTGGGAGAACAAACCTCCTTTGCTCACCAAAGAACTGGATGACTTGTCTAGGCAGAAATTACCTCAAAAGAGACAAGATCCTGGGAAGTTCTCCATACCTTGTACCATAGGCACCATGACCTTCAAGAAAGTTCTGTGTGACTTAGGGTCAAGTGTAAACCTCATGCCTCTCTCTGTAATGGAGAAACTAGGAATCTTTGAGGTACAAGCTGCAAGAATCCCACTAGAGATGGCAGACAATTCAAAGAAACAAGCTTATGGACTTGTAGAGGATGTTCTGGTAAAAGTTGAAGACCATTACATCCCTACTGATTTCATAGTCCTAGAGACTGGGAAATGCATGGATGAATCTATCATCCTTGGCAGACCCTTCCTAGCCACAGCAAAGGCTATGATTGATGTTGATGGAGGTAAACTGATCATTCGAGTGAATGAAGAATCCTTTGTGTTTAAGGCTCAAGGATACCCCTCTGTCACCATGGAGAGGAAGCATGAAGAGCTTCTCTCAAATCAGAGCCAAACAGAGCCCCCACAGTCAAACTCTAAGTTTGGTGTTGGGAGGCCACAACCAAACTCTAAGTTTGGTGTTGAACCCCCACATTCAAACTCTAAGTTTGGTGTTGGGAGGTTCCAACATTGCTCTGAGCATTTGTGAGGCTCCATGAGAGTCCTCTGTCAAGCTACTGACATTAAAGAAGCGCTTGTTGGGAGGCAACCCAATGTCATATTTTATCTATTTTCCTTTGTTATTTTATGTTTTCTGTAGATTGATGATCATGAGAAGTCACAAAATCAATTGAAAAAGCAAAAATAGAATGAAAAACAGGAAGAAAAACAGCACACCCTGGAGGAAGAACCTACTGGCGTTTAAACAGCACACCCTTTTACTATTGTATTTTCATCTTGGTTTTTCTGGTTCCCTCTCTGGGACCGAAGCCAATGATCACTCTTGTTCTTATGTATTTTCAACGGTGGAGCTTCTACACACCATAGATTAAGGTGTGGAGCTCTGCTGTACCTCGAGTATTAATGCAATTACTATTGTTCTTCTATTCAATTCCGCTTGTTCTTGTTCCAAGATATCACTTGTTCTTCAACTTGATGAATGTGATGATCCGTGACACTCATCATCATTCTCACCTATGAACGTGTGACTGACAACCACCTCCGTTCTACCTTAGATTGGGTGAATATCTCTTGGATTCCTGATACACGATGCATGGTTGATCGCCTGACAACCGAGTGCTCGCCTGACAAACGAGCCAGCCATTCCGTGAGATCAGAGTCTTCGTGGTATAGGCAAGAACTGATGGCGGCATTCAAGAGAATCCGGAAGGTCTAACCTTGTCTGTGGTATTCTGAGTAGGATTCAATGATTGAATGACTGTTACGTGCTTCAAACTCCTGAGGGCGGGGCGTTAGTGACAGACGCAAAAGAATCACTGGATTCTATTCCGGCCTGATCGAGAACCGACAGATGGATAGCCGTGCCGTGACAGGGTGCGTTGAACATTTCTACTGAGAGGATGGGAGGTAGCCACTGACAACGGTGAAACCCTTGCATAAGCTTGCCATGGAAAGGAGTAAGAAGGATTGGATGAAGACAGTAGGAAAGCAGAGAGACGGAAGGGACAAAGCATCTCCATTCGCTTATCTGAAGTTCTCACCAATGGAATACATAAGTTTTTCTATCTTTATCTTTTATTCATGTTTTATTCGTATATCACCCATACCCATTTGAGTCTGCCTGACTAAGATTTACAAGGTGACCATAGCTTGCTTCATACCAACAATCTCCGTGGGATCGACCCTTACTCGCGTAAGGTTTATTACTTGGACGACCCAGTGCACTTGCTGGTTAGTTGTGCGGAGTTGTGATAGAGAGTTGAGATTGCAATGAGCGTACCATGTTGATGGCGCCATTGATGATCATAATTTCGTGCACCACCAAGCTCATAGCCAAAGTGAGAATTCATAATGAAAAGAGAAAATAAAATTCAAAAGCTAATAGAAATCAAGAGAAACAAAATTCTATAACTAGCAAATAAAGCAAAAGGCAATATATTCACAATATTCACATATGTACAATAACCAATAACATAACACCATTGCAATTCCCCAGCAACGGTGCCATTTTGATTATTGGATTTTTGACGGTTTAGAATTTCAGCAATGAAGTCTCGTTGTAAAGTATAGTCTCTAAACCAACAATAATCCTCTCATACAAAAATTTGTTTGTCACGAGTACAAACCCCTAAATTTATAAACCGAAGTATTGGAACCTCGGGTCGTTCTCCCTAGGAATTACAATAAAGTGTCTTGTTATTGGTTATGAGTTATTTTTGGGGTTTTGATAAGAAATATGAAAGATAAATGGCAAAAAAAGTAAACTAATAGCTAAAAAGTCTTGGCAAGGTTTGGTGGTCAAGGATCTCTATCCTAATCACTAACCACAATATGAGAATTGGCAATGATTAATCCCATTAAGTCATCACTAACCACAATATGAGAATTGGCAAGGATTAATCCCATTAAGTCATCCTCTAACTAGTAAAAGAAAGTCAAATGAGCTATATCAATCCTAGTCCATAAGTCCTAACTCTCCACTAATTCAATTAGTGAGAACTAGAGTCAATGGATCCCAATCATCAATCACTTGGACATTAGCAACTCAAGAAGTCCTAAGTTACCTTTCCAAGCCAAGAGCACAAAATTCTACTCTAAAATCCAACCAAGCATTTTATCAAACACTTGGAAGGCAAACGAATAAAGCATAGTGAATCAATCAATAAGAATGAAATCTAACAAGAACTAATTGCAAGGAATTAACAACAACAATCAAAAGAAACACACTTATTATGAATTACCTCAAATTGAATTGAAAGAAAATGGAAGGAACAATAGTAGATCTACAATAAAGTATAAGAACAACATAAAGGAAATTACAACAAAAGAATAAAAGAATGATGATTGCAACAACAAAGAATTGAGAAGAAGAAGTTGAAGAAGATGAATGAAAAACCTAGATCTAAAAACTAAACCTAATCCTAGAGAGAAGAGAGAAGTGAGAGCTTCTCTCTCTAAAACTAAATTTTCCTCCAAAACTAAACTAAACTAAACTAATGGTAACTAACATGTTCATCCCTCTTTAATCCTTGGCTTAAATAGCATCAGAAATGAGTTGGATTGGGCCCACAAGGCTTCTAAAATCGCTGGCCATGAGTTGCATTAAGTGGATCCTGTGCCACTGATGAGCGGATAATTTATACGCTTTTTGGCATTGTTTTTAGGCAGTTTTTAGCAAGTTCAAGCTACTTTTAGGGGTGTTTTCATTAGTTTTTATGTTAAATTCACATTTCTGGACTTTACTATGAGTTTGTGTGTTTTTCTGTGATTTCAGGTAAATTCTGACTGAAATTGAGGGATTTGAGCAAAACTCTGAAAAAGGCTGACAAAAGGACTGCTGATGCTGTTGGAATCTGACCTCCCTGCACTCGAAATGGATTTTTTGGAGCTACAGAACTCCAATTGGCGCGCTCTCAACGGCGTTGGAAAGTAGACATCCAGAGCTTTCCAGCAATATATAATAGTCCATACTTTATTCGGAAATTGACGACGTAACTTGGCGTTGAACGCCAAGTAAATGCTGCTGTCTGGAGTTAAACGCCAGAAAAACGTCATGATCCGGAGTTGAACGCCCAAAACAGGTCATAACTCGGAGTTCAACTCCAAGAGAAGCCTCAGCTCGTGGATAGATCAAGCTCAGCCCAAACATACACCAAGTGGGCCCCGGAAGTGGATTTATGCATCAATTACTTACTCATGTAAACCCTAGGAGCTAGTTTATTATAAATAGAACATTTAACTAATGTATTTGACATCTTGGGACGATTAGTTCTCAGATCATGGGGGCTGGCCATTCGGCCATGCCTGAACCTTTTACTTATGTATTTTCAACGGTGGAGTTTCTGCACACCATAGATTAAGGGTGTGGAGCTCTGCTGTACCTCAAGTATTAATGCAGTTCTATTTTCTTTTATTCAATTCTATCTTATTCTTATTCCAAGATATTCATTCGCACCCAAGAACATGATGAATGTGATGATTAGATAACCCTCATTATCATTCTCACTTATGAACGCACGTGATTGACAACCACTTCCGTTCTACATGCAACAGAGCTTGAATGTGTATCTCTTAGATTCCCCAACAGAATCTTCGTGGTATAAGTTAGATAGATGGCGGCATTCATGAGAATTCGGAAAGTTTAAACCTTGTCTATGGTATTCCGAGTAGGATTCTAGGATTGAATGACTGTGACGAGCTTCAAACTCCTGAAGGCTGGGCGTGATGACAAGCGCAAAAGAATCAATGGATTCTATTCCAACATGATTGAGAACCGACAGATGATTAGCCATGCGAGTGACAGCCGCAGAGGACCATTTTCACTGAGAGGATGGAATGTAGCCACTGACAACGGTGATGCCCTACATACAGCTTGCCATGGAAAGGAGTAAGAAGGATTGAGTTGAAGCAGTAGGAGAGCAGGCGTCCTTGAGCCTTACAGTACCTCCATATGCTTATCTGAAATTCCCACCAATGAATCTGCATAAGTATTCTATCCCTTTTATTATTTCTTCTTTTTATTAATTTTCGAAACCATAAACAATTTTAATCTGCCTAACTGAGATTTACAAGGTAACCATAGCTTGCTTCATACCAACAATCTCTGTGGGATCGACCCTTACTCACGTAAGGTTTATTACTTGGACGACCCAGTACACTTGCTGGTTAGTTGAACGGAGTTGTGGATTCAACCAGTGCCATAAGAATGATTTCATCTCAAAATAGTTAGAACATTGATCACAATTTCGTCCACCAGCCACCATCGGTGCATTCACGTACCGTGCGCGTGTGCACCCATATGCACTATGCAACTATTGAAAATATTATACCATTTTGAAGCCCCAAATGTTATCTTTCCAACCCAACTAGAACCGCATCATTTGGATCTCTGTAGCTCAAGTTATGGTCGATTAAGTGCGAAGAGGTCAGCTTGATAGCTTTTGCGATTCCTATATTTCTTCATGAGTTCTCCATTTTTACATGCTTTTCCTTCATTCCCTTGATCCAATCTTTACCTCCTAAATCTAAAATCACTTAACAAACATATCAAGGCATTGATGAGAGAACTTTTGTGTGGTCTAGAATTCAGAATAAATTCCCGTTGCAAGTATAGCTTCTAAACCAACAAAAGTCCTTTCATACAAACGTTTTAGTTATCACAAGTAACAAACCCCTAAATAAATTGATAACCGAAGTATTTAAACCTCGAGTCGTCTTCTCAAGAAATTGCAGGGAGGTATGTTCTTATTATTGGTTATGAGTTTGTAAATTGGGGTTTGAGAATGAGGAATGAATATGGCAATTAATTTAAATGGTAATTAAAATAAATAAATACTGTAAAGCAAATCCTTTGGCAAGGTATGAGAAATTGGAAGTCCAGACTTAGTGATTTTTATCAATAATAATGAAAGTTGAATCTTAATTCCACTTAGTTAACCTTTGCTAAAGCAAAGGAAAGTCAAGGGACTAATTAGTTTGACCTTCGAATCCTATTTATTTCCTAAGAAAAGGTTGGGATTATTGAAGTTCAATTCAATTAGCAAAGATAACAGTTATCAATTATGTTGAGTTAAGATAACTTCTGAGTTACTGATTTCTTAACCAAGACCAAAGAAAAAAGGAATTAAATCTACTGGAATGAAAATGTCTTCAGATTGGGAATAATCAATAACATGAATAAAAGAAAGCAATATTAATTGAAATACCTCAAATAACATTAATTCGAAAGAGTAATTGTAACATAGAAGAATTCATACTAAATTGAAAAGCAAGTAATGAAAAAGGAATATTGAACCTGATAAAAAGATAATCCTCAAAGTAAATAAATCCTAAATCTAAATCCTAATCCTAAAGAGAGAGGAGAGAACTTCTCTCTAACTAAACCTAAATCATGGAAAGTGACTAAAATTGGAGACTCCTCTCAATAAATGCATTCCCCCACTTCATAACCTCTGGTCTATGCCTTCTGGACTTGGAATTGGGCCAAAAAGGGCTTTAGAATTCACTATGAGCTTTTTCTGCAATTTCTGGTGTGTGGCCTCTGTCATGCATCCGCGTGGGTCACGCGGTCGCGTCAATTGGAGTTTTCTTTGTCGCGCGGTCACGTCAGTCATGCGGTCGCATTATAGATGTTCTTCTTTAGGTGCACGGTCGCGTTAGTCATGCGACCGCGTCGCTGCTTCTTCGCGCTTGGCATGCGGCCGCGTCGTCCATGCGGTCGCGTCGCTGCCAGTTTCTTCACAAACTCCGTTTTACGCTTTCCTTCTATTTTTGTATGTTTTCTTTCCATCCTTTGAGTCATTCCTGCCTTAGAAGATCTGAAACTACTCAACACACAAATCACGGCATCGAATGATAATAAAGGGTAATTAAAATAATTAATTTTAAAGCATAGGAAACATGTTTTTCACATACATCACATAATAAAGAAGGGAAAGTAAAACCATGCAATTAATATGAATAAGTGGGTGAAGGATTGAATAAATCACTCAAACTAAGCACAAAATATATCACAAAATATGGGTTTATCAGGCATCTAATAGAATCAAGGTGAATTAAATTTAGCTATTTTAAGACCTAAAAAGTATGTTTTCACTCTTAAGCACAATTAAAGGAGAAGTTACAAAATCATGCTATTTCATTGAATAAATGTGGGTAAAAGGTGATAAAATCCCCAAAAATTAATACAAGATAAACCCTAAAAATGGGGTTTATCAGCCGCCGCGCACACTCTGCCTGCGCGCGGATTGCAAATGCCCCAGGGACGCGTACGCGTGCTGTGCGCATATGTGCCGACTGCCACACATGATGTTTTAAGAGGCACGTGACCAGTGCATGGAGGCAGTTAGAAATCCTGTTTTGGGGAAGAGTTTTGGCGAAAAAAAGCTTAAGAAGGTCAAGGATTGAGGGGTTTAGGGGATTCACTCATTTTTGGATAGAGAGAGAACCTCCAACCTCTCTCTAGGATTTCATTCTCCATTGCAATTCTCCTTTGATTCTCTTGGTGAGAACCATTGTAATAAACTTTTATTTTGATGCAATTAGTAGATCTACTCCTCCTATTCTCAATTTGTGTTCTTTGATCCTCTCACTTTGGATCTAGCTTTGACTTTGTTACTTGGATTTGGAACTAGTGACTTGAGGTACTTTCATATCCATTACTTGTAATTATTCAATTGTTGATGATTGTGTGATTTAGATCTCTTAAATTCAATTCTTCATTTCAATTTCATAATGCCTCTTATGAATGCTCACCAAATATTTGATAAAATGCCAACACTAGTTATAGAGTAAAAGTCTTTCACTTGGCCTAGGGTTTGAACCATTAGAAAAACTTAAATAGTGGATGTCAATTATTGATTGAGAATTAAGAATTGCCAATTGGCTTGGAGTGTACTAAAGCTAGATTCTCTTAGGGTGAAGCTAGGACTTGTGACTCAAGCTAGTCACTTTCACTTGAATCTCCTCTATAATTAGAGGTCAACTAAGTGAAGCAAGACTTAATTATTATCATCATTGAAGGAAACTATAGTGATAGAGCTTCCAATGTTAATCCTTGGCCAAGTCCTTTAACATTGATTGTTTGTTATCCACTTTTGCTAGCTTGAACTAGTACATCAATCTTCAAAAACAACAACAAAAGCTTCCTAATCAATAACATGCGTTCTATAATAATTCCAAGGGAGGACGACTCGGGAGATTAATACTCTCGATTGTATATTGTAGAATTGCTTGATGCGAGATTTGAGTGTCGATTAGACTATACTCACGATTGTATTCACTATTAAATTCTATATCGACATACAAAATATCATTTATCAGTATGTCTAAATTAATCTTTTCAAAAGAATAATAACTATTGTTTATGAGAATTAAAGATTATTTCTTATATTTTTCCATCCTTCTATTTTAGGGTGTTATTACTTAGTGGATGCTGGCTATACCAATGGGAGAGGAGTTTTATCTCCTTATAAAAATGTTCGGTATCATGTGAATGAGTGGGTTCAAGGTCATCGGGCACCATAAAATCGTCTAGAGTTATTTAATAAGAAGCATTCTTCAGCTAGAAATGTAATTGAGCGGTGCTTTGGGTTGCTTAAGAAAAGATGGGCAATTCTATGAAGTCCCTCATTCTATCCTATTAGGGTTCAAAGCCACATTATTATTGCTTGTTGTTTGTTACAAAATTTTATTCGTATGAACATAGATGTTGATCCCGAAGAAGATGCAACTCTTTTGCAAGAACACATGCCCGTAGGAGATGATACTATAATTGATGAAGCTGACACAATTGATGTTGTGGAAAGTAGCCATGAGTGGACTCAATGGCGTGAGGACCTAGCAACCGAGATATGAGAAATATGGAGAGGAGAACATGGTGCGTAGAGTTTTTATCTTTGCTAGTTTTGTCATGTTTGCATTTGTCCTAAACGATAAATTATTGTATTTGAATTCATTTGAGTTTTTTCTTCGTGCAATATGTATTTGCCAACTCGGATTCATAATTTGTATTCTAATTAAACATATAATTAAGCAAGGGTTTGTTTTAATTGTTCAAGAGATGTCAAAATTCTAGACTAGTATTGAAATCTTTGAAGTATGTTAATATTGTGATACTGATCATTTTAATTGTACTGCAATTATAATTTGCTAGTAATACTTTTCTGCACTATCTTTGGTATAGGTTTCATATTACTGTAAGTAATTATAAAGATAATTCTAATACCACTGAACTCTAATTTTGCTAGTACTTATGCTACCATGGTTTACTTTATTTGTTATTGTGCATAAATATTATCTAGCAGCAAATGGCCTCCACACCCCGCCAATGGACTGAACAAGAAACTGAACAATTCGTGGTGTTCATGGAGGAATTGGTTGTTGAAGGCAAGAGGGCAGATGCCAGTCAATTTAAGCCAGGGGCATTTCAAAAACTAGTGGACAAGATGAATGAGAAGTTTTCTGGATGTGGTCTCACTGTGAAGCACATCAGAAACAAACACAAGCGCCTGAAAGAAAAATATATGATTGTGGCTGAGATGTTAGGTTGTAGTGGTTTTGGGTGGAATTCTGAAAAGATGTGTGTTGAAATGGATAGTAAACAAGTATTGGAAGCGTGGGGAAAGGTGTGATAGTAATTTTACGCATTTAATCATGCTTCTTACAAGTACTTTTTAATTCTCATGGAATTGTACACTTTGTTTTATGTTGTACAGGGTTGCAATGTTACACTCTACACTATAGACAAGCCATTTTCTTTGTTTGAACGTCTTAGGAGCATTTTTGGCAAGAATAGAGCTACTGGTCTTGATGCATGTAGTGGAAAAGATGCTGAAGAAGATGTCACACCGGGCTCTACATTTGCTGCGGCCACAGCTGGTGGGTTGGGTTTAGGCAGAGACGATGTTGACATGGAGGACTTAGTAGCTGGCGAGAGCGAACTACCCAATACTTTTTCAACCTCATTTGCTTCGTCAAGTGAGAAAAATCAAGGACGTCACACTGCAACTAGAAAAAGCAATGATGCTGCAGTCCTATCAAACTTAGCTGAAACTTTTAAAGCTGCGGTTGAGGATCAAGAAAAGCATGTGCAGGTACTAGCCAATGCAATGTTTGGTGTTAATGAGCAAGTGAATATTGGCTGAACGCTGAAGAGTCTTGGTTTTAACACAATGGAGATCGTGCAAATTGCAAAGAAATTTGTGCAGAATCCAGAATTGAAGGCAACCTTTTGGAGTTTGGACGAAGAAAAGACGGCATTCACACGAGATATAATGGAAAATTTTTAGCTATTGTTGGGTGTAAATGGTGGTCTTAGTAGTTCACTTATTATGGTCTCTTTTGCTAAAACTTATTAGACTTTTCTGCATTATGTTGTTTTCTCTTATGCTAATCAAGTGAAGTACACTAGCTAGTTTGCAACTCCTTTATGTGTGAATAGAATTTTATTCATATTGTTCAATTTTCTGTGTTGATTTTCTGCTATTATGCAATTATGTTATCCATCAGGTAAACGTTAATCGTATTGTGCAATTTGCACTTAAAATTGTGCAGTCCTACTAAATTATATTGAATTCTGCATTATGTATATTAGGTTTCTGCACTTAACTTATTTATTAGGTGAGCGTGTGCAAATGTGCACTTAAATTTCTGCAAAACTACAAAATTCTATTGAATTTTGCAGATTTGGAATCAAGTCTTGCTTAAAACTTGTGTTTTCTTAATCCTATATTGATGTTTATAACCTGAATTCTTAATTTCTGCACTTATATATTAGTGCAAATCATACAAGATATAACTTCAAATACTATTAGCAAAACAAAGAAACAGAACAAACCAAAGTAAACATCAAAGAAATAACTTTTCATTGAATTTTCAATTCATATAATTTCATTACAAAAGAAGGACCCAGCAATCAATTATGTATTTGCTAAAGCTAAACCAAGTTTACTCTTATGCTGTCATTTGTCATGATTTATTGTACAGATACAAAGCCAAATATCACAAAGAAAAAATACAACTTTCAAAGTCTATTAACATTCCCAACAGCCATCATATGTTACTAGCACTTTGTCTTCTCCTCTTGTAGTTTTATTCCTTGAGATTTTCTTTCTTTGTTTGCTCCTTATGCATTCTTGAAGTCATGCTTATCTGAAATGGGATAGATGTAATACAATAAATTGAACAGTTCACAACTAAAGAATCCAATAACAAAAAAAAAAAAGAAGATAAAATTCACTCCTCTTTAGTACTTTATAAAGATAAAGCAATTTCTTTGCTAATAGTATGATAAATTCATTTAAGCCTTTACTCAATATTTCCAACTTGGATTACAAAATGAATTAAAATACGATTCAATAATGTCCAAACTGTGATGATGATCTCTTCTTTAAGATGAGGCAGAAATTGAGTCACATCATTGAAATCAGTAAGGCACTCAATTGGAAGGGCAAGGAAGGAATTCATGAGAAAATCATCAATTGAATCAACTTTTGCCACACCAACCAGCCTGCAATTTCCCTCTTCATCCAATCTCTTTCCTCTTCCACTTTTCATGTCATCCTTTGATTCTTCAGATCTGAAGGATGTCATCACCATTAGTGGTGGAGCTTTGTAGATACTCCCAACAGAAAACAAGAACTTGGCCTTGAATTCAAAATCAACTTAGCTTGTTAGAAACATGATTGCAAGAATTTAAACTCAATTTCCACTATTGATGTAAGAATCACTATGCCATACATATAAAATTCTAGAGTTCAAAGATTGTAATCTCCTATGAAATTAAATTGGTTACCTTACCAGATTCTCGGTTAATGGTTCCTTCAAATGCTTCTGGGACTATATCAATCTTCAAGAATGGGGTAATGGCAACAATCACACTCACATATATATAAAATAAGAGTTAGATGCTTAAACAAGTCCTATGCGTAGTGAGGTTAATTAATTTTAAACATTTTTGTAATGAACTTCAGCTAATTGTAGAAAAAAAATTTTATGTTTTGTGGTCTCCACTCTAAATGAGTCATACAAGATGCAATAGCATTTCAAGTTTTCAACCCTTATCAGGATAACTTTATATCCATTACACTTTGAGAAGCAATGAGAAATTATTAATTTTGTCACTAATTCACTTTCATGACACCAAAAACGCATAAGATGCTCTATAGAAAATAAGAAAGAAACATTGATAGGAATACAGAGAAAGAGAGTGGCACCTCTGGATTATTTCAACGGTAATGAATAAAACCTGATATCAGCACACGCGCTCTCCATCGATGAGCAATACTCTGAGAACAACACTGGCTAAATGGACCTGCAAATAATGACCCAACAATTAAGAAGAAGAAGAAGAATCATACAGAGATTCGCCTCGAGAAAGAAGAACCACACAAAGATGCACCCAGAAAATATCCACCAAACAGCAAAGAGGATGAGGCTAGAAGAGAGATATTTGGGGGTAGGGGTGAGGGGGGAGAAACCCTCGAAGCAATTTGCAAGTTTCTGAAGTAGGTTTTTTTTTAAATTATTTTATTTTTATTTTAAATTATAGGGAGAAAATGGTCTTTTACTAATTATCTAGTGTCTTGTTCTTTAAAACAAACACCATATTAGACACTCTCCTAATGTCATGTCTATTATATCCAAACACCATATAGAAATACAAATATTTTATGTCTATGTCTCAAGTGTCTATGTCTTAATGTTTATGTCTTAATACATACACAAACCAAATGCAGCCTTAGGGTGAAGGGGGTTAGGGTTTTAGTTTTAGAAAATTAGGATTTTTAATTTGTAAATTTAGGGTTAGGATTAAGATTAGGATTTTATTACAGGTAAGAATAGAATAGATATTTGATTAAAATTGGAGAGGATAATAATAATTTTAAAACCAAACGTAATATTTAAAAACACTATTTATTAATATTTTGCTAAATTTAAATAATTATTTCTAATTTTATTTATAAAATAAAAACACATTCTATAAAGTACATTTTAAATTCAAAATATTAATTATTTAAACTAAATTATATAATTTTTTATTATAATTTTATTACCAAAATTTTAATTTTAAATTATATAAGATAACTAATTATAATAAAATTATTCAAGAATATTAATTAACTTAAACTCAAAGTATTTATAAAATTAATTTAATTAATTTTAATAGATTATTTTCTAAAAATGAAAAACTTGAATTAAATCATAAATTATTCATAATAGAAGTTATTTAAATTAAATTATATATTTTTTATTTTTTAATTATCCAAATTATAATTTCAATTATATTAAATATCTAATTATGTTAATGATTACATAAACATTCTAATTGATTTAAATTTTAATTATTTTTAAATTCAAAGTATCATAAAGTTAATTACTTTTAGTAAACTAATTTTTTTTAGAATAAAATTCTCAACAAATATAATAAATTTAATTTTTCAAAAGCTCAAAATGTTACTGTTGCTAGCTATATAAAATGGATTCCAGGAGGAGCAAAATAACTAGCTAGCTAGTACTGTTTTGTTTGGCTATGGTTTTTAAATGAATCTCTTTGGTAGAATCACTATTTATTTATTTATTTATTTTTATAATTATGAATTATTTTAGTCATTTTCATATTTCTTGTTTAATTTTGACACTATATCATTATAAATACTTTTCTAATTAATTTTTTATAACATTATGTAGAATAATTTTGAGGATGTTGATGAAGATTAAGCTGTTTATCATCATAATGATTTTTTGAAAAGATAGAGCAGTGGTGAGAAATGATAGATATATGTATAGTTGATTAATAATTTTTGTTAGAACATACTTATGTAGGATATAATATTTTTATTTTTCGTAGTTTATTAGTAGTAAACTTTAAGTGATCTTATACATATTTTGATATAGATATGCTTAATTTAGTGTGAGATGTATGAATATTTAAAATTATGTTCATTCCAATACTTTTGGTTCAATATAAATATATTTATTTTGTTTAAAGATCATTTTTATTATTTAAAAAAATATTTAGTATTATTATGTATTTATTTTTATTTTATAAATTTAACTAATTCAATTAAAAATACAGAATTATATATATGTAATTATATTACGAAATATTAAGTTGTAGAAAAATTTATTAGAATATTATATATATATAAATAAAAAAATTGAAGGACTTAAGGCTACACTTATATAGAGTATCTATAGTATACAATGTGGCTATACTTTAAAAGTGATGTAGTAGCTAAGAAAAATGTAGCCTATTTTAGTAAGTATGAAAGCTGAAAAGTGTAGTTTTTGGTCCTGAACAGTATCACTTAAAAAATGCACCATATTCCCAAAAGCCCATAGTATAGCTTTTGATACAGAAAAACGTAGCCTTTGAGAATAGGCCACGGCTAAATAGACATCCCCACTAAAGCATGTCCATAGCAATAAATGTGTAGTCTTTACTTAAGGCATAATTTTTTTTTCATTTTCAGCAACACTTTTCAAGTGTGGCTGAATTGGGATTTTTTTGTAGTGAAAGTAAGAATTTTAATAGAAATAAAATAGTAGAGTAATAATTTAAAATCAAATTAAATACAAAGTAATTATCTTTGACATACCATTTTATTATCAACTTGTAAATTTATTTTTAAATAAATACTAGTTCAATCGAATTAGAGATAATCAAATTAATTTTTTCTTTATTCATAGATTAAGGTTCAAAGTCTAAATATTTAAAATATAACATATTACATTCTTATTATTTTTCAATTACTAAAACTTTAAATTATAAATAAGAATTTTTTTCAATTTATATATATATATAAATCTCTAAAAATATAATCTTAAATAAATATAACAAATAAAAAGTAACTTATTATTTAATTTTTAAAAATTTGTGATTTTAATTCCTACTTCATTTATAAAAATTTTCGTCCCAAAAATTAATATAATAAACAAAATATTACATAATTTTATACATTTCACTTTTTAAACACCTTATGAAAAAAGCGAAAAGTTTTAGCATATATATATATATATACAAGTTCTAAATACCAGGATATTTATATGGCATAAAATAATAAGAGAAAAAGTGTGATGCAAAAGTGAAGCTACAAGTTAGGCTTAATGCAAAAGATTACATGGTTCAAACATGCGATGGTAGTATAATGTGGAGAAAAGTTACAACCTCAACCTAATGTACCTTCACCATTCTCAACCATGCTTTATTGAACAACTTATCTAAGGGGTTCTCAACTTCAACCATCATATAGCAAATCCTCTACCGGTCACAAGTCTAACAACTGCAAACTCTTTCACGAGAAACCAAGCTCCACAACTTCCAGTGACATAGCACACTTACAAGCTCTACTTTCCACATTCACGAACGGCATACTAATGAACTAATTGTTGAAATCACAAGTAAACAAGGATATGCAAGCAATGAAGAGTGCCAAAAAGAAAAAAAATCAATTGAAAATCTTAAGAATAACTAAAATAACTAAAATCAATGGTGACACTTACAAAGTTTAAGAGTATGATTAAAAACACATTTAAATACATGGTTCATAAAGAATGAAAAACTTAAGGAAAATTATTTCATGTTCTAAAAGAAAAAGGTATGCAACAAATATTTTACAAAAGAATGACAAGAGCATAAATGTTGTGTCACGTTAGAACGAGTTGGTGCAGAATTTATAACCATAAACTAACCGGCAAGTGCACCGAGTCGTACCAAATAATACTTCAGGTGAGTGAGGATCGATCTCACGAGGATTGATGGACTAAGCAACAGTGGTTAAGTGATTTACTTATTTAGGCAAACAGAAAATAGTGTTTGAGAGTTTGAAAGCATTAAACAGTAAATTTAGTAAATCAGAAAGCAAGCAGTAAACAAAGTTCTGAATAATATATGAAAAAACAGTTAAGGCTTCAGAGTTATCTATTTTTCGGATTGACTTTTCTTACTAATTATTTTAATCATGCAAGATTTAATTCATGGCAAACTATATGTGACTAAACCCTAATTCTTTAGACTTTTTTAGTCCTCTCTAACTCTCATCAACCGCCAATTTCTTGATCACTTAATTTCAATTAGAGGGTGAAGCTTAATTCTAGTTTATATGCCACAAAAATTCTAATTACCCAAATATAAGAAGATTATATATCACGTATCCCGTTAAGTCCAGATAATTATAAATTTAGGAGAAATTGTTTTCAAGCTGTTGCTCAAGTAAAGAGCTTTTCCAAGTTATACAATAACTCAATTAGAACAATGGTCATACTTCCGTTCCACCCAAATTCATAAAATAAAAAACGAAAACAGTTCTTGAATTATATATCAGTACATGAATTAAAATAGAAAAATAATAGTATCAATCCATACAATAGACAGAGCTCCTAACCTTAACAATAGAGGTTTAGTTGCTCATGGTTCAGAGGGAAAACTAGAATTCGTAAAAACTGTAATTTGCGGAATGAGGTAGAAGAAAAGAGAAGATCCCGAAAGGCTGATTCTTTTCCCTTTTATATCTAATCCTAATTAATATAAAATATATTTCCTAAAACTAAAATAATATCTTTTTCTATTTTAAAATAATATACAAATTTAATCAAAATTAACTAATCATTCGTGCAAGCTCTTGGACGTATGTGGGGACCATTGGCGTTATTGGAATCCACGCTGAACTTGGCCTTTCCCAAATTCAGCGTGGAGAAGACAGTGGAGTCTAGTGCGTGTCCCCTTGAATCCACGCTGAACTTGGCTTTTCCCAAATTCAACGTGGAGAAGGCAGCGTGTGCTTCCCTGGGAGTTCTCAAAACTATTATATATCGTTAGAAAGTCCTGAATGTTATCTTTCCAATGCCGCTAGAATCACGTCAATTGGACCTCTGTAGCTCAAGTTATTTCTGTTTGAGTACAAGAAGGTCAGGATTAACAACATCATTCGCTTTCTTTCTTTTCTGCTACGAAATTCCGTCAAATCCATCCGAATGCTACCTGAAATAAATAGAATTGTACACAACTCAAAGTAGCATCCATAGTGGCTAAAAGATATTTAAATTTTGATTAAACTCAATAATTTGAATGCAAATTCATTAGGAAAAGATAGAGAAGATACTCACGCATCACAAATAAAAGTCAAAATAGATTATGCAAATTTTAAAAATGAAAACTAGTTTGGTTGGGAGCAAAAATATTTCCTCAAATATTTTGAAAGATATTTAGGTGCATAATCGAACAAAACATGTATTAAAACTGTGATATTGTTGGAAGAAAATTAAGTTGCCTTATGCCAAAACAATTTCCATGTGAAGATAGAATATGTGAATTTTGAAAGATGAAAATAAATTTTGCTAAGGACCACAAATAATTTCACGAAAACCTCAAATGGTACTTAATCAAATACAGGTATGCTGTGAAATCATGGCAATGTTAGAAGGAAATCAAAGTTTGTTTAGAAAAAAAAAATCTAAGGTAAGGTTTTAAAATATATAAATTTTCAAAATTTATATAAAGAAGTGCATGCAAAACTAAAGACAATCTTATCAAAAATTTAAATAGTTGTGGACATAATTAGACAAGAGAATAATGGAATTTGAATTTTTTTAAAGAGAATCCGGTACAAGAACTTTAGAAGGAACACAAGAAATGATGTATTACACCAAAATGAATCCAAATCACAATAATGTGTCGCACAGGTCAAATAAAGATATGCAAAGTCAAAGACGACCTTGCACAAGAAATAACCCAAACTTCTTTGAAAAGGATTTTAAAACAAAACTCCGAGAGGATACTTAAAATAATAACCTCATATAGATATTCAAGAATATTAAGATATGCTAAAGAATGAAATCAATTTCACATTTCAAGAAAGAAACTTAAATCAAGGGAATTCGAATAGGATTCACAAAGTATGACAAAATAAACAAGTTTTCAACTGATTTGAAAAAATATAAAACTTATAAAGAGAGACAACTCAATCAATAGAAAATTCTTAAAGATTTTAAAGATTAATTTGATTCATCAAACAAGTTCAAAGTTACATCAAAGAGTAAATAATAAGTCAAGAAGAGAAGTTTAAACAATAAAAAGATAGGCATCCCAATTTAAGCATACACATGCGGTTAGGGTCAAACAAGAATGCATATAAACAAAAGAATAAGGTTGAAAGATAATTAAATTACTTTTCAAGAAAGAAAGAAATCCCAAACAAGAACATTCAAGACAAACCATGAAAGAACAAGATAAGTAATCGAGTAACCTCTAGAAGCAACATCTATTATTTCGAAAATCCCGCGATATGCGTTACCTATTACTTCTATTTTACTCATGATAACTCGTTAGTACTTTCATAGCTTCTTAATTTGAATCACTCAAATAAACTCACTTTCAATTTAACTAAGTTTCTCCAAAACGATTTCCAGCTTCACTCTTAACTTTAAGACATTTTCAAAAAGTTTCGAAATCCATTCATTTTCACCAAATCAAGTTCAAATACTTTAACTCTTCTAAAACTTCTCAAAACAGAACACTTTAATCAAATTAACCAACTCTAACTACTTTTCAAGCTCAAAACTTTTCTTCACATACTCGAAAAATGTTTAATTTTAAATACCTATTTTCATTTCTTCATTTTTCGCTTAAAGCGCCCCAAAACATATTTTTTTATAATTAATTAAACTCAAAACAAGTTAATTCTTATTATCAAACTTTAAACACTTAAAAAAAATTCTGACAACACATCCCCTAAAATTCGGATTTTACCACCCTTCTTTTCACGTTCTATCAAAACCACATTTCCCAAACCATTCTCAACTATTTTCAATATCAAACTATTTTCAAATATCAAATCACTTCCAATCTCAAACCATTTTCAATATCAAATCATTTTCAATCTCAAACTAATTCCGATATCAAATCATTTTCATATATCAAACCACTTCCAATCTCAACCATTTTCAATATCAAATCATTTTCAATAAATCAAGAAAACCAATTCAACAAAGTCAACCAACAAATTAGAATACCCAGCCTACTGAAATAGTCAATAAATCAATTAGGCAAACAATTACATTCATCTAAAACAACCCAATTCAATCCATAAGATTCATCAAATCATAAAAATATAGGTTTCATATCAATATTTATTTATAACAATTTTGTAGTATAAAATAAGTTTTAAGAAAAATCCTATCTCGAATAATCGAACCAATAAAGCCAAATATGTTAAAAAATCATTTTTCTCGTAGCCCGCAACAATAGCAGCCACAACCACAACTCCACACTACTTTCGCAACAATAGCAACAACTTTAATCACGACATGCAATAAGCAAAACTCAACCCTACGTTACCAAAACCTCCGAACCTTGATAGAAATAAAAGGATAGAGTTGATAGAAATTAGGGTGAGTATGTGGTGTTAGGGTTAAAATAGTGTGGATAGAAATTAGGGTTTCGTATTTGAGTAATGGGAGATTTTAGAGTTTGATAAAATAAGAATTTTAATAGAAATATAATGGTAGAGTAATAATTTAAAATAAAACTAAATACAAAATAATTATCTTTGAAATACTATCTCATTATCAATTTGTAAATTTATTTTTAATAAATACTAATTCAATAGAATTAGAAATAATCAAATTAATTTCTCTTTTATTCATAGAATATAATTCAAAGTCTAAATTGATAATCAAAAGTTTTGGTTGTCACAAGTAACAAACCCCTTTGAAATTGATAACCGAGTATTTAAACCTCGGGTCGTCTTCTCAAGGAATTGCAGGGAGGTATGTTCTTATTATTGGTTATGAAAAAGTGTGTTTTGGGGTTTTGGATTAAGGTTAAAAGTTAGTTGAATGACAAGTAAAATAAAATAATAATAGCTGTAAAATAAACTCATGGCAAGGTATGAGAAATTAGAAGTCCTATCCTAGTTATCCTTATCAATTGTGATGAGAATTGGATTTTTCTCCCACTTTGTTAACCTCTAACTATGAAGGTAAGTTAAGTGGATGAATTAATTCGAATCCTCAAGTCCCAGTCTTTCCTTGGAAAAAGTTGGAGTTATTGGATCTTGAATTAATTCTTGAAGAATTCCAATTTTCAGTCAACAATGAGTTTGATAACTCAAGAGTTACCAATTAATCAACCAAAGCCAAAAATATAGAAAGCTAAACTGAAATCATAAATATCTGGAATACCTCAAATTATATTGAATGAAAATGTCAATTCTAACACGGACAATATCCATAAGCCAATTGGGCAATATATACCAAACACAAATAAAAGCTTCAGAGTAAACAAAAATAGAAGAGAAAATAAATAGTAAAAGGAATATTGAACCTGTAATGAAGAAGTTGAAATCCTAATCCTAATCCTAAGAGAGAGGAGAGAACCTCTCTCTCTAAAAACTACATCTAAAACTAAAATTATAAATTATGAGAGCATGATCTGAAGTGTCCTTCATTCCTCCACTTTGCAGCCTTTAATCTGTGTTATCTGGGCTTGAAACTGGGCCGGAAATAGCCCAGGATTCGCTGTTTGCGAAATCTGCCAGGCTGATTTTCGCAGATGCGATGCGTCCGTGTGAATGACGCGTTTGCGTCGCCTATCTGTACGGCCACTATAGTAAATTATATATCAAATCGAAGCCCCAGATGTTAGCTTTCCAACGCAAGTAGAACCGCATCATTTGGATCTCTGTAGCTCAAGTTATGATCGTTTTAGTGTGAGAGGGTCAGGCTGACAGCTTTGCAGTTCCTTCAACTTCTTGTATTCCTTCCACTTTTGCATGCTTCCTTTCCATCCTCTAAGTCATTCCTACCCTGTAATTCCTGAAATCACTTAACACACATATCAAGGCATCTAATGGTAATAAGAGAGGATTAAATAAAAGGAAATAAAAGCAAAGAAGTATGTTTTCAATCATAGCACAGAATCAGGAATGAAAATGTAAAACATGCAAATCATATGAATAAGTGGGTAAAGAGTTGATAAAAACCACTCAATTGAGCTCAAGATAAACCATAAAATAGTAGTTTATCAACCTCCCCACACTTAAACATTAGCATGTCCTCATGCTAAGCTCAAGAGAACTAAAAGAGTGAAGGAGAATGGTAAGAATGTATGAGATGCAACCTATGAATGCAACTAAATGCAAAATGTTTCTACCTACTTGGTTAAAAATAAATAAGTTCTCCAAGACAAACATAAATCAGATTTTACTAATTCAAATCATACAGTGAAAACAAGTAAACTTGTAAGAAGATAGCTCATGAAAGCAGGGCACATAGAATCAAGCATTGAACCCTCACTGGTAGTGTATATGCGCTCAAATATATCAAGTGTCTAGGGTCAATCTCTCTACTCTTCTCTAATCATGCTTTCTAAAACTTTATTCTTCATCTAACCAATCAACAAATATTTAGTATACTAATACAAACATCATGAGGTCTTTTCAGGGTTATAATGGGGCTGAGGTAAAGGTACGGATATATATATATATATATATAAGGCTAAGTGAGCTAATTAAGTAAATCCTTGATTAGTCTAAGATCTCACCTAACATACATACTTTGTAAAGCAAAGCTTCTTTACCTATTCTCCCATATTTTTCCCACTTTTGATGTTACATGCTCATGCATTAGTTTTAATTTTGTCCCATGTGCATTGCTTTATTTTGCATTTGGGAAATTCTTTTGTATCCCCTTTATTCAAATACTGAATTATATATTTTTTTTAATGCACATGGTAATTCAATTATTTTGATTTCACATGAGCATGCTTCCTAAAAATTTTATTTTGAATTATTTCATTCTTTTCAACTTCCCACCCTTTGTTTTTATCATCCATGTTCCCAATAGGTTTCCCACACTTAAACAATTACACAATTTTTATCTTAAGCTAACCAAGGATTCAACTTGGGATTTTAAATTTATTTTTCTGCTTAAGGCTAGTGTTGTGGTTTATAGAATAAGAGGGAATTAAAGGCTCAAGGGGGCTAACAAGGGTGATGTAAAAGGTAGGCTAATTTTGGGATAAGTGAGCTAGAATCAAACAATGGCCTCAATCATATGCAAGCATGTAAATATATTAAATATTGGACATATAGAATGGAACAAAGCAAAGATTACAATTATAGAGAAGAAAACACACGAGAATAAAAATTTATGGTTAAATAATGTAACCATGTAAATAAACTTAAAATCTCATAGGTTGTGTGTTCTTTGGCTCAAAAACCATGTTCCAAATACAACTTCAAACAAATTTAACACAAAAATTTTCAATTTAAATTAGTAAAATATTATAAAATAAAGTCTTGAAAAGAAATTTATTACTTCAACCAAGTGGTAAAATATGCAATCAAACATGCAAATGCAATAACTAACAAGGAAAATAAACCATTGGTGTTGAGATAGAAGAGTAACTAACCCATGGAGATCAGTATCGACCTCCCCACACTTAAAGATTGCACCGTCCTCGGTGCATGCTAAGATGTGCAGGTGGACGGGTTGCTTCAACTGATGCTTTTCTCCAAAGATTGAGCAGATGAACTTGTTTGTCTCCCCAGTAAGAAGCTTTTCCTCTCCCTTTTGTGGTGGCCATCCTGAAAGAAGAGGAAAAAGAAGAAAAAGTAACCCAGAAATAAAAATAAGAATATAAATAAAGTCAGGGTGGGTTAATGCCAAATAATGGGGGTCTCAATTACATGGTAGCTACAACATGTAAGTGAGAAAATAGTAGAGACACATGGCATATCAATAATGTAAAAATTTGCAAAAATGAGGGAAGAGAGTGTGGGTAAGGAGAGATAATATAAATTTATGTCAATGCAAAAATGATACAGGTATAAAAGATTGGCATTGATCTAAATAATATTACCTAACCAGAATAAAACAAGTCACTATGCACTCAAAATAATTCAAGAGAAGATGCAACAGTTAAATAAGAAAATTCAACACCAAAGGAAAAATAACGAATTTAGAAAAGAAGAAAGAATATACACTAAATTAAAATGCAATGAATGGAATATGCAAATAAATAAAATGAAAGATAAGAAGAATGAGAAGGGAAGGAAGTGAGTAAGAAAGGAGGGAGGGAAAAGCTAGGATTGGGGAAGAAAAGATAGGATATTTGGCAAATTAGGATAAGCTGTGCGGCGCAAGCGACGCGGACGCGTGGGGCACGCGGTCGCGTGACTTGCGCTTTAAGTTAATCGACACAGTCGCGTCGGTCACGCGGTCGCGTGACACATGTTATGCTTCTGGCGCGAGTGCAGCCTCGCGCCTGCACAACTCTCTGTTTGAATTATTTTATTTGCCAAATTTGGGGTGACGCGATCACGTGGGGCATGCGATCACGTGAGTGGGCTTTAGAAGGGAATGACGCGGACGCGTGAGCCATGCGTCCGCGTGGGTAGAATTGTGCGTTTAGCACCAATCCAGCACCACTCTCGCACAATAATTCGTTGTGCACCCTTTTTACGTCGAAAATCAGGGCACGCGGCCGCGTGGGGCACGCGGTCGCGTGGGAGGCCATTATTTCAATGTGATGCGGACGCGTCAGCGACGCGGTCGCGTGGGACGATTTGTGCCACTGGCACGCCTCCAGCCACGCTCCAGCGTGACTCTTTGTTCGTTTTTATTTTCTCCCCTCTCCTTTCGACGCGGACGCGTCGTTGATGAGGTCGCGTCGCGTGGCATTTTCTTTTTTTTTTGCATGAAAAATGCAGAATGCAATGCTAATATGAATGTTATGCAAAACTCCAGGTTCAATATAATAAGATAAAAGAAGACTCAGAAACAAATAAAACTAGATAAAAATGAAAAAGAAATGATCATACCATGGTAGGTTGTCTCCCACCTAGCACTTTTAGTTAAAGTCCTTAAGTTGGACATTTGGTGAGCTCCCTGTTATGGTGGTTTATGCTTGTACTGATCCAAGAATCCCCACCAATGTTTGTACTTCCAGTACCCTCCGGGGTCCCAAACTAAGCATGTAAAGCCCTTAAGAAGCTTCAAACAGATTCTTAGGCTCCCGGGGTGACAAATGTCAGAACAGATTCCAGGATCCCGAACCTTACTTTTACACCCGTTTTTGTCTCGATCTGCATTTTTCCAGCCGGGTGAAAGGTGATCTGAATTCTCACTGCAGTGACCAAACAACTTCCTAGACCCATTCAATTGAGCTTTACACCAACCTTTGCGTTTAAACTTAAAGCTTCCAACCATAATGAACCTTGCAGGACAATTCTTACCATTGGCCATCTTCCGCTTACTCTTAATGTCACAAAGAGCTCTAAGTTGACCATCCGTCTCCAGTAGCCCATATTCAAGTGGAATTAGAAAGCTAAGGGATATGAATTTTACCCACTTGAATGTTGTGAAGGATGATGGCAACTTAGGGGGAGGTATTTTTAATGAAATTGCAAGCTCCACTCCCTTGTGCCCTTCTCTGATAATTACCACCTCTTTGCAAGTTTTTTCAATTTCAACCTCTTCCTCTTGGTAGCTTTCTTCCAATTAAATCTCCTCTTCATTGCTTTCCAAGGGCATGGGAGGTTGTGCTTCTTCTTCTTGAATCTCCATCTCTTGATCAACCTCTTCCAAGTCTTCAACTGTGATATGCTTTGGAGGTTGTACACCCTCCTCAGTATCAATTTCAAACGTCTTGGAAGGGGGTTCTATGATTGGACTTTCCCATGGAGGTTCTGCATCTCCTAAATCTTCAACCACTTCTTCTTCTTCAATAATTGCGACTTCCTCCACTTGTTCCAGTACAAAGTCATGCTCCGTACCGTTCATTGGAGTTTCTAGTATCTCCTTCATGCTACGTTCTTCATTAGATTGTCCACATGAAGCCATGGGGGTTCCTTGAGTGTCCGAATGTCGGGAAGCTAATTGAATTATTGCTTGCTCCAATTGACGAATGGTTGCCTAAAATCGATCCACTATTTCCTTGAAACGATCCTTTGTCTCTTGATGCACTCGGCTTTCATAAATAGGATCATAGTGGTCTTGGATTGATGGATATGGAGATGGTGAATATTGAAGTGGTGGTTCTTGTGAGTAATTGGGTTGGAATTGGGGTGGTTCTATATATGGTTCATATGGCTCATAAGGTGGTTGGTATGGTGGTTGAGGGTTAGGGTCATATGGAGGTGTTTGGTGGTAAGGGGCTTGTGAGTATGGTGGTCCAAAGCTATATTGAGGAGGGAGTTCATAGGTGTATGGTGGTGGTTGTTGATAATCAAAAGAGTGCTCACCATAGCCGTTATCTTGGTATGCATCACAGAATGGTTGTTGATAGTCCATTGGAGGTGGTTGTTGCCATGAGGGTTGATCAAATCCTTGTGGCTCCTCCCATCTTTGATACTTCCAACCTTGATGCCTATTCTCATTGTAATTTCCTCTTTCTGCAACATAATTGTAACCAGACTCATAGCCAAAGGGGTGAGAGTTCATAGTAGTAAGAGAAAATAAAAACAAAAACTAACAAAAAGAAAATATTTTGAAAAAGATATAATTTTTGAAAAAAATTTGAATTTTGAAAAATAAGATAAGATAAAAAATTTTAAAATCTGAATTTTTTTTTGAAAAATATTTACAATAACCAATAATAAGGCACACGTTTGCAATTCCCCTGCAACGGCGCCATTTTGACGTTAAGATTTTTGCTAGTAAAGAATTTATAAAAATAGTCGTGTTGTAGATATAGCTTCTAAACTTACAGAAATCCTTTCATACAAAAGTTTTGGTTGTCACAAGTAACAAACCCCTTTGAAATTGATAACCGAGTATTTAAACCTCGGGTCGTCTTCTCAAGGAATTGCAGGGAGGTATGTTCTTATTATTGGTTATGAAAAAGTGTGTTTTGGGGTTTTGGATTAAGGTAAAAAGTTAGTTGAATGACAAGTAAAATAAAATAATAATAGCTGTAAAATAAACTCTTGGCAAGGTATGAGAAATTAGAAGTCCTATCCTAGTTATCCTTATCAATTGTGATGAGAATTGGATTTTTCTCCCACTTTGTTAACCTCTAACTATGAAGGTAAGTTAAGTGGATGAATTAATTCGAATCCTCAAGTCCCAGTCTTTCCTTGGGAAAAGTTAGAGTTATTGGATCTCGAATTAATTCTTGAAAAATTCCAATTTTCAGTCAACAATGAGTTTGATAACTCAAGAGTTACTAATTAATCAACCAAAGCCAAAAATATAGAAAGCTAAACTGAAATCATAAATATCTGGAATACCTCAAATTATATTGAATGAAAATGTCAATTCTAACACGGACAATATCCATAAGCCAATTGGGCAACATATACCAAACACAAATAAAAGCTTCAGAGTAAACAAAAATAGAAGAGAAAATAAATAGTAAAAGGAATATTGAACCTGTGATGAAGAAGTTGAAATCCTAATCATAATCCTAATCCTAAAAGAGAGGAGAGAACCTCTCTCTCTAAAAACTACATCTAAAACTAAAATTATGAATTATGAGAGCATGATCTGAAGTGTCTTTCATTCCTCCACTTTGCAGCCTTTAATCTATGTTATCTGGGCTTAAAACTGGGCCGGAAATAGCCCAGGATTCGCTGTTTGCGAAATCTGCCACGCTGATTTTTGCAAATGTGACGCGTCCGCGTGGATGACGCATTCGCATCGCCTATCTGTACGGCCACTATGGCAAATTATATATCAAATCGAATCCCCGGACGTTAGCTTTCCAACACAAGTGAAACCGCATCATTTGGACCTCTGTAGCTCAAGTTATGATCATTTTAGTGTGAGAGGGTCAGGCTGACAGCTTTGCAGTTCCTTCAACTTCTTGTATTCCTTCCACTTTTGCATGCTTCCTTTCCATCCTCTAAGCCATTCCTGCCCTGTAATTCCTGAAATCACTTAACACACATATCAAGGCATCTAATGGTAATAAGAGATGATTAAATAAAAGGAAATAAAAGCCAAAAAAGCATGTTTTCACTCATAGCACAGAATCAGGAAGGAAAATGTAAAACATGCAAATCATATGGATAAGTGGGTAAAGAGTTGATAAAAACTACTCAATTGAGCACAAGATAAACCATAAAATAGTGGTTTATCATGGAGTCACAAAATAATTACAAAAATTAAAAACAGAATCAAAAACAGAAGAAGAAAAAGCACGCCCTGGAGGAAGAGCTGTCTGGCGTTTAAACGCCGGAAACAAGCATCTGTCTGGCGTTTAACGCCAGAAACAAGCACCAAGCTGGCGTTTAACGCCAGAAACAAGCATCAGGCTGGCGTTAAATGCTAGAAATAGGCTATATTTGGGCATTTAATGCCAGAAATAAGCTGCACTCTGGTGTTAAACGCCAGGATTGCATACAGAGGGCGTTTTACACGCCTAATTGGTGCAGGATGATAAATCCTTGACACCTCAGGATCTGTAGATCCCACAGGATCACCTCAGGATCTGTGGACTACACAGGATCACCTCAGGATCTGTGGACCCCACAGGATCCCCACCTACCCCACTTCTCTCTTCTTCACACAATCCAATAGCACTATACCCCTCACCAATCACCTCAATCTCTCTTTCCCATTACCCCTTCACCAATCACATCCATCTACTCTTCCTCATAAACCCCACCTACCTTCAAATTCAAAATCTCTTTCCCACCCAAACCCACTCTAAATGACCAAACCCAAACCCCTCTCCCTCCACTATATAAACCCCTCCATCCTTCTTCATTTTTACACAACACAACCCTCTCTTCTCCCCCTTAGCCGAATATACACCTCTCTCCCTCTCCTTCATATCTTCTTCTTCTTCTTCTATTCTTTCTTCTTTTGCTCGAGGGCGAGCAACATTCTAAGTTTGGTGTGGTAAAAGCATAGCTTTTTTTTGTTTTTCCATAACCATTGATGGCACCTAAGGCCAGAGAAACCTCAAGAAAGAGGAAAGGGAAGACAATTGCTTCCACCTCTGAGTCATAGGAGATGGAGAGATTCATCTCAAAAGCCCATCAAGACCACTTCTATGAAGTCGTGGCCAAGAAAAAGGTGATCCCTGAGGTCCTTTTTAAGCTCAAAAAGGGCGAATATCCAGAGATCCGACAAGAGATTAGAAGAAGAGGATGGGAAGTTCTCTCTAATCCCATTCAACAAGTCGGAATCTTAACGGTTCAAGAGTTCTATGCAAATGCATGGATCACTAGGAACCATGATCAAAGCATGAACTCAAACCCAAAGAATTGGCTTACAATGGTTCGGGGAAAATGCTTAGATTTCAGTCCGAAGAACGTAAGGTTGGCGTTCAATTTGCCTATAATGTAAGAAGATGCACGCCCCTACACTAGAAGGGTCAACTTTGATCAAAGGTTGGACCAAGTCCTCATGGACATATGTGTGGAAGGAGCTCAATGGAAAAGAGACTCAAAAGGCAAGCCGGTTCAATTGAGAAGACTAGACCTTAAGCCTGTGGCTAGAGGATGGTTGGAGTTCATCCAACGCTCCATCATCCCCACTAGCAACCAATCCGAAGTAACTATGGATCGGGCCATCATGATCCATAGCATCATGATTGGAGAGGAAGTAGAAGTTCATGAAGTCATCTCTCTAGAACTCTACAAAGTAGCCGAAAATCCCTCCACCTTGGCAAGGCTAGCTTTCCCTCATCTCATTTTCCATCTATGTAACCTAGCTGGAATTGTCATAGAAGGATACATCCTTATTGAAGAGGACAAGCCCATCACTAAGAAGAGGATGGAGCAAACAAGAGAGCCCATTCATGGATCTCAAGAGACGCATAAGGAAGCTCATCATCAAGAAATCTCTGAGATGTCTCAAGGGATGCATTTTTCTCCAAACAACTAGTGAGAAAAATTCAACACTTCTCTAGAAAGATTGAGTCATAACATGAACCAATTAAGGGTGGAACACCAAGAGCATTCCATCATTCTCAATGAGATTAGAGAAGATCAAAGAGCTATGAGGGAGGAGCAATAAAGGCAAGGAAGAGACATAGAGGAGCTCAAAGACACCATTGGTCCTTCAAGAAGAAGGCGCCACCCTCACTAAGGTGGACTCACTCCTTAACTTCCTTGTTTTTATCTCTCTGTTTTTCGATTTTATGCTATATGTTTGTCTATGTTTTGAGTCTTTACTACATAATCATTAGTATTTAGTAACTATGTCTTAAGGCTATGAATAATTCCATGAATCCTTCACCTTTCTTAAATAAAAAAATATTTTTAATACAAAAGAACAAGAAGTACATGAGTTTCGAATTCATCCTTGAAATTGGTTTAATTATATTGATGTGGTAATAATACTTTTTGTTCTCTGAATGAATACTTGAACAGTGCATATTTTTGATCTTGTTGTTGATGAATGTTAAAATTGTTGGCTCTTGAAAGAATGATGAAAAAGAGAAATGTTATTGATGACCTGAAAAATCATGAAATTGATTATTGAAGCAAGAAAAAGCAGTGAAAAAGAAGAAGCTTTCAAAAAAAAAAGCAAGCAGAAAAAGCCAATAGCCCTTAACCATGTGCTTGTGTCATGAAGGTCCAAGTGAAAAGCTTGAGACTGAGTGGTTAAAGTCGTGATCCAAAGCAAAAAGAGTGTGCTTAAGAGCTCTGGACACCTCTAACTGGGGACTTTAGCAAAGCTGAGTCACAATCTGAAAAGATTCACCTAGTCATGTGTCTGTGGCATTTATGTATCCGGTGGTAATATTGGAAAATAAAGTGCTTAGGGCCACGGCCAAGACTCATAAAAGTAGCTGTGTTCAAGAATCAACATACTTAAATAGGAGAATCAATAACACTATCTGAACTCTGAGTTCCTATGGATGCCAATCATTCTAAACTTCTAAGGATAAAGTGAGATGCCAAAACTGTTCAGAAGCAAAAAGCTACAAGTCTTGCTCATCTAATTAGAACTAATATTCACTGATATTTTGAGATTTATAGTATATTCTCTTCTTTTTATCCTATTTTATTTTCAGTTGCTTGGGGACAAGAAACATTTTAAGTTTGGTGTTGTGATGAGCGGATAATTTATACGCTTTTTGGCATTGTTTTTAGGTAGTTTTTTGTTGGATCTAGCTACTTTTAGGGATGTTTTTAATAGTTTTTATGAAAAATTCATATTTCTGGACTTTACTATGAGTTTGTGTGTTTTTATTAGTTTTTATGAAAAATTCATATTTCTGGACTTTTTCTTGCTTCAAGAATCAATTTCATGATTTTTCGAATTATCAATAACATTTCTCTTTGTTCATCATTCTTTCAAGAGCCAACAATTTTAACATTCATAAACAACAAGATAAAAAATATGCACTGTTCAAGCATTCATTCAGAAAACAAAAAGTATTGTCACCACATCAATATAATTAAACTAATTTCAAGGATGAATTCGAAACTTATGTACTTCTTGTTCTTTTGTATTAAAAACATTTTTCATTTAAGAAAGGTGAAGGATTCATGGAATTATTCATAGCCTTAAGACATAGACACTAGACACTAGTGATCATGTAATAAAGACACAAACATAGACAAACATGAAGCTCAAAAACTGAAAAACAGAGAGATAAGAACAAGGAAGTTAACGAATGAGTCAACCTTAGTGATGGTGGCGCTTTCTTTTTGAAGGACCAAAGGTGCTCTTGAGCTCCTCTATGTCTCTTCCTTGCCTCTGTTGCTTGATCCCTAGTGATTTTGGTGCTCCTATCCTTAGTTGCTCCCAATAATTGTGTGGAGGAAAATGTATCCCCTGAGGTATCTCAGGGATTTTTTGACGAGAGAATTCCTCATACTCTTGTTGAGGTCCATGAGTGGGCTCTCTTGATATGCAGTCAAATGCTCTACTTCTAAGCTATGGACCCTTGAGATGAATCTCTCCATCTCCCATGACTCGGAGGTGGAAGCTTTTGTCTTCCCTTTCCTCTTTCTAGAGGTTTCTCTGGCCTTAGGTGCCATAAATGGTTATGGAAAAACAAAAAGCTATGCTTTTACCACATCAAACTTAGAATATTGCTCTCCCTCGAGCAAAAGAAGAAAGAATAGAAGAAGAAGAAGAAGAAGATATAGAGGAGAGGGAGAGAGAGGTGTGTATTCGGCTAAGGGGGAGAAAAGAGGGTAGTGTTGTGTGAAAATAAAGAAGGATGGAGGGGTTTATATAGTGGAGGGAGAGGGAGTGGGGTTTGTTCATTTAGGGTGGGTTTGGGTGGGAAAGAGATTTTGAATTTGAAGGTAGGTGGGGTTTATGGGGAAGAGAGGATGGATGTGAGTGGTGAAGAGGTGATGGGGAAGAGTGATTGAGGTGATTGGTGAATGATGTTTGGAAAAGAGTGTTATGAAAAGGTGTAAGAAAGAGAAGGTGAGTTGAGGTAGGTGGGGATCCTGTGGGGTCCATAGATCCTGAGGTGATCCTGTGGGGTTCACAGATCCTGAGGTGTCAAGGATTTATCATTCCTGCACCAATTAAGCGTGTAAAATGCCCTCTACATTCAATCCTGGCATTTAACGCCAGGCTAAAGCATGTTTCTGGTGTTAAACGCCCAAATGTAGCATGTTTCTAGCGTTTAATGCCAGCCTGATGCTTGCTGCTGGCGTTAAACGCCAACTTTCCTCAGGGTGCAATCCTGGCATTTAAACGCTAGATTGCTGCTTGTTTCTGGCGTTCAACGCCAGATTCATGCTCTGTTCTGGCGTTAAATGCCAGCCATATGCTCCTTACTGGCGTTTAAATGCCAGTAGGCTCTTCCTCCAGGGTGTGCTATTTCTTCTGCTGTTTTTGATTCTGTTTTTAATTTTAGTAATTGTTTTATGACTCCACATGATCATAAACCTAATAAAACATAAAAGAACAATATAAATAAATAAAAATTGGGTTACCTCTCAATAAGCGCTTCTTTAATGTCAATAGCTTGACAGAGAGCTCTCATGGAGCTTCACAGATGTTCAGAGCATGATGAGGGCCTTCCAACACCAAACTTAGAGTTTGAATGTGGGGGCTTCTCAACACCAAACTTAGAGTTTGGTTGTGGCCTCCCAACACCAAACTTAGAGTTTGATTGTGGGGGCCTTGTTTGACTCTGTATTGAGAGAAGCTTATCGTGCTTCTTTTCCATGTTTACAGAACGATAACCTTGAGCCTTAAACACAAGGTAGTCCCCATTCAATTGAATGACTAGTTCCCCTCTGTTAACATTAATCACAGCTTTTGCTGTGGCTAGGAAGGGTCTTCCAAGGATGATGCATTCATCCTCATCCTTCCTAGTGTCTAAGATTATGAAATCAGCAGGGATGTAAAGGCCTTTAACCTTCACTAACATGTCCTCTACCATTCCATAAGCTTGTCTTACTGACTTGTCTGCCATCTCTAATAAGAATGTGGCAACCTGTACCTCAAAGATTCCTAGTTTCTCCATTACAGAGAGTGGCATAAGATTTATACCTGACCCCAGGTCACACAGAGCTTTATCAAAGGTCATGGTGCCTATGGTACATGGTATTAAGAATTTACCAAGATCTTGTTTCTTTTGAGGTAAAGTTTACTAAACCCATGTATCTAGTTTACTAATGAGCAAGGGAGGTGCATCTTCCCAAGTCTCATTACCAAACAACTTGGCATTCAGCTTCATGATGGCTCCTAGATATTGAGCAACTTGCTCTTAAGTTACATCTTCATCCTCTTCAGAGGAAGAATAGTTCTCAAAGCTCATGAATGACAGAAGGAGGTTTAATGGAATCTCTATGGTCTCTATATGAGCCTCAGATTCCTTTAGGTCGTCAATAGGGAACTCCTTCTTGTCTGGGAGACATCCCATGAGGTCTTCCTCATTGGGATTCACATCCTCCCCTTCCTCTTTGGATTCAGCCATATTGACAATATCAATGGCATTGCACTCTCTTTTTGGATTCTCTTTGTATTGCTTGGGAGAGTACTAGGAGGAGTTTCAATGATTTTCTTACTCAGCTGGCCCACTTGTGCCTCCAAATTTCTGATGGAGGACCTTGTTTCACTCATGAAACTTAAAGTGGCCTTAGACAGATCAGAGACTATGTTTGCTAAGCTAGAGGGGCTCTGCTTAGAATACTCTGTCTGTTGCTGAGAAGATAATGGAAAAGGCTTGCTATTGCTAAACCTGTTTCTTCCACCATTATTAAAGCCTTGTTGATCCTTCCATGAGACATTTGGATGATTTCTCTATGAGGAATTATAGGTGTTTCCATAGGGTTCACCATTGTAATTCACCTCTGCCATTGCAGGGTTCTTAGGATCATAAGCTTCTTCTTCAGAAGGTGCCTCTTTAATACTGTTGGATGCATTTTGCAATCCATTCAGACTCTAAGAAATCATGTTGACTTGATGAGTCAACATTTTGTTCAGAGCCAATATGGCATTCAGAGCATCAATTTCAAGAACTCCCTTCTTCTGAGGCGTCCCATTACTCACAGGATTCCTCTCAGAAGTGTACATGAATTGGTTATTTGCAACCATGTCAATGAGTTCTTGAGCTTCTGCAGGTGTTTTCTTTAGGTGATTGGATCCACCTGCAGAATGGTCCAGTGACATCTTAGAGAACTCAGATAGACCATAATAGAATATCCAGAATGGTCCACTCTGAAAGCATGTCAGCAGGACACTTTTTAGTCAACTACTTGTATCTTTTCCAAGCTTCATAGAGGGATTCACCATCTTTTTGTTTGAAGGTCTGAACATCCACTCTAAGCTTGCTCAGCTTTTGAGGAGGAAAGAACTTGGCCAAGAAGGCCGTGACCAGCTTATCCCAAGAGTCCAGGCTATCTTTAGGTTGCGTGTCTGGTGCACGAAATTGTGATCATCAACAATGGCGCCAAAAACTTGGTAGCGCTCTCAAACGTGAATCACACTTTGTCACAACTCCGCACAACTAACCAGCAAGTGCACTTGGTCATCCAAGTAATACCTTACGTGAGTAAGGGTCGATCCCATGGAGATTGTTGGTATGAAGCAAGCTATGGTCATCTTGTAAATCTCAGTTAGGCGGATTCAAATGGTTTATAATAGTTTTCAAAAATAATAATAAATAAAGCATAAAATAGAGATAGAAATACTTATGTAACTCCTTGGTGAGAATTTCAGATAAACGTATGGAGATGCTGTGTTCCTTTTGAATCTCTACTTTCCTACTGCTTTCATCAAATCCTTCTTACTCCTTCCCATGACAAGCTGTATGTAGGGCATCACCGTTGTCAATGGCTACATCCCATCCTCTCAGTGAAAATGGTCCAAATGCTCTGTCACAGCATGGCTAATCATCTGTCGGTTCTCGATCATGTCAGAATAGAATCCATTGATTCTTTTGCGTTTGTCATCACGCCCAACAATCACGAGTTTGAGGCTCGTCACAGTCATTCAATCCCTGAATCCTACTCGGAATACCATAGACAAGGTTTAGACTTTCCGGATTCTCAAGAATGGCTGCCAATAATTCTAGCTTATACCACGAAGATTCTGATTAAGGAATCCAAGAGATATTCGTTCTTTCTGAGGTAGAACGGAAGTGGTTGTTAATCACGTGTTCATAGGTGAGAATGATGATGAGTGTCATGGATCATCACATTCATCATGTTGAAGTGCAACGAATATCTTAGAACAGGAATAAGTTGAATTGAATAGAAAATAGTAGTAATTGCATTAAAACTTGAGGTACAGTAGAAACACCCTTAATTTATGGTGTGTAGAAACTCCACCGTTGAAAATACATAAGTGATCAGGGTCCAGGCATGGTCGAATGGCTAGCCCCCAAAGTCTAAGACTAAACGTCCGAAGATATGGTCAAAGGACAAAAACCTAGATATCTAATACAATAGTAAAATGTCCTATTTATACTAGACTAGCTACTAGAGTTTACAGAAATAAGTAATTGATGCAGAAATCCACTTCCGGGGCCCATTTGGTGCATGCTTGGGCTGAGCTTGAGCTTTACACATGCAGAGGCTTCTTTTGGAGTTAAACACCAAGTTGTAACGTGTTTTTGGCGTTTAACTCTGGTTTGTGACGTGTTTCTGGCATTTGACTCCAGAATGCAGCATGGAACTGGTGTTGAATGCCAGTTTGTGTCATCTAAGCTCGAGCAAAGTATGAACAATTATATATTTATGGAAAGCTTTGGATGTCTACTTTCCAACGCTTTTAAGAGTGCACCATTTGGAGTTATGTAGCTCCAGAAAATCCATTTCGAGTGTAGGGAGGTCAGAATCCAACAGCATCAGCAGTCCTTTGTTAACCTGAATCAGATTTTTGCTCAGGTCCCTCAATTTCAGCCACAAAATACTTGAAATCACAGAAAAATACACAAACTCATAGTAAAGTCTAGAAATGTGAATTTAGCATAAAAACTAATGAAAACATCCCTAAAAGTAGCTAGATCCTACTAAAAACTACCTAAAAATAATGCCAAAAAGCGTATAAATTATCCGCTCATCACAACACCAAACTTAAATTGTTGCTTGTCCCCAAGCAACTGAAAATCAAATAGGATAAAAAGAAGAGAATATACTATAAATCCCAAAATATCAATGAATATTAGTTCTAATTAGATGAGCGGGACTTGTAGCTTTTTGCTCTCGAACAGTTTTGGCATCTCACTTTATCCTTTGAAGTTTAGAATGATTGGCATCTATAGAAACTTAGAATTTTAGATAGTGCTATTGATTCTCCTAGTTAAGTATGTTGATTCTTGAACACAACTACTTTTATGAGTCTTGGCCGTGGCCCTAAGCACTTTGTTTTCCAATATTACCACTGGATACATAAATGCCACAGACACATGACTGGGTGAACCTTTTCAGATTGTGACTCAGCTTTGCTAAAGTCCCCAGTTAGAGGTGTCCAGAGCTCTTAAGCACACTCTTTTTTGCTTTAGATCACAACTTTAACCATTCAGTCTCAAGCTTTCACTTGGACCTGCATGCCACAAGCACATAGTTAGGGACAGCTTGATTTAGCCGCTTAGGCCTGGATTTTATTTCCTTGGTCCCTCCTATCCATTGATGCTCAAAGCCTTGGATCCTTTTTATCCTTGCCTTTTGGTTTTAAGCGCTATTGGCTTTTCTGCTTACTTTTTCTTTTTTCTTTTATATTTTTTTTCTTTCTAAAAAATTTTTTTTTCGCTATTTTTTTTGCAAGCTTTTGCTTTTTCACTGCTTTTTCTTGCTTCAAGAATTAATTTCATGATTTTTTAGATTGTCAATAACATTTCTCTTTGTTCATCATTCTTTCAAGAGCCAACAATTTTAAAATTCATAAACAACAATATAAAAAATATGCACTGTTCAAGCATTCATTCAGAAAACAAAAAGTATTATCACCACGTCAATATAATTAAACTAATTTCAAGGATGAATTTGAAACTCATGTACTTCTTGTTCTTTTGTATTAAAAACATTTTTCATTTAAGAGAGGTGAAGGATTCATGGAATTATTCATAGCCTTAAGACATAGACACTAGACACTAATGATCATGTAATAAAGACACAAACATAGACAAATATATAGCATAAAATAAAAAAATAGAGAGATAAGAACTAGGAAGTTAAGGAATGAGTCCACCTTAGTGAGGGTGGTGCCTTCTTCTTGAAGAACCAAAGGTGCTCTTGAGCTCCTCTATGTCTCTTCCTTGCCTCTGTTGCTTGATCCCTAGTGATTTTGGTGCTCCTATCCTTAGTTACTCCCAATAATTGTGTGGAGGAAAATGTATCCCCTGAGGTATCTCAAGGATTTCTTGATGAGGGAATTCCTCATGCTCTTTGTTGAGGTCCATGAGTGGGCTCTCTTGATGTGTAGTCAAATGCTCTACTACTGAGCTATGGACCCTTGAGATGAATCTCTCCATCTCCCATGACTCAGAGGTGGAAGCAATTGCTTTTTCTTTCCTCTTTCTTGAAGTTCTCTGGCCTTAGGTTTGAGGCAGAGAGGAGTAGGTTCGGCCATGTAGGGTGGGTTTGGGTGGGGAAGAGATTTTGAATTTGAAGGTGGGTGGGGTGTATGGGGAAAAGTGGATGGATGTGAGTGGTGAAGGGGTAATTGGGAAGAGAGATTGAGGGGATTGGTGAATAAAGTTTAGGGAAGAGTGTTTTTGGATTGTGTGAATAAGAGAGATGGTGAGTTGAGGTAGGTGGGGATCCTGTGGGGTCCACAGATCCTGAGGTGATCCTATGGGATCCACAGATCCTGATATGTCAAGGATTTCTCATCCCTGCACCAATTAGGTGTGTAAAACGCCCTCTGCAAGCAATCCTAGCATTTAACTCCAGATTGATGCTTATTTCTGGCGTTAAACGTCAGTTCTATGCTTGTTTTGGGCGTTCAACACTAGTCTGCAGCATGTTTCTGGCGTTGAACGCCAGGTTGGTGCTTGTTTCTGGCGTTTAATGCCAACTTTCCTCAGGGTGTAATCCTGGCATTTAAACATCAGATTGTTGCTTTTTTCTGGCGTTCAACGCCAGATTCATGCTCTGTTCTGGCGTTGAACGCCAGCCAGATGCTCCTTACTGGCGTTTAAACGCCAGTAAACCCTTCTTCCAGGGTGTTTTTAATTTTAGTATTTGTTTTGTGACTCCACATGATCATGAACCTAATAAAACATAAAAGAACAATAAAATAAAAATAAAATTAGATAAATAAAAATTGGGTTTCCTCCCAATAAGCGCTCCTTTAACGTCACTAGCTTGACAGTGTGCTCTCATGGAGCTTCAGAGGTGATCAGGTCAATGTTGTGGACTCCAACACCAAACTTAGAGTTTAAATGTGGGGGTTCCAACACCAAACTTAGAGTTTGGTTGTGGGGGCTCTGTTTGACTCTGTATTGAGAGAAGCTTATCGTGCCTCTTTTCCATGTTTACAGAAGGATCACCTTGGGCCTTAAACACAAGGTAGTCCCCATTCAATTGAAGGATTAATTCTCCTCTGTTAACGTCTATCACAGCTTCTGCTGTGGTTAGGAAAGGTCTTCCAAGGATGATGTATTCATCCTCATTTTTCCTAGTCTCTAAGATTATAAAATCAGCAAGGATGTAAAGGCCTTTAACCTTCACTAACACATCCTCTACTAATCCATAAGCTTGTCTTTGTGACCTGTCTGCCATCTCTAATGATAATGTGGCAGGCTGTACCTCAATGATCCCCAGCTTTTCCATTACAGAGAGTGGCATAAGATTTATCCCTGACCCCAGGTCACACAGAGCCTTCTCAAAAGTCATGGTGCCTATGGTACAGGATATTAAGAATTTACCAGGATCTTGTTTCTTTTGAGGTAGAGTTTGCTGAACCCATGTATCTAGATCACTAATGAGCAAGGGAGGTTTATCTTCCCAAGTCTCATTACCAAACAACTTGGCATTCAGCTTCATGATAGCTCCCAAATATTGAGCAACTTGCTCTCCAGAATAGTTTTCAGAGCTCATGAATGGTAGGAGGAGGTTTAATGGAATTTCTATGGTCTCTATATGAGCCTCGAATTCCTTTAGGTCCTTAATAGGGCACTCCTTCTTACCTGGGAGACGTCCCATGAGGTCTTCCTCATTGGGATTCACGTCCTCCCCTTCCTCTCTAGGTTTGGCCATTTTGATTATGTCAATGGCCTTTCACTCTCTTTTTAGATTCTCTTCAGTATTGCTTGGGAGAGTACTAGGAGGAGTTTCAGTGATTTTCTTACTCAACTGGCCCACTTGTGCCTCTAAATTTCTAATGGAGGACCTTTTTTCACTCATAAAACTTAAAGTGGCCTTAGACAGATCAGAGACTATATTTGCTAAGCTAGAGGAGCTCTGCTCAAAATTCTCTGTCTGTTGCTGAGAAGATGATGGAAAAGGCTTGCTATTGCCGACCCTGTTTCTTCCACCATTATTAAAGCCTTGTTGAGGTTTTTGTTGATCCTTCCATGAGAAATTTGGATGATTTCTCCATGATGAATTATAGGTGTTTCCATAGGTTTCACCCATGTAATTTACCTCTGCCATTGCAGGGTTCTCAGGATCATAAGCTCCTTCTTCAGAAGATGCCTCTTTAGTATTGTTGGATGCATTTTGCCATCCATTCAAACTTTGAGAAATCATGTTGACTTGCTGAGTCAACATTTTGTTCTAAGCCAATATGGCATTCAGAGCATCAATCTCAAGAACTCCCTTCCTCTGAGGCATCCTATTTTTCACAGAATTCCTCTCAAAAGTGTACATGAATTGATTATTTGCAACCATGTCAATAAGTTCTTGAGCTTCTGCAGGCATTTTCTTTAGGTGAATGGATCAACCTGTAAATGGTCCAGTGACATCTTGGAGAACTCAGATAGACCATAATAGAATATATCCAGAATAGTCCACTCTAAAAGCATGTCAGAAGGACACCTTTTGGTCATCTGCTTGTATCTTTCCCAAGCTTCATAGAGGGATTCACTATTTTTTTGTTTGAAGGTCTGAACATCCTCTCTAAGCTTGCTCAGCTTTTGAGGAGGAAAGAACTTAGCCAAGAAGGTTGTGACCAGCTTATCCCAAGAGTCCAGGCTATCTTTAGGTTGTGAGTCCAACCATGTTCTAGCTTTGTCTCTTACAACAAAAGGGAAAAGCATGAGCCTGTAGACTTCAGAATCTACTCCATTAGTCTTAACAGTCTCACAGATCTGCAAGAACTCAGTTAAAAACTGGTAGGGATCTTCTGATGGAAGTCCATGAAACTTGCAGTTCTGTTGCATTAGAGCAACTAGTTGAGGTTTCAGCTCAAAATTGTTTGCTCCAATGGCAGGGATTGAGTTGCTTCTTCCATCAAACTTGGAAGTGGGTGTAGTATAATCACCAAGCATCCACCTTGCATTATTATTTTCGGCTGCCATCTCCTCTTCCTTTTCGAAAATTTCTGTAAGATTGTCTCTGGATTGTTGTAATTTAGCTTCTCTTAGTTTCCTCTTCAGAGTCCTTTCAGGTTCAGGATCTGCTTCAACAAGAATATGCTTGTCCTTGCTCCTGCTCATATGAAAAAGAAGGGAATAGAAAATAATAATAGGGATCCTCTTTACCACAGTAGAGAGATTCCTTTATGTTAGTAGAAGTAGAAAAGAATAAAAGAAGGAAAAGGTGAGAATCCAAACACAGGGGGGAGGAGTAGGTTTGAATTCTTGAGATGAAGAGAAGTGTTAGTAAATAAATAATTAAATAGAAGGAGAAGAGAGAAAGAGAAGTTTTCGAAAATTAATTTTGAAAAAGGGTTAGTGATTTTCGAAAATTAAGAGAAGAATTAAAATTACAATTAAAATTTGAAACAGTTAATTAATTAAAAGAATTTTGAAAAAGAGGGAGATGATTTTCAAAAATTAGAGAGAGAAAAGTAGTTAGGTGGTTTTGAAAAAGATAAGAAACAAACAAAAAGTTAGTTGAAAAAGATTTGAAAATCAATTTTGAAAAGATAAGAAGTTAGAAAAGATATTTCGAAATCAAATTTTTGAAAAAGATAAAAAGATATGATGGAAAAGATATTTTGAAAAAGATTTGATTTTTAAAATTAAAATTAATTACTTGACTAACAAGAAACTAAAAGATATGATTCTAAAATTTAAAGATTGAACCTTTCTTAACAACAAAGTAACAAACTTCAAATTTTTGAATCAATCACATTAATTGTTAGTAAAGTTTCGAAAATTATGAAATAAAATTAAGAAAAAGATTTTGAAAATAAATTTTTAAAAATTTTTGAAAAATAAGAAGAAAAATGAAAAATATTTGATTTTTGAAAAAGATTTTGGAAAGATAAGATTTTTAAATTTGAAAATTTGACTTGACTTATAAGAAACAACTTATTTTAAAAAATTTTTGACTAAGTCAACCCAAATTTTCGAAATTTATGAGAGAAAAAAGGAAAAGATATTTTTTTATTTTTGAATTTTTAATGATGAGAGAGAAAAAATAAAACGTCATTTTTGTGTTTTTCTCTTTTCTTTTTGGATCAAAACAAAGAATGCATGCAAGAACACTATGAATGTCAAGATGAACACCAAGAATACTTTGAAGATCATGATGAACATCAAGAACCTATTTTTGAAAAATTTTCAAGAAAAGAAAAACATGCAAGACACCAAACTTAGAAATTTTTAATGCTTAGAGACTATGAATGCAAAAATGCATATGAAAAACAACAAAAGACACAAATCAAGAAAATTTTAAAGATCAAACAAGAAGACTTGTTAAGAACAACTTGAAGATCATGAAGAACACATGTATGAATTTTCAAAAAATGCAAAAGTTTTTAAAACATGCAATTGACACCAAACTTAAAAATTGACTCAAGCCTCAAACAAGAAACATAAAATATTTTTGGTTTTTATGATTTTCTAATTTTTTTGTATTTTTATTTTTATTTTTTTCGAAAATAATTTTTAGAAAAACGAAAACAAAGAAAAAAAATTTTGAAAGATTTTTGAAAACTTTTTGAAAAGAAAATTACCTACTCTTTGCAACAAGATGAATGATGAGCGGATAATTTGTACGCTTTTTGGCATTGTTTTTAGTATGTTTCTAGTATCTTTTAGTTAGTTTTTATTATATTTTTATTAGTTTTTAGTTAAAATTCACTTTTCTGGACTTTACTATGAGTTTGTGTGTTTTTCTGTGATTTCAGGTATTTTCTGGCTGAAATTGAGGGATCTGAGCAAAAATCTGATTCAGAGACTCAAAAGGACTGCAGATGCTGTTGGATTCTGACCTCCCTGCACTCGAAGTGGATTTTATGGAGCTACAGAAGCCCAATTGGCGCGCTCTCAACGGCGTTGGAAAGTAGACATCCTGGGCTTTCCAGCATTATATGATAGTCCATACTTTGCCCAAGATTTGATGGCCCAAACCGGCGTTCAAAGTCACCTACAGAAATTCCAGCGTTAAACGCCGGAACTGGCACCTAAATGGGAGTTAAACGCCCAAACTGGCACTAAAGCTGGCGTTTAACTCCAAGAAGAGTCTCTACACGAAAATGCTTCATTTCTCAGCCCAAGCACACACCAAGTGGGCCCGGAAGTGAATTTTTATGTCATTTACTCATCTCTGTACACCCTAGGCTACTAGTTCTCTATATATAGGACCTTTTACCATTGTATTTTTCATCTTTGGATTGTTTTTGATCCTTTGATCATCTTTGGACATCTAGTTCTTAGATCAGATCTTGGTAGCTATCTTTGAGTTTCATGCTATCTAGATTATTGGGAGGCTGGCCATTCGGCCATGCCTAGACCTTGTTCTTATGTATTTCAACGGTGGAGTTTCTACACACCATAGATTAAGGTGTGGAGCTGCTGTACCTCGAGTATTAATGCAATTACTATTGTTCTTCTATTCAATTCCGCTTTTCTTTGTCCAAGATATCACTTGTTCTTCAACTTGATGAAGGTGATGATCCGTGACACTCATCATCATTCTCACCATGAACAAAGTGACTGACAACCACTCTTGTTCTACAAGCAATTAAAGCTCTAGTGAATATCTTGGATTCTTTAATCAGAGTCTTCGTGGTATAGGCGAGAACTGATGGCGGCATTCAAGAGAATCCGGAAGGTCTAACCTTGTCTGTGGTATTCTGAGTAGGATTCAATGATTGAATGACTGTGACGTGCTTCAAACTCCTGAAGGCGGGGCGTTAGTGACAGACGCAAAAGAATCACTGGATTCTATTCCGGCCTGATTGAGAACTGACAGATGGATAGCCGTGCCGTGACAGGTGCGTTGAACATTTCCAATGAGAGGATGGGAGGTAGCCACTGACAACGGTGAAACCCTTGCATAAGCTTGCCATGGAAAGGAGTAGGAAGGATTGGATGAAGACAGTAAGAAAGCAGAGAGACGGAAGGGAAGGCATCTTCATACGCTTATCTGAAGCTCTCACCAATGATACATAAGTATCTCTATCTTTATCTTTATGCTTATCGTTTCACTATACCCATTTGAGTCTGCCTGATTGAGATTTACAAGAGACCATAGCTTGCTTCATACCACCAATCTCCGTGGGATCGACCCTTACTCGCGTAAGGTTTATTACTTGGACGACCCAGTGCACTTGCTGGTTAGTTGTGCGAAGTTGTGTTTATGCCATGGTATTGAGCACCAAGTCTTTGGAGCCATTACCGGGGATTGTTCTGTGTAAAAGTATTGATCACAATTTCGTGCACCAAGTTTTTGGCGCCGTTGCCGGGGATTGTTCTTGAGTATGGACAACTGACGGTTCATCTTGTTGCTTAGATTAGGTATTTTTTTTTCGAAATTCTTGAAGATGAATTCTAGAGTTTCATGATGATTTGTTGAAATCTGGCTGGCTGTGAAGCCATGTCTAATCTTATTGGACCGAGTTTTCAACTGATCATCACAATAGCTTGTTGATCTCTATCAATCTTGCTATTGGAGCAATGATCTGCTAAGGCTTGGCTGGCCATTGGCCATGTCTAGTGTTTTGGACCGAAGCTTTCTTTGAAAGCTTGGCTGGCTGTGAAGCCATGTCTAATTCCTGGACCGGAGTCTTAGACTAGCATTGCAATGATTCCTGGAAATTCAAATTGAGAATTCTGAAACCTTTATTTTCTATTTTCATATAATTTTCGAAAAAAGCACAAAAAAAATTCACAAAATCATAAAAACCAAAAATATTTGATGTTTCTTGCTTGAGTCTATGTCTCATCTTAGTTTGGTGTCAATTGCATACATTCATTCATGTGTCTTAAGGATCTTCAAGTAATTCTTGATGATTTCTTACTCTGATCTTTGAATTCTTTGACTTGAGTTGTTTATGTGTCTCATATAGTGTCAGTAGTATACAAACTGCTAAGTTTGGTGTCTTGCATGCATTGTTATTTGATTCTTGTTGCATTTTAATTATTAAAAATCCAAAAATATTTTTAATTTGTGTCTTTTCAAGTCAATAATACAAAGAATGAAGATTCAGAACATACTGCAGAGGAATTACACAGAAAAAGCTGAGCATTCAAAAATGCCAGTGAAGAAGACAGACTGGCGTTTAAACGCCAGCCAGGGTACCTGGTTGGGCGTTTAACGCCCAAAGAGGTAGCGTTTTGGGCGTTAAACGCCAGAATGTATACCATTCTGGGCGTTTAACGCCAGGATGGCACTAGGGGGAAGATTTTGCTTTTCAAATCAATTTTTTTTCAAGTTTTCAAAGTTTTTCAAAATCAAATCTTTTTCAAATCATATCTTTTCAATCAAATGTTTTCAAAATCAATTTCTTTCTTTTTTTCAAAGATACTTACTAACAATTAATAATTTGATTGAACATTTCAACTATGTTGCCTTTTCTGTTGAGGAAGGTTTAATGTTTGAATCATATCTTTTCTTGTTAGGCAAATCATTAATTTTCAAAATCAAATCTTTTAAAAATTGTTTTCAAAACATATTTTAAAATTGTTTTCAAATCAAATCTTTTCAATCATATCTTTTAATCACATCTGTTTCAAAATAAGTTTTCAATCAAATCTTTTTAACTTCTAATTTCAAAATCTTTTTCAAAAATCACTTGATTTCTTTTCCACTTTGAATTTTCGAAAATTATCAATCAATTTTTCAAAATATTTTTAACATCTTTTTAATTAAATTTCGAAAATTCTCTTCCTTCTTCCCACATCCTTTATTTATGGAGTACACTCCTTCTCAATGCCACAATTCGAACTCTCTCTGATTAAGTTCGAATTCCTCTACCTCTTTCTTCTGTTTTCTGTTCTTCTGACACTTCAAGGAATCTCTAACTGTGACATAGAGGATTCCACATTTTCTTGTTCTCTCTTTCATATGAGCAGGAACAAAGACAAAGGCATTCTTGTTGAAGCTGACCCTGAACCTGGAAGGACCTTGAAGCGAAAGCTAAGAGAAGCTAAGGCACAACTCTTTGTTGAAGACCTGACCGAATTCTTCAAAGAAGAAGGACCCATGGCAGCCGAAAACAACAACAATGCCAACAATGCAAGGAAAGTGCTGGGTGACTTTACTGCACCTACTCCCGACTTCTATGGGAGAAGCATCTCTATCCCTGCCATTAGAGCAAACAACTTTGAGCTTAAGCCTCAATTAGTTTCTCTAATGCAACAGAATTGCAAGTTCCATGGACTTCCAATGGAAGATCCTCATCAGTTTTTAGCTGAGTTCTTGCAGATCTGTGACACAGTCAAGACTAATGGGGTTGACCTGAAGTCTACAGACTGATGCTATTCCCTTTTGCTGTAAGAGACAGAGCTAGAATATGGTGGACTCTCAACCTAAAGAAGCCTGGACTCTGGGAAAAGCTAGTCAATGCCTTCTTGGCAAAGTTCTTTCCACCTCAAAAATGGAGCAAGCTTAGAGTGGAAGTCCAAACCTTCAGACAGAAGGATGGAGAATCCCTCTATGAAGCTTGGGAAAGATACAAACAATTAATCAGAAAATGTCCATCTGACATGCTTTCTGAATGGAGCATCATAGGTATTTTCTATGATGGTCTCTCTGAACTGTCCAAGATATCTTTGGATAGCTCTGCTGGAGGATCTCTTCATCTGAAGAAGACGCCTACAGAAGCTCAAGAGCTCATTGAAATGGTTGCAAATAACCAATTCATGTACACTTCTGAAAGAAATCCTGTGAACAATGGGACAAGTCAGAAGAAAGGAGTTCTTGAGATTGATGCTCTGAATGCCATTCTGGCTCAGAACAAGATATTGACTCAACAAGTCAATTTGATTTCTCAAAGATTGTCTGGAATGCAAAATGCACCAAGCAGTACTAAGGATGCTTCATCTGAAGAAGAAGCTTATGATCCTGAGAACCCTTCAATGGAAGAGGTGAATTACCTAGGAGAACCCTATGGGAACACCTATAATTCTTCATGGAGAAATCACCCAAATTTCTCATGGAAGAATCAAGAGAGACCTCAACAAGGTTTCAATAACAATAATGGTGGAAGAAACAGGTTTAGCAATGGCAAGCCTTATCCATCATCTTCTCAGCAACAGACAGAGAATTCTAAGCAGAACCCCTCTGACTTAGCAACCATGGTCTCTGATCTAATCAAAACACTCAAAGTTATGACTGAAACAAGGTCTTCCATTAGGAATTTGGAAGCACAAGTGGGACAGCTGAGCAAGAAAGTTACTGAACTCCCTCCTAGTACTCTCCCAAGTAATACAGAGGAAAATCCAAAAGGAGAGTGCAAAGCCATAACCATGGCCGAAACTGGAAAGGAAAGAGAGGAGGAGGACGCCACTGAGGAAGACCTCAATGGGCGTGCACCAACCTCCTCTGAGTTCCCCAATGAGGAAACTATGGGAATCTGAGGCTCAAATGAGACCATAGAGATTCCATTGGACTTACTTCTGCCTTTCATGAGCTCTGATGAGTATTCTTCCTCTGAAGAGGATGAGTATGTCACTGAAGAGCAAGTTGCTAAATACCTTGGAGCAATCATGAAGCTAAATGACAAGTTGTTTGAAAATGAGACTTGGGAGGATGAACCTCCTTTGCTCACCAAAGAACTGGATTACTTGTCTAGGCAGAAATTACCTCAAAAGAGACAAGATCCTGGGAAGTTTTCCATACCTTGTACCATAGGCACCATGACCATCAAGAAGGCCCTGTGTGACTTAGGGTCAAGTGTGAACCTCATGCTATCTCAGTAATGAAGAAGCTAGGATCTTTGAGGTACAAGCTGCAAGAATCTCACTAGAGATGGCAGACAACTCGAGAAAACAAGCATGGACTGTAGAGAATGTTTTGGTAAAAAGTTGAAGACCATTACTCCCTATGATTTCATAGTCCTAGAGACTGGGAAGTGCATGGATGAATCCATCATCCTTGGCAGACCCTTCCTAGCCACAGCAAAGGCTGTGATTGATGTTGATGGAGGTGAACTGATCATTCAAGTGAATGAAAAATCCTATGTGTTTAAGGCTCAAGGATATCCCTCTATCATCATGGAGAAGAAGCATGAAGAGCTTCTCTCAAATCAGAGACAACAGAGCCCCCACAGTCAAACTCTAAGTTTGGTGTTGGGAGGCCAAACCAAACTCTAAGTTTGGTGTTGAACCCCCACATTCAAACTCTAAGTTTGGTGTGGGAGGTTCCAACATTGCTCTGAGAAAATGTGAGGCTCCATGAGAGTCCTCTGTCAAGCTACTGACATTAAAGAAGCGCTTGTTGGGAGGCAACCCAATGATTATATTTTATATTTCTTTTGTTATTTTATGTTTTTTGTAGGTTGATGATCATAAGAAGTCACAAAATCCATTGAAAAAGCAAAAACAGAATGAAAAACAGGAAGAAAAACAGCACCCTGGAGGAAGAACCCACTGGCGTTTAAACGCCAGTGAGGCTAGCAGTTGGGCGTTTAACGCCCAGTCTGGCACCATTCTGGGAGTTTAACGCCAGAAAGGGGCACCAGACTGGCGTTAAACGCCAGAAAAGGGCAAGAACCTGGCGTTAAACGCCAGGAATGGGCACCAGCCCGGCGTTAACGCCAGAAATGCCTCAAAACGTGATTTTGAGTGCCAATTGGTGCAGGGATGACTTTTCCTTGACACCTCAGGATCTGTGGACCCCACAGGACCCCACCAACCCACCACCACTCTCTCTCTTCTTCCTCCATTCACCAAACCTCATTACCTCTTCCCCAAAAACCCTTCACCTATCAAATCCCATCTTCTCTTCACCACTCACATCCATCCTTCATAAACCCCACCAACCTCACCCTTCAAAATACAAACCACTTCCCTCCCAAAGCCACCCATAATGGCCGAACCCATATCACCCCTCTCTCCTATAAATACCCTTCTTCATCCCTTATTTCACACAACCTAAACACCACCTCCCCTCCTTGGCCGAAACATCAACCATCTCCTTCTTCCTCATTTCTTCTTCTTCTCTCTTCTTTCTTCTTTTGCTCGAGGACGAGCAAACCTTTTAAGTTTGGTGTGGTAAAAGCGTTGCTTTTTCGTATTCCATAACCATTTATGGCATCCAAGGCGGAGAAACCTCTAGAAAGAGGAAAGGGAAGGCAAAAGCTTCCACCTCGAGTCATGGGAGATGGATAGATTCATCTCAAAGGTGCATCAAGACCATTCTATGAAGTTGTGGCCTTGAAAGAAGGTGATCCCGAGGTCCCCTTTTCACTCGAAAAGGGTGAATATCCGGAGATCCGCCATGAGATCCGAAGAAGAGGTTGGGAAGTGCTTACCAACCCATTCAACAAGTCGGAATCTTGATGGTTCAAGAGTTCTATGCCAATGCATGGATCACCAAGAACCATGACCAAAGTGTGAACCCGGATCCAAAGAATTATCTTACTATGGTTCGGGGGAAATACTTGGATTTTAGTCCGGAAATGTAAGGTTAGCATTCAACTTGCCCATGATGCAAGGAGATGCCATCCTTACACTAGAAGGGTCAACTTTAATCAAAAGATGGACCAAGTCCTCACAGTCATATGTGAAGAGGGCGCACAATGGAAGAGAGATTCAAGAGGGAAGCCGGTTCATTGAGAAGGCATGACCTCAAGCCGTGGCTAGAGGATGGTTGGAGTTTATCCAACGCTCATCATTCCCACTAGCAACCGGTCCGAAGTTACTCTAGACCGGGCCATCATGATTCATAGCATCATGATTGGAGAAGAAGTGGAAGTTCATGAGGTCATAGCCCAAGAACTCTATAAAGTGGCGGACAAGTCTTCCACCTTGGCAAGGTTAGCCTTTCCTCATCTCATTGTCACCTTGTTATTCAGTTGGGGTTGACATAGAAGGAGATATCCCCATTGATGAGGACAAGCCCATCACCAAGAAAAGGATGGAGCACACAAGAGACCTACTCATCATGAGATCCCTGAGATACTCAAGGGATGCACTTTCCTCCACAAGACTATGGGAGCAACCTAAACACCTCCCTAGGAGAATTGAGTTCCAACATGGGACAACTAAGGGTGGAGCATCAAGAACACCATCATCCTCCATGAAATTAGAGAAGATCAAGGATCATGAGGAGGAGCAACAAAGACAGGAAGAGACATTGAGGAGCTCAAACACTCCATAAGACCTTCAAGAGGAAGAACAAGCCGCCATCACTAAGGTGGACCCGTTCTTTAATCTCCTTGTTCTTTATTCTTCTGTTTTTCGAAAATTTAGTGCTTATGTTTATCCATGTTTGTGTCTTATGATCATTAGTGTCTTAGTGTCTATGCCTTAAAGTTATGAATGTCCTATGAATCCATCACCTTTCTTAAACAATGTTCTTAATTGAAAAAGATAAGAATTGCATGAATTTTGAATTTTATAACAGTTTAATTATTTTGATGTGGTGGCAACACTTTTGTCTTCTGAATGTATGCTTAAACAGTGCATATGTCTTTGGAATTTGTGGTCATGAATGTTGGCTCTTGAAAGAATGATGAAAAGGAGACATGTTATGAGGATCTGAAAATCATATAAAATGATTCTTGATGCAAGAAAAAGCAGTGAATACAAAAAAAAAAAGAAAAGAGGCGAAAAAAAAAAACGAAAAAGAAAGAGAAAAAGAAAGAAAAAGAAAGAAATAAAGTTGTGATCCAAGGCAAAAAGAGTGTGCTTAAGAACCCTGGACACCTCTAATTGGGGACTCTAGCAAAGCTGAGTCACAATTTGAAAAGGTCACCCAATTATGTGTCTGTGGCATGTATGTATCGGTGGTAATACTGGAAGACAGAGTGCTTTGGGCCACGGCCAAGACTCTAAAGTAGCTGTGTTCAAGAATCATCATACTTAACTAGGAGAATCAATAACACTATCTGGATTCTGAGTTCCTAAAGAAGCCAATCATTCTGAATTCCAAAGGATAAAGTGAGATGCCAAAACTGTTCAGAGGCAAAAAGCTAAAAGCCCCGCTCATCTAATTATACTGATCTTCATAGATGTTTTTGGAGTTCATTGCATATTCTCTTCTTTTTATCTTATTTGATCTTCAGTTGCTTGGGACAAGCAACAATTTAAGTTTGGTGTTGTGATGAGCGGATAATTTGTACGCTTTTCGGCATTGTTTTTAGTATGTTTCTAGTATCTTTTAGTTAGTTTTTATTATATTTTATTAGTTAGTTAAAATTCACTTTTCTGGACTTTACTATGAGTTTGTGTGTTTTTCTGTGATTTCAGGTATTTCTGGCTGAAATTGAGGGATCTGAGCAAAAATCTTATTCAGAGACTGAAAAAGGACTGCAGAGCTGTGTGGATTCTGACCTCCCTGCACTCGAAGTGGATTTTCTGTAGCTGCAGAAGCCCAATTGGCGCGCTCTCAACGGCGTTGGAAAGTAGATATCCTGGGCTTTCCAGCAATATATGATAGTCCATACTTTGCACAAGATTTGATGGCCCAAACCGGCGTCCAAAGTCACCCTCAGAATTCCCAGCGTTAAACGCCGGAACTGGCACCAAAATGGGAGTTAAATACCCAAACTGGCATAAAAGCTGGCGTTTAACTCCAAGAATAGTCTCTACACGAAAATGCTTCATTGCTCAGCCCAAGCACACCAAGTGGGCCCGGAAGTGGATTTTATGTCATTTACTCATCTCTGTACACCCTAGGCTACTAGTTCTCTATATATAGGACCTTTTACCATTGTATTTTTCATCTTTGGATTGTTTTTGATCCTTTGATCATCTTTGGACATCTAGTTCTTAGATCAGATCTTGGTAGCTATCTTGAGTTTCATGCTATCTTAGATCATTTGGGAGGCTGGCCATTCGGCCATGCTAGACCTTGTTCTTATGTATTTTCAACGGTGGAGTTTCTACACCATAGATTAAGGTGTGGAGCTCTGCTGTACCTCGAGTATTAATGCAATTACTATTGTTTCTTCTATTCAATTCCGCTGTTCTTTGTCCAAGATATCACTGTTCTTCAACTGATGAAGGTGATGATCCGTGACATCATCATCATTCTCACTCATGAACAAAGTGACTGACAACCACTCTTGTTCTACAAGCAATTAAAGCTCTAGTGAATATCTCTTGGATTCTTTAATCAGGTCTTCGTGGTATAGCGAGAACTGATGGCGGCATTCAAGAGAATTCGGAAGGTCTAACCTTGTCTGTGGTATTCTGAGTAGGATTCAATGATTGAATGACTGTGACGTGCTTCAAACTCCTGAAGGCGGGGCGTTAGTGACAGACGCAAAGAATCACTGGATTCTATTCCGGCCTGATTGAGAACCGACAGATGGATAGCTATGCCGTGACAGGGTGCGTTGAACATTTCAATGAGAGGATGGGAGGTAGCCACTGACAACGGTGAAACCCTTGCATAAGCTTGCCATGGAAAGGAGTAGGAAGGATTGGATGAAGACAGTAAGAAAGCAGAGCGAGAAGGGAAGGCATCTTCATACGCTTATCTGAAGCTCTCACCAATGATATACATAAGTATCTCTATCTTATCTTTATGCTTTATTCGTTTATCACTATACCCATTTGAGTCTGCCTGACTGAGATTTACAAGATGACCATAGCTGCTTCATACCACCAATCTCGTGGGATCGACCCTTACTCGCGTAAGGTTTATTACTTGGACGACCAGTGCACTTGCTGGTTAGTTGTGCGAAGTTGTGTTTATGCCATGGTATTGAGCATCAAGTCTTTGGAGCCATTACCGGGGATTGTTCTGTGTAAAAGTATTGATCACAATTTCGTGCACCAATGAACCGTCAGTTGTCCAAACTCGAACAATCCCCGGCAACGGCGCCAAAAACTTGGTGCACGAAATTGTGATTATCAACAATGGCGCCAAAAACTTGGTAGCGCTCCCAAACGTGAATCACACTTTGTCACAACTCCGCACAACTAACCAGCAAGTGCACTGGGTCGTCCAAGTAATACCTTTGGTGCACGAAAATTACTTCGCACTATATAATTCTGCACAACTAACCAGCAAGTGCACTGGGTCGTCCAAGTAATACCTCACATGAGTAAGGGTCGAATCCCACGAAGATTGTTAGCTTGAAGCAAGCTATGGTTATCTTATTATTCTTAGTCAGGATACCAATAGGGTTCTTTAATTTCAATTGTAAAAAGAATGAAAGGGCATAAAATAAATAATTGTTACGCAATAATGGAAAATATGTTGGAGTTTTGGAGATGCTTTGTCCTCTGAATTCCTGCAACATAATGCTTTCTCACTTTCATAAATGCAAGGCTCCTTCCATGGCAAGCTGTATGTAGGGCATCACCGTTGTCAATGGCTACTTCCAATCCTCTCAGTGAAAATGGTCCAAATGCTCTATCACAGCACGGCTAATCATCTGTCGGTTCTCGATCATGTCGGAATAAGATCCATTGATCCTTTTGCGTCTGTCACTACGACCAACACTCGCGAGTTTGAAGCTCGTCACAGTCATCCAATCCTTGAATCCTACTTGGAATACCACAGACAAGGTTTAGACCTTCCGGACACTCAAGGATGCCGCCAATGGATTCTAGCTTATACCACGAAGATTCTGATCAAGGAATCTAAGAGATACTCATTCAATATAATGTAGAACGGAGGTGATTGTCAGGCACATGTTCATGGATTGAGGAAGGTGATGAGTGTCACGGATCATCACCTTCTTCATAGTGAAGCACGAATGAACATCTTAGATAGGAACAAGCGTGTTTGAATGGAAAATGGAAATAATTGCATTAATTCATCGAGACGCTGCAGAGCTCCTCACCCCCAACAATGGAGTTTAGAGACTCATGCCGTCAAAAGGTACAAAGTTCAGATCTAAAAAATGTCATGAGATACAAAATAAGTCTCTAAAAGTTGTTTAAAAACTAAACTAGTGACCTAGGTTTACAGAAAATGAGTAAACTAAGATGAATAGTGCAGAAATCCACTTCTGGGGCCCACTTGGTGTGTGCTGGGGCTGAGACTTAAGCTTCTCACGTGCTTGGGCTGTTTCTGGAGTTGAACGCCAGGTTGTAACCTGTTTCTGCCATTGAACTCTAACTTGCAACCTGTTTGTGGCGCTGAACGCCAGACTGCAGCATGGAACTGGCGTTAAACGCCAGTTTACATCATCTATCTTCGCGCAAAGTATGAGCTATTATATATTTCTGGAAAGCCCTGGATGTCTACTTTCCAACCCAATTAAAAGCGCACCAATTGGACTTCTGTAGCTCCGAAAAATCCATTCCGAGTACAGGAAGGTCAGAATCCAACAGCATCAGCAGTCCTTTTTCAGCCTAAATCAGATTTTTGCTCAGCTCCCTCAATTTCAGCCAGAAAATACCTGAAATTATAAAAAAAACACGCAAACTCATAGTAAAGTCTAGAAATATGAATTTTGCCTAAAAACTAATAAAATTATACTAAAAACTAACTAAAACATACTAAAATCAACATGAAATTACCCGCAAAAAGCGTATAAAATATCTGCTCATTACAACACCAAACTTAAACTGTTGCTTGTCCCCAAGCAACTAGATAAATAAAATAGGATAAAAAGAAATTAAGAAGCAATAATATCTCAGAGTTTCAAGTGAAGATCAGATTCTAATTAGATGAGCGGGACTAGTAGCTTTTTGCTTCAGAACAGTTTTGGCATCTCACTTTATCCTTTGAAATTCAGAATGATTGGCATCCATAGGAACTCAGAATTCAGATAGTATTATTGATTCTCCTAGTGTAGTATGTTGATTCTTGAACACAGTTACTTTATGAGTCTTGGCCGTGGCCCTAAGCACTTTGTTTTCCAGTGTTACCGCCGGATACATAAATGCCCCAGATACATAACCGGGTGAACCTTTTCAGGTTGTGACTTAGCTTTACTAAAGTCCCCAATTAGAGGTGTCCAGAGTTCTTAAGCACACTCCTTTGCCTTGGATCACGACTTTAACCACTCAGTCTCAAGCTTTTCACTTGGACCTGCATGCCACAAGCACATGGTTAGGGACAGCTTGATTTAGTCGCTTAGGCCTGAATTTATTTCCTTGGGCCCTCCTATCCATTGATGCTCAAAGCCTTGGATCCTTTTCACCCTTGCCTTTTGGTTTAAAGGGCTATTGGCTTTTTCTATCTTTTTCTATCTCTTTTGCTTTTTTTTTTCACTACTTTTTCTTGCTTCAGGAATCAAATTCATGATTTTTCAGATCAGCAATAATATTTCTCTTGTTCATCATTCTTTCAGGAGCAAATAATTTTAACATTCATGAAATTTAGTATAAAAAATATGCACTATTCAAGCATTCATTTAGAAGACAAAAAGTATTGCCACCACATATAAATAATTAGAACTTTCCTTATTAAGAACTCGAAAAAAATTAAATTGCCTCTTTATTATACAAATCTACTATTTTATTCATGTTTGATGATGATGAGAAGAATAACTTATAGCTTAATTGGAAATAAAATCAAAATAGATATACTAATTACTACTACTCCTATATAACTTCTAAGGTAAATTCCTATAAGAACAACTATCACAGAAGTAAAGCTAAGATTAGGACTCAACAACCTTTATTTTGGAAAGTGGATGTTCCTCTAGTCTGTGGAGTGCTTGGTCCTTCAAGAGATAATTTCTGACGCTTCAGTTCCTTCAAGTCACGCCTTTGCTCTTCTTGTTCCCCAAGCAACTTGCAAAGCATGCTATTTTGATTATTCTGTTCTTCCTTTATTTGGTCCATAGCTTCTTGTAACTTGGTAACAGATGCTTCAAGATGCTCCCAGTATTCAATTTGAGAGATTTTCGGGAGGAATTCCTATGCTCTCCTCTTGATGGGGTCATCCTGCACTTGTTGTTTTTCCATTGATATTTTGGTGATTGGTCGCTCAACTGAGATATACTCAGTTATTCCCATCTTCACTCCAGCGTCTTTACATAGCATAGATATTAAGCTTGGATAAGCCAATTTGGCATCTTTGGAGTTCTTGTTTGCAATTATGTAAAGTTCACACAAAATTAGCTGATGAACTTCCACTTCACTTCCTAACATAATGCAGTGGATCATCACTGCTCTTTTAATGGTGACTTCAGAGCGGTTGCTAGTGGGCAGTATAGAACGCCCAATGAAGTCCAGCCAGCCTTTGGTGACTGGTTTGAGATCTTCTCTCTTGAGTTGATTTAGGACGCCCTTGGTGCTGGTGGTCCACCTGGTTCCAGGGATGCATATGTCCTCTAGAATCTTGTCTAGGCCCTTATTTGTTCTCATCATTCTCCTATTAAAGGAGTCTGGGTCATCTTTCAGCTGAGGTAGCTTAAAGATCTCCCTGATTTTATCAGGGTGGATGTGAACAATCTTTCCTCTGACCAAGGTCGGATAGTCATAGAGGGCAGTTCCAGATATTCTCTGCCTGTTTGTTTGCCACAGATTAGCGTAGAATTCTTGAACCATGTTTCTTCCCACCTTTGTTTCAAGATTAGCTAGGATTTCCCAGCTCCTGTTTCAAATTTGCTCTTGGATCTCCGGATATTCATCTTCTTTCAGATTGAATTTGACTTCCGGGATCACTGACCTTAGACCCATTATTTTGTAGTAATGGTTTGAATGTTCTTTGGTTAAGAACTTTTCTTGATTCCAAAGTGGTTTTGGAATACTCTCTTTCTTGCCTCTTGGAGTGGGTTGTTTTCCTTTAGGAGCCATGATCTTAGTGGGTATGGTTTAGTGATCACGGATAAACACACCAAACTTAGAGGTTTGCTTGTCCTCAAGCAAAAGAAGGGAAAGGAGAGGGATAGAAGGAGAGCTAGTAGCGAATGGTGGATGAGAGGAGGGAGGCCGAATGTGGATTTAAAGCAAGGGGGTGGGTTTTTGAAAATTTTGAAGAAAGATAAGATAGAAGATATGATTTGTAAAAGATAAATATGATAGGAAAAAGATATAATTTAAAATTAAAAAGTTGTGAAAGATATTTGAAAAAGATAAATCTGAATTTTATTTTGAAAAAGATTTGAGATGAATTTGAAAGGATAATTGAGTTTTGAAAAAAAATTTGAAAAGAAGTTGGATGGGGTTTGAAAAAGGATTTGTGTTTATGAATTAAGATACATTTGATATTTTTGAAAAAGGGATTTTAGAAATTAGGATTAAAATTTTTGGAATTGAAGGATGAGAGTTTGTAACATGTTTATGCAAGAAATCATGAACTGAAATAAAAAAATGTGAAGTAAAAATGAATTTACCTCCTCACCACAATCCTGGCGTTAAACGCCCAAACGCTGCATGTTTTGGGCGTTTAATGCCCATTTGCAGCTTCTCCTGGGCGTTCAATGCCCAGCTGTTGCTTCTAGCTGGCGTTGAACGCTAGGAACTCCTTTGTCACTGGGTGTTTTTCTGAATGCCCAGGACGTTGTAAATCTGGCGTTAAACGCCCAGAAGGTGCTTCTTTCTGGCGTTCAATGCCCAGAAGATGCTTCTTTCTGGCGTTTAACACCCATATGGCTATCCTTACTGGCGTTGAACGCCCAGTAGATGCTTCTTTTGGGTGTTCAACGCCCAAAACAGCTCTTACTGGCTTTTTCGCACCAGTGAGCTTTCTTTTTGCTCTTTTATCATGCGAATCCTTCTATAACTTTGTGAACTCAAGCAATTGCTATTTTACCTTGAAGATAATTGACATAAACCTGTAAAAATCAATTAATTTACAAATAAGCTTTGTGAATGGCTGGGTTGCCTCCCAGCAAGCGCTTTTTTATTGTCTTTAGCTGGACTATTACTGAGCTTTAATCAAGTCTCAATTTTGAGCATTCTTGCTCAAAATTGCTTTCAAGATAATGTTTAACTCTCTGTCCATTAACAATGAACTTTTTGTTAGAATCATTATCCTGAAGCTCCACGTATCCATATGGTGATACACTTGTAATCACGTATGGACCTCTCCACCGGGATTTCAATTTTTTGGGGAATAATCTGAGCCTAGAATTAAACAGCAGAACTTTCTGCCCTGGCTCAAAGACTCTGGATGACAGTTTCTTATCATGCCATCTTTTTGCTTTCTCTTTCTAAATTTTTACATTCTCGAAAGCATTGAGTCTGAACTCCTCTAGCTCATTTAACTGGAGCAATCATTTTTCTCCAGCTAACTTGGCATCAAGGTTTGGGAATCTGGTTGCCCAGTAGGCCTTATGTTCCAGTTCCACTGGCAAGTGACAGGCTTTTCCATACACAAGCTAGTATAGAGAGGTCCCTATAGGAGTCTTGAATGCTGTTCTGTATGCCCACAGAGCATCATCCAAGCTTCTTGCCCAATCCCTTCTACAGTTAATCACAGTCCATTCCAGGATTCTTTTAAGTTCTCTATTAGAGACTTCAGCTTGCCCATTTGTCTATGGATGATATGGAGTGGCCACCCTGTGGCTAACTCCATATCAAACCAAAGCAGAGTAAAGCTGTTTATTGTAGAAATGAGTGCCCCCATAACTGATTAGTACTCTAGGGATACCAAATCTGCTGAAGATGTGTTTCTGGAAGAATTTTAGCACTGTCTTAGTATCATTAGTGGGTGTTACAATAGCTTCCACCCATTTGGATACATAATCCACTATGAATGTCAAGATGAATACGACTACATTAATTGTTAGTAAAGTTTTCGAAAATTATGAAATAAAATTAAGAAAAAGATTTTGAAAAACAATTTTTTTGAAATTTTTGAAAATAATAAAAAAATTAAAAAGATTTGATTTTTGAAAAAGTTTTGAAAAGATAAGATTTTTAAAATTGAAAATTTGACTTGACTTATAAGAAATAGCTAAGTTTTAAAAATTTTTGACTAAGTCAACTCAAATTTTCGAAATTTATGAGAGAAAAAAGGGAAAGATATTTTTTTTTATTTTTTTGAATTTTTAATGATGAGAGAGAAAAACAAAAAAATGACTCACAATATAAAAATTATGAATCAAAACATATGATGCATGGAAGAACACTATGAATGTCAAGATGAATACCAAGAACACTTTGAAGATCAAGATGAACATCAAGAACTTATTTTTAAAAAATTTTCAAGAAAAGAAAAACATGCAAGACACCAAACATATAAATTTTCAATGTTTAGACACTATGGATGCGAAAATGCATATGAAAAACAACAAAAAACACAAAACAAGAAAATGCAAAGATCAAACAGGCAGACTTACCAAGAACAACTTGAAGATCATGAAGAACACATGCATGAATTTTCAAAAGAATGCATAAATTTTAAAAACATGCAATTGACACCAAACTTAAAAATTGACTCAAGACTCTGATGCCAGGGCATCTAGGCCAGTTTCACTGACCTTTTCTTTACTGTTTTAGGGTAGTTTCATGCAATTTTTTTGGAAATAAGCAAGTTTTGGATGAAATTTCATTTACACCTTGATTCAAGCAACTATTGTGAATTTTACATGATTTCATAAGGATTTTTGCAAGGATTGAATGACAAATTGATGATGCATAATCTTATGACTTGGGCTAGAGCTTTGATGCACTTTATTTGCTTGATTTCAGGACAAAGGAAGGAAGAAGAAGCCACGTTAGTAGCCACGTTAATCTAGTTAACGTGACCACTAACGTGGAATAGGGACAAGCTTGTAGCATTAATGGAAAAGGTGATCGCCAATAACGCCTGCGAAGCTATCATAAGTCCATGTTAATTGCCACGTTAACTAGGTTAACGTGGTAGTTAATATGGAGAAAAAGGGAGCTCCAGCGTTAGTGGTTGATGAGCGGATAATTTGTACGCTTTTTGGCATTGTTTTTAGTATGTTTTTGGTAGTTTTAGTTGAGTTTTTATTATATTTTTATTAGTTTTTAGTTAAAATTCACTTTTCTGGACTTTACTATGAGTTTGTGTGTTTTTCTGTGATTTCAGGTATTTTCTGGCTGAAATTGAGGGATCTGAGCAAAAATCTGATCCAGAGACTCAAAAGGACTGCAGATGCTGTTGGATTCTGACCTCCCTGCACTCGAAGTGGATTTTCTGGAGCTACAGAAGCCCAATTGGCGCGCTCTCAACGGCGTTGGAAAGTAGACATTCTGGGCTTTCCAGCAATATATGATAGTCCATACTTTGCCCAAGATTTGATGGCCCAAACCGGCGTTCAAAGTCACCCTCAGAATTCCCAGCGTTAAACGCCCAAACTGGCACAAGAATGGGAGTTAAACGCCCAAACTGGCACCAAAACGGGAGTTAACGCCAAGAAGATCTCTACACGAAAAATGCTTCATTGCTCAGCCCAAGCACACACCAAGTGGGCCCGGAAGTGGATTTTTATGTCATTTACTCATTCTTGTACACCTTAGGCTACTAGTTTCTATAAATAGGACCTTTTACTATTGTATTTTCATCTTGGTTCTTCTGGTTCCCTCTCTGGGGCCAAAACCAATGATCACTTTTGTTCTTATGTATTTTCAACGGTGGAGTTTCTACACACCATAGATTAAGGGTGTGGAGCTCTGCTGTACCTCGAGTATTAATGCAATTACTATTGTTCTTCCATTCAATTCCACTTGTTCTTTATCCAAGATATCACTTGTTCTTCAACATGATGAAGGTGATGATTGACGCCCATCACCATTCTCACCCATGAACAAGGTGACTGACAACCATTCTTGTTCTACAAGCATCTGAGGCTTAGTGAATATCTCTTGGATTCTTCGGAGTCTTCGTGGTATAGGCAGGACCTGATGGCGGCATTCAAGAGAATCCGGAAGGTCTAAACCTTGTCTGTGGTATTCTGAGTAGGATTCAATGACTGAATGACTGTGACGTGCTTCAAACCTGTAACCTACTGGGCGTTAGTGACAGACGCAAAAGAGTGATTCTATTCCGGTAGGGGAGGGAACCAAACCGGTGATTGGCAGTACTGTGACAGAGTGCGTGCATTAGCTTTCACTGCGCGGATGGGAGGTAGCTGCTGACACAGTGAAACCCTACACGAGCTTGCCATGGAAAGGAGTAAGAAGGATTGGATGAAGGTTGTAGGAAGCAGAGACGGAAGGGAAGGCATCTTCATAGCTTGTCTGAAGCTCTTACACCAATGATATACATAAGTATCTCTATCTTTATCTTTATGCTATTTTCGTTCATCACCATTATACATTTGAGTCTGCCTGACTGAGATTTACAAGATGACCATAGCTTGCTTCATACCACCAATCTCCGTGGGATCGACCCTTACTCACGTAAGGTATTACTTGGACGACCCAGTGCACTTGCTGGTTAGTTGTGCGAAGTTGTAGTGATCACAATTTCGCGCACCAAGTTTTTGGCGCCGTTGCCGGGGATTGTTCGAGTATGGACAACTGACGGTTCATCTTGTTGCTTAGATTAGGTATTTTTCTTCAGAGTTCTTAAGAATGAATTCTAGTGTTTCAAGGTGATGTTCTTATCATCACCAAAGCTGATTGATCATCATCAATTTAGCTCTTGAATGCAATGTCTTGCTGAAGCTTAGCTAGCTATGTCTAATTCCTTTAGACTAAAGCTTTAGACTAACATTGCATGATTCCTGGAATTCTCATTAAGAATTTTGATACCTTTATTTTCTCTTCCATATAATTTTTGAAAAAAGCACAAAAAAAATTACAAAATCATAAAAACAAAAAAAAATATTTTATGTTTCTTGTTTGAGTCGAGAGTCTCATGTTAAGTTTGGTGTCAATTGCATGTTTTTGCATGTGTCCTAATTAATCTTCAAGTTGTTCCTGATGATTTTCTAGCTCTAACCTTTAAATTCTCTTGACTTGAGTGTTTTGTGTGTCTCATATGCATTAGTGTCAGTAGTGTTCAAACTGCTAAGTTTGGTGTCTTGCATGCATTGTTATTTGATTCTTGTTGCATTTTAATTTTTCCTTATTATTAAAAATCCAAAAATATTTTTTATTTGTGTCTTTTCAAGTCAATAATACAGAGAATTGAAGATTCAGAACATACTGCAGAGGAATCACACAGAAAAAGCTGGGCATTCAAAAATGCCCAGTGAAGAAGACAGACTGGCGTTTAAACGCCAGCCAGGGTGCCTGGTTGGGCGTTTAACGCCCAAAAGGGTAGTGGTTTGGGCGTTAAACGCCAGAATGTGCACCATTCTGGGCGTTTAACGCCAGGATGGCACAAGGGGGAAGATTTTGTTTTCAAATCAATTTTTTTTCAAGTTTTCAAAGTTTTTCAAAATCAAATCTTTTTCAAATCATATCTTTTCAATCAAATGTTTTCAAAATCAATTTCTTTCCTTTTTCAAAGATACTTACTAACAATTAATGATTTGATTGAACATTTTTTGCCTTTTCTGTTGAGGAAGGTTTTATGTTTGAATCATATCTTTTCTTGTTAGGCAAGTCATTAATTTTTAAAATCATATCTTTTCAAAATTGTTTTCAAATCATATCTTTTTAAAATTGTTTTCAAATCATATCTTCTCAATCACATCTTTTTAAAACCAATCATATCTTCTTAACCACATCTTTTTCAAAATAGTTTTCAATCAAATCTTTTTTATTTCTAATTTAAAAATCTTTTTCAAAAATCACTTGATTCTTTCCACTCTTATTTTCGAAAATCAATTAAGTGTTTTTCAAAATGTTTTCAAAATCTTTTACTTAATTTTCGAAAATTACTTCCCTTCTTCTCACATCCTTCTGTTTATGGACTAACACTATCCCTTAATGCAAAATTCGAACTCCATCTTCTTTGATAAGTTCGAATTTTCTACTTCTGTCTTCTACTTTTCTTTTCCTCTGACACCTCAAGAATCTCTATACTGTGACATAGAGGATTCCATATTTTCTTGTTTTCTTCTCTTTCATATGAGCAGGAACAAAGACAAAGGCATTCTTGTTGAAGCTGACCCTGAACCTGAGAGAACCTTGAAGCGAAAGCTAAGAGAAGCCAAAGCACAATTCTCTTTAGAGGACTTGACCGAATTCTTCAAAGAAGAAGAACACATGGCAGCCGAAAACAACAACAATGCCAACAATGCAAGGAAGGTGCTGGGTGACTTTACTGCACCTACTCCCAACTTCTATGGGAGAAGCATCTCTATCCCTGCCATTGGAGCAAACAACTTTGAGCTTAAGCCTCAATTAGTTTCTCTAATGCAACAGAATTGCAAGTTCCATGGACTTCCATTGGAAGATCCTCATCAGTTCTTAGCTGAGTTCTTGCAAATCTGTGACACTGTCAAGACTAATGGGGTAGACCCTGAGGTCTATAGACTTATGCTATTCCCTTTTGCTGTAAGAGACAGAGCTAGAATATGGTTGGACTCTCAACCTAAAGAAAGCCTGGACTCTTGGGAAAAGCTAGTCAATGCCTTCTTGGCAAAGTTTTTTCCACCACAAAGATGGAGTAAGCTTAGAGTGGAAGTCCAAACCTTCAGACAGAAGGATGGAGAATCCCTCTATGAAGCTTGGGAAAGATACAAACAATTAATCAGAAGATGTCCCTCAGACATGCTTTCTGAATGGAGCATCATAGGTATTTTCTATGATGGTCTCTCTGAACTATCCAAGATGTCTTTGGATAGCTCTGCTGGAGGATCTCTTCATCTGAAGAAGACGCCTACAGAAGCTCAAGAGCTAATTGAAATGGTTGCAAATAACCAATTCATGTACACTTCTGAAAGGAATCCTGTGAACAATGGGACTAGTCAGAAGAAAGGAGTTCTTGAGATTGATACTCTGAATGCCATATTGGCTCAGAATAAAATATTGACTCAACAAGTCAATTTGATTTTTCAAAGTCTGTCTGGAATGCAAAATGCACCAAGCAGTACTAAGGATGCTTCATCTAAGGAAGAAGCTTATGATCCTGAGAACCCTTCAATGGAAGAGGTGAATTACCTAGGAGAACCCTATGGAAACACCTATAATTCTTCATGGAGAAATCACCCAAATTTCTCATGGAAGAATCAAAAGAGACCTCAACAAGGTTTCAATAATGATGGTGGAAGAAACAGGTTTAGCAATGGCAAGCCTTTTCCATCATCTTCTCAGCAACAGACAGAGAGTTCTAAGCAGAGTACTTCTGACTTAGCAACAATGGTCTCTGATCTAATAAAGACCACTCAAAGTTTCATGACTGAAACAAGGTCTTCCATTAGGAATTTGGAAGGACAAGTGGGACAGCTGAGCAAGAAAGTTACTGAACTCCCTCCAAGTACTCTCCCAAGCAATACAGAAGAAAATCCAAAAGGAGAGTGCAAAGCCATAAACATGGCCGAATTTGGAGAGGAAAGAGAGGAAGTGAACGCCATTGAGGAAGACCTCAATGGGCGTGTACTAGCCTCCAGTGAGTTCCCCAATGAGGAACCATGGGAATCTGAGGCTCAAAATGAGACCATAGAGATTCCATTGGACTTACTTCTGCCCTTCATGAGCTCTGATGAGTATTCTTCCTCTAAAGAGGATGAGTATGTCACTGAAGAGCAAGTTGCTAAATACCTTGGAGCAATCATGAAGCTAAATGACAAGTTATTTGGAAATGAGACTTGGGAAGATGAACCTCCCTTGCTCACCAAAGAACTGGATGACTTGTCTAGGCAGAAATTACCTCAAAGGAGACAAGATCCTAGGAAGTGCATGGATGAATCCATCATCCTTGGCAGACCCTTCCTGACCACAGCAAAGGCTGTGATTGACGTTGATAGAGGAGAGTTAATCATTCAAGTGAATGAAGAATCCTTTGGGTTTAAGGCTCAAGGATATCCCTCTGTCACCATGGAGAAGAAGCATGAAGAGCTTCTCTCAACTCAGAGACAAACAGAGCCCCCACAGTCAAACTCTAAGTTTGGTGTTGGGAGGCCACAACCAAACTCTAAGTTTGGTGTTGAACCCCCACATTCAAACTCTAAGTTTGGTGTTGGGAGGTTCCAACATTGCTCTGAGTATCTGTGAGGCTCCATGAGAGTCCTCTGTCAAGCTAATGACATTAAAGAAGCGCTTGTTGGGAGGCAACCCAATGTTTTATAGTTAACTATTTTCTTTTGTTATTTTATCTTTTTTGTAGGTTGATGATCATAAGAAGTCACAAAAACAATGAAAAAAGCAAAAACAGAATGAAAAACAGGAAGAAAAACAGCACACCCTGGAGGAAGATGCTGTTGGCGTTTAAACGCCAGTAAGCCTAGCAGGTGGGCGTTTAACGCCCAGTCTGGCACCATTCTGGGCGTTTAACGCCAGAAAGGGGCACCAGACTGGCGTTAAACGCCAGAAAAGGGCTAGAACCTGGCGTTAAACGCCAGGAATGGGCACCAGCCCGGCGTTTAACGCCAGAAATGGCTCAAAACGTGGATTTTGATGCTATTTGGTGCAGGGATGACTTTTCCTTGACACCTAAGGATCTGTGGACCCCACAGGATCCCCCACCACCCTCTCTTCTTCTTCACCCATTCACCAATCACCTCAATACCTCTTCACCACTCACATCCATCTCCTCCATTTCTTCTTCTTCTACTCTCTTCTTTCTTCTTTTGCTCGAGGACGAGCAAACCTTTTAAGTTTGGTGTGGTAAAAGCATTGCTTTTTGTTTTTCCATAACCATTTATGGCATCCAAAGCCGGTTCAACTGAGAAGGCATAACCTCAAGCCCATCACTAAGAAGAAGATGGAGCAAACAAGAGACCCCTCTCATCAAGAAATCCCTGAGATACCTCAAGGGATGCACTTTCCTCCACAAGACTATTGGGAGCAAATTAACACCTCCCTAGGAGAATTAAGTTCCAACATGGGACAACTAAGGGTGGAGCACCAAGAACACTCCATCATCCTCCATGAAATTAGAGAAGATCAAAGAATCATGAGAGAGGAGCAACAAAGACAAGGAAGAGACATTGAGGAGCTCAAGCACTCCATAGGATCTTCAAGAAGAAGAAAGAGCCGCCATCACTAAGGTGGACCCGTTCTTTAATCTCCTTGTTCTTTATTTTTCTGTTTTTCGAATTTTAGTGCTTTATGTTTATCCATGTTTGTGTCTTATGATCATTAGTGTCTTAGTGTCTTAGTGTCTATGCCTTAAAGCTATGAATATGAATCCATCACCTTTCTTAAATGAAAACTGTTTTTATCACAAAAGAACAAGAAGTACAGGATTTCAAATTCATCTTTAAAACTAGCTTAATTAGTTTGATGTGGTGACAATACTTGTTGCTTTCTGAATGTATGCTTAAACAGTGCATATGTCTTTTGAATTTGTGGTTCATGAATGTTAAAATTGTTGGCTCTTGAAAGAATGATGAAAAAGGAGACATGTTACTGAGGATCTGAAAAATCATAAAAATGATTCTTGAAGCAAGAAAAAGCAGTGAATACAAAAAAAAAAGAGAGAAAAAGAAGAAAAAAAAAACGAAAAAAAAGGGAGAGAAAGAGAAAAAGAAAGAAAAAGAAAGAAATAAAGTTGTGATCCAAGGCAATAAGAGTGTGCTTAAGAACCCTGGACACCTCTAATTGGGGACTTTAGCAAAGCTGAGTCACAATCTGAAAGGTTCACCCAATTATGTGTCTGTGCATGTATGTACCCGGTGGTATACTGGAAGACAGAGTGCTTTGGGCCACGGCCAAGACTCAATAAGTAGCTGTGTTCAAGAATCATCATACTTAACTAGGAGAATCAATAACACTATCTGGATTCTGAGTTCCTAAGAAGCCAATCATTCTGAATTTCAAAGGATAAGTGAGATGCCAAAACTGTTCGGAGGCAAAAGCTACTAGTCCCGCTCATCTAATTTGGAGCTAAGTTTCACTGATAATTTGGAGTCTATAGTATATTCTCTTCTTTTTATCTTATTTGATTTTCAGTTGCTTGAGGACAAGCAACAATTTAAGTTTGGTGTTGTGATGAGCGGATAATTTGTACGCTTTTTGGCATTGTTTTTAGTATGTTTTAGTTGATTTTTATTATATTTTTATTAGTTTTTAGTTAAAATTCACTTTTCTGGACTTTACTATGAGTTTGTGTGTTTTTCTGTGATTTCAGGTATTTTCTGGCTGAAATTGAGGGATCTGAGCAAAATCTGATCCAGAGACTCAAAGGACTGCAGATGCTGTTGGATTCTGACCTCCCTGCACTCGAAGTGGATTTTCTGGAGCTACAGAAGCCCAATTCGCGCGCTCTCAACGGCGTTGGAAAGTAGACATCCTGGGCTTTCCAGCAATATAATAGTCCATACTTTGCCCAAGATTTGATGGCCCAAACCGGCGTTCAAAGTCACCCTCAGAATTCCCAGCGTTAAACGCCCAAACTGGCACAAGAATGGGAGTTAAACGCCCAAACTGGCACCAAAACGGGAGTTAAACGCCAAGAAGAGTCTCTACACGAAAAATGCTTCATTGCTCAGCCCAAGCACACACCAAGTGGGCCCGGAAGTGGATTTTTATGTCATTTACTCATTCTTGTACACCTTAGGCTACTAGTTTCTATAAATAGGACCTTTTACTATTGTATTTTCATCTTGGTTCTTCTGGTTCCCTCTCTGGGGCCGAAACCAATGATCACTTTTGTTCTTATGTATTTTCAACGGTGGAGTTTCTACACACCATAGATTAAGGGTGTGGAGCTCTGCTGTACCTCGAGTATTAATGCAATTACTATTGTTCTTCCATTCAATTCCACTTGTTCTTTATCCAAGATATCACTTGTTCTTCAACATGATAAAGGTGATGATTGACGCCCATCACCATTCTCACCCATGAACAAGGTGACTGACAACCATTCTTGTTCTACAAGCATCTGAGGCTTAGTGAATATCTCTTGGATTCTTCGGAGTCTTCGTGGTATAGGCAGGACCTGATGGCGGCATTCAAGAGAATCCGGAAGGTCTAAACCTTGTCTGTGGTATTCTGAGTAGGATTCAATGACTGAATGACTGTGACGTGCTTCAAACCTGTAACCTACTGGGCGTTAGTGACAGACGCAAAAGAGTGATTCTATTCCGGTAGGGGAGGGAACCAAACCGGTGATTGGCAGTACTGTGACAGAGTGCGTGCATTAGCTTTCACTGCGCGGATGGGAGGTAGCTGCTGACAACAGTGAAACCCTACACGAGCTTGCCATGGAAAGGAGTAAGAAAGGATTGGATGAAGGTTGTAGGAAAGCAGAGAGACGGAAGGGAAGGCATCTTCATATGCTTGTCTGAAGCTCTTACACCAATGATATACATAAGTATCTCTATCTTTATCTTTATGCTATTTTCGTTCATCACCATTATACATTTGAGTCTGCCTGACTGAGATTTACAAGATGACCATAGCTTGCTTCATACCACCAATCTCCGTGGGATCGACCCTTACTCACGTAAGGTATTACTTGGACGACCCAGTGCACTTGCTGGTTAGTTGTGCGAAGTTGTAGTGATCACAATTTCGCGCACCAGTGGTAAAAGTGAATACCACTAACGCTACAAATTGGCAATTAGCCACGTTAAGAGTCACGTTAACTTAGTTAACGTGAACTCTAACGTGGAAGGGAAAGACAATGCCAACGTTAGTGACACTCACCTTTGTTACTAACGTTGGATCAAGCCAACATTACCCATGTTAGTGGTCACGTTAAGACCACTAATGTGAAAGTTAACGTAGAGCTAAGCATGATGAGCCAACGTTAGTGACACTCACCTTTGTCACTAACATTGGAGATGGCATTCACTGCCACGTTAACCTAGTTAACGTGAACTCTAACGTGGGGAGGAGAGGCGTTTAGAGCGTTAGTGACAAAAGTAAGTGTCACTAACACTCTCAAAGCTTAGGCATGCCCACCTTAAGAGCCACGTTAACCTAGTTAACGTGAACTCTAACGTGAGGAAAGGGGGCACAATGCAATATTATTGGAAAAGGTGATTCCCAATAACATTTGTGAGGGATCATGAGGCAACGTTAATGGTAACGTTAGTGCCACTAACGTTGAAGTTAACGTGGACCATTTTGGGGTTGGAACGTTAGTGAGAAAGGTGATTGCGACTAACATTCTCGAACCCACATTTTCACTTAGCGTTGACACCACTAACGTCCTAACTAACACCCATGCCTAACTCACACTTTTCTGCAAGTTGGGCCCACTGAAGATTGTACTTGCTTCAACTCAAGATCTAAGGCCAACATCCAAGACTTGAAGAACTCACTAGAAGATCAAGAAGAGTAGTATATATAGGAGTAGATTTGAACTATAGAGAAGCTTGGCACTTTGGAGAACTACCCTCTGTATATTTACTTTTCTGCACTTTTTAGCTAAGCATGTATTCTTTTCTGCCATTTTCCATTTCCAGAGTTATGAACAACTAAACCTCTTTCATTAGGTTAGGGAGCACTGTTGTAATTTGATGGATCAATTATAGTTTTCATTCTTCTTCCTCTTTCTTTTCTCTTGATTTACTAGAAAGCTTTCGATCTTAATTCAATTGGTTAGTTGTCTTAGAAAAGAAACTCTCCATAATTAGATCTCCTCTGAGCCTTAGAAAAGGGATGAAGAGATCATGCTAGAAATGCTTTCTCATGCTGGACCAAATTAGGGTCTGGGCAGATATAGTGACATGTAATCCTCCCAACACTTTGATTTGGAAATACATGTGGTATAATCAGTGACCATACTTCATCTCTTCCCATGAGCAATTAAATCAAGAAATTGGGCAATTGTTCAAGCTTAGAGAGATTGGATTGCCAAGGAATTGGAATCCAATCACTTAAGATTGCCAAGGAGATCAATAGATGCATTGATTGAGGAAGAGATGAAAATGAATTTGATTCGGAGAATACAACATCTCCTAAGCCCAATGAATTCCCCATTTCTGATATCACCCATTCTCTTTATTTTCTGCCATTTATTTCCATGTTTATCTCCCCAATTCCCCATTTAAGATTCTGCACTTTATTTTCTGCAATTTACTTTCCCACCATTTAATTTCCTGCAACATCAACTACACTCTGTTTAGCTCAACTAGCACCCTCTTCCAACTAAAGTTGCTTGACCAATCAATCCCTGTGGGATTTGACCTCACTCTATTGTGAGTTTTTACTTGATGATAATTCGGTATACTTGCTGAAGGAAAATTTTTTGAGAGATAAGTTTTCGTGCATCAGACTTAAACAAGAAACACAAAAATATTTTTGATTTTATGATTTTCTAGATTTTTTTTCTTTTTATTTTTTTTTTGGATTTTTCAAAAATTATTTTGGAAAAACAAAAACAAAGAAAAACTTTTGAAAGATTTTTGAAAACTTTTTGAAAAGAAAATAAAACAAGAAGAAAATTACCTAATATGAGCAACAAGATGAATTGTCAGTTGTCCAAACCCAAACAATCCCTGGCAACAGCGCTAAAAACTTGATAGGCAAAATTGTGACTCATACTTTTCACAACTCGAACAATTTCTAGCAATGGCTCCAAACACTTGGTGCTCTCAAATGTGAATCACACTTCGTCACAATTTCGCACAACTAACCAACAAGTGCACTGGGTCGTCCAAGTAATACCTTACGTGAGTAAGGGTCGATCCCACGGAGATTGTTGGTATGAAGCAAGAGATGGTCATCTTGTAAATCTCAGTTAGGCGGATTCAAATGGTTATAATGGTTTTCGAAAATATAAATATAAATAAAGAATAAAATAAAGATAGAGATACTTATGTAAATCATTGGTGGGAATTTCAGATAAGTATATGGAGATGTTTTGTCCCTTCTGAATCTCTGCTTTCCTACTACTTTCATCAATTCTTCATACTCCTTTTCATGGCAAGCTGTATGTTGGGTTTCATCGTTGTCAATGGCTACCTCCCGTCCTCTCAGTGAAAATGGTCCAAATGCTCTGTCACAGCACGGCTAATCATCTGTCGGTTCTCGATCATGTCAGAATAGGATCTATTGATCCTTTTGCGTCTGTCACTACGCCCAACACTCGCGAGTTTGAAGCTCGTCACAGTCATTCAATCCCTGAATCCTACTCAGAATACCACAGATGAGGTTTAGACTTTCCGGTTTCTCAAGAATGCTGCCAATGGATTCTAGCTTATACCACGAAGATTCTGATTAAGGAATCCAAGAGATACACGCTCGATCTTAATCTATGGTGTGTAGAAACTCCACCGTTTAAAATACATAAGTGATAATGGTCTAGGCATGGCCGAATGGCCAGCCTCCAAAACGTGATCAAAGGTAATCCAAAGATTAGACACTAGTACAATAGTAAAAAGTTCTATTTATACTAAACTAGCTACTAGGGTTTACAGAAATAAGTCTAAGTGCAGAAATCAACTTCCGGGGCCCACTTTAGTGTGTGCTTGGGCTGAGCTTGAGCTTTACACGTGCAGAGGCTTCTCATGGGGTTAAACGCCAAGTTGTAACATGTTTTGGGCGTTTAACTCTGGTTTGTGACGTGTTTCTGGCGTTTTACTCCAAAATGCAGCATGGAGCTGACATTGAACGCCAGTTTGCGTCATCTAAACTCGAATAAAGTATGGACTATTATATATTTCTGGAAAGTCCAGGATGTCTACTTTTCAAAGCAGTTGAGTGCGCATCATTTTGAGTTTTGTAGCTCCAGAAAATCAACTTTGAGGGCAGGGAGGTCAGAAACCAACAGCATCAGCAGTCCTTTTTCAGCCTAAATCAGATTTTTTCTCAGGTCTCTCAATTTCAGCCAGAAAATACCTGAAATCACAGAAAAATACACAAACTCATAGTAAAGTCCAGAAATGTGAATTTTGCATAAAAACTAATAAAAACATCCCTAAAAGTAGCTAGATCCTACTAAAAACTACCTAAAAATAATGCAAAAAAGCGTATAAATTATTCGCTCATCAGGTAGTTCCTAGGGAGAATTGGTGTTTGTAATCAAAGATGATTATAGTGAAATTCCATCATTGTTGTGATAGAGACTAGATGTAGGCTACATTGTACTTAGCAGCTAAACCAGGATACTTCTTGGTGTGATTCTCTCTCTCTCTTTCTCTCTCTCTCTTCTACTCCATTTATGTTTCTGTTGCATATGAGACAAAATTAAAAATATTTCCTGACTGGTTACGAGAAAAAAAGAAAATGTCTCTTGACTAGTTATGAGACGAAAATAAGAAAATCTCTTGAAGCTATTTCAAAGGTAGAAAGTAACACTCAGCGAAAATGGGCTAAGATTTAACCCCCCTTCAAGTCACTCATGAAGGCACAACACTAGTTAAAAAGACCAGAAAAGACATGCTGAACAGAGAGTATAAAATATTCTCAATGAAGGAAGGAGAATCGATAAATGATCTGTTTGAAAGATTCAACATCATCATCAATGGCTTGGATGCTATGGGGATCACATATCCTGAATCTGTGCTTGTGAGGAGAATTTTGAGAAGTCTCACAAAAGAGTGGAAAACTAAGACAATAGTGATATCTGAGAGTAGTGGTCTTGATTGCATGACTTATGATGATTTGAGAGAAAATTTACTTGCCTTTGAAAACACATATTTGAAAAAAGATACAAAAAGAAAAGGAATAGCTCGCAATTCTGTTACTAACCCTCTGGATGATGAATCCAGTGTTAACTCATCTGAAAATGATTTTTTTTGTTTGCTAAGAAATTCAGAAAAATGGTGAAACTGAAGCAAAGAAGCAAAGGAAGCGGCTCAGGGAAACCAAAGAAAGACTTCAGTAAATTAATCTGCTACAACTGCAAAGAGACTGGGCACTTCAAATACAATTGCCCTAAGTTGATGGCTTCTTGGGAAGACTTAGAAAACAATTATGAGGAAGATGAAGAATCAGAAACTAAGTCTCAAACTTGTCTCATGGCAGATCACGTAAAGCAGGTAGTTTTTTATAACCCTGACACTGAATACCTTCATCTCATGATAGATCACCTTTCTGAAAAAATTAGATGCTTCTTAAATGAAAACCAAACTCTTGAGTCTCAAATCGAAATTCTTAAAGCTAAAAATGGTTTTCTAAAAGAAAAATTGAGAGAAGTTAAAGCTGCTGTTGATCTTGTTGAAGAAAACAAGCGTTTGAAAGCTGAAATAAAAGGATGTGAAAAATAGCATTCTGTGGTTGCATATCTAAATTGTTTTGAAGAAAATGAGAAGCTGCTCAAAGAGGTAAAAAGACTCAAAGAGGACTTAGCCACTTTTGCTCAAAGTTTAGAAAATTTAAATCAACTATTGGCTAGTCAGAAACCTCTTTATGATAAAGCTGGGTTGAGATTTCATAAAATTGAAAAATTTTTTAAAAAACCTTCTTTTGCAAACATGGCATCATCTTCTAATGATGTAAGGTTTCAAAACCCAACAAGCTTTGTAAAAATAGCAACTCATATATTTTGTAGATTATGCAACCAGAATGGACACTTTCCTATTCAATGTTTCTTTGGTGAAAGAATGATTGGAAATAAAGTTTGTAAAATTGTTTGTGACTATAATGGCTTGGGACAAAGAAGATGGTTTAACGTCAAAGAATCCAAAAAGATTTGGATACCTAAGGTCACTTGAGCTTATTTTGTAGGTGTGCCTATCCAAGCGAAAGGACAACATGTGGTACATGGATAGTGGATGTTCTAGGCACATAACTGAAATAACAACCTTCTTCATTAAGCTTGATGAGTATGATAGAGGGTTTGTCACTTTCGGTGATAATGGAAATGGAAAGATAGTGGCCATAGGTAAAGTTGGTAAGAGTTTTTCATCCTTCATAAATGATGTTTTACTTGTTGATGGGATGAAACAAAATTTACTTAGCATTAGCCAATTATGTGATCTTGGATATGAAGTTATTTGTGAAAAATCTGGGGAAATTTTGTTTGAAGTTAAAAGGTGTGACAATGTGTATGGATTGACTCTTGAGGATTTAAAAGATAAAAAAGTAACATGCTTTACATCACTTGAATATGAAAAATGGCTTTGGCGTAAGAAATTGGGTCATGCAAGCTGATAAACCACTATTTTATGGTTTATATTGTGTATAATTATGTGGTTTTATCATGATCCTTACCCACTTATTCATTAATTTAGCATGCATTTATATTTCCTTCCTGGAATTATTACATGGTTGAAAACTGCTTCCTAGAGGCTTTTTATTATGCATTTTAGTTCTTCTTTATCCCATTCGATGCCGTGATCTGTGTGTTAAGTGTTTCAAGCTTTATAGGGCATGGATGAGTTGGAGATTGGAAGCGAAGCTAGCAAAAATGGAAGGAACACAAGAAATTGAGGAGACAACCATCGAGAAGTGACGCGGCCGCATGGCTTACGCGTTCGCACGGAAGAGGAGAAATCGCGGTGACGCGGCCGCATGGCTCACGCGACCGCGCGGAAAGGAAAAGCACAAGTGACGCGGAGGCGTGGACGACGCGAACGCGTGGCACGGAAAAATGCAAATGACGCGTCCGCGTGGACGACGCGATCGCGTGACATGCGCGATCTGCATAATCTGCAGATTTCGCTGGGGGCGATTTTGGGCCCTGTTTTGACCCAGTTCTCGGCCCAGAACAGCAGACTAGAGCCAGAGAACATGCAGAAACGGAGGACAACATTCATTCTACACAGTTTTGAGTTTTTAGATCTAGTTTTACTCCTCTTCTAGGTTTTTTTCTCTCTACACAATTGATACTCTTAGGATATTATTTTTCTATTACTTTTGCATTGAGATATTGAGAAGAGTCATTACCTCATCAAGACTTCGTCATTCTAGTTCGTTTTCTTTACTTGGCTTTACTCTTCCATGTCCTTTGCTTTGTTAATTTTACCATTGGAATATTATTAGAATTTATTCAATATAAGGATTATTCTTATTTTAATTAGATTATTTTTTTATTTCTATTTACAATGTCTTTCTTTAATTTCTTCTCATATGTTATGAATTTTGCATTCACAATGAGCGAGTAGTTCCCTAACTTGATGGGGAGTTGATTGAAAGGAACTAATTGAGTTGGAAGGCTTGAAAGAAAGATTGTAATTGGGTTTACTGTTGGATTGCCTTCTAGTCACTAAGACCAATCCCTTTTAATTAAGTGGGTTGCAATTTGTGAACAGACGTAGCATTCCAACTTGTTTGACTTTCCTTTGCCTAGTAAAGGATAACAAAACAGAATAACTTTTAATTATCAATTAATCTTGAGAGTATTCCAACTATAATAGGGATTCCAACTAATCAACTCCCAGTCAAGGCTTTTATTTACATTATTCAAATTCATCAATTTAATTTCCTGTTATTCAACTCAAACTTTTTGAAAACATCTGATTAATAAAATAGCACACCTTTCTGCGACTCATTGGGAGACGACCTGGGATTTATACTCCCAGTATTTAAAATTTGAATTTCTGTGACATATTTCTAAATTGATAAGTGGATTTCCGGTGAGTTAAGAACTATACTTGCAACGTACACATTTTAATAATTTTTTAATTCACCAATTTTCGCTTCATCAATTTTTGGCGCCGTTGCCGGGGAGTTGCAACAGTGTGTTAATTTATTGATTGGTATTTATTTCTATTGCAATTTTTTCTTTTCATTCTATCACTATGAACTGCACGTTTCTTTCGTTAAATGACGCGTTCGCTTCCTGATCCAAGCTTGCCACCATTTGACCCTGAAATTGAAAGAACTCTTTCGCATATAAGGCGAGCTAGGCGTAGGCGACTCCTCTTTGAGGACGAACCTGAACTGTCATTTAAGGAAGAAACAACCCCCCTTTCTACTGATCCAGTTCATTTACGTGCAGGTGACATGGCAGCACCCAGAAGAGTCACCATCCAGGAGGAAGGAGCCCCTGATTTTACGCTCCAACCATTCTAGGCGCACCACCCAGCAGTAGCTGTAGATTTTGAAATAAAATCTTCACTACTCAACTTGATGCCCAAATTTCATGGCTTACCTGCTCAAGAGCCTATCAAGCATCTCAGGGATTTCCCGACCGCTTGCTCTACTGTTAAGCGTGATGGAGCTGATGAAATCTCTATTCTATTAAAAGCTTTCCCATTTTCTCTGGAAGGAAAGGCAAGAGAGTGGTACTACACTCAGCCCAGAGAAACTATTTCCAACTGGGATTCACTTAGGAGAGAATTTCTGGATAAATTTTTTGCCAGCTGAAGTTGCTGATAAGCTAAGGAAGGACATGTCTATGATCATCCAAGACGAATTTGAGACCCTCTATAAATACTTGAAACGCTTCAATACACTTCGAAATGCATGTCTCCATCATATGATTGACAAGATAGTCTTACTCGGTTACTTTACACAAGGTCTGAGACCTCAAGATAGGACCACACTAGAAGGTGCTTGCAATGGTTCTATGAAAAAGCACAAGACTACGGATGAAGCATGGCAATTGATCAGAGACTTAGCTGACTCTACTAGGAATCATAGACAGAGACAAAGTCGGTCAAGAGCTGTTGCAGAGGTATCCACTAATACAGAGACTACCGTTATAGCCCAGAATCTATGTGAAATTACTAACTTGCTGAAGCAGATGCAACTGAATCAACAACAACCTCATCAAGTTCAGCCTTCTCCACCACAGCACAGCCAACAGTTAGTCCCACAAAGAGTGTGCGGCATCTGTGCAGATTATAGTCACTATACCGATGAGCGTCCGCAGCTTCAACCAGAAGATAATACTGTAGCAGCCATTCACAACTTTTATGACTGTCCCAATCAAGGGTACAATCAAGGTGGCAACTCTAACCAAGGATGGCAGGATAATTCCAACCAAGGTTGGAGAGACAATTCTAACCTGGGTTGGAGAGACAATTCGAACAGAGGAGGCAGAGATAACAATAGAAATCAGAGGTGGAATAACAATAACAACAGGTAGCAGAATCAACCTTACAGAGCACCTCATTTAAGACAACCTCAAGTCCCTCAGCAAAACTCTCAGACCACTAGCATCTCTTCATCTCCTAATGCTGACTTACTATAAGCCATTGATCAGAGACATTAGGCTATGGAAGATAGTATTAAAGCGACTCTGAATACTTTCGCTTCTACTTTACAAACTCTTGTCTCACAGATGGGATCAATGCAAAATTCCAGTAACCAGTCCTCAAGCTCTGGTGGAGTCCCCTCTCAACCATTCCCCAACCCAAAGGGTGGTATTAATGCCATCACCCTAAGGTCTGGAACCACACTGCAGGAGAGAAGTCAGGAGGAGCCAAGCCTATCAGAACACGCCTCAGCTGAAGAGGTTGTGGAATTAGAAGATGTTGAAGAGAAAGAGGACATACAGGACATAGCTGAGAGAGAAGAAGCTCAATCACAGGAGAAAGCACCAAAAGGCGCAGACACTGCAGAAAACACCACTCCCATTCCATTTCCACAACCTGCAAGGAAGCTCAGGAAGCAGTTGGAACCTGACCCCAAGATGGTAGAAATCTTCAAAAAGGTTGAGGTAACTGTTCCCCTTTTTGATGTCATTCAACAGGTACCTAAATATGCAAAGTTTCTAAAAGATTTATGTATACATAAGGACAAAATTAATGAATTGGAAACTATTCCTTTAGGAAGTTCCATATCTACTTTAATGGGAAGTGGTGCGCGAAATTGTGAACAATACTTTTCACAACTCTCATAATCCCTGGTCATGAACTCCAAAAATTTGGTGGTTCAATTCCATGGCATTACACAACTTCGCACAACTAACCAGCAAGTGCACTGGGTCGTCCAAGTAATACCTTACGTGAGTAAGGGTCGATCCCACGGAGATTGTTAGCATTGAAGCAAGCTATGGTCATCTTGTAAATCTTAGTCAGGCAAACTCAAATGTATATGATGATGAATGAAAACAACATAAAAGATAAAGATAGTGATACTTATGTAATTCATTGGTAGGAACTTCAGATAAGCGTATGAAGATGCCTTCCCTTCCGTCTCTCTGCTTTCCTACTGCCTTCATCCAATCCTTCTTACTCCTTTCCATGGCAAGCTCGTGTAGGGTTTCACTGTTGTCAGCAGCTACCTCCCATCCTCTCATTGAAAACAATTGCATATGCTCTGGTCACAGCATAGCGGAATTCATCTGTCGGTTCTCAATCAGACCGGAATAGAATCCAGTGATTCTTTTGGCGTCTGTCACTAATGCCCCGCCCTCAGGAGTTTGAAGCACGTCACAGTCATTCAGTCATTGAATCCTACTCAGAATACCACAGACAAGGTTAGACCTTCCGGATTCTCATGAATGCTGCCATCAGTTCTCGCCTATACCACGAAGACTCTGATCTCACGGAATGGTTGGCTCGTTTGTCAGGCGAGCACTCGGTTGTCAGGCGATCAACCATGCATCGTGCAATCAGGAATCCAAGAGATATTCACTAAGCCTCAGATGCTTGTAGAACAAGAATGGTTGTCAGTCACCTTGTTCATGAGTGAGAATGGTGATGGGCGTCAATCATCACCTTCATCAAGTTGAAGAACAAGTGATATCTTGGACAAAGAACAAGTGGAATTGAATGGAAGAACAATAGTAATTGCATTAATACTCGAGGTACAGCAGAGCTCCACACCTTAATCTATGGTGTGTAGAAACTCCACCGTTGAAAATACATAAGCATAAGGTCTAGGCATGGCCGAATGGCCAGCCTCCCAATGGTCTAAGATAGCATAAAACGAAGATAGCTACCAAAGTCTCTAGATACAATAGTAAAAGGTCCTACTTATAGATAACTAGTAGCCTAAGGTGTACAAAGATGAGTAAATGACATAAAAATCCACTTCCGGGCCCACTTGGTGTGTGCTTGGGCTGAGCAATGAAGCATTTTCGTGTAGAGACTCTTCTTGGAGTTAAACGCCAGCTTTAGTGCCAGTTTGGGCGTTTAACTCCCAATTAGGTGCCAGTTCCGGCGTTTAACGCTGGAGTTTCTTGAGGTGATTTTGAACGCCGGTTTGGGCCATCAAATCTTGGGCAAAGTATGGACTATTATATATTGCTGGAAAGCCCAGGATGTCTACTTTCCAACGCCGTTGAGAGCGCGCCAATTGGGCTTCTGTAGCTCCAGAAAATCTACTTCGAGTGCAGGGAGGTCAGAATCCAACAGCATCTGCAGTCCTTTTCAGTCTCTGAATCAGATTTTTGCTCAGGTCCCTCAATTTCAGCCAGAAAATACCTGAAATCACAGAAAAACACACAAACTCATAGTGAAGTCCAGAAAAGTGAATTTTAACTAAAAATTAATAAAAATATACTAAAAACTAACTAGATCATACTAAAAACATATTAAAAACAATGCCAAAAAGCATACAAATTATCCGCTCATCACAACACCAAACTTAAATTGTTGCTTGTCCTCAAGCAACTGAAAATCAAATAAGATAAAAAGAAGAGAATATGCAATGAATTCCAAAAACATCTATGAAGATCAGTATTAATTAGATGAGCGGGGCTTTTAGCTTTTTGTCTCTGAACAGTTTTGGCATCTCACTCTATCCTTTGAAATTCAGAATGATTGGCTTCTTTAGGAACTTAGAATCCAGATAGTGTTAATGATTCCCCTAGTAAAGTATGATGATTCTTGAACATAGCTATTTATTGAGTCTTGGCTGTGGCCCAAAGCACTCTGTCTTCCAGTATTACCACCGGATACATACATGCCACAGACACATAATTGGGTGAACCTTTTCAGATTGTGACTCAGCTTTGCTAAATTCCCCAATTAGAGGTGTCCAGGGTTCTTAAGCACACTCTTATTGCCTTGGATCACACTTTATTTCTTTCTTTTTCTTTCTTCTTTTTTTTTCGGTTTTTTTTTCCTTCTCTCTTTTTTTTTTTTTTGCATTCACTGCTTTTTCTTGCTTCAAGAATCATTTTTAATGATTTTTCAGATCCTCAGTAACATGTCTCCTTTTTCATCATTCTTTCAAGAGCCAACATTCATGAACCACAAATTCAAAAGACATATGCACTGTTTAAGCATACATTCAGAAGACAAAAGTATTGCCACCACATCAAATTAATTAAACTATTATAAAATTCAGAATTCATGCAATTCTTTCCTTTTCAATTAAGCACGTTTTTATTCAAGAAAGGTGATGGATTCATAGGACATTCATAACTTCAAGGCATAGACACTAAGACACTAATGATCACAAGACACAAACATGGATAAACATAAGCATAATTTTCGAAAAACAGAAGAATAAAGAACAAGGAAATCAAAGAACGGGTCCACCTTAGTGATGGCGGCTCTTTCTTCCTCTTGAAGATCCTATGGAGTGCTTGAGCTCCTCAATGTCTCTTCCTTGTCTTTGTTGCTCCTCCCTCATGATTCTTTGGTCTTCTCTAATTTCATGAAGGATGATGGAGTGTTCTTGATGCTCCACCCTTAGTTGTCCCATGTTGGAACTCAACTCTCCTAGGGAGGTGTTTAGTTGCTCCCAATAATTTTGTGGAGGAAAGTGCATTCCTTGAGGCATCTCAGGGATCTCATGATGAGAGGGGTCTCTTGTGTGCTCCATCCTTTTCTTGGTGATGGGCTTATCCTCATCAATGGGGGTATCTCCTTCTATGTCAACTCCAACTGAATAACAGAGGTGACAAATGAGATGAGGAAAGGCTAGCCTTGCCAAGGTGGAAGACTTGTCCGCCACTTTGTAGAGTTCTTGGGCTATAACCTCATGAACTTCCACTTCTTCTCCAATCATGATGCTATGGATCATGATAGCCCGGTCTATAGTAACTTCGGACCGGTTGCTAGTGGGAATGATTGAGCGTTGTATGAACTCTAACCATCCTCTAGCCACGGGCTTGAGGTCATGCCTTCTTAATTGAACCGGCTTTCCTCTTGAATCTTGCTTCCATTGTGCGCCCTCTTCACATATGATTGTGAGGACTTGGTCCAACCTTTGATCAAAGTTGACCCTTCTTGTATAAGGATGCTCATCTCCTTGCATCATAGGCAAGTTGAACGCCACCCTCACACTTTCCGGACTAAAATCCAAGTATTTCCCCCGAACCATAGTGAGATAATTCTTTGGATTCGGGTTCACACTTTGGTCATGGTTCTTGGTGATCCATGCATTGGCATAGAACTCTTGAACCATCAAGATTCCGACTTGTTGAATGGGGTTGGTGAGTACTTCCCAACCTCTTCTTCGGATCTCATGGCGGATCTCCGGATATTCACCCTTTTTGAGTGAAAAGGGGACCTCGGGGATCACCTTCTTCAAGGCCACAACTTCATAGAAGTGGTCTTGATGCACCCTTGAGAGGAATCTATCCATCTCCCATGACTCGGAGGTGGAAGCTTTTGCCTTCCCTTTCCTCTTTCTAGAGGTTTCTCCGGCCTTGGATGCCATAATGGTTATGGAAAAATAAAAAAGCAACGCTTTTACCACACCAAACTTAAAATGTTTGCTCGTCCTCGAGCAAAAGAAGAAAGAAGAGAGTAGAAGAAGAAGAAATGAGGAAGAGGGAGAAGGTGGTGTGTTCGGCCAAGAAGGGAAAGAAGTGATGTTTAGGTTGTGTGAAAATGAAGGAGTGAAGGAGGGTTTATATAGGAGAGAGGGGGTGATATGGTTCGGCCATTTAGGGTGGGTTTGGGAGGGAAAGTGGTTTGAATTTGAAGGGTGAGGTTGGTGGGGACTTATGAAGGATGGATGTGAGTGGTGAAGAGAAAGATGGGATTTGATAGGTGAAGGGTTTTTGGGGAAGAGGTTTTTAGGTGATTGGTGAATGGGGGAAGAAGAGAGAGAGTGATGGTGGGGTCCTGTGGGGTCCACAGATCCTGTGGTGTCAAGGAAAAGTCATCCCTGCACCAAGTGGCATCAAAATCCACGTTTTGAGCCATTTCTGGCGTTAAACGCCGGGCTGGTGCCCATTCCTGGCGTTTAATGCCAGGTTGTTGCCCTTTACTGGCGTTTAACGCCAGTCTGGTGCCCCTTTCTGGCGTTAAACGCCCAGAATGGTGCCAGACTGGGCGTTAAACGCCCAACAGCTAGCATTACTGGCGTTTGAACGCCAGCTTCTTCTCCTCCAGGGTGTGCTGTTTTTCTTCCTGTTTTTCATTCTGTTTTTGCTTTTTTCATTGTTTTTGTGACTTCTTATGATCATCAACCTACAAAAAAGATAAAATAACAAAAGAGAATAGTTAACTATAAAACATTGGGTTGCCTCCCAATAAGCGCTTCTTTAATGTCATTAGCTTGACAGAGGACTCTCATGGAGCCTCAGAAATACTCAGAACCGTGTTGGAACCTCCCAACACCAAACTTAGAGTTTGAATGTGGGGGTTCAACACCAAACTTAGAGTTTGGTTGTGGCCTCCCAACACCAAACTTAGAGTTTGACTGTGGGGGCTCTGCTTGGCTCTGTTTTGAGAGAAGCTCTTCATGCTTTCTCTCCATGATGATAGAGGGATGTCCTTGGGCCTTAAACACCAAGGATTCTTCTTGAATGATCAACTCTCCTCTATCAACATCAATCACAGCCTTTGCTGTGGCTAGGAAGGGTCTGCCAAGGATGATGGATTCATCCATGCACTCCCCAGTCTCTAGGACTACGAAATCAGTAGGGATGTAATGGTCTTCAACTTTTACCAGAACATCCTCTACAAGTCCATAGGCTTGCTTTCTTGAGTTGTCTGCCATCTCTAGTGAGATTTTTGCAGCTTGCACCTCAAGGATCCCTAATTTCTCCATTACAGAGAGGGGCATGAGGTTTACACTTGACCCTAAGTCACACAAGGCCTTCTTGAAGGTTATGGTGCCTATGGTGCAAGGTATAGAAAACTTCCCAGGATCTTGCCTCTTTTGAGGCAGTTTCTGCCTAGACAAGTCATCCAGTTCTTTGGTGAGCAAGGGAAGTTCATCTTCCCAAGTCTCATTTCCAAATAACTTGTCATTTAGCTTCATGATTGCTCCAAGGTATTTAGCAACTTGCCCTTCAGTGACATACTCATCCTCTTCAGAGGAAGAATACTCATCAGAGCTCATGAAAGGCAGAAGTAAGTCCAATGGAATATCTATAGTCTCATTTTGAGCCTCAGATTCCCATGGTTCCTCATTGGGGAACTCAGAGGAGATTGGTGCACGCCCATTGAGGTCTTCCTCAGTGGCGTCCACCTCCTCTCTTTCCTCTCCATATTCGGCCATGTTTATGGCTTTGCACTCTCCTTTTGGATTTTCTTCTGTGTTGCTTGGGAGAGTACTAGGAGGGAGTTCAGTAATTTTCTTGCTCAGCTGACCCACTTGTCCTTCCAAATTTCTGATGGAGGACCTTGTTTCATTCATGAAACTTTGAGTGGTTTTGATTAGATCAGAGACCATTGTTGCCAAGTCAGAGGTATTCTGCTTAGAACTCTTTGTCTGTTGCTGAGAAGATGATGGAAAAGGCTTGCCATTGCTAAACCTGTTTCTTCCATTATTGTTGTTATTGAAACCTTGTTGAGGTCTCTCTTGATTCTTCCATGAGAAATTTGGGTGATTTCTCCATGAAGAATTGTAGGTGTTTCCATAGGGCTCTCCTAGGTAATTCACCTCTTCTATTGAAGGGTTCTCAGGATCATAAGCTTCTTCCTCAGATGAAGCTTCCTTAGTACTGCCAGGTGCATTTTGCATTCCAGACAGACTTTGAGAAATCAAATTGACTTGTTGCGTCAATATCTTGTTCTGAGCCAGTATGGCATTCAGAGCATCAATCTCAAGAATTCCTTTCTTCTGATTTGTCCCATTGTTCACAGGATTCCTTTCAGAAGTGTACATGAATTGGTTATTTGCAACCATTTCAATTAGTTCTTGAGCCTCTGTAGGCGTCTTCTTCAGATGAAGAGATCCTCCAGCAGAGCTATCCAAAGACATCTTGGATAGTTCAGAGAGACCATCATAGAAAATACCTATGATGCTCCATTCAGAAAGCATGTCTGAGGGACATCTTCTGATTAATTGTTTGTATCTTTCCCAAGCTTCATAGAGGGACTCACCATCCTTCTGTCTGAAGGTTTGGACTTCCACTCTAAGCTTACTCCATCTTTGTGGTGGAAAGAACTTTGCCAAGAAGGCATTGACTAGCTTTTCCCAAGAGTCCAGGCTTTCTTTAGGTTGAGAATCCAACCATATTCTAGCTCTGTCTCTTACAGCAAAAGGGAATAGCATCAGTCTGTAGACCTCAGGGTTAACCCCATTAGTCTTGACTGTGTCACAGATTTGCAAGAATTCAGCTAGGAACTGATGAGGATCTTCCATTGGAAGTCCATGGAACTTGCAATTCTGTTGCATTAGAGAAACTAATTGAGGCTTAAGCTCAAAGTTGTTTGCTCCAATGGCAGGGATAGAGATGTTTCTCCTATAGAAATCAGGAGTAGGTGCAGTAAAGTCACCCAGCACCTTCCTTGCATTGTTGGCATTGTTGTTGTTTTCGGCTGCCATGTGTTCTTCTTCCTTGAAGAATTCGGTCAGGTCCTCTAAAGAGAGTTGTGCTTTAGCTTCTCTTAGCTTTCTCTTCAAGGTCCTTTCAGGTTCAGGATCAGCTTCAACAAGAATGCCTTTGTCTCTGCTCCTGCTCATATGAAAGAGAAGAGAACAAGAAAATGTGGAATCCTCTATGTCACAGTATAGAGATTCCTTGAAGTGTCAGAGGAAAAGAAAAATAGAAGAAGAAAAGGTAGAAGAATTCGAACTTGATTAGATAGAGTTCAAATTGTGCACTAAGAAGGAGTAGTACTCCATAAATAGAAGGATGTGGGAAGGAGGGAAGTAATTTTTCGAAAATTAATTAAAATATTTTGAAAACATTTTTTTTGAAAAACACTAATTGATTTTCGAAATTAAAAGTGGAGAAGAAATCAAGTGATTTTTGAAAAAGATTTTGAAATTAGAAGTTTTAAAAAGATTTGATTGAAAACTATTTTGAAAAAGATGAGGTTAAGAAGATATGATTAGTTTTAAAAAGATGTGATTGAGAAGATATGATTTGAAAACAATTTTAAAAAGATTTGATTTTGAAAATTAGTGACTTGCCTAACAAGAAAAGATATGATTCAAACATAAAACCTTCCTCTACAGGAAAGGCAAAAAATGTTCAATCAAATCATTAATTGTTAGTAAGTATCTTTGAAAAAGGAAAGAAATTGATTTTGAAAACATTTGATTGAAAAGATATGATTTGAAAAAGATTTGATTTTGAAAAACTTTGAAAACTTAAAAAAAAAAATTGATTTTGAAAACAAAATCTTCCCCCTAGCACCATCCTGGCGTTAAACGCCCAGAATGGTATACATTCTGGCGTTTAACGCCCAAAATGCTACCTCTTTGGGCGTTAAACGCCCAACCAGGTGCCCTGGTTGGCGTTTAAACGCCAGTCTGTCTTCTTCACTGGGAATTTTTGAATGCTCAGCTTTTTCTGTATAATTCCTCTGCAGTATGTTCTGAATCTTCAATTCTTTGTATCATTGACTTGAAAAGACACAAATTAAAAATATTTTTGGATTTTTAATAATCAAAATGCAACAAGAATCAAATAACAATGCATGCAAGACACCAAACTTAGCAGTTTGTGTACTACTGACACTATATGAAACACCAAGATACTCAAGTCAATAGAATTTAAAGATCAAAACAAAGAATTATATGCATGGATTCGAAATATATAACAAAAACATGCATTTGACACCAAACTTAAGATGAGACTCTAGACTCAAGCAAGAAACATAAAATCTTTTTGGTTTTTATGATTTTGTGAATTTTTTTTGTATTTTTCGAAAATTAAGTGGAAAAAGATATCAAAATTCTTAATGAGAATTCCAGGAATCAGTGCAATGCTAGTCTAAGACTCCGGTCCAGGAATTAGACATGGCTTCACAGCCAGCCAAGCTCTCAAAGAAAGCTTCGGTCCAAAACACTAGACATGACCAAAGGTCAGCCAAGCCTCAGCAGATCACTGCCCCAAAAGCAAAATTGATGAAAATCAACAAGCTCTTGTGGTGATAAGTTGAAACCTCGGTCCAATCAGATTAGACATGGCTTTCTCAGCCAGCCAGATTTCAACAAATCATCATGAAACTCTAGAATTCATCTTCAAGAATTTCGAAAAAAAATACCTAATCTAAGCAACAAGATGAACCGTCAGTTGTCCAAACTAGAACAATCCCAGGCATTGTTACCAAAAGCTTGCTCAAAACTTGAACAATCCCCGGCAACGGCGCCAAAAACTTGGTGCGCGAAATTGTGAACAATACTTTTCACAACTCTCATAATCCCTGGTCATGAACTCCAAAAATTTGGTGGTTCAATTCCATGGCATTACACAACTTCGCACAACTAACCAGCAAGTGCACTGGGTCGTCCAAGTAATACCTTACGTGAGTAAGGGTCGATCCCACGGAGATTGTTAGCATTGAAGCAAGCTATGGTCATCTTGTAAATCTTAGTCAGGCAAACTCAAATGTATATGATGATGAATGAAAACAACATAAAAGATAAAGATAGTGATACTTATGTAATTCATTGGTAGGAACTTCAGATAAGCGTATGAAGATGCCTTCCCTTCCGTCTCTCTGCTTTCCTACTGCCTTCATCCAATCCTTCTTACTCCTTTCCATGGCAAGCTCGTGTAGGGTTTCACTGTTGTCAGCAGCTACCTCCCATCCTCTCATTGAAAACAATTGCATATGCTCTGGTCACAGCATAGCGGAATTCATCTGTCGGTTCTCAATCAGACCGGAATAGAATCCAGTGATTCTTTTGGCGTCTGTCACTAATGCCCCGCCCTCAGGAGTTTGAAGCACGTCACAGTCATTCAGTCATTGAATCCTACTCAGAATACCACAGACAAGGTTAGACCTTCCGGATTCTCATGAATGCTGCCATCAGTTCTCGCCTATACCACGAAGACTCTGATCTCACGGAATGGTTGGCTCGTTTGTCAGGCGAGCACTCGGTTGTCAGGCGATCAACCATGCATCGTGCAATCAGGAATCCAAGAGATATTCACTAAGCCTCAGATGCTTGTAGAACAAGAATGGTTGTCAGTCACCTTGTTCATGAGTGAGAATGGTGATGGGCGTCAATCATCACCTTCATCAAGTTGAAGAACAAGTGATATCTTGGACAAAGAACAAGTGGAATTGAATGGAAGAACAATAGTAATTGCATTAATACTCGAGGTACAGCAGAGCTCCACACCTTAATCTATGGTGTGTAGAAACTCCACTGTTGAAAATACATAAGCATAAGGTCTAGGCATGGCCGAATGGCCAGCCTCCCAATGGTCTAAGATAGCATAAAACGAAGATAGCTACCAAAGTCTCTAGATACAATAGTAAAAGGTCCTACTTATAGATAACTAGTAGCCTAAGGTGTACAAAGATGAGTAAATGACATAAAAATCCACTTCCGGGCCCACTTGGTGTGTGCTTGGGCTGAGCAATGAAGCATTTTCGTGTAGAGACTCTTCTTGGAGTTAAACGCCAGCTTTAGTGCCAGTTTGGGCGTTTAACTCCCAATTAGGTGCCAGTTCCGGCGTTTAACGCTGGAATTTCTTGAGGTGATTTTGAACGCCAGTTTGGGCAATTAAATCTTGGGCAAAGTATGAACTATTATATATTGCTGGAAAGCCCAGGATGTCTACTTTCCAACGCCGTTGAGAGCGCGCGAATTGGGCTTCTGTAGCTCCAGAAAATCCACTTCGAGTGCAGGGAGGTCAGAATCCAACAGCATCTGCAGTCCTTTTCAGTCTCTGAATCAGATTTTTGCTCAGGTCCCTCAATTTCAGCCAGAAAATACCTGAAATCACAGAAAAACACACAAACTCATAGTGAAGTCCAGAAAAGTGAATTTTAACTAAAAACTAATAAAAATATACTAAAAACTAACTAGATCATACTAAAAACATATTAAAAATAATGCCAAAAAGCATACAAATTATCCGCTCATCAGGAAGCTTACCTGAAAAATGTAGTGACCCAGGTCCTTGTATAGTTAGTTGTACTATTGGTGGTGTAGTAATTTATGATTGCATGTGTGATTTAGGAGCATGTGTTAGTATTATGCCTTTATCTGTATATGATGTTTTAAGGCTCCCTCCCTTAAAAAGGTCGGCAGCTCGTTTAGTGTTGGCAGATAAAAGCATTATTACAGTAGCTGGAGTTGCTGAAGATGTTTTAGTGAACATTAAAGGGCTCACATTTTCCACTGATTTCTATATCTTGGAGATGCCCAATAATGACTCGGATAAGCCATCATCAATCCTACTTGGCAGACCATTCCTGAAGACATCAAGATTCAAATTAGATGCTTTTTCAGGAACATATTCTTTTGAAATAGATGGCCGAATAGTAATCTTCAATTTGAATGGAGTCACAAACAACCCTCCAGAAGATCATTCCATCTTCCAGTGTGATGTCATAGATGAAACTGTAGCTGAAATTCACCAAGAAGAGCTGGAAGAAAAGTACACAGAACAAAGTCCAAGTGTGGGGACTCTATTAACTAACAATAAGGACACTTCTGAATTTTCACAAGCTTCAGACAATCCGGAGCCTGCCCATGACCAGAAGATTGAGTTGAAACCTCTCCCTCCACATCTCAAATACGCTTATCTTGAAAAAGGGCAGAAGTTTCCAGTTATTATTGCACAGGATCTCACTCTTGAACAGGAAGAGCAGCTACTTAATGTGCTGAGGAAGCACAAGAAAGCAATTGGGTGGAGTTTGGCAGACATCGTAGGCATCAACCCTCAAGTATGTGAGCACAGAATATTTTTAGAGGAAGGAGCAAGACCTGTCCGCCAACCCCAGAGAAGACTGAATCCCACTATTTTGGAAGTTGTCAAAAAGGAAGTGACCAGACTATTGGAAGCAGGTATCATTTATCCCATTTCAGACAGTGAATGGGTTAGCCCAGTACAAGTGGTGCCCAAGAAGTCTGGAGTCACTACAGTAAAGAACGAGAATGGAAAGCTCATAGCGACCAGAGTACAAAACGCTTGGAGAGTCTGCATTGATTACAGGCGTCTCAACCAAGCTACTCGCAAGGATCATTACCATCTTCCATTCATTGATCAAATGCTGGATTGCCTGTCAGGTAAATCACATTATTGCTTTTTAGATGGTTACACAGGTTATTTCCAGATTCATATAGCTCATGAGGATCAGGAAAAGACTACTTTTACATGTCCTTTTGGGACTTATGCTTACAAGAGAATGCCCTTTGGCTTGTGCAATGCACCAGCTACTTTTCAGAGGTGCATGATAAGTCTTTTTTCTGATCTCATTGAGGACTGTATGGAAGTTTTCATGGATGATTTTAGCGTTTACTGTGATTCTTTCAGCCTTTTCTTAGATGGATTATCTAGAGTATTAGATAGATGTGTCAATACAAACCTTGTATTAAATTTTGAAAAATGTCATTTTATGGTTAAACAAGGGATTGTATTAGGACATGTTGTATCTAATACTGGTATTTCTGTAGACCCAGCAAAGGTGAATGTTATTTCCAATTTACCTTACCCCTCCTCTGTGAGGGAAGTCCGTTCGTTCCTTGGCCATGCAAGTTTTTACAGGAGATTTATTAAGGACTTCAGTAAGGTAGCACTTCCCTTATCCAGATTGCTGCAGAAGGATATTGAGTTCGAGTTCAGCGAGAATTGTAAGCAAGCATTCGATAGGCTGAAGACCAACCTGACTCAAGCTCCCATTGTGAGAGGACCAAACTGGAGCCAGCCATTTGAAATCATGTGTGATGCTTCCAACCATGCAGCAGGAGCAGCGCTGGCTCATCGTGAAGGTAAGGATCCTTTTGTTATTGCTTATACGTCTAAAACTTTAGACGCTGCCCAGTCCAATTATACTACTACTGAGAAAGAGCTTCTTGCTATTGTTTTTGCTCTAGATAAATTCCGAGCTTATCTACTTGGTACTAGAGTAGTAGTGTATTCGGACCATACAGCTTTGAAGTATCTATTAGCTAAAAAGGAGTCCAAACCAAGGCTCATACGTTGGATATTGCTTTTACAAGAATTTGATTTAGAAATAAAGGATAGGAGTGGTAATCAGAATCTAGTGGCACACCACTTGAGTTGCCTTGAGCACATTAAGGATGATTCTACTCCTATAGATGATAATTTTCCATTTGATAACCTGCAAGCAGTATCTGAGGTAGCACCTTGGTACGCACCTGTAGCTAATTATCTAGTTAGCCGCACATTTCCTCCACATTTTTCTAAGCATCAAAGGGACAAGCTGAAAAGCGAGTCTAAATATTATATATGGGATGACCCATATTTGTGGAGATGTGGTGCTGATCAGGTAATTAGACGTTGTGTACCTCAATCAGAATTCCAGTCCATTTTGGAGGCCTGTCACTCATCTGAGAGTGGAGGACATTTTGGCCCTCAAAGAACAGCTAGAAAGATCTTAGACTATGGGTTCTGGTGGCCTACTCTTTTTAGAGACGTTGCTGAGTTTTGTAGATCTTGTCTTCCATGCCAGAAATTTGGTAATATATCCAGGAGGGATGAGATGCCTCAACAATTTATGTTTTTTTGTGAAATTTTTTATGTTTGGGGCATTGACTTCATGGGTCCGTTCCCAAATTCTAATGGTCAATTTTATATATTGTTAGCTGTGGATTATGTTTCCAAGTGGGTGGAAGCAATTCCCACCCGCACTGATGATGCTAACACTGTTGTTTCCTTTGTGAGAAACCATATTATTTGCCGCTTTGGATTACCACGAGCAATCGTGGCGATCAAGGTACCCATTTCTGTAACAGGAGACTAACAGGATTGATGAAAAAGCATGGGATAATTCATAAGGTTGCAACAGTTTACCATCCTCAGACCAATGGGCAAGCCGAGGTGTCAAACAGAGAGATAAAGCGTATCTTGCAGAAGATAGTCAAACCTCATAGAAAAGACTGGAGCACCAGGCTGCAAGATGCACTATGGGCATACAGAACAGCATACAAAACACCCATTGGAATGAGCCCTTTCTGCTTAGTTTATGGAAAAGCTTGTCATCTCCCAGTTGAAGTAGAGCACAGAGCCTTTTGGGCAGTCAAGGAGTGCAACATGGGAATTGAGCAAGTTGGAGCTGAAAGAAAGTTGCAACTGCAAGAACTGGAGAGCCTTCGCCTAGAAGCTTATGAGAACTCAAGAATATACAAGGAAACGATGAAGGCTGTACATGATTAGCACATTAGGAAGAAAGAGTTCCAACCTGGGGATTTAATCCTTCTTTACAAATCTCGACTAAGACTCATGCCAGGCAAGTTGAGATCGAGATGGGAAGGTCCATACAGAGTAGAGAAGGCCGAACCATACGGAGTTTATCACCTAAGCCACCTTTCACACTCTGAACTTATTAAAGTTAATGGACAACATCTGAAGCTGTACCATGGAGAGAAGCTGCAGAAAAATAAGGAGCTTGAGATCTTCCTCTTGGAAGATCCCCACAGGCTAGAAGATTGAGCTACTGGAGCGTCTAACTTACGGACGTTAAAGCAAAGTGCTAGGTGGGAGACAACCCACCATGGTATGATCGTTCTTTTCTTTCTATCTTTAGTTTTTCCTAGTCAATAACTCTTCTCTTTATTAGCACCTTCATGCATCTGCATTCCCATTTTATATAAAAAAAAGAACAAAAGCTGCGCGACGCGACCGCATCAGCGACGCGTCCGCGTCGCAAAAAGAGGTGGGAAAATAAAAAGTGTACAGAGAGTCATGCCGGAGCGTGGCTGGAGGCGTGCCAATGGCACAAATCATCCCACGCGACCGCGTCACTGACGCGTCCGCGTCACATGGGATTCCTGGCCTTCCACGCGATCGCATGCTCCACACGGCCGGGTGCCCTGGATTTCGACGTAAAAGGATGCACAACCAATTATTGTGCTGGAGTGGTGGTGGATTGGTGCTGAACGCACAATTCTACCCACGCGGCTGCGTGACCCACGGGACCGCGTCACATTCCTCTAAAAGCCCACTCACGCAATCGCATGCCCCACGCGATCGCGTCACCCCAATTTTGGCAAATTTATCAATTTGAACAGAGAGTTGTGCGGCCGCGAGGCTGTACTTGCGCCAGAAGCACAATATGGGTCACGTGACCACGTGATTGACGCGACCGCGTCAACTACCTTACAGCGCAATCACGCGAACGCGTACTCCACGCGGCCGCGTCGATTGCGCCGCACAGCTCCACCAAAACTGCCAAATTATCTTATCTTTTTCTCCTCCAAATCCTAATTTTTCTTTTCCCCCTTATTTCTCCCTTCTCCCTTCTCCCTTCTATCCCACCCTTCACTCTCTCTTTCTCTCACCTCCATTAACAAGGTTTTCTTTTCTTCTTCCCTTCTTTCCTTTTTATCATCCTTCTTATTTTAGATGTTATTTTCTTTTCTTTTCTTTCTCTTTTTTTATCATTATTTTCTTTCTTCTTCTTTCCTTTTTACATGGTGCTAGCATATTTATTTGAGCCATTGATGTGTGGAAAACGATCCAACACAAAACTCACCGGCAAGTGTACCGGGTCGCATCAAGTAATAATAACTCACATGAGTGAGGTCGATCCCACAGGGATTAAAGGATTGAGCAATTTTAGTTTAGTGGGTGATTTAGTCAAGCGAATCAAGTTTTGGTTGAGTGGGTTGTATTTAGCAGGAAGTAAATGACAGTAAATGTAAAGGGGAAAGGGATAAGTGCAGTAAATTAAAGAACAGGAAAGTAAATGTTGCAGAATCTTAAAGAACAAGAAAGTAAATGGCTGAAACTTAAAGTGCAAGAAATATAAATTGCAGTAACTTAAATGGCAAGAAATGTAAATTGCTTGAATGTAAAAGGGATTTGAGGACTGGGATTGCAAAATCTAAACAAAGAGAAAGTAAATTGCAACGATTAATAGAGCAGAAATTGAATTGGAAGCAATGATAATTCAAACAGAAGTTGAAATTGAAATGCAGCAAGGTTCACAGAAGAACCAAAAGTAAAATTGGGTCTCAGGTCTCAAGAGACTAGGTAGCAGAGCCTAGATCTCTATTTGCCTTCCTAGATCCAAGTTCACAAAGCAATTGACAAGAAATTGAAGAAGAAGCGGTAAAGGAAATTGAAATTGATTGTAATTTTGCAAAAAGGAATTAAAAGAGAATTTGAATGGGAATTGAGACAGAATTTCCTCAATTTCTCACACCCAAAACTCAAAACAAGGAAATTAAAAATGCTCTAGCAAGAATGAGGAAGAAGAGAGATCAATTCCCCTCCCCAATTCTCTGAAATCTCGGTGGAGTCACCAAGAGAAGTTACAGAATTCAAAACTCAAAGAGAAGTGCCAAATAAGTCAAAAGTTTTCAAGTGAAAGTCAAATCCTAATTACATCAAACTAACTCCTATTTATACACTTTCTATTCTTGGATTTTTGGATTTGGATGGGCTTTTGAATTGGTGAAGAGATGAATTAAAATGGGGATTTAATTTGCATTTTCGGCCCATGAGAAGTTGCTCCCAGGAGGCTGCCCTGCCCTTGTGGAGGGCAGGGCAGAAAATTGATGCTTGGTGCGGAAGATTGGTGCGGCTGGTGCATGCTTGGCGCGCAAAACGCTGCCCTGCCCGCGCCAAGGGCAGGGCAGAAAAATATGGTGCTGCCAGGATCGGCCACGGTGTGCGCTTGGTGCTGCCAGGGTCGAGAGTTGATGCGCCAGAATTGTTTCCTGGTGCGCCACACACAAAATGCTGCCCTGCCCTCGCGGAGGGCAGGGCAGTGTTTCCAAAATGCATTCCCGTGTTCGAACCTGGGCGGACGCACATGCTACATCATTTTCCTTGGCTTCTTGGCACGGTAATGGGTCTTAAGTCCTAGCTTCCTCATGGTCCCGTGTTCAACTCTTGTGGCATGCATGGGTAATATTTTTCCTTTGATTTTCTTCCTTGGAGAGCCCGATACTGCCCTTGTGGAGGGCAGGGCAACATTTTATTCCTCTTGGTTCCAAGGCACAAAATTGTGCTCTGCCCTTGGAGTGGGCAGGGCAGAGTTGCCTTCTCTTCTTGGTTCTCTTATGTTGCCCTCCTAGAGGGCAGTGTGCCCTTGTGGAGGGCAATGTTTGCCTCCCCCTTTGCATGCGGCACACTTCCTCTTGCTTTGACCACACTTTCCTTTCCTTGGGCTACACTTCTTAGGCCACGCTTTTCCTTTTCTTTTCTTTTCTTCACCTACAATAAACCAAAACAACCACTCCAAGTATCACTACATTCAAGAGGCTTATAAATCAATTAAAATTCAATTAAAATTAGCTTAAACCTCATGATTTAACATTAATTTCATGGTGGTTGCTTGATTTAGAGAAGTTATGCATTTTCACTCCAAATCACTTACTTAGGATGCAAGAAAGTGCATAAATGCTAACAAAACAAGTGAAATTAGCTTGAAAAATGGGTATATGATGACTTGTCATCACAACACCAAACTTAAATCTTGCTTGTCCCCAAGCAAGCATCAAAACTAAGAGAAATTGAAATGAATAAGAAAAGAACACATATCCTTATTAGGCATATAGCAGAACTTCAATCTGTGGGGTCTTTATGCAGACAATGACAACTCAAGTTATTGTTCCTGTTACATAATATGTATCTCTCCTCAAAGGCTTGCTAAACTTGCTGTTAGAAGACTCACTTTTTAATTACTCCCTTGCTAACTTTTCTTGGCTTATAATGCTTAACAAGCTTATTATTCTTTTGGAGGTTTGGTGTCAAATGTTGCAGTATTAGCCTTTGGCTTTATTTTCTTTTTCTTTTTACTCAACATCTTTCCACCACAGACACATGGCCCACTAATTCTTCCTAGGACCAGTGATGCCCAGCATCTCTTTGGATAACTAAATGTTTTGTATCAAAGTTGCTCTTTATTGTGGACTTTCAATTGGCCATCCCAAATCAGTTGATCTAAGTGACCGGGTTTTAAAATACCCCTTAGAATTTACTCATCCAAGCAGATCTTAGTACAAGAACACCACAGGCATATGTCCTAGGGTCCAAGCTATTGGTGTCCAACCTTTATTCTTTGTTTTTCTTGCCATTTTGGCTTTTTCTTTCCCTTTTCTTTCTGTTTTTGTTACCAAGGGCTTTTTCATTATTGATAAGAGTCTTTACAACAGCAAGCTAACTCACACTTGAATGAAAATGATATTATGCAACAATTATTTCATGAGTTATGCATTTAATCAAACACATATACCACCACCAACTTCCATTCATGCTTATGCAACATTGGATATTTTACTTTTCAATTCAGACCAAACTCTTTTATTTAAGCATATGGGAAACAAAACAATTTTCAAGCTAAGTGATGGATAACAAGCATTATGCAGGTTTAGCATTTTTCTAGCTATTTATTAACTAACTAAAATGAAAAGCAAAGAACAAAAATTGCATATAGTAAAAGAAATAATCAATGGAGGCATATCATGTTTCAGACATGCATCTCCTTATTAAAGACATGAAAGAGGAAATATGAAACAACTTTGCCACCTTCTAATGGTCATGGTTGCTGCTTGATTCTCCCTTCTTCTTCTTTCTCTTCCCTGTCTTGGAATAATCTCGGATCTCTTCACCAGGACATCTTCTTCCCCAAACAGAATCTAAGAGTCCTGAGAGCCCAACATCTTCCAATCTTTTAAAGGTTGACTCAGTATATTGATGAGATCTTGCTTGTTGCTTGGCCAAGAATTCAGGGCATTGCTCAAATGGCTTGATCTCAGGATTGAGTGTTGGCAAATTGTGGGTCAAGTACTCCAACCTTGCTTGCATGTTTTCATCATTCTCCATTCTTTGTGCATATCTAACTTCTCCCATGGTGTGATGAACATTCTTCCATTGATACAGGTTGTGACTATATTCCCCTGCTTTAGCTTGACTGAAATACAGCTTATCATATGATTCTTTGAATTCTTTGTATTGCTCTTTTTGTCCTTCAAGAATCTGTGCTTGAAATTCTTGCTGCTGATTCATCATTTGTTGTTGCCATCTCTCTTGTTTCTCCTCCATTTGATGCTGCCAAGCTTCTCGTTCTTCTTTTTCTTTCAAAAATTGCTCCATAAACTCTGGATGGGGCTCTAGATATTGCACTTGGCCCCCTTGATTTTGGCCTTGTTGAGCCTGCATGAGTTGCTGAGATAATTCTTCTATTGCTCTTTGTAACTGGCTCATGTCTATGGCATCATGAGCTTGATTTCGTCCTTCCTCTCTTTGTGATCTCTTTTGTCTAGGAGCTACTACCCCTTCTTGATTTTCTTCTTCATTCGTTCCCTCCATGCTCTTCTTGGTAATCCATTTCCCTTTCTTCACTTTTGTTGTATCCTCATCTTCAAAAATCACTCCTGCTTTGTCGCATAGCCTAAGGATAGTACTTGGATGTCCAAGGCTACTTGATTTGCTTGTGCTATTGGCCATCTCTTGGATACTGTCGGCGATAAGTTGTGCAAGGTTGATCTCACCTCCATGTAAGATGCAGTACGTCAAGAGTGCCCGTTTGATTGTGACCCAAGAAGCATTTCCAGTAGGGAGGATAGATCTTCTTACTATTTCATACCATCCCTTAGCTACAGGAGTAAGATTTATCCTTCTCAAGTGGCTTGGAACTCCCTTTGAATCTCTTTCCCAATCTGTATTTTCCACACATAACCCTTGCAGGATCTCATCAGGATTATTTTCCATTTGCAATCTAGCCTCATAACTAGGCTCTGCATAGGTTATGGTTCTCAACTTTAGAGCTCTAGTGATGGCTGCTGGACTGAAGCTCACTTCAATTCCTCTGACATAACTTGTGTAAGGAGCACTATCTTTGTTTTCCTTTACAGCATTTGCATAGAACTCCCTAATCATAACTGCACTGATGTCAGTTAGAGGAGCACACAAGAGTTCCCACCTTCTTTCTCTAGTAATTTGCCTCATGATGGGGTATTCTCCTTCCCTTAAATCAAGACCTTTCTCATAGATGACATTCTTTGCCTCCATGAACCTATGATATCTCCCTTCATGGAATTGGGATCTAAACTTGGTTGCATCAAAGGATGGAGGTTCGGCTACCATAGGTTCTTTTCCCGGCCTTCTTTTTGAACTTGAGGGGGGCCATTGAGGTTGAGGTGAAAGGAAAGAAGAAGTGAGAAAAGAAGAAGTTTGTGTTGTGTTTGGGAAGAGTTTTGGTTCGGTTTTGTTGTGAGACAAGGAGATTATGTTGGTTTTAGGAGCAAAGAGGATTATGATTCTCATATGAGGGTAGCTTGAGTGAGTGTGTAAGCCGTTTGGTGCAACGGCTATTAATAGGCCAAGTCTTCAAGCTTCTCAACAAAACCACAATGAATGAATGAAGAATGAACCCGTTAGTGCTCATAAAGGGTAGAGATTGAGTTGTTCATCTCAAGGACTCATGGAATGGACGGTCTGCATGCATGGTTGAGGCTTGACGAGGATCCTCTTCCCATTGGCTGCATGCATTTAGGCTTTCAATGTTGCATGCATGCATACAAATTCTGCTTCCCCATGAGCGCGTTCTCCTAGGCACATGTGACCTTCCTCACATAGCTTCTCCTAGCCGTGACCTCTCCTAGCTTTTGTCTTAATCTTTTTCTTCCACCTGAACCAAAACAGCTAGCTTAGAACATTAATATAATCATTGGCAACTTATTTGCAAGAATAAAATAACTTGTTTTGGTTTGTTTAATAGTTATTTAAAATTTTTTTGTGATCAATTGTGTCCCTAAATAAAATGTTAAAAGTTGGTGAACACCAAACTTATGTTTTATTGAGGGGACGGCTTAACAATGCAAACCGTTCTCACAATTGATGCATTTTTTAAAAAAAAATTCTGATGTATGATCCCTTGTCTGTATGGTTTTGAGTCCATGATTGGGAAATGATCTTCTGAACATTGTTGCACATGCAGACACCAAACTTAGTGTTTGGTCATATGCTTCATAAGAGATATTATGCATATGTTCTAAAAATAACTCCCTTTCTTTTTTGAAAAGCAAAAATTAAGTGTGCCTTAAGGGACACCAAACTTAGAAGTCTGACTTATGCTCTAAAATGTGCATTTATCAAATATGGAAGTTCAAAATCATACTCAGGAAATCATAGCTTATTAAAGAGAAGACAGAAATTTTAAATCATGGGTTGCCTCCCATGAAGCGCTCTTTTATTGTCACTAGCTTGACATTGGACTTCCCTTTAAGGTGGTTGATGTTGGTGATGTCTCAACTTGTCACCTCTCACTGTAAGCTTTCTCTGTGTGCCTTGATGCTCAATTTCAATGTGCTCAAGAGAGAGTACTTGGTTGACAGTGTAATAATCTTGTGTTCCAAGCTGTTGATACACTAGTTGCACCTCATCACCTTTGGCAAATCCTTCAGTTGGGATTTTCTTATTCTTCCACCCCTTGTAGGCCTTTTTCTTGTTTTTCTTCTTTTTCCTCCTTGTTGATATGCTTCCTTTGACAGTGACTTGAGTTGTGATACCTTCCTTTTTGTTTATCACCCCTGCTTCCTTTTGAATTCCTTTTTCTTCTTGCATCTGTTTGTTTTTCTGTTCTACTTCCTTGTCAGTTGATTGCTTTGGAAGGAGATCATCACTCATTTTTCTTGTTTCTTCATCCCTTTGTAATTCTGGAAAGACTTTCAGGATGATGCTCTCCTCATGCATCCTGAGGGTTAACTCTCCTTGCTCTATATCCACAATGGCTCTAGCAGTGGCCAGAAATGGTCGACCAAGTATTATGGAGTCATTTCCATGTTCTGAAGAATCCAGGATCACAAAATCTGCTGGATAGATAAACTTGTCAACCTTAACTAAAAGGTTCTCAATCAGCCCTTTAGGATATACTACTGATTGGTCCACCAATTCCAAGGACATCTGTGTTGGTTTCACCTCCTCTATGCCAAGCTTTTTCACTAGAGAATATGGGATTAGATTTATGCTTGCTCCTAGATCGCACATCCCCTTGTTAATGAATAGGTTTCCAATAGTGCATGGTAAGAAGAAACCTCCTGGGTCTTCAAGCTTGGGAGGGAGTCCCTTTTTAATGAGTGCACTGCATTCTTCACTGAGCATTACAGTCTCCTTTTCATTCCACTGTCTCTTCTTGTTAATGAGCTCCTTTAAGAACTTGGCATATAAAGGCATTTGCTCCAATGCTTCAGCTAAAGGTATGTTGATCTCCAACTTCTTGAAAGTCTCAAGAAATTTGTGGAAATGCTGATCCTTTGTTTCCTTGTGAAATCTCTGTGGATAAGGCAGTGGTGGTGTTGAGCTCTTCTCCACTTGATGCTGTTTTGGAATTGGTTCTTCCCTGATTTGCTCTCCTTTCTTCAAATTCTGTGGCTTGTTGTCTTCCTCTGTGAGTTTTTCTGGGACATTCTTGGTCATCATGTCCTTGTTGATGGCTTCATCATTCTTTGTTGGCTTTGTGTCATTATGCTTGGTTGCCCCTTGGTTACCTTCTGTTAACACTTTTCCACTTCTTAGTTGCACAACCTTGCATTCTTCCTTTGGGTTGGGAATGGTGTCACTAGGTAGTGAACTTGATGGCTTCTCAACAGAAATCTGTTTGGAGATTTGTCCAATCTGCCTCTCTAGGTTCTTCATGGAGGCTTCTTGGTTTTTTGTTGTCAATTCTTGGTTCTTCATCAGTTTTTCCATGAGCAACTCTAGATTAGTGATCCTCTATGAGTCTTGTGAGATGGGTTGATTTTGGGGTGTTGATGGATGATGATAAGTGTTTTGATTTGTTGGGTGGTTGTTAGGTGGATAATGGTTGGAGTTGGGGTAGTTATTTTGTGGTTTTCTGTATGTGTTTTGGTTAGTGTTTGGCTGGGGGTTGTGGTTTGTGTTTTTCCAATTGTTCTGACTTGAGTTTCTTTGCCATGATTGTTGGTTTTGATTATGGTTGTCTCCCCATCTGAGGTTGGGATGGTTCTTCCAAGATGGATTGTAAGTATCCCCATAGACTTCATTTGTTCCAGGATTTTGGTTGTGCATGTATTGGACTTGCTCTTGCTGTTGCTCCTCTTGAGTTTCTTCACTTTGCACCCAAGTAGTTGGTGGTTGGCTTGTGGCACTCACTGATGCAACTTGCAAACCATCAATCCTTTTGGCCATTTGCTCAAACTGTTGTTGGATCTGCTGTTGCATCATTTTGTTTTGAGCTAAAATTGAATCCACTCCTTCCAACTCCATTACTCCTCTTCTCTGTGATGGTTGGCGTTGTCTTTGATGAGCAAAGAAATATTGGTTGTTGGCCACCATATCAATGAGGTTTTGAGCTTCCTCTGTGGTCTTCATGAGTTGTAATGAGTCTCCGGCAGAGTGATCAAGAGCTTCTTGAGCTTTAAGAGTGAGTCCCTCATAGAAGTTCTGCAACTTGTCCCACTCAGTGAACATCTCTGGTGGACATTTCCTCAATAGAGCCTTATATCTTTCCCATGCTTCATATAAGTTTTCAGCCTCCAATTGAGTGAACGTTTGAACCTCAGTCTTCAACCTTAGGATTCTTTGAGGGGGATAAAATTTGGCAAGAAACTTGCTCACCAAGTCATCCCAAGTGTTGATGCTTTCTTTTGGAAAGGTCTCTAGCCATTGAGTAGCCTTATCTCTGAGAGAGAATGGAAAGAGCAGCAACTTGTAGCTATCAGGAGGTACACCATTGGTTTTCACCGTGTCACAGATTCTCAAGAAGGTGGATAAGTGTTGATTTGGATCCTCCAATGGTCCTCCTCCAAAGGAACAGTTGTTTTGAACCAAAGTGATGAGTTGTGGCTTTAATTCAAAGTTGTTTGCATTGACATTGGGGGGAAGAATGCTACTCCCACAATGCCTAGCATTTGCAAATGTGTATGAAGCCAAGACTCTTCGTTGATGTTGGTTATTATTGGCTCCTCCTTCTGGTTGATTGGGATCTCCTTCCATTTCTTGGAATTCCTCCTCAGATTCTTCCTCTCCAATAACGTTCTTCCCTCTTTCAGCTCTTCTTATTCTCCGAAGAGTTCTTTGATCAATTTCAGAGAGGATAGGGGAAGATCTTCCTGTACCTGACATACAAACACACAATAATAAACACACAAACCCAGAAAGCTAATGAAACTTCAATCTCTAGTTAGAATGGAGTTTTAGTTAGTTTAAGCAAAAACGCAAACAGTTAGTGTGTTAGTAAGAATTAGAACAACAGAAAAGAAAAAGTGCTTAATCTAGACCTCCACTTCACTTAATCATTGTCAATCTATTTCAATCCCCGGCAACGGCGCCAAAAACTTGATGTGTGGAAAACGATCCAACACAAAACTCACCGGCAAGTGTACCGGGTCGCATCAAGTAATAATAACTCACATGAGTGAGGTCGATCCCACAGGGATTGAAGGATTGAGCAATTTTAGTTTAGTGGGTGATTTAGTCAAGCGAATCAAGTTTTGGTTGAGTGGGTTGTATTTAGCAGGAAGTAAATGACAGTAAATGTAAAGGGGAAAGGGATAAGTGCAGTAAATTAAAGAACAGGAAAGTAAATGTTGCAGAATCTTAAAGAACAAGAAAGTAAATGGCTGAAACTTAAAGTGCAAGAAATATAAATTGCAGTAACTTAAATGGCAAGAAATGTAAATTGCTTGAATGTAAAAGGGATTTGAGGACTGGGATTGCAAAATCTAAACAAAGAGAAAGTAAATTGCAACGATTAATAGAGCAGAAATTGAATTGGAAGCAATGATAATTCAAACAGAAGTTGAAATTGAAATGCAGCAAGGTTCACAGAAGAACCAAAAGTAAAATTGGATCTCAGGTCTCAAGAGACTAGGTAGCAGAGTCTAGATCTCTATTTGCCTTCCTAGATCCAAGTTCACAAAGCAATTGACAAGAAATTGAAGAAGAAGCAGTAAAGGAAATTGAAATTGATTGTAATTTTGCAGAAAGGAATTAAAAGAGAATTTGAATGGGAATTGAGACAGAATTTCCTCAATTTCTCACACCCAAAACTCAAAACAAGGAAATTAAAAATGCTCTAGCAAGAATGAGGAAGAAGAGAGATCAATTCCCCTCCCCAATTCTCTGAAATCTCGGTGGAGTCACCAAGAGAAGTTGCAGAATTCAAAACTCAAAGAGAAGTGCCAAATAAGTCAAAAGTTTTCAAGTGAAAGTCAAATCCTAATTACATCAAACTAACTCCTATTTATACACTTTCTATTCTTGGATTTTTGGATTTGGATGGGCTTTTGAATTGGTGAAGAGATGAATTAAAATGGGGATTTAATTTGCATTTTCGGCCCATGAGAAGTTGCTCCCAGGAGGCTGCCCTGCCCTTGTGGAGGGCAGGGCAGAAAATTGATGCTTGGTGCGGAAGATTGGTGCGGCTGGTGCATGCTTGGCGCGCAAAACGCTGCCCTGCCCGCGCCAAGGGCAGGGCAGAAAAATATGGTGCTGCCAGGATCGGCCACAGTGCGCGCTTGGTGTTGCCAGGGTCGAGAGTTGATGCGCCAGAATTGTTTCCTGGTGCGCCACACACAAAATGCTGCCCTGCCCTCGCGGAGGGCAGGGCAGTGTTTCCAAAATGCATTCCCGTGTTCGAACCTGGGCGGACGCACATGCTACATCATTTTCCTTGGCTTCTTGGCACGGTAATGGGTCTTAAGTCCTAGCTTCCTCATGGTCCCGTGTTCAACTCTTGTGGCATGCATGGGTAATATTTTTCCTTTGATTTTCTTCCTTGGAGAGCCCGATACTGCCCTTGTGGAGGGCAGGGCAACATTTTATTCCTCTTGGTTCCAAGGCACAAAATTGTGCTCTGCCCTTGGAGTGGGCAGGGCAGAGTTGCCTTCTCTTCTTGGTTCTCTTATGTTGCCCTCCTAGAGGGCAGTGTGCCCTTGTGGAGGGCAATGTTTGCCTCCCCCTTTGCATGCGGCACACTTCCTCTTGCTTTGACCACACTTTCCTTTCCTTGGGCTACACTTCTTAGGCCACGCTTTTCCTTTTCTTTTCTTTTCTTCACCTACAATAAACCAAAACAACCACTCCAAGTATCACTACATTCAAGAGGCTTATAAATCAATTAAAATTCAATTAAAATTAGCTTAAACCTCATGATTTAACATTAATTTCATGGTGGTTGCTTGATTTAGAGAAGTTATGCATTTTCACTCCAAATCACTTACTTAGGATGCAAGAAAGTGCATAAATGCTAACAAAACAAGTGAAATTAGCTTGAAAAATGGGTATATGATGACTTGTCCTCAGCCATCATTCCTCATTATTTGCTTGTGGATTATTGTAAATTGTTTGGCACTTATATCTTATTCTCACAAAAGGATTGCTTGCATGTTTAGTTTAATACTTTCTATGCCTTATTTACCATGCATGCTATGTGTTTATGAAAAGGCCCATATGGCATCATGCACTTTTCTACATTATCCTATTCTACTACTCCATGCATGTTTTTCACAAAAATTCCTTTATTATTTTATTAATCCAATTTAATTGCCAATACAAATTATTAATTTGTTACGAAGTGATGCTTGATCTATGGTACTCATGCCCTTGCCGGCATGCCAATAATCATCTTGCCTCTACTTCCCTTTTTATGCACCTATCCTATTCCCCTTCTTGATCTTTTCACATGTTGTCTAGACCATGTGTTTATTTCATTCATCTTCACCGTGTACTGTTTATTACCCACTCCATCTCCTTCCTTGCTTTGTTTCTTTGGATCTAACTTACTTTCTCTTCCCTTTTTTAGAATTGCAACCAAAAATGGCAAAGAGAAGGCTACCCCTAAACCCACAGCAAGGAAAGGAACGAAGAGAGCATTAGTGGCAGAACCTTCTTCAACCGCAGTCAAGCCCTCAACAAAGAGAATTAAAAGGATGATCAAGGTTGATGAAAAGGAACGAGCCTTCCCAGCCAAGGACACTGCACGATTCCCAAATCGCTACTGTGAGCAGATGTTTCCTATTCTGGCAGCTCAAAATTACAACAACGAACACCTTCTTATCCTTCCGCCTCATATCGCTGAATTTGTTGAGCCACAAATTGCACATAGACATTGGGGATTTTTACTAAGACAGCCACGACAGGTTAATCTTTCTTTGGTTGTTGAGTTCTACTCCAACTTCCACCTGCGACTTTGCAGTCCATCTATTTATGCCAGAAGCAAGTCCCCATTACAGAAGAAGCCATACAGCAGGCCTTAGATCTCCCACCTGCTCCAGAAAGATTGGACGCTTTTCAGAAAGCCGCAACCAAGCGCCAGGCATACACTTTTGACTGGGACGCTGTTCTCAGAGTTATTGCTCACCCTGGCAGCAAATGGATCTTCGTATACCATCGTTCCCGTCCTAAGGGAATTTTGGCTTCTGCCCTTACCTTAGAGGCTCACGTATGGGCACAGATCATGTCCCATTACGTCTTCCCGAGTACTCATGAGTCCTCCTTCACCGCAGACATGGCCATTCTACTATGGTGCATCCTCACAGACCAGCCTCTCAATTTACCGCGACATATCCGGAATGCCATGGAACATGTGCAGATCGCGGGCAACCTAGCTTTTCCCGCATTGGTCTTTGATCTCATCTCAGCAGCTGGAGTATCCTACAGAGCTGGGGACACCAAAGCCATTCTTCCACGGGATGATCAATATGTTCCTAACGGGAAATATCTCAGGCCACAACTTGCCACTACCAGCCAGTCCACAGAGGATGCTGCAGCTCCTCCACCATCTACCAGTCAACTGCTGCATCAGATACTGAAGCGGTTGGACCAACATGAAAAGAAAGCAAAGCTCCGTGAGCGCCGCAACCAACGCCGATTCAAACACCTCAGGGAGCTACTTCGAGGAGATTGTAGGGACTCAGACACCCCGGACTCGACGTCCTTCACCAGCACAGGGAGCCGTGACGGCCCCGACTGTGGAGACACTGCCACCAGCCTACCATTGTTCCTGACAGATGGCACCGAGGACGGTGCAAAGCCTTAAGTGTGGGGAGGTCGGTCAGTACCTGACTTCCGGAGGTAAATTCTCTTCCCTAGCACCAATAAATTAGGATATTTTAGTTAGATTTTCTTTTTCTTAGAATAGGTTAGTTGCATGCATGTTCTACTTGATTGAAAAGACAATAAGTTTCTTCTAAAAAATATCTTTAGAACAAAATTTCACTAATTCTGATCCTAATTTTTAGGATAAATTTGCTTGAAGTTGTATTTGGAACATGATTTTTGAGCTAAAGAACACACAACCTGTGAAAATTTGAGCCTTTATGCATGGTTACATTATTTAACCATAATTATTTTATTCTTGTGTGTTTACTTCTCTATGATTGTAATCTATATTTTGTCTCATCCTATATGTCCAATAGTTATTATGTTTATATGCTTGCATGTGATTGAGGCCATTATTTGTTTAAACTCACTTATCCAAATTAAGCCTACCCTTTTTAATTACCTTTGTTAACCACTTTGAGCCTTAAAATCCCATTTGTTCTGTATTTTACCACATTACTAGCCTTAAGCGGAAAAATAATTGTATATCCCAAATTGAATCTTTGGTTAGCTTAAGATAGAATTGTGTATGCTAGTTAAGTGTGGGAATTTGTGGGAACAAAAGTTATTAAGGGAATGTGTCATGATAATATAATGAAAATTTGGGTACCTACTCATGTGAAGCTATAAGAATTACAAATCTATGCGCATTGATAAGCTATGTTTATTTTTATATTCAAAAAAAAATTTGATACATGAGTATGGAAGGTAAAAGGGAATTCTAGGTAGCTAGGTATGAATTCTAAAGTTATATAAAATATATAAGTTGGGTTAAAGCTGGGTTAATTAAAGATTCAATTTATAAGCTCACTTAACCATATATATATCCCTATCCTTACCTTGGCCCCATTACAACCTTAAAAAGACCTCATGATGTTTGCATTGGCATATTAACTGTTGTTGATTGGTTAGGAGAAAAACAAAAGTTAGAGAGCATAATTAGAGAAGGATAGAGTAATTATCCTATACACTAGAGGGATTAGAGCGTATATACATCATCAGTGAGGGTTCTATGCTTAAATTTTCATGTTCCCTGCTTTCATGAGTTATCTTCTTGCACTTTTATCTGTTTTACTGTATAGTGATAGAATTAATGGAATTTGATTTGTAATTGTTTTGAAGAGCTTATTTACTTTTGATCAAGTGGGCAAGAATCATATAAGTTGCATTTGTATATATATACGTTGTATTACATTGCATGAATTTCTACATGTACATACTCATTTATCTTATCTCCTTCAATTAAGCATGAGGACATACTAATGTTTAAGTGTGGGGAGGTTGATAAACCACTATTTTATGGTTTATATTGTGTATCATTATGTGGTTTCATCATGATCCTTACCCACTTATTCATTAATTTAGCATGCATTTATATTTCCTTCTTGGAATTATTACATAGTTGAAAACTACTTCCTAGAGACTTTTTATTATGCATTTTAGTTCTCCTTTATCCCATTCGATGCCGTGATCTGTGTGTTAAGTGTTTCAGGCTTTATAGGGTATGGATGAGTTGGAGATTGGAAGGGAAGCTAGCAAAAATGGAAGGAACACAAGAAATTGAGGAGACAACCAGCGAGAAGTGACGCGGCCGCATGGCTTACGCGTTCGCGCGGAAGAGGAGAAATCACGGTGACACGGTCGCATGGCTCACGCGACCGCGCGGAAAGGAAAAGCACAAGTGACGCGGAGGTGTGGAAGACGCGAACGCGTGGCACGGAAAAACGCAAATGACGCGTCCGCGTGGATGACGCGATCGCGTGACATGCGCGATCTGCATAATCTGCAGATTTCGCTGGGGGCAATTTTGGGCCCTGTTTTGACCCAGTTCTCGGCCCAGAACAACAGACTAGAGCCAGAGAACATGCAGAAACGAAGGACAACATTCATTCTACACAGTTTTGAGTTTTTAGATCTAGTTTTACTCCTCCTCTAGGTTTTTTTCTCTCTACACAATTGATACTCTTAGGATATTATTTTTCTATTACTTTTGCATTGGGATATTGAGAAGAGTCATTACCTCATCAAGACTTCGTCATTCTAGTTCGTTTTCTTTACTTGGCTTTACTCTTCCATGTCCTTTGCTTCGTTAATTTTACCATTGGAATATTATTAGGATTTATTCAATATAAGGATTATTCTTATTTTAATTGGATTATTTTTTTGATTTCTATTTACAATGTCTTTCTTTAATTTCTTCTCATATGTTATGAATTTTGCATTCACAATGAGCGAGTAGTTCCCTAACTTGATGGGGAGTTGATTGAAAGGAACCAATTGAGTTGGAAGGCTTGAAAGAAAGATTGTAATTGGGTTTACTGTTGGATTGCCTTCTAGTCACTAACACTAATCCCTTTTAATTAAGTGGGTTGCAATTTGTGAACAGACGTAGCATTCCAACTTGTTTGACTTTCCTTTGCCTAGTAAAGGATAACAAAACAGAATAACTTTTAATTATCAATTAATCTTGAGAGTATTCCAACTATAATAGGGATTCCAACTAATCAACTCCCAGTCAAGGCTTTTATTTACATTATTCAAATTCATCAATTTAATTTCCTGTTATTCAACTCAAACCATTTTGAAAACATCTGATTAATAAAATAGCACACCTTTCTGCAACTCGTTGGGAGATGACCTGGGATTCATACTCCCAGTATTTAAAATTTGAATTTCTGTGACATATTTCTAAATTGATAAGTGGATTTTCGGTGAATTAAGAACTATACTTGCAACGTACACATTTTAATAATTTTTTAATTCACCAATTTTCGCTGCATCACAAGCATGTACCAAATTTCTAAGCTAGTTAAGAAAAACTTAGTGAGAGGAATTCCAAACATTAAATTTTATAAGGATATTACTTGTAATGCTTGTCAATTAGGAAAACAAGTAAAATCCTCTTTTAAACCAAAAGATGAAATCTCCACTAAGAGGCCATTAGAAATGTTGCACATTGATCTTTTTGGTCCCACTAGAACTCAAAGTTTAGGAGGTAAACATTATGGTTTGGTGGTGGTAGATGACTACTCTAGATTCGGTTGGGTACTCTTCCTAGCTCATAAGAATGATGCTTTCCATGCTTTTTCAACTCTTTGTAAAATGATTCAAAATGAAAAAGATTTAAAAATTGCTCACTTAAGAAGTGATCATAGAAAAGAATTTGAAAATCAAGATTTTGAAAAATTCTGTGATGATTTTGGAATTGCACATAACTTTTCATGTCCTAGAACTCCTCAACAAAATGGGGTAGTTGAAAGAAAGAATAGAAACCTTCAAGAAATGACTAGGGCTATGCTTTGTGAAAATAATGTTCCAAAATTTTTGTGGGCTGAAGCTGTAAATACAGCTTGTTATATTTTGAATAGGACTATTATTCAAAAAGGATTAAAGAAAACTCCTTATGAGCTATGGAAAGGAACCCCACCTAATCTTAAGTATTTCTACATTTTTTGATGCAAATATTTTGTACTTAATAATAAAGAAAATCTTAGAAAATTTGATCCAAAATCCTATGAAGGAATATTTGTTGGATACTCCACCACTAGCAAAGCATTTAGAATTTACCTTAAGGAACATAAAACCATAGAAGAATCCATACATGTGTTCTTTTGTGATACTAATTCAATTCCCAGTGCCCTTTTAGATGATGATACAGGAAGTGAAGTTGATGTGAACTATCAACCAAGTCAAGAAAGTCCCAAAACTGTCCCAAGTGAAGAACCTGTTCGTCCATAAATGTCTCATCAGGATGGAGGAGACATTTCAGTTTTGTCTCCTAAACCAGTCAAAGAATCTGAAACAGAACAGTTTGTTGAAGCTCATTAAGGTTGAACCTTTCCTCAAAGGCCAAGAGAATGGAAGTTTTTGAAGGGTTACCCCCATGATTTTATCATTGGTGATCCTTCCCAAGGTGTAAACACTAGATTCTCAAGCAAGAAGCAATTGGAACCAAGCAATGTCGCCTTCTTGTTCAAATTGGAGCCTCTCAATGTGAAGCAAGCTCTTGAAGACCCCTCTTGGGTCAAAGCCATGGAAGAAGAGCTAGCTCAATTTGAAAAGAATGAGGTTTGGACACTTGTACCAAATCCAAATGGTAAGAAGGTAACCGGTACAAAGTGGATCTTTAAAAATAAATTGGGTGAGGATGGTAGTGTAGTTCGTAACAAGGATAGATTAGTGGTGCAAGGTTACAATCAAGAGGAAAGTATTGATTTTGATGAGTCATTTGCCCCAGTGGGTAGAATGGAAGCAATTAGGTTGCTTCTTGCCTATGCTGCCTATAAGGGTTTTAGAATATTTCAAATGGATGTTAAATGTGCTCTCCTTAATGGTTTTATAGATAGGGAAGTATTTCTGGCTTAACCCCCTGATTTTGAAAGTAAAGAATTTTCAAATCATGTTTTTAAACTATCAAAGGCTCTTTAAGGCCTTAGGCAAGCTCCAAGAGCTTGGTATGAAAGGCTTAGTGCCTTCTTGTTGAAAATAAGTTTCAAAGGGGTACCACCGATACTACTTTGTTTATAAAAGAATCTAATGATGATATTTTGCTTGTTCAAGTTTATGTGGATGACATAATGTTTGGTTCGGCCAATGAAACTGTTCCGGGGGTTACCTGAAACGTGTAGCTCGGTCGTCTGGAGATGCCCGAGGTGGGGGTCAGGGACCCGAGCTTGATGTGTTGGCGGTTGGTGGTTGTACCTGCAATGACACTCCGATGCTTAAGTTAGCATGGGTCCAAGCAGATATGTGTAGAATGTGGAATGAATGCCATACCTGGGTGCTCCAGTGTATTTATAGTAGTTAGTCGTGATCTTCCCTGGATAAGATATTCTTATCTTATCTTATCTTTTGGGAGTTTTACCTCTATCTTTGTGGAACCGCCTTTCCTAGGCCTTTTCGGCCTTTAGGTTTTGGGCTGCGTTCCTTTTGATGGGCCTTCTTAGCTTTATTGTCCGAGGTCCGACCTCAGGCGTGGGCCTTGGGACGAGGTCGGACCTTTCATGGATTTTGCCGAGTTGGAGGAGCTCGGTCTAGGTATGAACAGTGCCCCTGCCCGAGTTCGTCCTTTTTGGGAGGTCGAGCTCGGGCATAGTTGTTTTTCAAAATTCAAAAAATGGCCGTTCCTGCTTTTATTGCTTTTTACCGTTTCTCCTCGATTTCCGTTCGCGCTCTGTGGGGGCATTATTTATTTGCTCCCTTCTTTTTCTTCGTTTATTCTGTTCCCTTCCTGTTTTTCTAAGTTTCGCCGTCTCCTTTTCCGAGCACTGCTTCTTCTCTCTCTTAGTTCTTCTTCCCCGAATCTTTCCGTGTGTTTTTCCGGGGTTTCCTCTGCGCCGCCGTTTCGTTCTCTTTGCTTCGGAGCTCTTCGCCTTCGTTTTCTTTCTTCCAGGTTTGTTCCCCTGTTTCTATTTTCTTGTGATCATATGCTTCTGTTCTTTGTGTGGTTCTTGTTTGTTTCTTTTTCTTTATGCCTGAGTTGCCCCGAAAAGAGGCGCCGCCATTGCTTTGTTTGTATATGGGGGGGCTCTTTTTGTTTTTCTGATACTTTGTTCCGGGTTGCCGCATTTCCTTTTGTTGGGTTTTTGTTTCTTGCTTGGCTGAACGGGTTTTCGCTGTCTGCTTTATGTGATTTTTGTTTGCTGTTTGTATTTCCTCTTTGTAGGTAAGAGTTTTATGTCTCGAAAGGTTCTTCAAGCGATGTCGACCAAGATTCCAAGTGGTCTTGGTTGGGTAGACCCTCTTCCTTTAAAAGTCCCTTCTGTGGTAGATTCTGAATATTTGGCTAGGTTCCGTAGGCACTGTAGCATATGTGAGAATAGAGAGTCTGAGAGGGATTATGAACTAGTAGCCCCGGATTCCGAGGAGAGAGTTTGCTTCCCGCCTTTAGATAGTTCCGAGAAGCTCTTCTTTTATGCTTATGATTGTTTTTTCTCTAAGCTGAGTGTCCGACTTCCTTTTACCGACCTGGAGTCCGAGGTGTTGTGGTCTTGTAACCTTGCCCCTACGCAGCTCCATCCAAATTCTTGGGCGTTTTTAAAGCTGTTTCAACTTTTGTGTCAGTTTTTGGGCGTCGCTCCCTCTATTTCTCTTTTTTCCTACTTGTTTGTGTTGACGAAGCCGGGGTCGGGTGGAGGGAAGGTGTCTTAGGTCTCTTTTAGGGCTAACCAGGGAAGGAAGTTTTGTACCCTTTATGATGAGTCCTTTCATGATTTCAAGAACTTTTATTTCAAGGTCCGGGCTACTGGAGACGTCCGACCTTTCTTTCTGGATGAGAGTGGGGAGCCTTCTTTTCCTCTTTGTTGGCAGGAGAATGTAGTGTCTGCTAAGTATACTTTTGAGAGTCTAGATGAGGTTGAGCAGGCTTTTGTGGGAGTGGTGAGCAGTTTATGGGGTCGGGCACCTCACTTGGACACGAAGAAAATGTTGGGAGATCCAAGCCTTCTCCGTTTCGAGTTAGGTAGTTCCCGACCTCTTCGAGATTCATCTTTTCTTAGTATTTTGGTTTTGCTTGTTTTGGTGGAATTTCTGTTGTGGTAATCCGTTTCTTTTTTATTTCTGCAGAGATGTCTTCTCAGGCGGATTCCATGAAGTTTCTTCGTCGGACGAAGAAATCTGTGGCTGCTCGAAATATCGAGGCTGGGGAGGCTTCTGCCCGATCTTCTCCGCAGAAGACTACTGTGGGTGTTCAGACTCGGTCGAAGACTATTCCGACTCCCCAGTTCCGAGCTATAAGTCAAGATCCTCCGACCTCCGGGCCTGCTACCTCTTCTCCTCCCCCGTTCTCGGGTCCTCCCCCCAAGAAGCAGAAGACCTCTCAAGAGCTTGCGGGCTTTAATGATAAGGATTTCGATGCTCTCGGTTGGATTGAACAGCATATTCTCCCTCAGACTTTTATCTCTACTGATGACGTGTCTATGGAGCATCATTTTCAGTATATGGCGCGGAGTTGTGTTCGGATGGCCAGTCTTCATGCTGCTATTGCCCGGGAGTTCAAGAAATCCCCCATTGGCGCGACCAGCTCCCGACTTGAGAAGGCTCAGTCCGAGTTCGAGAAGATTAGTGAGCTGAAGGCTGCTAGGATTACGGAGCTGGAGGCCTCTTTGGAGAAGGAGAAAGCTAAAGCTACCGCGGCTGTGGCGGCAGCGAAAGCGTCCGAGGAGATGGCGAAGGCGGCGACGGAGAATTATACTCGGATATATGCCGAGCTTGTGGAGACAAGGGAGAAGTTGCAATCTGCTCAGGATGATTTTTACGAGCTGGAAGGCCATGTGGCTAAGGGTATGGATGCTATGTTCGAGAATTTGAAGGCTCAGGTCCGGGTTCTTGCTCCTGACCTGGATCTGAGCTTATTTAGTACGGATAACGTTGTTGTGGAGGGAAAGATTGTTCCTGCTCCCAATGAGGATGAGGTTCCGGTGTCCGATCCCAAGGTTCCGGTGTCCGACCTCAAGGTTCCGGTTGCGGACCCGACTTCACCTTTGGCCGGGGATGGATCTGGTGTGGAGGTTTCAAGCCGGGATGACGGTGCCGTTGATGCAGTCCCGATTTCTATGTTTCCTCCAGAGCCTTCTGTTGATGTGGAGTCCGGAAAGGACCTTGATCCTCTGTAATCTTTTATTTTTGGTTTTTTGCCCGGCCTGTGGGCTCTTTTGCTTTTGGATGGTTTCTGTGAACGCTTTGGACACCTTTTTGCTTTTAGCTACTTGTAGTAACTTTTTAGCTTTATTATGCGGTGTTTTATTCGCGTTTTGATTTTTTGTTCCGCTTTTATGCTTTTTTAGTTGTTTTTGGATAACAACTTTTTTAGCTAGCGTTTTGAAACTTTGCTCTGCCTCTTCCTTTGATTTCGTTTTTTCGCTTGTACTTTTTAGTTGTTTTTGTATAGCAACTTTTTAGTAAGCGTTTTCGAAATCTTGGCTTTGCCTCTTCCTTTGATTTCGTTTTTTCGCTTGTACTTTTTAGTTGTTTTTGTATAGCAACTTTTTAGTAAGCGTTTTTGAAATCTTGGCTTTTGCCGCTTTAAGGCTTCTTTCTTGGATCCGGGTTTTTCCTCGGACCTCGGGTGTTCGAGTACTTCCCTTTGTTGGGTCCGACCTTGTCGTTGGTCGGCCTTTTAAGTTATTTTTGTAATCTCTTTTTATTTGGCTTTTTGAACCTTTTCAGAGTTACTTTATAACTTCTCACATTAATTTGAAACTCGTCGCTTTATCTTTGCCGACCTTGTGCGGTCTTTTTGGCAAATGATTTTTTGCGTTTTGCCGAGCATAAATTAATGCGCCTTGGCGGGGTACTTTGATTTGTTTCATCATGAGGAAGAAGAAAAGAAAATAGAGAAATTTGATTAGTATTAAAAAAGAAAGAATATTTACAGAGTGTTTTACCCTTGACCAGGTCGGGTGTCTTACTTAACTGGGTGTCTCATTAAAAAACCCTTGTAGGGAAAAAGAGTACACCTCGGGTTAAGTTTTTCTAGCTGTAGTACCGTCTTAGATTACAGGCGTGCCAGGCCCTAGGCAGCTCATTGCCTTCTAGGTCGGATACTTTGTAATAGCCTGTCCCTAAGACTTCCGTTACCTTGTAGGGTCCTTTCCAATTTGCAGCTAGCTTTCCTTCTCCCGACTTTTGTGTTCCGATGTCATTTCGGATTAGAATCAGGTCGTGAATGGAGAAGCTTCGCTTTATTACTTTCTGATTGTATCTGAGGGCCGTTCGCCGTTTTAAGGCTTCTTCTCGGATCCGGGCTCTTTCTCGGACCTCGGGGAGGAGGTCGAGTTCTTCCTTTTGTGCCTGCGGGTTACCTTCTTCGCTGTAGAAGATGACTCTGGGTGACCTTTCCTCTATTTCGATAGGAATCATTGCCTCCATCCCGTAAGATAGTCGGAATGGCGACTCTCCCATTGTAGAGTGTGGAGTTGTCCGATATGCCCATAGCACCTGGGGGAGCTCTTCGGCCCATGCCCCTTTGGCTTCTTGGAGTCTCCGTTTTAACCCGGCCAAGATGACTTTATTTGCAGCTTCTGCTTGTCCATTGGCTTGCGGGTGCTCGACTGAGGTGAATTGTTGTTTGATTTTTAGTTCGGCCACCAAGTTCTGAAAACTTGTGTCTGTGAACTGTGTTCCGTTGTCTGTTGTGATGGAGTAGGGGACTCCGAACCTTGTGACAATGTTTTTGTATAGGAATTTGCGACTTTTCTGAGCCGTAATGGTGGCTAAGGGTTCAGCTTCGATCCACTTTGTGAAGTAGTCGACCCCTACTATGAGGTATTTGACTTGCCCCGGTCCTTGGGGGAACGGGCCGAGTAGGTCAAGTCCCCATTTTGCGAAGGGCCATGGTGCGGTGATGCTGATAAGGTCTTCGGGTGGTGCTTTGTGAAAATTGGCGTGTTTTTTGGCAGGGGGGCATATTTTCACAAATTCCGTTGCGTCTCTTTGCAAGGTCGGCCAGTAGAACCCGGCTCGGACTACTTTTTTGGATAATGCCCGAGCTCTGAGATGGTTCCCACACATGCCTCCGTGGACTTCTTCGAGGACGCTCTTTGTTTCTGAGGTCGGGACGCACCTAAGGAGGGGGATTGAGAATCCTCTTCTGTATAATACGTCGTGAATTAGTGTATAATTCTGGGCGTCTTTCGTGAGTCTTTTAGCTTCCTTTCTTTCGGTGGGGAGGGTTCCCGACTTCTGGTAGTTGAGTATGGGGGTCATCCATCCTTGCTGTTGGTTGGATATATTTAGCGTTTCTTCCTCTCTTATCACGGAGGGAGATTGTAAGGTCTCCTGGAGGAGACTTCTGTTGTTGCCTCCGGGCTTGGTGCTGGCGAGCTTTGAGAGGGCGTCTGCCCGGGCGTTTTGTTCCCGAGGTATGTGCTGGATCTGTATTTCTGAAAAGTGGCGTAGTTGTGCTTGTGTTTGGTCCAGGTATTTTTTCATAGTCGGGTCTTTGGCCTGGTAGCTTCCATTTACTTGTGACGTGACGACCTGGGAGTTGCTGAAGATCGTGATTCTCCGTGCTCCGACTTCTTCGGCTAGTTTTAGGCCTGCTAGTAGGGCCTCGTATTCGGCTTGGTTGTTCGAAGCCTGGAACTCGAATTTTAGGGATAGTTCTATCCGCGTTCCTTGGTCGCTTTCGAGTATAACCCCTGCTCCACTTCCTGTTTTGTTTGAGGATCCGTCGACATACAGGTTCCATGAGAGTGGGGTTCCAGGGGTCTCAGTGTATTCTGCGACGAAGTCGGCTAGATACTGAGATTTTATGGCAGTCCGGGCTTCATAGTGGAGGTCGAACTCGGACAGTTCCGCCGCCCATTGTAGGATTCGTCCCGCCAGGTCTGTTTTTTGTAGGATGTGTCTCATGGGTTGGTTTGTCCGGACTTTGATGGTGTGGGCTTGAAAGTAGGGACGGAGCCTCCGAGCTGTGAACACTAGGGTGTAGGCGAATTTTTCTATTTTCTGATAGTTTAATTCGGCCCCTTGTAGTGCCTTGCTTACAAAGTATATGGGGTGTTGTCCTTGGTCATTTTCTCGTGTTAATGCTGAAGCGACTGCTCGATGTCCGACCGAGAGGTATAGTACGAGCTCTTCCCCTTTTAAAGGTCGGGTTAGGATTGGTGGCTGCCCGAGGAATTCCTTGAATTCTTGAAAGGCTTTTTCGCACTCCGGGGTCCATGAGAAGGGTTTCCCTTTCTTTAGGAGTGAGTAGAGAGGTAGTGACTTTATCGCTGATCCTGCCAAGAATCTTGATAGGGCGGCCAGCCTTCCATTCAGTTGTTGTACTTCTTTGACACACGTCGGGCTCTTCATATTGAGTATCGCTTGGCATTTGTCCGGGTTTGCTTCGATACCCCTTTGAGTCAGCATGAAGCCTAAGAATTTTCCGGCTTCTGCGGCGAAGGTGCACTTCGTCGGGTTAAGTCTCATGTTGTGTTTTCTGAGGGTGCCGAAGACACTGGTGAGGTCGGTCAGCAGGTTTCTGTCTTCTTGTGTTTTTACCAGCATGTCATCGACGTACACCTCCAGTTGTAGTCCGATGTGCTCTGAGAACACTTTGTTCATTAGCCTCTGGTAGGTTGCCCCTGCGTTTTTCAGCCCGAAGGGCATTACTACGTAGCAGTAGTTTGCCCTCGGGGTTATGAACGAGGTTTTTTCTTGGTCGGGTCCGTACATCGGGATTTGATTGTATCCCGAGTATGCATCCATGAAGGAGAGATATCTATAGCCTGAGGCTGCGTCTACTAAGGCGTCGATGTTTGGTAGTGGATATGGGTCTTTGGGGCAGGCTTTGTTGAGATCCGTGTAATCGACGCACATCCTCCATTTTCCATTGGGCTTTTTCACCAGGACCACGTTTGCGAGCCATAGGGGGTATTTTACTTCCCTAATGAACCCTGCATCTAGTAGTGCTTGTACTTGTTCTTCTATTGCTTGCATGCGTTCGGGTCCGAGCTTCCTGCGTCTTTGTTGGACAGGTCGGGATGCCGGGTACACTGATAGCTTATGGCACATCAGGTCGGGGCTTATGCCTGGCATGTCGGAGGCTTTCCAGGCGAAGAGGTCGGAATTTTTTTTTTAAGAGGGTTATGAGTTCCTCTTTTAGGCCTGCTTCGAGGTTTGCTCCTATGTTTGTTACTTTTTCAGATGTGTTCCCGATCTGGACTCTTTCGGTTTCTCCCTCTGGTTGCGGCCGAAGATCTTCTCGGGCTTGAACTCGCCCGAGTTCTATTGTGTTGATCTCTTTTCCTTTTAGGCTCAGGCTTTCGTTGTAACATTGCCGTGCTAGTCTTTGGTCGCCTTTTAGGGTAGCGATTCCTTTTACGGTAGGGAACTTCATACAGAGGTGTGGGGTCGAGACTATAGCTGCCAGTCTATTTAGGGTTGGTCGCCCAATGAGGGCATTGTATGCTGAAGTGACGTCGACTATAATGTAGTCGATGTTTAATGTTTTAGATTGCTCGCCTCTTCCAAAGGTAGTGTGTAGCGAGACGTATCCTAAGGGATGGATTGGGGTATCCCCTAGCCCAAATAGGTTGGTGGGATAGGCCTTTAGTTCTTTTTCTTCAAGTCCGAGCTTGTCGAAGGCCGTTTTGAACAGGATATCTGCTGAGCTTCCCTGGTCAATCAGGGTTCGATGTAAGTTGGCGTTTGCTAGGATAATGGTGATTACCATTGGATCGTCGTGCCCGGGTATTATCCCTTGAGCATCTTCTCGGGTAAACGAGATAGTAGGTAGTTCGGGCAGGGGACTGTCTTCTCGGACGTGGTAGACTTCTTTGAGGTGTCTTTTTCGCGAGGATCGGGATGTTCCTCCGCCTGCAAACCCTCCATTTATCATGTGAACGTGCCTTTCGGGGGTTCGTGGGGTTTGTTCGGCCCGATCTTCGTTATCTCCCCGCCTCCTCTTCCTGGTCTCTTCTCCTTTCTCTGCTATGTATCTGTCGAGTTTTCCTTCTCTGGCCAGCTTTTCTATAACATTTTTTAGGTCGTAGCAGTCGTTAGTAGAATGACCGTAGAGCTTGTGATATTCACAGTATTCGGACCGATCTCTCCCCGCTCTCTTGTGTTTTAGAGGTCGGGGCGGTGGAATTTTTTCGGTGTGGCATACTTCTCTGTAGACGTCTACCAGGGAGACTCGGAGGGGGGTGTAGTTGTGGTACTTCCGTGGCTTGTCCGAGTTGGGTTCTTCTTTCTTCTTCTGTTCCCGATCTCGATCTCGGAGTGGGTAGGTTGATTCCTTCCTAGAAGAGTCTCTTAGCTGGGAGGTTTCCTCCATGTTGATATATTTTTCTGCCCGCTCCTGTACCTCGTATAAGGAGGTCGGGTATCGTTTGGATAGGGATTGGCTAAACGGTCCCTCTTTTAGGCCGTTTGCTAGTCCCATGATGGCCGCTTCAGTGGGCAAGTGTTGTATGTCCAGGCAGGCTTTGTTGAATCGCTCCATGTATTCTCGGAGAGTTTCTTGGTTACCTTGTTTGATCCCGAGTAAACTGGGGGCATGTTTTGCCTTGTCCTTTTGAATGGAGAACCTTGTTAGGAATTTTTTGGTTAGGTCTTCGAAGCTGGTGATTGATCTTGGTGGCAGGTTGTCGAACCACTTCATGGCTGACTTGGTGAGAGTGGTGGGGAAGGCTTTGCACCGAATCGCGTCGGAGGCGTCAACTAGGTACATTCTGCTTCTGAAGTTGCTGAGGTGGTGACTTGGATCGGTGGTGCCGTCGTAGAGATCCATATCGGGTGGTTTGAAGTTTCACGGTACCTTCTCCTTCATAATCTCTTGCGTGAAGGGATCATGGTTGTCTTCGGGGGTGGTGTCGCGTTCTGTCCGATCTTTCAGGTTGGCCTCTATTTTCCGCAGTTTTTCTTCTAATTCTCTGCGCTTGCGAGCCTCCCTTCTCAGATCTTGTTCAGTTTCTTTTTGCTTCTTTATGTCCTCTTCGAGTTGTTTCAGTTGGTTTTGTTGTGCCCGGACTGCTTCTAGAATTTCCGAGCTCTTTTCTTTTTCGGGATTTTGTGGATCTTTGTTTGGGAGTGATGTCTTTGGGCGATTCTGTTTGTTTCCTCCTGGAGTGCGTGGTGATAGAGGGCTGTCCGGTCGTTCTCCGGTGTCAACTTCCTCCTCTTGTTCTGATGCAGCGTGGTCATTGTTGAGAGGGTCGTCCGCCATAGTAAAGGGATGACTTCCAGGTCCCCGGCAACGGCGCCAATGTTCCGGGGGTTACCTGAAACGTGTAGCTCGGTCGTCTGGAGATGCCCGAGGTGGGGGTCAGGGACCCGAGCTTGATGTGTTGGCGGTTGGTGGTTGTACCTGCAATGACACTCCGATGCTTAAGTTAGCATGGGTCCAAGCAGATATGTGTAGAATGTGGAATGAATGCCATACCTGGGTGCTCCAGTGTATTTATAGTAGTTAGTCGTGATCTTCCCTGGATAAGATATTCTTATCTTATCTTATCTTTTGGGAGTTTTACCTCTATCTTTGTGGAACCGCCTTTCCTAGGCCTTTTCGGCCTTTAGGTTTTGGGCTGCGTTCCTTTTGATGGGCCTTCTTAGCTTTATTGTCCGAGGTCCGACCTCAGGCGTGGGCCTTGGGACGAGGTCGGACCTTTCATGGATTTTGCGGAGTTGGAGGAGCTCGGTCTAGGTATGAACAGAAACCTTGTGTGAAGAGTTTGGAAAACTTATGACTAGTGAGTTTGGAAAACTTATGACTAGTGAGTTTGATCCAAATTAAACAAACTACTAGTGCCATTTTTATTCACCAAGGTAAATATGCAAAAGAATTAATCAAGAAATTTGGCCTTGAAAATTCCAAACTAATGGGAATACCTATGCATCCAAATACTAAACTTGAAAAAGATGAAAATGGCAAAGATGTGGATGAAACACGGTATAGAGGAATGATAGGCTCACTCATGTATCTTACATCTTCTAGGCCGGATATTGTTCAAAGTGTGGGTGTATGTTCAAGGTTTCAATCTCATCCAAAAGAATCCCATCTTTTGGCCGTCAAAAGAATCATTAGATACATTAAGGGAACATATGACTTTGGCTTATGGTATCCTAGATCTAATGATTTTTGTGCAGTAGGGTTTTGTGATGCAGATTATGCGGGAGATCGGGTGGATAGACGAAGCACATCCGAAATGTGTTGCTTCCTTGGAAGCTCACTAAACATGTGGTCAAGCAAGAAACAAGCCACTGTTGCTCTATCTATGGCTGAAGCTGAATACATATCTGCCTCTGCTTGTTGTTCTCAATTAATTTGGTTAAAAACTCAGTTAGGGGATTATAAATTGAAAATCAATAGCATACCTTTATTTTGTGATAATATGAGTGCAATAAACATTTCTAAAAATCCTGTTCTGCACTCTAGAACTAAGCACGCTGAAGTTAGATATCATTTTATTAGAGAACATGTGCAAAAGGTACTATTGATATCCAATTTATGAAATCTGAAGAACGACTTGCTGATATATTCACTAAACCATTGTGTGAAGATAGGTTCTGTTCATTAAGGAATAGTTTGGGTATGTTGGATTTAAGTTTTGTTGAAAAATTATGATTTTGATAAATCTATTTGTTTTTGTCTCGTAGGAAGCGAGGAGACAAATCTGGCTATGCGATGAACAAGCCATGAAACAGAGGGAGACTGAACCTGGTGTAAGTAAACTTGGGCCCAACCAATCTCTTTTAACCCACTCCATGACTCTGGCCCGTTTGAGTTCTTCATCATTTTAAAATAATTTTTTTGGGAGGTTATCACATCATATCTTGATAAGGGGAGTTCATGTCAAATCATAATCTTTTCTCTTATTCCCCCCATTGATTCAAGGAAAAGATCTTTCAGTTACTTTTTAATTTTAAAAACTTCCTTGATGATAACCGCTCCATTAAATGCCCATTATTATAATAAACCTCTCTCCACTCAGCATTTAAAGCGGTTACTACCTCTCTCCACTTAGCATTTAAAGCGGTTACTCCCTCTCTCCACTCCAACCTCTTCGGTCATCCCTTCACCTTCTCATTCTATACTTCTTCCATCTTCATCATGAGAAAGAAGTTGGCTACAAGAAGAAGCGCCCGAACTCCCTCTTCCAAAAATCCTCCATCCTCCTTTGCTCCCCATAATCACACCCATATTCACATACACTCTGCCTGATCCTCTTCACCATCCCCCTCTTCACATTCAACCGAAGCCATGAGGAAGAAAGTCATTCATCAAAGAACTTCATCACGAAAGAAGATTGGAAAGGAGAAAGGGCCTATGGCCGAAGAAGAAGAAATCTCTCAATCATCTCCACTACCTTCACCTCCAAGGTAATCAACGCTTCATCCCTCTGGCCGAAGCTCATTGAGATCAAAGGGATATATGCTTCACAACACTAGAAAACCTACAAACTTGGATTCTCTAGACTTCAAAAATAAGTTAAACAAGAATTATTCTCACTTCGATCTGGCTCAGTTCAACTCTTGCGCTGCCTACGAGTTCCATAATCAAGTTCTAGTCAACCGTCATTTGTGTGCATTTCACATAGTGAACCTGGGGACTTTGAGTACAAAAGGAATTAATTTCTCTACTCTGTTTGACAATCTCAAGTGGACTCCACTGTTCAAGATTCAAAAGCCTGTTTATCCAAATCTCGTTCGTGAGTTTTACGCGAACATGATGTACCATGATGGAGCAATTCATTCTTATGTCAAGAAGGTGTATCTGACTTTGAACAGAGAGACTATTGGTGCTGCCTTAGGGTATATAGATGAAGGAGCCACAGCATATATGTCAGGGAAGTGAGACTCTCAAGTTGGGATTTCTTATCAGATTGCCCTAACTTAAGTTTGTGAAAATTTCTCTGCACTTGATGGAACCATTCTGACTCATAAGGCTCTTGGTCCAGTGAGAGTGCTGCTTCACCGCATTATCAACCACATCCTGATTCCCCAAAGCGGCTCCTATCAAAGAGTAACAGTTTGTGATACCCTAGTTCTCTTTGCTATTCTCACTTCTTCTTCTGTTTCATTTGCTTATTTATTGGTGCGTCACATGTGGGACTGTGTACGCAGTGATAAGAAGGCGAATCTGCCTTATGATATTTTGCTCACATGTATCTTTGAACATTTTCATGTTAATATAATCAATGAGCCTGTAGAAAACAAGGTGTCTACCATCAAAGGAGGAGGTGTTTCTGGACCCGTAAAAGGAAATAAAGGAAAAAGCTCAATACCCTCCATGTATTCAGATAGTGATCTTGAAAGCCATCCTTCTAAGCCATCCAAGCTTACTGAATCCATGAAGGAAGTTTTAAATGAGCTTTCAAACATGTCCAATTTGATGGTGCGTTCGTGCAAAGAAGCTCGCAAGCAGGCCTACGAAAATGAGAAGGCACTGACTGAATGTAATGACAGGATCAATCTACTACTCAAGAGCTTTGAAAAGGATATGGCTCACTCCGACAATGATCTCTCTGACTCTGATGTGAATCTCTCTGATGCCTGACTATTAAGCTCTCTGCTTCCCACCTTTTTTTGAACAAACTCTATTTTACTACTCCTTTGGCTTTAGTATTTTTTTGAACTGTTTGTTTATGGATGACTGTACTTGGCTACTTTGAACTCTTTTATTTTGTTAATCAAATGTTCTGTGTTTTTATCATGCTGGTTTTTATGCAGGTTCCCCTCTTGATGACAAAAGGGGGAGGAAAAGTAGAAAAAGGGACTGCTGATTAAGTTGATTAAAATAAGCACAAAATAACATGTTTTGACAATTGGACATAATTTAGAGAGAAAACACAAAAGTATGCTATTTAAGTGAATAAATACGGGTTTATATGATGGAATCCACTCAAATCAATCCATCATTTATCATCAAATATGGATTCATCAATTCTCCCACACTTAAACACTAGCATGTCCTCATGCTAATCACAATCAAAGGAGAAGGGTAAAAAGAAAAGCAACTTATTCAATGCAACTACCTACATGCATGCAACTATGCTAAATATTACTTACTTAAATCTATACTATGGTTTCCTATTGAGTTTGGCAAAAACAAACTGTTGAGTTTGGAAAACTTGAAATATGATGATGATCAAACATTGTTAAAAATAATTAATTACAAAATTACTAAATTGAATTTTAATTCAAAATTAGTTGATTAATAATTTTGTTAATTTGCAGGTTTTTGTTGGGCCGAAAAATCATCAAAGCCCAATGTAATATTTAGCCTTGTACAAAATTCTATTTGATGAATGGCTGAATAAATGTTAGTTGGGCCAGGAAACTATTGAAACAAGCCCAATTAAATCTTTGTTACAAGACCAACAAGGCTTGGTCCAAATTGAAAAGAAAGAAGGAAGGAGTAGTGCATGCTTGGTTCGGTTATCCACTCCTCTCTTTGGATGGAATTCAAAATTCATTTAACTTGGTTTAATTGCATTGGTAACAGGAAAGAGAAAAATGCAATTGATTTGATGGCATTTACTTCTCACACATTACAAGGCATGGGAAAGGAAAGTGGATAATTAACTCATTTTAATTTCTTTCTTTACTTTCATTGAAAGCTTTTCACTCTTCTCTCTCTTCTCTCTACAGTTTTTGGTCACTTCACTGATAGGGAAGAAGCTTGTAGAAGCAAGCTATCAGAGGAAGAAGAACAGAAGCTATGAAGAAGCAAACGGCCAAGGTGATGATGGCCCTTGCAAAAAGAAGATCTACAGTATGACGTGGCTAGGATTTTTGCCACTAAAGGTAAGAATTGGAGAAGAAGATTCAAGATCTCCATGCCTAAAGTGGTAGCAATACGTTTCGGTCAGAGAAGAAGATCTCTGAGGTGAAGCTCATTTCTACTTTTTGTTCATCCATCATAGAAGGTAGCTACTGTAGCTACGTGGAGGAAGAAGTTAAAATAGAACAAATGGAGCTGTCAAGGATCAAGAGTTTATCAAGGGTCAGAAATCTTTCTTGGGGACAAAGTTAAGATAGAAGGCTCAGATTGATGAAGCTTGATGAGAAGGGATGAGAAAGAGGTACATGCATGTTGTTATGACTTCGGTTTTCCTTCTCTCTTCTCTCTGTCTGAACCGGTTCTTATGTTGAAGAAGAAGAAGTTGGCTCGGTTGGACCGGTTTCAACCTTGGAAGCTTTTCCTTCTATAATAAGGGTGAACGGCCAAGGCTTGAGACAAGGAGAGAAAGTACAGAGTTCTCATAGCTACCCAAAGCTAACAGAAGTTATTCTCCTTCAATGTGTTTCATTTTGTATTTTCTTTAGTTTTGTCTGTCAGAGTCTCATGATGAAAAAGGCAAACAGAGTGAGGTTTGTAAGAAAAATCCAGTGAGTGGAAAAAGACAGAGGGTACAAAATTAAAGAAAAAGCCATAGATGTCTTAGAGGTCCTTTGTACATCTGTGTTGTGTATCATGATTCTGTGGGAATCCCCTTGCAAGTTGGGTTAGCACTTAGCAGTTGAAAGCTTGGTAGATTACCAAGTCAAGTTCAAGATTGGGTATAGATTCTAGACTTGTCCCAGATAGGAAGGGTAGTTCCTAGGGAGAATTGGTGTTTGTAATCAAAGATTATTATAGTGAAATTCCATCATTGTTGTAATGGAGACTGGATGTAGGATGCATTGCACTTAGCAGCTGAACCAGGATACCTCTTGGTGTGTTTCTCTCTCTCTCTTCTACTCCATTTATATTTCTGTTGCGTATGGGAACAAATTGAAAAATATCTCTTGACTGGTTACGAGACAAAAAGAAAATGTCTCTTGACTAGTTACGAGACAAAAATAAGAAAAATCTCCTGAAGCTATTTCAAGGGCAGAAAGTAACACTCAGCGAAAAGGGGCTAAGATTCATCCCCCCTTTCTCTTAGCCACTGATTACCATCACAAACAATAGAATTTCAATCAATCCAAAATAGATCATTAGGGCTAAGGCAAGAAAATATAGCAATATGACCAATGTCCAAATATTTGATTTGAAGTTTTCAAAATTAATTCCACAACTTGCAAGAAAATACAAGGTAAGAGATGGAATCTTAGAATTGAGCAATTGAACTCCTCACCGAATGTGTTTACGCTTTAATTTCTCAGTGTTTAGAACTTAATCACTCAATTTTTCTCCAATCATATAGGATTTGCTAGTCATCTAACAATCAACAAATACTTTATGCATGAATACAAATATCATGAGGTTTTTGGAGGGTTGTAATGGGGTTACGGTAAGGGTATGATTAATATGGTTAAGTGGGCTAGTAGATTGGATCTTTGATTAGCTCAAGTGTCCCACCTAATCCTATATCAACCTATGTACACAAAAGAAAACAACCTAACTTTCTATTCTTCTCCTTTTTTCACATTCACTCATGCATCTTCTTTCTAATTCTCATATTTATTCTCTATTTACATTCTTATTATCATTTCTTTTCTTTTCTTTTCTTTTCTCTATTTCTCTTTTTTTTTTTCAAAAGTATATATACCAAAATTCCTCTTTACTTTTATCACCAAAAAGAAATACATATGTTTTAAGTGATGAATGCATGAGTGTTTACCCATTTTTCTAAATTTTCTCAATGAATACCCAAAGTAAACTTTCTACCAATGTTTTTCCACAAATTTTCCCCACACTTGAGTAGCACACACTACTCAATCCAAGCTAATCAAAGATACAATTCATGGACATTAATGGTTTTTCACTTAGGAAGAATGATGTGCTTAAAATTAAAATATAAGGGGGATTAAAAGGCTCAAAAATGGGTTACAAAGGTAAATGTAAGAGTTGGCTATATGGGTTAAAGTGAGTTCAATTTCAAAAATAGCCTTAATCATACTAAATGCATTTAAAACATCAAATATAGGACATAAAGACTCAAGCAAATATAAGATCACAATAATAAAAGGAGTGTAACACACAAGAACAAAATTTATGGTTGAAAATGTGCAACCGTCCATTAAAGCTCAAATCTCACTAGGTGTTTTGTTCTAGCTCTTTTCTATGTTCCATAAGAAAAATACTTCAAGCAAGTTGAAAAATAAGTTTTCAAGCCTAATCAATGGAACGCCCTAAAAGAGATCTCTTGAAAATTCTTGTTATTTTTACCAAACTTATTTTCTATACTAGGTAACATGCAAATATTTACTACAATAAAACTATAAGCAAGCTAAGATATGTATATATAAGCAAACTAAGTAAAGTGCAATGCAATGGAATACTAAACAAATATTCACAAAAACATAACTATCAAAACTAGAAAATAGTGCAAAGTGTTCAGAAAGAGAGATTTACACCCCCAAAATTGCGGATCCTCCCCCACACTTAATCATTTCACGGTCCTTCGTGCATACACATAATCCGGAGGTGAAGAACTATGAAGGTCCACCTTCAGCTGGTGGGCCTGGGGCTCGAATTGCTGTATAAAACAAATAAACAAGAATTGAGGAAGAGTTCATATGAGTGTGGTATGATAACAGACAATGTGTGTATTCCAAATGTGCATACGATTTAGAACACATACATTGGCCGAGTAAAATGGTAACCATACAATTAAAAGAAATAGCATGTGTTCCTCAATTAAGTAGTTGGTGCGCGAAATTGTGATCACTACAACTTCGCACAACTAACCAGCAAGTGCACTGGGTCGTCCAAGTAATACCTTACGTGAGTAAGGGTCGATCCCACGGAGATTGTTGGTATGAAGCAAGCTATGGTCATCTTGTAAATCTCAGTCAGGCAGACTCAAATGGATATGGTGATGAACGAAAATAACATAAAAGATAAGGATAGTGATACTTATGTATATCATTGGTGTAAGAGCTTCAGACAAGCGTATGAAGATGCCTTCCCTTCCGTCTCTCTGCTTTCCTACTGCCTTCATCCAATCCTTCTTACTCCTTTCCATGGCAAGCTCGTGTAGGGTTTCACCATTGTCAGTGGCTACCTCCCATCCTCTCAGTGAAAGCGATTGCATATGCTCTTGTCACAGCATAGCGGAATTCAGTTGTCGGTTCTCGGTCAGGCCGGAATAATATCCATCGATACTTTTGCGTCTGTCACTAACGCCCTAGCCTGCTAGGAGTTTGAAGCACGTCACAGTCATTCAATCATTGAATCCTACTCAGAATACCACAGACAAGGTTTAGACCTTCCGGATTCTCTTGAATGCCGCCATCAGGTCCTGCCTATACCACGAAGATTCCGATTAAGGAATCCAAGAGATATTCACTAAGCCTCAGATGCTTGTAGAACAAGAGTGGTTGTCAGTCACTTTGTTCATGGGTGAGAATGGTGATGGGCGTCAATCATCACCTTCATCAAGTTGAAGAACAAGTGATATCTTGGACAAAGAACAAGCGGAATTGAATAGAAGAACAATAGTAATTGCATTAATACTCGAGGTACAGCAGAGCTCCACACCTTAATCTATGGTGTGTAGAAACTCCACCGTTGAAAATACATAAGAACAAGAGTGATCATTGGTTTCGGCCCCAGAGAGGGAACCAGAAGAACCAAGATCTGATCTAAGAACTAGATGTCCAAAGATGAAAATACAATAGTAAAAGGTTCTATATATAGAAAACTAGTAGCCTAAGGTGTACAAAGGTGAGTAAATGACATAAAAATCCACTTCCGGGCCCACTTGGTGTGTGCTTGGGCTGAGCAATGAAGTAATTTTCGTGTAGAGACTCTTCTTGGCGTTTAACTCCCATTTTGGTGCCAGTTTGGGCGTTTAACTCCCATTCTTGTGCCAGTTTGGGCGTTTAACGCTGGGAATTCTGAGGGTGACTTTGAACGCCGGTTTGGGCAAAGTATGGACTATCATATATTGCTGGAAAGCCCAGGATGTCTACTTTCCAACGCCGTTGAGAGCGCGCCAATTGGGCTTCTGTAGCTCCAGAAAATCCACTTCGAGTGCAGGGAGGTCAGAATCCAACAGCATCTGCAGTCCTTTTCAGTCTCTGAATCAGATTTTTGCTCAGGTCCCTCAATTTCAGCCAGAAAATACCTGAAATCACAGAAAAACACACAAACTCATAGTAAAGTCCAGAAAAGTGAATTTTAACTAAAAACTAATAAAAATATACTAAAAACTCAACTCAAACTACTAAAAACATACTAAAAACAATGCCAAAAAGTATACAAATTATCCGCTCATCAGTAGTCTAGGTTGCAAGTAAAGAATAAGCAAGAGATAAGGAAAAAACAAACCTAGGTAACCACAACTAAAGTGAATTGAATATTTGAGATATTGGATATTGAAATTGTGCAAGTGAAAGCGCAAAATTGATATAGAAGCACAATAAACAATAACCAATCCAATAATGAAAAGAAAAACTACTTATTCATCCTTAAACATAATGCAATAGTCCATAATAAAGGTACTTGTTGTAAAAAGTGATAATCTTGATAAGAATCGAGTCAAGTCATTCAAACAAATGCAAGGCATTAACAAGAAACAAGTACCAGTTATGTGATTAATTTGATATGAAAGTCATGATGAACAAGTAATTTCAACTCAATTAACTTAATATGCACTGATAAATAATTTGTCCTAGGATGCAATCAAAACATGAATTATCAAACCCACTAGGTACTAGTAATTTATAGCACAATATAAGTGCATTGATGAAATTCAATCTTAAATAATGTCAGTGATCATCCAAGGTCCACAATTCATGATTAAGTTGCCAAACAAGGATATAGTCTAATGCATATGGTAGCTACAACATATGAATGAAACTCAAACTTCATTTAGGCAATTAAACAAAGACTTGATGCTTAGTGCACATATTCATCAAATTCCAAGACAATTTCAATCAAAATTTAGCCCAATTAATCATCAAAGAAACACTTGCAACTTATTCAATTAACAAACAACTAAACCAAAACTAATATAATTACTAAAATCAAAATGAGGTGCAATAAAAACTAACTAAAACAAGTAGAAAAACAAGGCAAAAGCAAGATAAGAGAAGGATGGAGGGGGGTGAAAGTGTGTTAGGGCTTAATTCAAAAAGCAATGAAAAGTATGCCCAAAACAGCGCATGTGTGTACACACACAAGGTGGAAAATGGAAGGTGAGCAGATGCACAAAGGTTTGTGAGCGCTTTCAGCATAAAGGGGATTAAGATGTGTGCGTACGCACGAAGAGAAAAAATGGTAGGGATGCACATGCACAGGAGCATGCGAGCACTCCCAATAGGGGCTGTGCAGGCTATGAGGCTAGTGTGCGTATGCACAGGACACAAAATTTGGTGATTTTGTGCATACGTACAAGGGTGTGCATGCGTACAATGCCCTGCTTTTTCAAAAAATTTTCTTTTAAAATCTAAGGTATTTAAGCATTAGCTCAACAAAATTTCAACCCCAAACATCCAGAAATTCACAAACTCATGATCTATATGGAAATTAACCTATTTATGCTCAAAATTAAACTAATCCTAAGTGACCAACATAACAAAAATGCAATTAAGTCAAAATTATAAACGAAGAGAAAAGGGTTAGAAAAATGTTACCATGGTGGGGTGTCTCCCACCTAGAACTTTGGTTTATTGTCCTTAAGTTGGACATTTTGAGGAGCTCACATCAAGGAGGCTTGTGCTTCCATTCCTCCTTGACTATCCACCCATGCTTGGTCTTTATTTGTCCTCTAGGGTCCCACACTTTGTTTGTTGACACCCTTCCTTGTTGATCTCAAGCTTCTAATGAGGTGACCAACTTCTTAAACTCCTATCAAGGCTCCAGATGACTTACATCATCTACCTCTTTCTCTTAATTAAAAGGACCATAAAATTGGTAAAATCTCATTCAAGTGATGCAATTATATGAACTATATGATAAATTTATGGGATATTGCTTTGAGATGAGTTTTGCTTGAATTCCAGGAGAAAAGAACAACAAAGGATGAAGAAAGTAATGAAACAGGGGAGCACAACAAGGATGAAACAGGGGAACGCCTTTGGCACTCCGCTGTACACAAGAATTCTCCACTCCCCAGGATAGCGCCTTTGGTGGTACGTTTTCTTCAAAAGCGTGCACAACCTCCAGAAAAAGCGACTTTGGTGCTACGTTTTAACCAAGAGCGTCTGCGATACGAAGACGGAAAGTTTGGCTGGTGACGCATACGCATGGATGACGCACACGCGTGAAAGTGCTATATCTAAAAGACCACGCACACACGTGGGCGACGCGTTGATGAGCGGATAATTTATACGCTTTTTGGCATTTTTTTAGTATGCTTTTAGTATGTTTTAGTTAGTTTTTATTATATTTATATTAGTTTTTATTTAAAATTCACTTTTCTGGACTTTACTATGAGTTTGTGTATTTTTTGTGATTTCGGGTATTTTCTGGCTGAAATTGAGGGACCTGAGCAAAAATCTGATTCAGAGGCTGAAAAGGACTGCAGATGCTATTAGATTCTGACCTTCCTGCACTCAAAGTGGATTTTCTGGAGCTACAGAAGTCCAATTGGTGCGATCTTAATTGCGTTGGAAAGTTGACATCCTGGGCTTTCCAGAAATATATAATAGTCTACACTTTGCCTGAGATTTAATGGCCCAAACCGGCGTTCCAAATCAGCTCAAGACTGCCCAGCGTTAAACGCCGGAACTAGCACAGAAGTGGGAGTTAAACGCCCAAACTGGCACAAAAGCTGGCATTTAACTCCAAGAAAAGTCTCTACACATGAAAGCTTCAATGCTCAGCCCAAGCACACACCAAGTGAGCCCGGAAGTGGATTTTTATGTCATTTACTCATTTTTGTAAACCTTAAGCTACTAGTTCTCTATAAATAAGACCTTTTGCTATTGTATTTTCATCTTGGTTCTTCTGGTTCCCTCTCTGGGGTCGAAGCCAATGATCACCATTATCACTTATGTATTTTCAACGGTGGAGTTTCTACACACTATAGATTAAGGTGTGGAGCTCTGCTGTACCTTGAGTATTAGTGCAATTACTATTGTTCTTCTATTCAATTCAGCTTGTTCTTATTCTAAGATATTCATTCGCACCCAAGAACATGATGAATGTGATGATTATGTGACGCTCATCATCATTCTCACTTATGAACGCGTGCCTAACAACCACCTCCATTCTACATGCAAACAAGGCTTGAATGTTTATCTCTTGAATTCCTTAATCAGAATCTTCGTGGTATAAGCTAGAATTGATGGCGGCATTCTTGAGAATCCGGAAAGTCTAAACCTTGTCTGTGGTATTCTGAGTAGGATTCAGGGATTGAATGACTGTGACGAACTTCAAACTCGCGATTGTGGGGAGTTAGTGACAGACGCAAAAGAATCACTGGATTCTATTCCGACATGATCGAGAACCGACAGCTGATTAGTCGTGCTGTGATAGAGCACGTTGAACATTTTCACTGAGAGGACGGGACTGTAGCCATTGACAATGGTGATGCCCAACATACAACTTGCCATGGAAAAGAGTAAGAAGGATTGGATGAAGACAGTAGGAAAGCAGAGAGACGGAAGGGACAAAGCATCTCCATACGCTTATCTGAAATCCTCACCAATGAATTACATAAGTATCTCTATCTTTATATCATGTTTTATTTATCTTTTAATCATTAATCCTCTATAACCATTTGAATCTGCCTGACTGAGATTTACAAGATGACCATAGCTTGCTTCATACCAACAATCTCCGTGGGATCGACCCTTACTCGCGTAAGGTTTATTACTTGGACGACCCAGTGCACTTGCTGGTTAGTTGTGCGAAGTTGTGATAAAGAGTTGAGATTGCAATTGAGCGTACCATGTTGATGGCGCCATTGATGATCACAATTTCGCGCACCAAGTTTTTGGCGCCGTTGCCGGGGATTGTTCGAGTTTGGAGAACTGATGGTTCATCTTGTTGCTTAGATTAGGTATTTTTCTTCAGAATTTTTAAGAATGAATTCTAGAGTTTCAAGGTGATGTTCTTATCATCACCAAAGCTGATTGATTCTCATCAATTTAGCTCTTGAATGCAATGTCCTGCTGTAGCTTGGCTAGCCATGTCTAATCTTTTTAGACTACAGCTTTAGACTAACATTGCATGATTCCTGGAATTCTTATTAAAAGTTTTGATCCTCTTCATTTTCTTTTTCCACATAATTTTCGAAAAAACCAAAAAAAAATTACAAAATCATAAAAGCCAAAAATATTTTATGTTTCTTGTTGAGTCTAGTGTCTCATTTTAAGTTTGGTATCAATTGCATGTTTCTATTCTTCTTGCATTTTTTCGAATTCAATGATGTGTCTTCATTGATCTTCAAGTTGTTCTTGATGATTTCCTTACTCTGATCTTTAAATTCTCTTGTCTTGAGTGTTTTGTTGTTTCTCATATGCATTCTCAATTTGTTAGTGTCAATAGTATACAAACTTCTAAGTTTGGTGTCTTGCATGCATTGTTTATTTGATTTTAGTTGCATTTTGATTATTTCTCATCATTAAAAATTCAAAAAAAAATTATTTGTGTCTTTTCAAGTCAATAATACAGAGAATTGAAGATTCAGAACATACAGCAGAGGAATTACACAGAAAAAGCTGGGCGTTCAAAACGCCCAGTGAGGAAGGAAAACTGGCGTTTAAACGCCAGCCAGGGTACCTGGCTGGGCGTTTAATGCCCAAAGGGGTAGCATTTTGGGCGTTAAACGCCAGAATGGATACCATTTTGGGCGTTTAACGCCAGGATTGCACAAGAGGGAAGATTTTGTTTTTAATTCAAATTTTTTTTCAAGTTTTCATAATTTTTCAAAATCAAATCTTTTTCAAATCATATCTTTTCAATCATATATTTTCAAAATCAATTTCTTTCCATTTTCAAAAATACTTGCTAACACTTAATGATTTGATTCAAACATTTCAAGTATGTTGCCTTTTCTATTGAGAAAGGTTTAATGTCTGAATCATATCTTTTAAATTTCTTGTTAGCCAAGTCATTAATTTTAAAAATCAAATTTTTTTTAAACTGTTTTTCAATCATATCTTTTCAATCATATCTTCTTAATCACATCTTTTTCAAAATAATTTTCAATCAGATCTTTTTGATTTCTAATTTCAAAATCTTTTTCAAAAATCACTTTATTTCTTTTCCAACTTTAATTTTCGAAAATCATTCTTCTGTTTTTCAAAATTTCTTCAAAATCTTTTACTTTAATTTCAAAAATTCTTCCCCTCTTCTCACATCCTTCTATTTATGGACTAACACTCCTCCTCATTGCACAATTCGAACTCTATCCCTCTGGATAAGTTTGACTTCTTCTACCTCCTCCTTCTATTCTTCTTTTCCTCTGACACCTCAAGGAATCTCTATACTATGACATAGAGGATTCCATACTTTCTTGTTCTCTTCTCTTTCATATGAGCAGAAGCAAAGACAAAAGCATTCTTATTGAGGCTGATCCTGAACCTGAAAGGACCTTGAAGCGAAAGCTAAGAGAAGCTAAAGCACAACTCTCTGGAGAGGACCTAACAGAAATCTTCAAACAAGAAGAAGACAAGGCAGCCGAAAACAACAACAATGCCAACAATGCAAGGAAGGTGCTGGGTGACTTTACTGTACCTACTCCCGACTTCTATGGGAGAAGCATCTCTATCCCTGCCATTGGAGCAAACAACTTTGAGCTTAAGCCTCAATTAGTTTCTCTAGTGCAACAGAACTGCAAGTACTATGGACTTCCATTGGAAGATCCTCATCAGTTTTTAGCTGAATTCTTGCAAATCTATGACACTGTCAAGACCAATGGGGTTGACCCTGAGGTCTACAGACTTATGCTATTCCTTTTTGCTCTAACAGACAGAGCTAGGATATGGTTAGACTTACAACCTAAAGAAAGCCTGAACTCTTGGGAAAAGCTAGTCAATGCCTTATTGGCAAAGTTCTTTCCACCTCAAAAATTGAGTAAGCTTAGAGTGGAAGTCCAAACCTTCAGACAGAAGGAAGGTGAATCCCTCTATGAAGCTTAGGAAAGATACAAACAATTGATCAGAAAGTGTCCCTCAGACATGCTTTCTGAATGGAGCATCATAGGTATCTTCTATGATGGTCTGTCTGAACTGTCCAAGATGTCATTGGACAACTCTGCTGGAGGATCTCTTCATCTGAAGAAGATGCCTGCAGAAGCTCAAGAACTCATTGAAATGGTTGTAAATAACCAATTCATGTACACTTCTGAAAGGAATCCTGTGAACAATGGGACGAATCAGAAGAAAGGAGTTCTTGAGATTGATACTCTGAATGCCATATTGGCTCAGAGCAAAATATTGACTCAGCAAGTCAATATGATTTCTCAAAGTCTGTCTGGAATGCAAGCTGCACCAGGCAGTACTAAGGATGCTTCATCTGAAGAAGAAGCTTATGATCCTGAGAACCCTTCAATGGAAGAGGTGAATTACATGGGAGAACCCTATGGAAACGCCTATAATCCTTCATGGAGAAATCATCCAAATCTCTCATGGAAGGATCAACAGAGACCTCAACAAGGTTTCAACAACAATAATGGTGGAAGAAACAGGTTTAGCAATGGCAAGCCTTTTCCATCATCTTCTCAGCAACAGACAGAGAATTCTAAGCAGAGCCACTCTGACTTAGCAACCATGGTCTCTGATATAATCAAATCCACTCAAAGTTTCATAACTGAAACAAGGTCCTCCATTAGAAACTTGGAGGCACAAGTGGGACAGCTGAGTAAGAAAGTTACTGAACTCCCTCCTAGTACTCTTCCAAGCAATACAGAAGAGAATCCAAAAGGAGAGTGAAAGGCCATCAATATGGCCGAATTTGGAGAGGAGGAAGAGGCAGTGATCGCCAATGAGGAAGACCTCAATGGACGTCCACTGGCCTCCAATGAGTTCCCTAATGAGGAACCATGGGAATCTGAGGCTCACACTGAGACCATAGAGATTCCATTGGAATTACTTCTGCCATTCATGAGCTCTGATGAGTATTCTTCCTCTGAAGAGGACGAAGATGTCACTGAAGAGCAAGTTGCTAAGTACCTTGGAGCAATCATGAAGCTAAATGACAAGTTATTTGGTAATGAGACTTGGGAGGATGAACCCCCTTTGCTCACCAAAGAACTGGATGACTTGACTAGGCAGAGATTACCTCAAAAGAGACAGGACCCTGGGAAGTTTTCAATACCTTGTACCATAGGCACCATGACCTTTGAGAAGGCTCTGTGTGACCTAGGGTCAAGCATAAACCTATTGCCTCTCTCTATAATGGAGAAGCTAAGGATCTTTGAGGTACAAGCTGCAAGAATCTCACTAGAGATGGCAGACAATTCAAGAAAATAAGCTTATGGACTTGTAGAGGATGTTCTGGTAAAGGTTGAAGACCATTACATCCCTGCTGATTTCATAGTCCTAGAGACTGGGAAGTGCATGGATGAATCCATCATCCTTGGCAGACCCTTCCTAGCCACAGCAAAGGCTGTGATTGATGTTGATAGAGGAGAATTGATCATTCAAGTGAATGAAGAATCCTTTGTGTTTAAGGCTCAAGGATACCCCTCTGTAACCATGGAGAGGAAGCATGAAGAGCTTCCCTCAAAACAGAGTCAAACAGAGCCCCCACGATCAAACTCTAAGTTTGGTGTTGGGAGGTTCCAACATTGCTCTGAACATCTGTGAGGCTCCATGAGAGCCCACTGTCAAGCTACTGACATTAAAGAAGCGCTTGTTGGGAGGCAACCCAATGTTATATTTATCTATTTTCCTTTGTTATTTTATGTTTTTTATAGGTTGATGATCATGAGAAGTCACAAAATCAATTGAAAAAGCAAAAACAGCATGAAAAACAGAAAGAAAAATAGCACACCCTGGAGGAAAATTTGCTGGCCTTTAAACGCCAGTGAAGATAGCAGAATGGGCATTTAACGCCCAGTCTAGCACCATTCTGGGCGTTTAACGCCAGAAAGGGGCACCAGACTGGCGTTTAACGCCAGGAATGGGCAAGAAGTTGGCGTTAAATGCCAGAAATGGGCACCAGTCCGATGTTTAACGCCAGGATTGGCAGAAGGAGCATTTTTGCTCGCCACTTGGTGCAGGGATGAATTATCCTTGACACCTCAGGATCTGTGGACCCCACAGGATCCCCACCTACCCCACCACTCTCTCTCTTCTTCACCCATTCACCAATCACCTCAACACCTCTTCCCCAAAAACCCCTCACCTATCAAATCCCACCATTATCTTCACCGCTCACATCCATCCTTCATAAAACCCCAGCTACCTCACCATGCAAATTCAAACCACTTTCCCTCCCAAACCCACCCATAATGGCCGAACCCTACCCCTCTCTCCACCCCTATAAACCCATCTTCACTCCTTCATTTTCACACAACCTACACACTACTTCTCCCCCTTGGCCGAAAAACAAAGCCACCTCCATCTCCTCTATTTTTTCTTCTTCTACTCTCTTCTTTCTTCTTTTGCTCGAGGACGAGCAAACCTTCTAAGTTTGGTGTGGTAAAAGCATTGCTTTTTGTTTTTCCATAACCATTTATGGCACCTAAGGCCGGAGAAACCTCTAGAAAGAGGAAAGGAAAGGCAAAAGCTTCCACCTCCGAGTTGTGGAAGATGGAGAGATTCATCTCAAGGGTGCATCAAGACCACTTCTATGAAGTTATGGCCAAGAAGAAGGTGATCCCCAAGGTCCCTTTCAAACTCAAAAAGGGTCAACTTTGATCAAAGGTTGGACCAAGTCCTCATGGATACCACTAAGAAAAGGATGGAGCAAACAAGAGATCCCACTCATGGACATGAGCACGAGGAAACTCATCATCATGAAATCCTTGAGATACCTCAAGGGATGCACTTTCCTCCACAAAATTATTGGGAGCAAATCAACACCTCCCTAGGAGAGTTAAGTTCCAACATGGGACAACTAAGGGTGGAGCACCAAGAACATTCCATCCTCCTCCATGAAATTAGAGAAGACCAAAGAGTCATGAGAGAGGAGCAACAAAGGCAAGGAAGAGACATTGAGGAGCTAAAGCACTCTATAAGATCTTCAAGAGGAAGAATAAGCCGCCATCACTATGGTGGACCCGTTCTTTAATCTCCTTGTTCTTTATTTTTCTGTTTTTTCAAATTTTCATGCTTATGTTTATCTATGTTTGTGTCTTATGATCATTAGTGTCTTAGTGTCTATGCCTTAAAGTTATGAATGTCCTATGAATCCATCACCTTTCTTAAATGAAAAATGTTCTTAATTGAAAAAGAGAAGAATTGCATGAATTTTGAATTTTATAACAGATTAATTATTTTGATGTGGTGGCAATACTTTGACTTCTGAATGTATGCTTGAACAGTGCATATATCTTTTGAATTTGTTGTTCATGAATGTTGGCTCTTGAAAGAATGATGAAAAAAGGAGACATATTACTGAGGATCTGAAAAACCATAAAAATGATTCTTGAAGCAAATATATATATATATATATATATATATATATATATAATAATAATAAATAATAATAATAATAATAATAATAATAAAATTGTGATCCAAGGCAAAAAGAGTGTGCTTAAGAACCCTGGACACCTCTAATTGAGGACTCTAGCAAAGCTGAGTCACAATCTGAAAAGGTTTACCCAGGTATGTGTCTGTGGCATGTATGTATCCGGTGGTAATACTGGAAGACAGAGTGCTTTGGGCCACGACCAAGACTCATAAAGTAGCTGTCTTCAAGAATCATCATACTTAACTAGGAGAATCAATAACACTATCTGGATTCTGAGTTCCTATAGAAGCCAATCATTCTGAATTTCAAAGTATAAAGTGAGATGCCAAAGCTGTTCAGAGGCAAAAAGCTAAAAGCCCCGCTCATCCAATTAATACTGATCTTCATAGATGTTTTTGGAATTCATTGCATATTCTCTTCTTTTTATCTTATTTGATTTTCAGTTGCTTGGGGACAAGCAACAATTTAAGTTTGGTGTTGTGATGAGCGGATAATTTATACGCTTTTTGGCATTGTTTTTAGTATGCTTTTAGTATGTTTTAGTTATTTTTTATTATATTTTTATTAGTTTTTATTTAAAATTCACTTTTCTGGACTTTACTATGAGTTTGTGTATTTTTCTGTGATTTCAGGTATTTTCTGGCTGAAATTGAGGGACCTGAGCAAAAATCTGATTCAGAGACTGAAAAGGATTGCAGATGTTGTTGGATTCTAACCTCCCTGCACTCGAAGTAGATTTTTTGGAGCTACAGAAGCCCAATTGACGCGTTCTCAATTGCATTTGAAAGTAGACATCTTGGGCTTTCCAGCAATATATAATAGTTCACACTTTGCCCAAGATTTGATGGCCCAAACCGGCATTCCAAATCAGCTCAAGACTGCCCGGCGTTAAACGCCGGAACTGGCACAGAAGTGGGAGTTAAACGCCCAAACTGGCACAGAAGCTGGTGTTTAACTCCAAGAAAAGTCTCTACACATCAAAGCTTCAATGCTCAGCCCAAGCACATACCAAGTGGGCCCGGAAGTAGATTTTTATGTCATTTACTCATTTTTGTAAACCTTAAGCTACTAGTTCTCTATAAATAAGACCTTTTGCTATTGTATTTTCATCTTGGTTCTTCTGGTTCCCTCTCTGGGGCCGAAGCCAATGATCACCATTATCACTTATGTATTTTCAACGGTGGAGTTTCTACACACCATAGATTAAGGTGTGGAGCTGTGCTGTACCTCGAGTATTAATGCAATTACTATTGTTCTTCTATTCAATTCAGCTTATTCTTGTTCTAAGATATTCATTCGCACCCAAGAACATGATGAATGTGATGATTATATGACACTCATCATCATTCTCACTTATGAATGCGTGCCTGACAACCACCTCCGTTCTACATGCAAACAAGGCTTGAATGTTTATCTCTTGGATTCCTTAATCAGAATCTTCGTGGTATAAGCTAGAATTGATGGCGGCATTCTTGAGAATCCGGAAAGTCTAAACCTTGTCTGTGGTATTCCAAGTAGGATTCAGGGATTGAATGACTGTGACGAGCTTCAAACTCACGATTGTGGGGCATTAGGGACAGACGCAAAAGAATCACTGGATTCTATTCCGACATGATCGAGAACCGACAGCTGATTAGCCGTGCTATGACAGAGCGCATTGAATATTTTCACTGAGAGGACGGGACTGTAGCCATTGACAACGGTGATGTCCAACATACAGCTTGCCATGGAAAAGAGTAAGAAGGATTGGATGAAGACAGTAGGAAAGCAGAGAGACGGAAGGGACAAAGCATCTCCATACGCTTATCTGAAATCCTCACCAATGAATTACATAAGTATCTCTATCTTTATTTTATGTTTTATTTATCTTTTAATCATTAATCCTCCATAACCATTTGAATATGCCTGACTAAGATTTACAAGATGACCATAGCTTGCTTCATACCAACAATCTCCGTGGGATCGACCCTTACTCGCGTAAGGTTTATTACTTGGACGACCCAGTGCACTTGCTGGTTAGTTGTGCGAAGTTGTGATAAAGAGTTGAGATTCCAATTGAGCGTACCATGTTGATGGCGCCATTGATGATCGCAATTTCGTGCACTACGAGTACGCGTGGAAGAGCGCCTTTGACACCAATGCTACACGATTTCCACCACCACTGAAGACCACACGTACGCATGGATGAAGCGTACGCGTGAGATGATGCTTTGAAGAACCACGCGCACGCATGGACGACGCATACACATGGAAGAGCGCCTTTAGCGCCAACGCTATGCCTTTCCCAAAAGCGTTGAACGCCCATACATGGATAACACGTGCGCGTGACAAGTGCCAGAATCAGTGGTGACGCGCGCGCATGGGTGACGCATACGCCTGAGAAGTACCAAAATCAGTGATGACGTGCACGCGTGGGTGACGCGTACACGTGACAAGTGCCAAAAACAGTGACGACGCGCACGCATGGGTGACATGTACGCGTGGGTGTACGAGCACTACGCTTTCCTGAAAAATGCTATGCCAGCCTGAGAGTGTGCCAATTGAAATTATGAAAAGCCCAATTTGAGAAACTTGTAAGTACATTTGAGGAGTTAAGATTTTTGTATAAATAGGTAGTACTTTGAATCTAGGTGGACTTCCTTTTTGGACTGCACTTTTTGCACTTCACTTTTAAAGACTTTTGGAACTTTTTACTTTTCTTTTTGTACTTAGTTTAATTTCCAGTATTGAAATTCTGTTTGTACTTGAAGCTATGAGTAGCTAACTTCCCTCTCATTGGGGGAGGGAGCTATATTGCACTTGATGGATTAATTGATAGTGAATTTCTTCTTCTCTTTGATTTGCTAGAAGGAATTTCGTTCTTCATGCTTAGTGTTCAATCATCTTGATAAAGAGGTTGAATGCAAATTGGGTTTCATGGGAACCTTGGAAAAGGAAACATAAAACCATGCTTGAAATCCCTTCTCACATTGAGTAGATCTAGGTTTTGGGATCGGATATAATAACATGAAATCTGCCCAAATATTTGGATCTATAAGGATGTGTAGTAAAATCAGGGACCAAGCTTATCTCTCTTCACGAGCAATTAGACCAAGGAATTGGCTGATTATCAAGATTTGAGAGATTGAATCACCAAGGAATTGGGGTTCAATCAATCATGATTGCCAAGAAGTCAATGAGTTACATGATTGAAGATGAGATTATCTGAATTTAATCCAAAAAGAGTAATATCTCCCAACTCCAATGAACCTTCACGATTCTTATCTTCCCCATTCTTTATAGCTTTCTTTAATTTCTGCTATCAACCCATTCCCCATTTACAATTCAGTCATTTATGTTTCTGCCATTTGCTTTCCTGCTCTTTGTGTTTCTTCATTTTATTGCTTTCCTTTATTTTAAAGTCATTTACAATTCTGCTATTTAGAATTCTGCACTCAACAATTCTTCTTAATTAGCTTGACTAAATCACCCAGTAACTAAAATCGTTCAATCAATCAATCTCTGTGGGATTCGACCTCACTCATAGTGAGTTATTACTTGATGACAATTTGGTATACTTTCTAAAGACGGATTCATTATAGTGATATAGTGAAATTCTAGTCATCAGCTCCAAATCCTTCTTTGAAAACTGCTTAATTGTGCCTTGCACCACCCTTGGAACTTAAATCTTGAGGGTTCAATCCTAGTTAGCCTTAATCCACTATGTCCCCCAACATTGATCTCTTTCTCACTTAGCACTCCACAAAGTACCCTAAGTTGACTATTCGTTTCCAACAAAGCATATTCATGTGAGTTAATGAAGTTAAAAGATGAGATTCTTACCCACTTAAATGGTGTGTCAGATAGTTGCTTAGGAAGGGAGACTTCCAATAGCCTTGAAATTTCCGCTCCCTTCCTCTCCTCTTTGATCACATCTACCTCTTGTTCAATCCACCCCAATTCATCAACCACTTATTTAACTTCAATAAGCTCAACTTCATCAACTTATGGTGAATCATGCTTCAATTCTTCCTCTTCCACTTGGGGGTTCCAAACCGTCCCTTATCCCGCACTCTTCAAGTGAGGTTGGTTCTTCACATTCATCCATAAAATTACTTTGGTTGTGGTATAAATGTGGCGAGTCTAGGTGGGCTAAGTGATAAATCTCATTTGTAGGGTTTATCTTGTGTTGAATTTAAGGGATTTTATGCCCTCTTACCCACATTTATTCAATGAATTAGCATGATTTTGTGATTGTCTCCCAATTTGTGCTTAAGTGTGAAAACATGCTTTTTAGGCCTTTAACTTGATGATTTTAATCTCCTTTGATTCCACTAGATGCCTTGATGTGTTTGTTAGTGATTTCAGATTGAAAAGGCTAGGAATGGATCAAAGGAGCGAAGAGGAAAGCATGCAAAGTGGAGAAGATCATGAAAAGCCAAAGAGTTGAACTCGCCCATGGACGCGCGCGCGCACCAGGCGCTTACGCGCACCATGCAAAATAGCCCATGGACGGGTACGCGTGCTGTGCGCATACGCGTCGATGCTGATACTTGATTTTTAAGTGAATTCGCACCCATCGAATTCTCAGGAGTTGTGGGGCCTAATCCCAACCAACTTTGGCGCCAAAGATGCTATTTAGAGCCAAGGATTGAAGAGCAAAGGGACTTTTGAATCATTCACACACATTAGGATTAGTTTAGAAGTAGTTTTAGTGAGAGAAGCTCTCACTTCTCTCTAGGATTAGGATTAGGATTAGGTTTAGTTCTTAGATCTAGGTTTTCATTCCCTCTTTCTTCTACTTCTACTTCTCAATTCTTTGTTGTTACATTCATCATTCTTCCATTCTTTTGTTGTAATTTCCTTTATGTTGTACTTATATCTTGTTGTAGATATACTCTTGTTTCTTCTATTTTCTTCCAATTCCATTTGAGGTAATTCATAATAATTGTGTTTTCTTTGGTTTTCTATTGTTGATCTCTTGCTTTTGTAGTTGTAGATTCCTTTAATTCTTGCAATTAATAATGTTTACCTTTATTGCATTTTATGTGTTTGTTGAAATGTCTCTTCTAGCAATGAACAATTTGTGATCACAATTGAGGAGGATAACTAGGATGGGACTTCTAGTTCTGATACCTTGCCAAGAGCTTTATTAGTGTTGGTTTAGAAACTATACTTACAACGAGATTTCATTTGTGAAATTCTAAACCGTCAAAAATCCAATCATCAAAATGGCGCCGTTGCCGGGGACTTGCAATGGTGTTATGTTATTGGTTATTGTATATATGTGAATATTGTGAATAGCTTGCTTTTTGGATTGCTTGCTAGTTTTTTCTAGCTTTAGGATTTTGTTTCATTATTTCTTATTAGCTTTTATTTCTTATTTTCTCTTTTCACTATGAATTCTCACTTTGGCTATGAGTTTGGTTCTAACTATGTTGTAGGTGATGAGAACTTCAATGAGAATGTGTATCAAGGATGGGACACTCAAAGGTGGGAGGAGCCATATGCATATGACCAATCCTCTTGGCAACAACCCCCACCAATGCACTATGAAGAAGAGCCATTCTATGATGCATACCAATCCAATGGCTATGGTGAATCTCCTTGTGACTTTCAAGAACCACCACCATATGCTAATGATCCATGCCCTCAACATGACCATCAACCATACTCACAAGCCTCTTTCCACCACACACCTCCCTATGACCCCAATCCATACCCATCTTACCAACCACCATATGAGCCATATGAGCCATACGTGGAACCACCATAATATCAACCCTTCTAAGAACCACCTCCTCCATATTATGACCAAGATGAACCACCTCCAATGTGTGAAAACTTTCAACCACAAGATGAATTCTACCTTCCACCATAACCCTCCATGGAAGAATATCCATGTCCATCCTTTAAGGAAGCAATGGATCGGCTTCAAGCAACCGTCCATGAAAAGTTAGATGCATGGGACTCATACCATATGTCCAAGGATGATGTTGGAGGAGCAACCGAAGAGGGAAGCACGAAGGGGATTGTAGAATCTCAACTTGAGAACAATAGATTAGAGTGTGTTGAGCAACAAATAGAACAAATGTAGTACATAGAACTACCACATCATTACTATGATGAACCACCTTCCTATTATGAACCCTTCTCCCAAAATGATGAACCCTTCCACCCACCCCAATCTCTAATGGATGAAACCCTTGGTGTTCTTGTTCAAGGGCAAGAAGATATGAAAAGGGATGTGCAAAATTTCATGGCCGCCTTGGATGCGGTAATAAATCAATTAGCCTCCCAATGCTTGAACACTCAAGGAGCCCCCCATGGCTACATGTGGAGAATCAAATGAAGAACATAGCATGAAGGAGAGATTGGAAACTCCGGTGGTAAGTGAGTGAAGTTGCTTTGTGTTGGAACAATTGGAGGAAGCTAGGATTATCGAAGAAAAGGAAGAGTTAGTTGAAGACTTAGGAGATGCGGAACCTCCATGGGAACCTAGAGTTGAAGAAGACCCCTCCAAGAAGATTGAAATTGATGTTGAGGAGGGATGTGCACAACCTCCAAGGCATATTCCATATGAAGACTTGGATGGGATAGAACAAGAATTGAGTTTCCATGACAATGAAGAGCAAGCATCAAATTCTAGTGGTGGTAGATCCTTTGAACTTGAAGAACCTTCTCCCGATGAGATGGAAAATAATGTGGAGGTAAATTTCTCTCACCCTCCCATTTATGAATTGAGTAAGGGAAAAGAGTTAGATAAAATTGTTGAACAAAGGATTGAGATTAAGAGAACTTATGAGGAGGTGGAAGTCTTTAGAAATAGAAGGACAGGAGTGGAATACGCTTTGTCAAGAACCTTGGAATCATCTTTGCCTAGGTTGCCATCTACTTCTTCACTTGAGTGGGTAAAACTCATTTCTATTAGCTTTATTGTCCCACTTGAGTATGCCTTGCTTGAAACGGATGGTCAACTTAGGGAGCTTTGTGGGATGAAGCATAAAAGAAAAATGTTTTGTGGTTGGCGTTGCAAATCCAGGCTCATTATAGTTGATGCTTCAAACATGAGATATAAAGGTTGGAGTAGTGCTCAACTAGATGGGTCTAGCAGGATTGTTGGCCACTTTATTGAGAATTCACCTTACTCACCACCCAGTTAGACTAATGATGATCAACTTCAAGACGGGTGTGAAAATAAAGTATGGGATCCCGGATCACAAGACGAGGACCAACTTTGGGAGACCCAAGCTTGTGAAGAACTCCATCAAGACTTGGCTCAATCCATGAGGAATCTTGGGGCACAATGGAGAACCAAGAATTGGTGGATGTTCCAAGATAGCTTCAAGCACAAGCCACCTTGAGAGGAGCTCCCCATAAGTCCAACTTAAGGACAATAAACAAAAGTGATAGGTGGGAGACACCCCACCATGGTAACTTCTTTTCATTTTCTCTTTTCGTACATATTAGTAATTAGTTTAAATTTGTGTTTTGATTAGTTTGTTGAGTATAATTGGTAGTTTAGTATGTTAAATAAGGTTTCATGGTGTTTTGGTAGCTGTTTGGAGGTTTGGAATGCTTGGATTGGTGCAAAAACATAGAAAAAAATTTGAAAAATAGAGCACCATCCACGCGTACGCGCACTGTGCACGTACGCGTGCATTGGTGCACGAAATTGTGATCATCAATGGTGCCATCAACATGGTACGCTCAATTGTAATCTCAACTCTTTATCACAACTTTGCACAACTAACCAGCAAGTGCACTGGGTCGTCCAAGTAATAAACCTTACGCGAGTAAGGGTCGATCCCACGGAGATTGTTGGTATGAAGCAAGCTATGGTCACCTTGTAAATCTTAGTCAGGCAGATTCAAATGGTTATGAATGATATATGAATAAAACATAAAGATAGAGATACTTATGTATTTCATTGGTGAGAATTTCAGATAAGCGAATGGAGATGCTTTGTCCCTTCCGTCTCTCTGCTTTCCTACTGTCTTCATCCAATCCTTCTTACTCCTTTCCATGGCAAGCTGTATGTTGGGCATCACCGTTGTCAGTGGCTACAATCCCGTCCTGTCAGTGAAAATGTTCAACGCACCCTGTCATGGCACGGCTAATCATCTGTCGGTTCTCAATCAGGTTGGAATAGAATCCAGTGATTCTTTTGTGTCTGTCACTAACGCCCAGCATTCAGGAGTTTGAAGCTCGTCACAGTCATTCAATCATTGAATCCTACTCAGAATACCACAGACAAGGTTTAGACCTTCCGGATTCTCTTGAATGCCGCCATTAATTCTAGCTTATACCACGAAGATTCCAATTAAGGAATCCAAGAGATAAACATTCAAGCCTTGTTTGCTTGTAGAACGGGAGTGGTTGTCAGGCACGCGTTCATAAGTGAGAATGATGATGAGCGTCACATAATCATCACATTCATCAAGTTCTTGAGTGCGAATGAATATCTTGGAATAAGAACAAGCTAAATTGAATAGAAGAACAATAGTAATTGCATTAATACTCGAGGTACAGCAGAGCTCCACACCTTAATCTATGGTGTGTAGAAACTCCACCGTTGAAAAATACATAAGAACAAGGTCTAGGCATGGCCGAATGGCCAGCCTCCCAATGATCTAAGAACTAGGCGTCCAAAGATGATCCTCAGATCGAAAAATGATCCAAAGATGAAAATACAATAGTACAAGGTCCTATTTGTAGAGAACTAGTAGCCTAGGGTTTACAGAAATGAGTGAATGACATAAAAATCCACTTCTGGGCCCACTTGGTGTGTGCTTGGGCTGAGCATTGAAGCATTTTCGTGTAGAGACTTATCTTGGAGTTAAACGCCAGCTTTTGTGCCAGTTTGGGCGTTTAACTCCCATTCTTGTGCCAGTTCCGGCGTTTAACGCCGGGTAGTTTTGAGCTGATTTGAAACGCCAGTTTGGGCCATCAAATCGCGGGCAAAGTATAGACTATTATACATTGCTGGAAAGCCCAGGATGTCTACTTTCCAACGCCATTGAGATCGCGCCAATTGGGTTTCTGTAGCTCCAGAAAATCCACTTCGAGTGCAGGGAGGTCAGAATCCAACAGCATCTGCAGTCCTTTTCAGTCTCTGAATCAGATTTTTGCTCAGGTCCCTCAATTTCAGCCAGAAAATACCTGAAATCACAGAGAAATACACAAACTCATAGTAAAGTCCAGAAAAGTGAATTTTAACTAAAAACTAATAAAAATATACTAAAAACTAACTAAAACATACTAAAAACATACTAAAAACAATGCCAAAAAGCGTATAAATTATCCGCTCATCACAACACCAAACTTAAATTGTTGCTTGTCCCCAAGCAACTGAAAATAAAATAAGATAAAGAGAAGAGAATATGCAATGAATTCCAAAAACATCTATGAAGATCAGTATTAATTAGATGAGCGGGGCTTTTAGTTCTTTGCCTTTGAACAATTTTGGCATCTCACTCTATCCTTTGAAATTCAGAATGATTGGCTTCTATAGGAACTCAGAATCCAGATAGTGTTATTGATTCTCCTAGTTAAGTATGATGATTCTTGAACACAGCTACTTTATGAGTCTTGGCCGTGGCCCAAAGCACTCTGTCTTCCAGTATTACCACCGGATACATACATGCCACAGACACATAATTGGGTGAACCTTTTCAGATTGTTACTCAGCTTTGCTAGAGTCCCCAATTAGAGGTGTCCAGGGTTCTTAAGCACACTCTTTTTGCCTTGGATCACAACTTTATTTCTTTCTTTTTCTTTCTTTTTCTCTTTCTCCTTTTTTTTTGTTTTTTTTTCGCTTTCTTTTTTTTTGTATTCACTGTTTTTCTTGCTTCAAGAATCATTTTTATGATTTTTCAGATCCTCAGTAACATGTCTCCTTTTTCATCATTCTTTCAAGAGCCAACCATTCATGAACAACAAATTCAAAAGACATATGCACTATTTAAGCATACATTCAGAAAACAAAAGTATTGCCACCACATCAAAATAATTAATCTGTTATAAAATTTAAAATTCATGCAATTCTTCTCTTTTTCAATTAGGAACATTTTTCATTTAAGAAAGGTGATGGATTCATAGGACATTCATAACTTTAAGGCATAGACACTAAGACACTAATGATCACAAGACACAAACATAGATAAACATAAGCATGATTTTTCGAAAAACAGAAAAATAAAGAACAAGAAAATTAAAGAACGGGTCCACCTTACTGATGGCGGCTTGTTCTTCCTCTTGAAGATCTTATGGAGCGCTTGAGCTCCTCAATGTCTCTTCCTTGCCTTTGTTGCTCCTCTGTCATGATTCTTTGATCATCTCTAATTTCATGGAGGAGGATGGAATGTTCTTGGTGCTCCACCCTTAGTTGTCCCATGTTGGAACTCAATTCTCCTAGGGAGGTGTTGATTTGCTCCCAATAGTTTTGTGGAGGAAAGTGCATCCCTTGAGGTATCTCAGGAATTTCATGATGAGTGGGATCTTTTGTTTGCTCCATCCTTTTCTTAGTGATGGGCTTGTCCTCATCAATGGGGATGTCTCCCTCTATGTCAATTCCAACTGAATAACAGAGGTGACAAATGAGATGAGGAAAGGCTAGCCTTGCCAAGGTAGAGGACTTGTCCGCCACCTTATAAAGTTCTTGGGCTATAACCTCATGAACTTCTACTTCTTCTCCGGTCATGATGCTATGAATCATGATGGCCCGGTCTAGAGTAACTTCAGACCGGTTGCTAGTGGGAATGATTGAGCGTTGGATAAACTCCAACCATCCCCTAGCTATGGGCTTGAGGTCATGCCTTCTCAATTGAACCGGCTTCCCTCTTGAATCTCTCTTCCATTGGGCTCCCTCTTCACAAATGACTGTGAGGACTTGGTCCAACCTTTGATAAAAGTTGACCCTTCTAGTGTAAGGGTGTTCATCTCCTTGCATCATAGGCAAGTTGAATGCCAACCTTACATTTTTCGGACTAAAATCTAAGTATTTCCCCTGAGCCATTGTAAGCCAATTCTTTGGGTCCGGGTTCACATTTTGATCATGGTTCTTGGTGATCCATGCATTGGCATAGAATTCTTGAACCATTAAGATTCCGACTTGTTGAATAGGGTTGGTAAGAACTTCCCAACCTCTTCTTCGGATCTCATGTCGGATCTCCGGATATTCACTCTTTTTGAGTTTGAAAGGGACCTCGAGGATCACCTTCTTCAAGGCCACAACTTCATAGAAGTGGTCTTGATGCACCCTTGAGATGAATCTCTCCATCTCCCATGACTCGGAGGTGAAAGCTTTTGCCTTCCCTTTCCTCTTTCTAGAGGTTTCTCCGGCCTTGGATGCCATAAATGGTTATGGAAAAACAAAAAGCAATGCTTTTACCATACCAAACTTAAAAGGTTTGCTCGTCCTCGAGCAAAAGAAGAAAGAAGAGAGTAGAAAAAGAAGAAATAGAGGAGATGAAGGTGGCTTTGTGGTTCGGCCAAAGGGGGAGTAGTAGTGTTTAGGGTGTGTGTAAATGAAAGAGTGAAGATGGGTTTATATAGGGGTGGAGAGAGGGGTAGGGTTCCGTTATGGTAGGGTGGGTTTGGGAGGGAAAGTGGTTTGAATTTGAATGGTGAGGTATTTGGGGTTTTATGAAGGATGGTTGTGAGTGGTGAAGAGAAAGAGTGGTGGGGTAGGTGGGGATCCTGTGGGGTCCACAGATCCTGAGGTGTCAAGGAAAAGCCATCCCTGCACTAGGTGGCAAGCAAAATAGCTCTTTGTGCCAATTCTGGCGTTAAACGTCGGGCTGGTGCCCATTTCTGGCATTTAACGCCAACTTCTTGCCCTTTCCTGGCGTTTAACGCCAGTCTGGTGCCCCTTTCTGGCGTTAAACGCCCAGAATGGTGCCAGACTGGGCGTTAAATGCCCATTTGCTGCCCTTACTGGCGTTTAAACGCCAGCAAGTTCTCCTCTAGGGTGTGCTATTTTTCTTTCTGTTTTTCATTCTGTTTTTGCTTTTTCAATTGATTTTGTGACTTCTCATGATCATCAACCTACAGAAAACATAAAATAACAAAGGAAAATAGATTAAATATAACATTGGGTTGCCTCCCAAAAAGTGCTTCTTTAATGTCAGTAGCTTGATAGAGGGCTCTCATGGAGCCTCATAGATACTCAGAGCAAATGTTGGAACCTTCCAACACCAAACTTAGAGTTTGAATGTGGGGGTTCAACACCAAACTTAGAATTTGGTTGTGGCCTCCCAACACCAAACTTAGAGTTTGACTGTGGGGGCTCTGTTTGACTCTGTTTTGAGAGAAGCTCTTCATGCTTCCTCTCCATGGTGACAGAGGGATATCCTTGAGCCTTAAAAACAAAGGATTCTTCATTCACTTGAATGATCAATTCTCCTCTGTCCACATTAATCACAGCCTTTGCTGTGGCTAGGAAGGGTCTGCCAAGGATGATGGATTCATCCATGCACTTCCCAGTCTCTAGGACTATGAAATCAGCAGGGATGTAATGGTCTTCAATCTTCACCAGAACATCCTCTACTAGCCCATAAGCTTGTTTTCTTGAATTGTCTGCCATCTCTAGTGAGATTCTTGCAGCTTGCACCTCAAAGATCCCTAGCTTCTCCATTACAGAGAGAGGCATGAGGTTTATACTTGACCCTAAGTCACACAGAGCCTTCTTGAAGGTCATGATGCCTATGGTACAAGGTATTGAAAACTTCCCAGGATCCTGTCTCTTTTGAGGTAATCTCTGCCTAGACAAGTCATCCAGTTCTTTGGTGAGCAAAGGGGGTTCGTTCTCCCAAGTCTCATTACCAAATAACTTGTCATTTAGCTTCATGATTGCTCCAAGGTATTTAGCAACTTGCTCTTCAGTGACATACTCATCCTCTTCAGAGGAAGAATACTCATCAGAGCTCATGAATGGCAGAAGTAAATTCAATGGAATCTCTATGGTCTCAGTGTGAGCCTCAGATTCCCATGGTTCCTCATTAGGGAACTCATTTGAGGCCAGTGGACGTCCATTGAGGTCTTCCTCGGTGGCGTTTACTGCCTCTTCCTCCTCTCCAAATTCGGCCATGTGGGTCATGTTAATGGCCTTGCATTCTCCTTTTGGATTCTCTTTTGTATTGCTTGGAAGAGTACTAGGAGGGAGTTCAGTAATTTTCTTGCTCAGCTGACCCACTTGTGCCTCCAAGTTTCTAATGGAGGATCTTGTATCAGTCATGAAACTTTGAGTGGTTTTGATTAGATCAGAGACCATGGTCGCTAAGTCAGAGTGGTTCTGCTTAGAATTCTCTATCTGTTGCTGAGAAGATGATGGAAAAGGCTTGCTATTGCTAAACCTGTTTCTTCCATCATTATTATTGTTGAAACCTTGTTGAGGTCTCTGTTGATCCTTCCATGAGAGATTTGGATGATTTCTCCATGAAGAATTATAGGTGTTTCCATAGGGTTCTCCCATGTAATTCACCTCTTCCATTGAAGGGTTCTCAGGATCATAAGCTTCTTCTTCAGATGAAGCATCCTTAGTACTGCCTGGTGCAACTTGCATTCCAGACAGACTTTGAGAAATCAAATTGACTTGCTGAGTCAATATATGGCATTCAGAGTATCAATCTCAAGAACTCCTTTCTTCTGATTCGTCCCATTGTTCACAGGATTCCTTTCAGAAGTGTACATGAATTGGTTATTTGCAACCATTTCAATTAGTTCTTGAGCTTCTGTAGGCGTCTTCTTCAGATGAAGAGATCCTCCAGCAGAGCTATCCAAAGACATCTTGGACAGTTCAGACAGACCATTATAGAAGATACCTATGATGCTCCATTCAGAAAGCATGTCAGAGGGACACTTTCTGATCAATTGTTTATATCTTTCCCAAGCTTCATAGAGGGATTCTCCTTCCTTCTGTCTGAAGGTTTGGACTTTCACTCTAAGCTTACTCAATTTTTGAGGTGGAAAGAACTTTGCCAAGAAGGCATTGACTAGCTTTTCCCAAGAGTTCAGGCTTTCTTTAGGTTGTGAGTCCAACCATATCCTAGCTCTGTCTCTTACAGCAAAAGGGAATAGCATAAGTCTGTAGACTTCAGGGTCAACCCCATTGGTCTTGACAGTGTCATAGATTTGCAAAAATTCAGCTAAAAACTGATGAGGATCTTCCAATGGAAGTCCATGGAACTTGCAATTCTGTTGCATTAGAGAAACTAATTGAGGCTTAAGCTCAAAGTTGTTTGCTCCAATGGCAGGGATTGAGATGCTTCTCCCATAGAAGTCGGGAGTAGGTGCAGTAAAGTCACCCAGCACCTTCCTTGCATTGTTGGCATTGTTGTTGTTTTCGGCTGCCATGGCTTCTTCTTCTTTGAAGATTTCTGTTAGGTCCTCTACAGAGAGTTGTGCCTTAGCTTCTCTTAGCTTTCGCTTCAAAGTCCTTTCAGGTTCAGGGTCAGCCTCAACAAGAATGCTTTTGTCTTTGCTCCTGCTCATATGAAAGAGAAGAGAATAAGAAAATATGGAATCCTCTATGTCACAGTATAGAGATTCCTTGAGGTGTCAGAGGAAAAGAAAAATAGAAGAAGAGGTAGAAGAATTCGAACTTATCAAAAGAGATGGAGTTCGAATTGTTCCTTGAGGAATAGTGTTAGTCCATAAAAAGAGGATGTGAGAAGAGGGGAAGAAATTTTCGAAAATTAAGTAAAAGATTTTAAAAACATTTTGAAAAATACTAATTGATTTTCGAAAACTAAGAGTGGAAAAGAAATCAAGTGATTTTTGAAAAAGATTTTGAAATTAGAAATCAAAAAGATATGATTGAAAACTATTTTGAAAAAGATGTGATTAAAAAGATATGATTGAAAAGATATGATTTGAAAAACAATTTAAAAAGATTTGATTTTAAAAATTAATGACTTGGCTAACAAGGAAAGATATGATTCAAACATTAAACCTTTCTCAACAGAAAAGGCAACATACTTGAAATGTTGAATCAAATCATTAATTGATAGCAAGTACTTTTGAAAATGGAAAGAAATTGATTTTGAAAACATATGATTGAAAAGATATGATTTGAAAAAGATTTGATTTTGAAAAATTTTGAAAACCTGAAAAAAATTTGAATTGAAAACAGAATCTTCCCTCTTGTGCCATCCTGGCGTTAAACGCCCAGAATGGTATCCATTCTGGCGTTTAACGCGCAAAGCACTACCCTTTTGGGCGTTAAACACCCAGCCAGGCACCCTGGCTGGCGTTTAAACGCCAGTTTGCCTTCCTCACTGGGCGTTTTGAACGCCCAGCTTTTTCTCCGTAATTCCTCTGCTGTATGTTCTAAATCTTCAATTCTCTGTATTATTGACTTGAGAAGACACAAATTAAAAATATTTTTGGATTTTTAATGATGAGGAATAATCAAAATGCAGCTAAAATCAAATAACAATGCATGCAAGACACCAAACTTAGCAGTTTGTATACTACTGACACTACAAAACATTCAAGACAAGAGAATTTAAAAATCAGAACAAGGAAATCATCAAGAACAACTTGAAGATTAATGAAGACACATGAATGAATTCGAAAAATGCAAGAAGAACAGAAACATGCAATTGACACCAAACTTAAAATGAGACACTATACTCAAACAAGAAATATTTTTGGTTTTTATGATTTTGTAATTTTTTTGGATTTTTTCGAAAATTAAGTGGAAAAGAACATAAAGGTATCAAAATTCTTAATGACAATTCCAGGAATCATGCAATGTTAGTCTAAAGCTTTAGTCTAAAGAAATTAGACATGGCTAGCCAAGCTTCAGCAGGACATTGCATTCAAGAGCTAAATTGATGATAATCAATCAGCTTTGGTGATGATAAGAACATCACCTTGAAACACTAGAATTCATTCTTAAGAACTCTGAAAAATACCTAATCTAAGCAACAAGATGAACCGTCAGTTGTCCAAACTCAACAATCCCCGGCAACGGCGCCAAAAACTTGGTGCACGAAACTGTGAATCATCAATGGCGCCATCAACATGGTACGCTCAATTATAATCTCAACTCTTCATCACAACTTCGCACAACTAACCAGCAAGTGCACTGGGTCGTCCAAGTAATAAACCTTACGCGAGTAAGGGTCGATCCCACGGAGATTGTTGGTATGAAGCAAACTATGGTCACCTTGTAAATCTTAGTTAGGCAGATTCAAATGGTTATGAATGATATATGAATAAAACATAAAGATAGAGATACTTATGTATTTCATTGGTGAGAATTTCAGATAAGCGAATGGAGATGCTTTGTCCCTTCCGTCTCTCTGCTTTCCTACTGTCTTCATCCAATCCTTCTTACTCCTTTCCATGGCAAGCTGTATGTTGGGCATCACCGTTGTCAGTGGCTACAATCCCGTCCTCTCAGTGAAAATGTTCAACGCACCCTGTCACGGCACGACTAATCATCTGTCAGTTCTCAATCAGGTTGGAATAGAATCCAGTGATTCTTTTGCGTCTGTCACCAACGCCCAGCCTTCAGGAGTTTGAAGCTCGTCACAGTCATTTAATCATTGAATCCTACTCAGAATACCACAGACAAGGTTTAGACCTTCCGGATTCTCTTGAATGCTGCCATCAATTCTAGCTTATACCACGAAGATTCCGATTAAGGAATCCAAGAGATAAACATTCAGGCCTTGTTTGCTTGTAGAACGGGAGTGGTTGTCAGGCACGCGTTCATAAGTGAGAATGATGATGAGCGTCACATAATCATCACATTCATCAAGTTCTTGAGTGCGAATGAATATCTTGGAATAAGAACAAGCTGAATTGAATAGAAGAACAATAGTAATTGCATTAATACTCGAGGTACAGCAGAGCTCCACACCTTAATCTATGGTGTGTAGAAACTCCACCATTGAAAAATGCATAAGAACAAGGTCTAGGCATGGCCGAATGGCCAGCCTCCCAATGATCTAAGAACTAGGCGTCCAAAGATGATCCTCAGATCGAAAAATGATCCAAAGATGAAAATACAATAGTACAAGGTCCTATTTGTAGAGAACTAGTAGCCTAGGGTTTACAGAAATGAGTAAATGACATAAAAATCCACTTCTGGGCCCACTTGGTGTGTGCTTGAGCTGAGAATTGAAGCATTTTCGTGTAGAGACTTATCTTGGAGTTAAACGCCAGCTTTTGTGCCAGTTTGGGCGTTTAACTCCCATTCTTGTGCCAATTCCGGCGTTTAACGCCGGGCAGTTTTGAGCTGATTTGGAACGCCAGGTTGGGCCATCAAATCTCGGGCAAAGTATGAACTATTATACATTGCTGGAAAGCCCAGGATGTCTACTTTCCAACGCCTTTGAGAGCGCGCCAATTTCGCTTCTCTAGCTCCAGAAAATCCACTTCGAGTGCAGGGAGGTAAGAATCCAACAGCATCTGTAGTCCTTTTCAGTCTCTGAATCAGATTTTTGCTCAGGTCCCTCAATTTCAGCCAGAAAATATCTGAAATCACAGAAAAACACACAAACTCATAGTAAAGTCCAGAAAAGTGAATTTTAACTAAAAAATAATAAAAATATACTAAAAACTAACTAAAACATACTAAAAACATACTAAAAACAATGCCAAAAAGCGTATAAATTATCCGCTCATCATGCATCAAGCATTTTGGACCATCCACGTGCACGCGCCATATGTGCGTACGCGTGGATTGCAAAATTTCATGCCTCCATACATTGACCCGAGAGTTATGCCCGCACTGTGCGCGCACTGTGCCCGAGGCACAAACCAACTTGCGCGTATGCGCACCTGGTGCGTACGCGCCACTCTCGAAATAAGCCATCGACGCGGACGCGCTAGGTGCGCATACGCGTCGCGTCCATTACACCACCATCCATGCGCGCGCCGTGTGCACGTACGCATGGATGCCCTTCCTTCAATCCACTTCTTTTCTTCTCCTCTTTCCATTTCTTTCCTTCTCCTTTCTTCTTCCCTCCTTCTACCCCTCATCCAACACTTCCAAACACCATTGATAACCATTTATTTTAGTTAGTTAATTAGTTAGTTTTAGTTTAGTTTTCATTTTATTTTCTCTCTTTCCATTATAAGTGTTGGATTATTGACTTTGTTTACTATGCATTACTGCCCCTTTATTGCCTAAATGCTATTTTAGCATGAATGTTTTTAGATAATCTTTGTTGGATTCTATGATTGAGGTTATATTTTGCTACTTGGTTTTGAATTTTTTCATGCTTACCTTTTAAGAATACCAAGTGATGAGAATCACCTTTGAGATTATAACTTTTCTTGAATTGCATGATTTGGCCACCATGTAATTAGAATCATTTTCCTCGATTAGGCAATTTCTTGATGGATGTTGAGCATTTACCTTAATGCATTGTGCTTCATGCTTATATGCATCCATATGTTTACGGCTTGAATGCTTTCATGCTTCTTCAATGCTTGTTTTACCTTACAAGTTTACTTAAAGCATCTCAAGCACACTAGAATAAGCGAAGTGCATGCTTCTTTTGTGACATAACTTTTCATGCTAATGTGTGTTCTAAAAGGCGCCTAATTTAGAACTTACATCCCTATTTTCCTAATGTCATACTAATTTATTCACTCAACTCTAGTGATTAGTACCTCATTCCAACAATGTATGCTTCCTTGCTTCTGTTTTCTCATCTTATGGTGTTATATTTTTGTTTTTCATGAATGATGCACCGCAAGCAAAAATGGAAGCGAAAGAAAGAACACGCAGCAACCGGTTGATCTATCAGCTGAAGGTAGCAATCCGGAGAGTCGCCATACCCCCTTGATCATCTTTGAGTGCACCGAGGACGGTGCAAACTTTTAAGTGTGGGGAGGTCGTCCGACCAATCGGCGATTTTGGATGATAAATTTCTAATCTCAAACACTTCTGCATTTTATTTTAGGTTTTTAGGATTTTTGTTGCATTTTCTTATTTTTGCATATGTATACACAATAAGCTTAGTCAAAATAATGAAAATTTTTAAGATTTCTATCTATAGAGCACCTCAATTAATTTGAGTGAAAAATTTTCATAGAACTTGCTTGAATTATATATATTGTGGATCATGTTTTGAGCTAAGAACACAAGCAAGTGAGTTTTGAGCCCAATGGTGTGGTTACATCTTATAACCACCTATTTTCCTTCTTGTGTGCATTATTCTCTTTCTATGATTGTGATCTTTGATTTGTTTGATTCTTTATGTCCATTACTTTGTGTATTCATTCATTTATATGATTGAGGCTATCACTTCATTTAGCTCACTTACCCAAAAAGCCTTACCTTTTATCTTCCGTTGTTAGCCAACTTTGAGCCTACAATTAACCCACTTTGTTCTTAATTTAGCACATTACAAGCCTAAAGCAGAAAATAATAAATGTCCCTATTTGGATCTTTGATTAGCTTAGGCTAGTGTGTGTGTATCGTTCAAGTGTGGGAACTTTGGGACATTGGAGGAGTAAAAGGGTAGTTTTGTATTTTTATTGGAAATATTGGGAATTAGGTACATGCTCATGTATTGATCAAATGTAAAACCTTATGCATTGATGCTCTTGTATATAGAAAGAAAAAAAATGAGAAAAACAATAAAAAGAAAAGAAAAAGAAAAATAATATGGAAAAGAAAAGGAAAAAAATAGAAAAAAAGAAAAAAAAGAAAAAAGAAAAGCAATAAAAATGGGACAAAATGCCCCAAAGCGAAGCTCAATAAAGTCAATGCATATGTGTTGTAAAGTGAAAAGAAAATGTATGAGTATGTGAAAAAGTGAGGAATAGGTAGTTAGAGTAGTACTTAATTGTATAGGTTATTATATAGGTTAGGTGGGAAAGTCTAGGTTAATCAAAGATTCAAATTCTAGTCCACTTAACCATATATGATCCTACCTTGACCCTAGCCCCATTACAACCTATGAAAAGACCTCATGATAGATGTATGCATGCATTAAAATAAATGTTGATTGATAAAAGAAAAACAAATATTAGAAAGCATGAAATAGAGGAGAATTGAGAGAATCAACCCTAAACACTTGAGCGAATAGAGTGCAAATACATCCGGTGAGGGTTTGATGCTCAATTACATGTTTTCACCTATGATAATCTATTCTTGCAAGTTCATAAAAATATTTAATAACTCAATTCAATTGTGGATTAGACTTGCTAGTCCTTTAGCCCTTGTGCATATATGTCTCTTGGGAATTGATTTATTTTTTACTAAGCAATTACATTCATTTAGATAGTTGCATATAGGTAGATTGCATTTAGTTAAATTTCATTGAATAAATGTTGATCCCTTTGCTTTCTCTTGGTTTAAGCATGAGGACATGCATGGTTTAATTGTGGGGAGGTTGATAAACCCCATTTGTAGGGTTTATCTTGTGTTGAATTTAAGGAATTTTATGACCTTTTACCCACATTTATTCAATGAATTAGCATGATTTTGTGATTGTCTCCCAATTTGTGCTTAAGTGTGAAAACATGCTTTTTAGGCCTTTAACTTGATGATTTTAATATCCCTTTGATTCCACTAGATGCCTTGATGTGTTTGTTAGTGATTTCAGATTGAAAAGGCTAGGAATGGATCAAAGGAGCGAAGAGGAAAGAATGCAAAGTGGAGAAGATCATGAAAAGCCAAAGAGTTAAACTCGCCCATGGACGCGCGCGCGCACCAGGCGCTTACGCGCACCTTGCGAAATGGCCCATGGATGCGTACGCGTGCTGTGTGCGTACGCGTCGATGCTGATACTTGATTTTTAAGTGAATTCGCGCCCAGTGAATTCTCAGGAGTTGTGGGGCCCAATCCCAACCAACTTTGGCACCAAAGATGCTATTTAAAGCCAAGGAATGAAGAGCAAAGGGACTTTTGAATCATTCACACACATTAGGATTAGTTTAGAAGTAGTTTCAGAGAGAGAAGCTCTCACTTCTCTCTAAGATTAGGATTAGGATTAGGTTTAGTTCTTAGATCTAGATTTTCATTCACTCTTTCTTCTACTTCTACTTCTCAATTCTTTGTTGTTACATTCTTCATTCTTCCATTCTTTTGTTGTAATTTCCTTTATGTTGTTCTTATATATTATTATAGATCTACTCTTGTTTCTTCTATTTTCTTCCAATTCCATTTGAGGTAATTCATAATAATTGTGTTTTCTTTGGTTTTCTATTGTTGATCTCTTGCTTTTGTAGTTGTAGATTCCTTTAATTCTTTCAATTAATAATGTTTACCTTCATTACATGTGTTTGTTGAAATGTCTCTTCTAGATATAGTATAGATTTTGTTCCTCTTGGCCTAGGTAGAGTAATTAGTGACTCTTGAGTTATCTAATTCCTTTGTTGATTGATAATTAGAAGTTGCTAATTGATTTGAATGCCTCTAAAGCTAGTCTTTCCTTTAGGAGTTGATTAGGATTTGAGGAATCAAATTGATTCATCTACTTGACTTTCCTCTATGGTTAGAGGTTAACTAAGTGGTAGCAATGAACAATTTGTGATCATAATTGAGGAGGATAACTAGGATGGGACTTCTAGTTCTCATACCTTGCCAAGAGCTTTATTAGTTGTTAGTTTATTTTCTTTGCCATTTATATTCCTTGTCTAAAATCCCAAAAACCCCAAACATACTCCATAACCAATAATAAGACACTTTATTGTAATTTCTAGGGAGAACGACCCGAGGTTTAAATACTTCGGTTTATAGATTTTAGGGGTTTGTACTTGTGACAAACAAATTTTTGTATGGAAGGATTAGTGTTGGTTTAGAAACTATACTTGCAACGAGATTTTATTTGTGAAATTTTAAACCGTCAAAAATCTAATCATCACTAAGACTTCGATCAAGGTAGCCATGATGGCTTCATGACGCTTGATTGATTCTTGTAGCTCATTATCATCTAAGGGAGGTTAAGGTGGAATAAAAGGTTCATCATATGGGAGGAAGTCTTCATAAATGGGGGTTGGTTTATAAGGGTGAGGATATTGATATGGTGTATATGGAGGTTGTTGGTCATGGTAATTATGGGAGTGGTGATGTTTGAGTGATGGTGGTTCATAAGGTAGTCGTGAAATGGATGTGGAAGTGGATCCCATGGAGGTATTTGGTGATGTAGTGAGGCTTGAGTGTGTTGTGGTTGAGAATAATATTGAGGGTAGGTTTCATTGGAATACAGTGGTTGGTATGCACCATAGGATAAAGTATGATCATAGTGGTATGGAGGAGGAGATTGCCATGAGGATTGACTATATGAATGTGGCTCCTCCCTCAAGTGATAGCTCAACCCTTGGTGTACACCATCATTAAGCTTGCCCTTCCCTACAACATTGTAATAACCAAACTCCAAGCCAAAGGGGTGATAGCTCATAGAGGAAAATAGAAAATAAGAACAAAAGACATCAATTAACAAAAGAAACAAAATTCTAATTACTAACAAAAGCAAACAAACAACCCAAAAGTATCTATTCACACTATTCACAACAACCAAAATTATAGCACTCAATTGCACTAGCTTCCCGACAACGGCGCCAAAAACTTGATAGAGAATTTATGCCGGTCTAAAATTCCTTAATAAAAATAATCTCTTCGTTGTAAGTATAGTCTAGACCAACAATGGATTCTCCGTCAAAGTTTAAATATAGATAAAAATAACCGAGAGTAATTAAACCTCGGGTCGTCTTTCCTAGGAACTAGTGACCACAAGCGCACAATTTTGGTTGTAAGATCAAGGGGGATTTTTTAATATTGAAGCAAACAAAATAAAGGAATAAAAGAACGATCAAAATTATAATTAATAAACTAATAAAGGAATAAAAGAACTATCTCTGTAATATGGACAAGTAAAGCATTAAAATGATTGAAGTGTGGTTCAAAACATAAATGGAACCTTGACTTGGGATGAGTTATGGAATCCCTTCCTTGCCATAACCACAATTATGATAATTATGATGGATTAATCTCACCTAGTCAACCCTTAACATCGAAGAGTAAGTCAAGTGAGCATAATTGTTATTAATCCACAAATTCAAGCTAACTTATTGATTACCTTAGTAAAAAGCTAGAGTTAATGGAAACAATAACAACTAACAACCTAAGAATTATCACCAAATATCGGATATTATGACTCTAATATCTCATATACTCATTTTTCCAAGCCAAGGAGTGAAAATCTACTCCATAATAAAAATTAGCATTTCATCAAACACATGATAGGCATATTCACAAAACATGGAAAAATTGTAAAATTACTTGGAACTAAGAACAACCAAAAAGCAAAATCAACAATGGCAACTCAACAAACATATAATAATCACTAAATATCAAATTCATTAACAAGAACTCAAAATTGCAAAACTATATATGTATTGGTAAATCAAATTAAAATATAAGAAAGTGTAGAATAAGTAGTGCAATAAAAGAGAAAATTAAGAAAATACTTACAATGGAAATTGCTAGAATCCAAGATCAAAATTGGAAAATGAAAACTTGTAGTATAAACCTTAATTAAACCCAAAGGAAACTGAGAGAAAACCTAAGCTAAACTACCCTAAAACTACCTAAAAAACTATGCCTAAGTGTGTTGTATAGTATATGGTATGAATGGTTGTGTTGCTAGCCCTCCTTATATGCTCCAAGGCCTTCAGAAATGGGCCAAAAAGCCTCCCAAAATGTGAGTCACGTGACTTTTTAATGAAGTCACGCTCAGGGACTAGTGTGTGCATATGCACACTTGCTGATTTCCTTTTGTGCGTACGCACAGGATGTTGTGCGTACACACACTTGGTCGTGCACTTCTCTTTTGTTTTCTTCATGTTTTCTCCCAATTTCATGCTTTTCTTCCACTCTTATCAAGCCATTCCTACCTATTACGCATGAAATCTCTCATCAAAAGCATTAAGACATCGAATGGGATGAAAGTAGAATAAAATTGATTAAAATAAGCACAAAATAGCATGTTTTCACAATTGGACATAATTTTGAGAGAAAACACAAAAGTATGTTATTTAAGTGAATAAGTGCGGGTTTATATGATGGAATCCACTCAAATCAATCCAAAATTTATCATCAAATATGGATCCATCAACTAGCGTTAGTGGAAACAAAATCAACTAACAACCCTAAATCACTAATCAATTTTGGACATCAATGACTCAAGGTCACCTATGTTCTCAATCCCAAGCCAAGAGTGTAAAATCTACTCTATAATTAAAAGAGGCATTTTATTAAATTCTTAGAAGGCATATAAATAAAACATCATAATTTGCATAAATTATAAAAGCTATAACTACCAAACTCAAGAAAACAATGAAGATAACTCAAGTAAGCATCAATAACATGAAAAACATCCAAATTATATTAAAGAAAATAAAAATTCAACAAGAGTTTATAAAACTAAAATAACATAAAACAAGAAACTAACAATAAAGTTAAGTGAATTAAGAGAATAGAACAATAAAATATAAAGAAAACTAAACTAAAACAAGATTAAAACCTAAAAATAGAGAGAAAACTAAGCTAAAACCCTAGAATTTTAGAGAGAAGTTGGAGCTTCTCTCTCTAGAATCACCTAAAACAATGAATTTTGTAACAGGTTTGCCAGGGATTAGGGCAGAATTTGATGCGGTTTGGGTGAATCAAGTGTTCTAGGACCGGAATCAGCAGCTGAAAAACCACTGAACAAATCCAGCGAATTCGAGTTAGAATTCTAACTACGCAAAGTTATGCGGACTATTGACGAATATCTTTAGGGTTATGTGGAAGGACTATCCCGATTCATTCTCAGATAAATCCAAAATTTGGGGACAAAATTTCTAATTTGATGGGGGAGAATGTAAGAACCGAAAGTTTTATTAACCGATTAATTAAAATAAAATAATAATATAGTTGTCCAGAATAGGTTCAAAAATTTAGAAATGTCAATTAGAAAATGTGGAGGTGAGATTTGGATTCAGTTGATTTTTTCGAGTGGGAAAATATAATTTTTTGTAGAAAATTGTGTAAAAATGCGTACTGGTGATTTAGCCGACAGTATTGGTTTAAGTCTGTTCGGTACTGCGAGTGAGAAAATAAAAGTGCAGACAGAAAAACATAGAAAAATAATTAGAATTGAAAACTGGTCACTTATTCTAAAGGTTTTAGTCAAATTTTGGCCAAACGAACCTAAAACACTAAGCGGTTAGACCAAGCCCGAATTGGGCCCAAGACTAACATATATAAGCACCCATTAATGGCAATTTCATCCAGATTCATCACAAAGTCAGGGAGAGAAGCACGAATATGAGAGAAGAGAGGAAGAAAAACTATTCATCATCCTTTTGCCGAGCTCCAATTTACGTGTCGTTTGCGGCCACGCGAAACTCTTGCCGAGCTTGTCATTTCTAGCTAAACAAAGTTGATAAGAACTCGAATTCCATACTCCATTTCTCTACTCTAACATATTTCAAAATTTAAGTTTAGTTATTGAGTGAGTTTTGTGGTTTTGATTGTTTAGGTGGTGATTAACCTTGGGTTATTATTGGATTTTGTCCCAATCTACAGTGGGTAAGATAAAGAAGTTCTTAACCCTTGTGGTTTGTCAATTTATTAAACCCTAAGTTTGATTTGTGGTATATTGTATGATAGCTAGCTTAAATTGATGTTGTTTGGAGTGAAATTGATGATTTGGATTACTTAGAGATTGAACTAAGTGGTGGCTGAGCTTTGGATTTCTTGTTTGGACTTGGAAGCTTGTGTAGGAGGTTATTTTTCGGTGATTTTGTGCTTGTTGGGAATCAGCCAAGGTATGGTTTTGGTTTCCCTCAAATAATATGTAATGTTATGGCCAACCTAGGCTAGTGGACCTTAGGATATGATTGAATTGATGTTGTTGATGATTGATGAAGAATATTGATGATTGTTAATATTGATGAAGGTTTTTGATGATTATTGTTGTCGATGAGTGTTGATGATGAAGAATTGACAAGTAATGATTGTGATGGAAACTATTGAATTATGATAATGATGATGATGATTATTATAGAATTTGATGGTGAATGATAATAATTGTGAATATAGTTTTGTATATGGGATAATGTTATTGGATTTGAAATTGTGGAATAAATTGAGGAATGGAATTGTAAATGATAAAGGTGTTGGAATTGATTTGGGTACGTTGGTAGTGATGTGGGTTAAATTGGTAATGTGCATGAAAGTGTAGGATTGCAATTGAGTATTTTGGTTTTTGTTTTGGTTTGGTTTTGAGTTTTGGAAAGATAGAGGCTTTTGATAACTTTGATAAAAACCTATTTTTGACGAACTTCAACGAGCCGTAATGTTTTTATTTACTTTCCTACTCTTGCTTTGCTTTTGATAATTGCATGATTTCTATGATTCCTCAATTGAACGACAGGTCACTTCCAGACCCGTGCTTGGCCCCTTTTGATCCTGAAATAGAAAGGACTTTAACTCATCTTAGGCAAGCTTGGCGTCAGTTAGTATTTGTGCATAGTGAATCGGATTCTCTTGAGGAGCAACCCGATTCACAATCACTTTCTAACCGTGATTCTCATTGATAGCTACGATTTTAGGAAATTGCACGATCGGCAAAAATTCCTTCCGGCAAGTGCACCGGTTATCGTCAAGTAAAAACTCACAATAGAGTGAGGTCAAATCCCACAAGGATTGGTTGAGTGAGCAATTCGGATTAGAAGTGTGTTCTAGTTGAGCGGAATCAAGATTTAGATGAGAATTGCGGAATGTAAAATTGGCGGGAAACGTAAATGGCAAGAAATTGAAATTGCGGAATCTTAAATTGCATGAATTAAAGAGCGAGAAGCTAAATTGCTGAAATTAAAAAGGGATCGGGGTGATTGCATGAATTTAATTGCAGAATGTAAAGAGAAGTGGTAGATCAGAAATGGGGAATTCATTGGGTTTCAGGAGATATTGAGATCTCCGAATCAAAACATTTTTTATCCCTTCCTCAACCAATGCATTCATTGAATTTTGCTTGGCAATCTTATATGATTGGATCCCAATCCCTTGGCTCACCAATTCTCTCTAAAAACAAACAAATTCCCAATCCCTTGGTTTAAATGTTCATAAGAAGAGATGATGCTCGATCACTGATTATACCACACAGTTTCATGAACCACAATTTGGTAGGATTACATGTCACAATATCCATCCAAACCCCAATCCAATTCACTGTGAGAAAGCTTCTCTAGCATGAATCCTCCATTCCTTTCCCAAGGTTCCGAAGGATTCCAATTATGGGTAGTTTCTTTCCCAAGACAACTACCCAATGGAATTAGATCGAGAAGCTTTCTAACAAAATTCAAGAGAAAAGATTGAAGAAGAAGATAAAGACTATTATTGATTCATTGAATTACAATAGAGCTCCCTAACCCAATGAAAGGGGTTTAGTGAGTCATAGCTCTGAATTCAATTACAAAAAGTATGAAAACTAGAAAAATGATCCAAAAGTCTCTCCGTCCCTAACTAACTTAAATTCTATCCTATTTATACACTTTCTATATTGAGCTTCTGTTGTGTTTCTTGGGCTTTGAGGCCTCTCCCTGCTTTCCTTTTGCTTTGGGTTTATGATCCATAATCTTGATGAGGCTGCTGATCCAAATTCTGTAACATTCATTGAGCCAACTTAGTGATAATCAAGTAATGACACATGACTCAACAAATTGAAATTCCAGACTCATCAATCCTTCAGGCCCAATCCCATAAACCATGATATTCAATTGGGTTTCATACCAGAGTAAGTTTAAGTTAATGTTTGTGCTCAAATGCTAACTTAAACTGCAATATTTTTGGCCCAGAAACCTTTTCAAATAGTGGCGTTTAAGTTGCAGTTTAAGCTTAAACTGCAACTTAAACGTTGGACACTCCTGGAGGTGGTATAATTCAAGCACGTTTAAGCTTCAGTTTAAGGTTAAACTAAAGCTTAAACGTGGAAATGGAAGAAAGCAACCATGGAGGGTAAAATAGTCGAACAGGTTTAAGCTTCAGTTTAAGGTTAAACTGAAGCTTAAACGTGGAAATGGAAGAAGGCAACCCTGGAGTGTGGAATGGTCGAACACGTTTAAGCTTCAGTTTAAGGTTAAACTGAAGCTTAAACGTGGAAATGAAGAAAGCAACCCTGGAGGAGAATGGTCGAACACGTTTAAGCTTTAGTTTAAGGTTAATCTGAAGCTTAAATGTGGAAATGAAGAAAGCAACCCTGTAGTGTGGATTTTGGTCGAACACGTTTAAGCTCCAGTTTAAGGTTAAACTGGAGCTTAAACGTGGAAATGGCTCCCTGGTGCATTTCACATTTCTGGCGTTTAACTTCCAGTTTAAGGTTAAACTGGAGGTTAAACGCCACTTTCAGCTTTTCCTCAGCTTTCATGATTTTGGCGTTTAAGCTCCAGTTTAAGCTTAAACTGGAGCTTAAACTGGAGCTTAAACTGGAGCTTAAACTCCACATGTGATATTCAAGCTTCCTTTATTAATTTTGTTGCTTCCTTGCCTAACCTCTTCTTCCCTGAAATCATCCAAACAACTGCATCAAAGTCTCGCAAAATTTGATGAGAAATCTTCCATTCATAGCATTCAAGTAATATAACTAAAAACTCATGGAATTTGCATCAAAATCATACTGTTTGGATGGTTCATTGCTTTGTTATGCATTTAACCATTCTTGGTTACTTTAAGCTCAAGAAAATGTATAAAACAACTAAAACTAACAAAAAAATGCTAGTGAAACTAGCCTAAGATGCCTTGGCATCACAACACCAAACTTAATACTTGCTTGTCCCTAAGCAAGTCCTGAGTTATTTGAGAAGAAAGTATGAAACAGAAAGCAATTACATTGGCTATATTAGCAAGCATTTGAAGTTCATCAGAAGGGTTTTATGCAGAAAGTTGCAGCATCACTTTTTCATTCTTATCAGGTAAGATTATCACTTTTTCATTGCATCCATCAAACACTGCTATGGCCTCTTGTTATTCTTATGTCCTTGGCACTTTTCCCTTCTTTGTTTTTCTTTTTCTTAGAGCTCCTTTGCTCCTTGTTTGCTCAGTGTCATGTGTTGCACAAGCCTTTGGCATTTTCTTTTTCTTATCAGTGCACTACACATATCCACTACAGGCATTTTAGTTCACATTTCTTCTTGAGACATTGGTGCCCAGCACCTCTTTGTGTGACTAAATGTTTTGTATTTAGGTTGCTCTTGATAATGGACTTTTGGTTGATAATCCCGGGTTAGTTAACCCAAGTTACCAAGTGTTGAAACACTCCTCAGAACCTATTTATCCAAGCATATCCTTAATACATAAACACCACAGGCATTTGTCTCAGAAGTTCAAACCATTGGTGCCTAGTTTATTTTCTCAATTTTTTTTTGCTTTTTGGTTGCCCTTTTTCAGTGGCTTTTTCTTCTTCTTTTTCTTTCTTTTTCATGGCCAAAGACATTTATTCATCAAGATCCATAGACAGTATTCAAACTTCTACACAAAAATGATAATTCTACATTCAATTTCCAGTGATCTGACTAAACAATCAAGCATGCATACCACCACTTAATTCTACTTGATTTGTCATTAATTGAGCCAAGTTACTTTTGTTCAAACTTTTCTTTTATTTTAGAAAACAGAACAAGCATGGCAAGCATTTGTTTAAGAAGGTGAATTTATATCCAAACATCTAGGCATTCACTTTATTCAAAGCAGTAAACCAACACTCATACAAAAAAAAAACTTCACATTCCAGAAAGATTCAACAATTACAGTTTAAACCAGAACAAGCATGCTTTTGTTTGCCTTTTAAAGAATGGTCAAGGAACAACACCACCTTGTGAAATTTCTTGTTTTCTCTTTGTTGCCAGGAAACAATTTGATTTCTCCTTCTTCTCCTAGTTGTTGCTTCATGTTCTTTCTAAGATCCTTGTTTCCTTTCCTGCAAAGAGTGATGAAGTTGCTTGCTTCTCAAGCACTTGAGTGGTTAGCTCAACTATGTATGGGCAAGTGTCTGAGTCTTAAGTTGGTGTGTGAACACCAAACTTAGTCTCCTACTTACTCCTCTGCTCTTTGAATCCTTGAATTCTCCTTGGAATGAAGTTGCTGCTAAGGATTTTAAGCATTTCTGTGATTGCTTAGAATGGTTGTTCCTTTCATATAATTCAAAGGTTGTTGTGTTCAGTTGATCTGTATGGTGGAACACCAAACTTAGAGTCACACATTCCCCTTTGAATTATTGATCCACGAATTCATTGTTTGGTGTGAAACACCAAACTTAATTCTTTGCAATGCACAGAAACTACTTCACCTTTTTATTGAAACAAATAAAAGAAACAGCAAAGGAGTATTACCTCAAGTTGGGTTGCCTCCCAACAAGCGCTTCTTTAACGTCATTAGCTTGACGGTTGTCCCTTGTTAGGGTGGATTGTAGTGCTTGATGTCCTCTCCTCTCACTATGAAAACGTCCCCATTTGATTCCTTCATGATTTCCAAATGTTCCATAGAAAGAACTTTCCTGATTGTGAACACTTGAGGGAGCTGGGAAGGAATGGTTTTGAGGCCAGGTGGGATTGGCAGATAATGACTTGATATCACTTTATCTCCCGGAGAGAAACCTTCAGTGGGAATTTTCTTGTTTCTCCACCCTCTTGGCAATTTCTTTACAATTCTTCCCTCTCTCTTGAGGATTTCTTCATTGACCCTTATGCCAGGAGGATCCTTCTGAGCTGTTTCTATTGATTCTTGTGGCTTTAACTCTTGCAATTCTTGTTTGCCTTCCAAGGACTGTTTCAGAGTTTCAGCTGCTGGGTTGCTTTCCTCCAAACACAGATGGCTACTATCATCCTTAGGCTTTTCAGGTTCTGGTTCAGGCTCAGATGCAGGTTTGAAAACATGGAAAATGAGCTGTTCATCATGTATTCTCAAAATTAGCTCTCCTTGTTCTACATCTATGAGCGCTCTAGCAGTGGCTAGAAATGGCCTTCCCAGAATGATATGGTGTAGGTAGCTTTCCTCCATGTCCAAAATGACAAAGTCTGTGGGGAAGAAATAATTTCCCACTTTCACCAGCACATTCTCAACTACCCCTTCAGCTTGCTTCTGAGTTTTGTCAGCCAGTTGTATGATTACATCAGTGGATCTCACCTCATTCAGTTGTAGCCTCTTCATAAGAGTCAGAGGCATCACATTTATATTAGCTCCTAGATCACAGAATCCTCTGTCAATTTTTGTTTTCCCTATGATGCAGGGGATATGAAAACTTCCTGGGTCTGTTTTCTTAGAGACTATGTCCTTCTTGATGAGGGCACTGCATTCTTTGTTCATTATTACAGTTTGTCCTCCCTTCAAAACTCTTTTCTTGCTCAGCAATTCCTTCAAATACTTGATATGTGTAGGCATCTGCTGGAGAATCTCAAGAAAGGGAATATTGATATGGAGAGACCTAAATGTCTCTAAAAACCTTGAATATGTTTTCCCTTTTTCACCTCCTCCTAACCTCTGAGGAAATGGTGCTTTTGGTTGGTATGTTTCCAGCATGCCTTTATTTTGCAGTTCCTTGGCTTGCTCAGTTTTACTTTCCTGCTTAGCTTCTTCCACACCTTCCATCAAGATTTCTGGCTCCTGTTCTGAGGGTCTGATTCCTTCTTCTTCTGAGACTTCCTTCAATATGGTGATGGCCTTGCATTCTTCCCATCTCACTCCCTTTTGTTCCCCTTTAGGATTCTTTTCTGTGTCACTAGGGAACACTGCAGTTGACTTGGGGGCCTGTTGAGATAGCTCTCCTACTCGAGACTCCATCCTCTTGAGTTTTTCACCATGGTTCCTTAAGGTAGATCTCACATCCTCCCTAAAGCTTTTCAACTCACTTATGTCCTGACCCATGGTTGCAAGCATTCCTTCTATCCTACTTAATTGATCTTGAAATTGTTGGTTCGGATTAGGTTGGGCAGGTTGATTATTTTGGCCATGATATGGTGGTTGGGAGTAAGTGTTTTGTGTGGCTTGGTATGATCTTTGGTTGGAGTTTTGGTATGTGGAATTATTATGTTGGTTGGGGTTGTAAGGTTTGTGGTTTTGTGGTTGGGTTTGCTGGTTTCCCCACCCAAAGTTTAGGTGGTTTTTCCAGCCTGGGTTGTAAGTGTTGGAATGTGGATCATATGGTTGCCTTTGTTGATTTCCCACATAGTTGGCCTCTTCCCAATCACCTCCTTCAGTGCTTACCTCCTCTTGATCTTGTGTGTGTATTGCAGCCACTTGATTTGTTTCTAATTTCCTGGTGAGCTTTGCTAGTTGCTTGGCAAACACCTTGTTTTGGGCTAGAATTGTATCAACATGTTTCAGCTCCATGACTCCCTTAGTGTTGTGTCTCTCTGAAGCATAGTAGTACTCATTCTCAGCCACTGTCTCAATCACTTCAATGGCTTCTTCCACAGTCTTTTTCCTATTCAATGAACCCCCTGATGAATGGTCTACAGCCTTCCTTGATTCATAAGAAAGTCCATCATAGAAAATATGCAATTGCACCCAGTCATGGAACATGTCTGGTGGGCATTTCCTTGTCAAATCCTTGAACCTCTCCCATGCCTCATAGAGAGTTTCACCATCTTGTTGTCTAAAAGTCTGAACCTCAGATCGAAGCCTATTGACCTTTTGTGGGGGGTAGAAATGCGCCAGAAACTTGCTTTCCACCTCATCCCAGGTTGTTAGGCTCCCCCTTGGGAATGATTCCAGCCACTTAGCTGCCTTGTCCCTAAGTGAAAATGGGAACAAGAGCAGTTTATAGGCATCTTCCTGGACTCCATTGGACTTCACAGTGTCGCAAATTCTCAGGAATTTTGTGAGATGTTGGTTTGGATCTTCATTAGCACTTCCGGCAAAAATTCCTTCCGGCAAGTGCACCGGTTATCGTCAAGTAAAAACTCACAATAGAGTGAGGTCGAATCCCACAAGGATTGGTTGAGTGAGCAATTCGGATTAGAAGTGTGTTCTAGTTGAGCGGAATCAAGATTTAGATGAGAATTGCGGAATGTAAAATTGGCAGGAAACGTAAATGGCAAGAAATTGAAATTGCGGAATCTTAAATTGCATGAATTAAAGAGCGAGAAGCTAAATTGCTGAAATTAAAAAGGGATCGGGGTGATTGCATGAATTTAATTGCAGAATGTAAAGAGAAGTGGTAGATCAGAAATGGGGAATTCATTGGGTTTCAGGAGATATTGAGATCTCCGAATCAAAACATTTTTTATCCCTTCCCCAACCAATGCATTCATTGAATTTTTCTTGGCAATCTTATATGATTGGATCCCAATCCCTTGGCTCACCAATTCTCTCTAAAAACAAACAAATTCCCAATCCCTTGGTTTAAATGTTCATAAGAAGAGATGATGCTCGATCACTGATTATACCACACAGTTTCATGAACCACAATTTGGTAGGATTACATGTCACAATATCCATCCAAACCCCAATCCAATTCACTGTGAGAAAGCTTCTCTAGCATGAATCCTCCATTCCTTTCCCAAGGTTCCGAAGGATTCCAATTATGGATAGTTTCTTTCCCAAGACAACTAACCAATGGAATTAGATCGAGAAGCTTTCTAACAAAATTCAAGAGAAAAGATTGAAGAAGAAGATAAAGACTATTATTGATTCATTGAATTACAATAGAGCTCCCTAACCCAATGAAAGGGGTTTAGTGAGTCATAGCTCTGAATTCAATTACAAAAAGTATGAAAACTAGAAAAATGATCCAAAAGTCTCTCCGTCCCTAACTAACTTAAATTCTATCCTATTTATACACTTTCTAAATTGAGCTTCTGTTGTGTTTCTTGGGCTTTGAGGCCTTTCCCTGATTTCCTTTTGCTTTGGGTTTATGATCCATAATCTTGATGAGGCTGCTGATCCAATTCTGTAACATTCATTGAGCCAACTTAGTGATAATCAAGTAATGACACATGACTCAACAAATTGAAATTCCAGACTCATCAATTCTTCAGGCCCAATCCCATAAACCATGATATTCAATTGGGTTTCATACCAGAGTACGTTTAAGTTAATGTTTGTGCTCAAATGCTAACTTAAACTGCAATATCTTTGGCCCAGAAACCTTTTCAAATAGTGGCGTTTAAGTTGCAGTTTAAGCTTAAACTGCAACTTAAACGTTGGACACTCCTGGAGGTGGTATAATTCAAGCACGTTTAAGCTTCAGTTTAAGGTTAAACTAAAGCTTAAACGTGGAAATGGAAGAAAGCAACCATGGAGGGTAAAATAGTCGAACACGTTTAAGCTTTAGTTTAAGGTTAAACTGAAGCTTAAACGTGGAAATGGAAGAAGGCAACCCTGGAGTGTGGAATGGTCGAACACGTTTAAGCTTCAGTTTAAGGTTAAACTGAAGCTTAAACGTGGAAATGAAGAAAGCAACCCTGGAGGAGAATGGTCGAACACGTTTAAGCTTCAGTTTAAGGTTAAACTGAAGCTTAAACGTGGAAATGAAGAAAGCAACCCTGGAGTGTGGATTTTGGTCGAACACGTTTAAGCTCCAGTTTAAGGTTAAACTGGAGCTTAAACGTGGAAATGGCTCCCTGGTGCATTTCACATTTCTGGCGTTTAACTTCCAGTTTGTTTGTTTTACCATCAATATTCTGTCTGTGTTGGAGGGGCTATAATCAATGGCTTTCCCCTAACATAGCTCAGATATCCATAAGGTTGCCCAGGTTGGGACACTGCATTGGCATAGAATTCTCTAACCAAACTTTCCACCACCTTCCTTGGTGGGTTTCATAAGAGTGCCCATCCTCTGTTGTTGATTTCCCGATTGATCTCGGGGTGCTCATTCCTACCAAGTTGGAAGCCAACTTCTGGAATGATTTACCTCTCACTCACCCAACCATAAAATTGGTTTTGGTTGAATGATGAGAGGAACTTGTATTCATTGTAGCTTGAGGAGGATCCTGAAGTTGGTTCCTTGGTCTTTCTCTTCTTTGATGATGATGCTCTTGGTGGTGCCATTGGGTGAGAAGTGTGAAATGGTGAAGAGCTTGGAAGAAGGGTAAAGAAAAGAATAGAGAGCAAAGCAAGGGTTTGCTCCACAACACCAAACTTAGGACTTGATTGTCCCTAATCAAGTAGAAGAAAAGAGAAAGAGAAGATGGTTCTTTCGCATGTGAGACTAGGTGGGGTGGAAGAGTGAAGAGTGGTGGGAAGTGTTTGGCTTTTATAGTGGTGAGAAGTGCAGGCTCGAAGGGAGGGTTGTGGTGGGATTTAAAAGCAATTTATCTTTTTCCACTTGGGAAGTGGCGCCTAGCGTGGGAAGAGGCACCAACCCTTCTTTTCTTTTGATTCTCTGCATGTGTTAAGTTCAAAAGTTCAAGTACACTTTGACTTCCTTTTTGATGAGATATCAATCATGTGGGTCCCCATCATCTCTCCTGGAAGTGAAAACCAAAACACCATTAGTGGAAATAACCTCTTTATATTCCTTTTCATAACATATAATTGAAATGCATTTAATGAGTGTCCCTTGGGACACCAAACTTAATTTCCTTGCATCTAATAAATTGGGTTTATCATCTGATATTTAATCTGTTCATAGAGGTAAAATAAATTCATTTCTTTTACATTCTTTAACTCCTTCTGAACACATTAAAGTGACCTTGTATGCATAGCCAATTTACTTAATGCATTAAGATTAAGAACATGCTGGGCTCGCTATGTGGACATCATATGGTGGTGGCCACACCAAACTTAATCTCTGGGCTTACTCTCAAAATTAATTCATTCAAAGGGTTGTAAGCCTAGATTAAGTGGGTTAGTGGCCACACCAAACTTAGCTTTTTAGCTAGTTCCCTGCCCAATCACTCATCATCAATAAGTGTGTTCATCAATTTGCATTTTCAGAAAAAGAAAACAAGGAAAGGAAAACAAATTGAAGAATCACTATCAAACATGGACTGACATTTAAACTACCTAATCTATCACTTACAATCTACTCTTAGAAAGAAAGATGAACAAAAGTATTAAACTGGAACTTAAACTATCTAAATTGGCAATTTTAAAGCTACTTCTAGAAAGCAAGAGATCAAAATGATATAGAGTGTTGGGGTGCCTCCCAACTAGCGCTTCTTTATCATCACTAGCTTGACGTTCTTCCCTCTTCAACTGAGGTGGTAGCTCACTCTCTGCTCATCCAGTGAGCCTCCCAAGTAGTGCTTGAGTCTATGTCCATTCACAGTAAAAGTTCTCTGTGTTTTATCCTTCATGAGCTCTACATGACCATAGGGGGAGACCTTGAGGATGGTGAAGGGTCCAGACCATCGAGACTTAAGCTTCGGTGGGAAGAACTTTAGCCTCGAGTTGTATAGCAACACTTTTTGACCTTCTGTGAACTCTCTCCTTGCTATCTTTTGGTCATGCCATTTCTTTGTGTTTTCCTTGTACATTTTGGCATTCTCATAAGCGTGGTTTCTGAATTCTTCCAGCTTATTGAGTTATAGCAGCCTCCTTTCCCCAGCAGCTTGGTTGTCAAAATTCAGCATCTTTAGAGCCCAGAATGCTCTGTGTTCAGGCTCTACTGGCAAGTGACAAGCCTTCCCAAACACCAGTTGGAAAGGTGACATACCAATGGGCATTTTGAAGGCTGTCCTATAGGCCCATAGTGCGTCATCCAGCCTCTTAGACCATTCCTTCCGTGAGTTACCAATAGTCCTTTCAAGAATTCTTTTGAGTTCTCTATTTGAGATCTCAACTTGCCCGTTGGTCTACGGATGGTAAGAGGTTACTACCCTATGCTTGACTCCATACTTCAGTAGGAGTGCTTCGAGTTGCTTATTGCAGAAGTGTGTCCCTCCATCACTAATAAGAGCTCTATGAACTCCAAATCGGCTGAAGATATTCTTCTTTAAGAAGCTTATCACAACCTTGTTGTCATTGGTTAGTGTGGCTATGGCTTCCACCCACTTTGACACGTAGTCTACAACCACCAAAATATCGTTGTTTGAGTAGGAGGATGGGAATTGCCCCATAAAGTCAGTCCCCCACACATCAAACAATTTTAGCTCTATGATGAATCTTTGTGGCATTTCATTCTTTTTAGATAGATTGCCAGCCTTTTGCCATTCATTGCACCTTGATACCAGCTCTTTTGCATCTTTGAATATTGTTGGCCAAAAGAATCCACATTAGAGCACCTTGTCTACAGTTCTTTCTCCACTGAAATGGCCTCCATATGCAAATCCATGGCATTGCCACAACACATCTTGTCCTTCCTCTTGTGAGATACACCTCCTCAAGATTCCATCAACACCCTTTTTGAACAAGTAGGGCTCATCCCAAATATAGTGTTTAGCATCATTGATTAGTTTCCTCTTCATGTTCTTGTTGATGTTGGTGGGTAGCTCCCCAATAGCTTTGAAGTTAGCTATATCAGCAAACCAAGGGCTTTCTTGAATCATCATCAACTACTCATCAGGGAAGCTTTCGTTCACTTTAAATTGATGTGCTTCATCCTCTTCATGTGGGATTTTTGATAGGTGATCGGCTACTTTGTTCTCTGCCCCATTTCTATCTTTTATCTCTATGTTGAACTCTTGAAGTAGCAAGACCCATCTTATCAACCTAGGCTTGGATTCCTGCTTGGTCAGCAAATATTTGAGGGCTACATGATCAGTGAAAATAGTAACTTTAGAGCCAATAAGATATGATATGAATTTATCAAATTCAAAAACTATGGCAAGAAGTTCCTTCTCTGTAGTGGTGTAATTTTTTTATTTTCATTAAGGACTTTGCTGGCATAGTATATGACATGCACCATGTTATCTTTCTTCTGTCCCAACACTACCCCAATTGCAAAGTCTACTGCATCACATATCAGTTCAAAAGGCAAATTCTAATCAGGTGGGGTAATGATGGGAGCTGAGGAAAGCTTCTTTTTCAAGTTCTCAAAAGCCATCATGCATTCTTGATCAAATATGAAAGGTATATCAGAAGCAAGTAGATTACTTAAAGGCTTAGCAACTTTTGAGAAATCTTTGATAAATATTCTATAAAAACCAGCATGTCCGAAAAAGTTTCTAACTGCCTTAACATTGCAATATGGGGGTAATTTCTCAATTACCTCCACTTTAGCCCTGTTTACCTCAATGCCCTTTTTGGAGACTTTATGTCCAAGAACCACCCCTTCAGTGACCATGAAATAGAACTTTTTCCAGTTTAGAACCAGGTTGGTTTCTTGACATCTCCTCAACACTAAAGCAAGGTGGTGTAAACACTTAGAATATGAATCACCAAATACAGAGAAGTCATCCATGAACATTTCTATGAATCTTTCAGCCATGTCTGAAAATATGGAGAGCATGCACCTTTGGAATGTTGCAGGTGCATTGCACAATCCAAAGGGCATTTTCCTATAAGCAAAAACACCATAAGGACAAGTAAAGGAAGTCTTCTCTTGGTCTTTGGGATCGACTATAATATGATTGTATCCCGAATAACCGTCCAAGAAGCAGTAGTACTCATGTTCTGCAAGTCTTTCTAGCATTTGGTCCATGAAAGGTAAGGGGAAATGATCCTTCCTGGTGGCTTCATTGAGCTTTCTATAATCGATGCACATGAGCCAGCCAGTCACTGTTCTTGTTGGTATTAATTCATTCTTCTCATTAGGTACAACAGTAATCCCTCCCTTTTTAGGAACTACTTGGACAGGGCTCATCCAAGGGTTGTCTGAGATGGGGGTAGATCACCCCTGCTTGCCATAGTTTCAAAACCTCTTTTTAGACTACTTCATTCATTGTTGAATTTAGCCTTCTCTGTTGTTTCCTTTAAATCTGCAAGTGTCCATCCTATAGCATCCTTGTGTTGTTTCAGCACTTGGATTAGCTCTTCTTCTTGTTGTTCATTCAAACTTGAATTAATGATCACCGGGTATGTGTTATTGTTACCCAAGCAAGCATATTTCAAGTTTGGAAGCAGAGTTTTCAGCTCCAACTTTGGTGCCTCCATTTCCAATTTCTTTGTCTTGTCCTGCATGATTGGTTCTTTCATAGTCTCTAGTGGTAACTCACCACTTGAGGTAAGTTGATCTTGCTTTTTGATCTTTTCACATTGTTCTTCCTCAAGGACTCCTTGAACTAGGGTCTCAATTGTGTCCACCATCATGCATTCACCAATGGATTCCTTGGAGTAGCTCATTGCCTTGAAGACATTGAAGACCATCTTCTCTTCATGTAATCTCAAGACTAACTCCCCTTTTTGAACATCAAGTATGGCTCCAACAGTAGCTAGGAATGGCCTTCCTAGAAAGATTGATGTGTTGGCTTCTTCCTCCATATCAAGCACAAAAAAATCAGTTGGAAAGATAAACTCCCCCACTTTTACCAATAGATCTTTGATGAGCAGATAATTTATACGCTTTTTGGCATTATTTTTACATAGTTTTTAGTATGTTTTAGTTACTTTTTATTACATTTTTATTAGTTTTTATGAAAAAATCACATTTTTGGACTTTACTATGAGTTTGTGTGTTTTTCTATAATTTCAGGTATAATCTGGCTGAAATTGAGGGATGATGAGCGGATAATTTATACGCTTTTTGGCATTGTTTTTAGATAGTTTTTAGTAGGATCCAGCTACTTTTAGGGATGTTTTCATTAATTTTTATGATAAATTCACATTTCTGGACTTTACTATGAGTTTGTGTTTTTTTCTGGGATTTCAGGTATTTTCTAGCTGAAATTGAGGGACCTGAGCAAAACTCTGATAAAAAGGCTAACAAAGGACTGCTGATGCTGTTGGATTTTGACCTCCCTGCACTCGAAATATATTTTCTAGAGCTACAGAACTCCAAATGGCGCGCTCTCAATGGAGTTGGAAAGTAGACATCCAGAGCTTTCCAGAAATATATAATAGTCCATACTTTATTCAAGATTAGACGACATAAACTGGCGCTCAACGCCAGTTCCATGCTGCATTCTAGAGTCAAACGCCAGAAACACGTCACGAACCAGAGTTGAACGCCAAAAACACGTTACAACTTGGCGTTCAACTCCAAAAGAAGCCTCAGCTCGTGTAAAGCTCAAGCTCAGCCCAAACACACACCAAGTGGGCCCCGGAAGTGGATTTATGCATCAATTACTTATCTCTGTAACCCTAGTGGCTAGTTTTAGTATAAATAGAACATTTTACTATTGTATTAGGGGTCCTTTTTCCCTTATTTTCAAATTCACATCATATTTTGGGGGGTTGGCCATTCGGCCATGCCTGGACCTTCATCACTTATGTATTTTTAATGGTGGAGTTTCTACACACCATAGATTAAGGGTGTGGAGCTCTGTTGTACCTCAAGTTTCAATGCAATTATTACTATTTTCTATTCAATTCCGCTTGTTCTTATCCTAAGATATTCGTTGCACTTCAACATGATGAATGTGATGATCCATGACACTCATCATCATTCTCACCTATGAACGCGTGACTGACAACCACTTCCGTTCTACCTTAGACCGGGCGCATATCTCTTGGATTCCTTAATCAGAATCTTTGTGGTATAAGCTAGATTGATGGCGGCATTCATGAGAATCCAGAAAGTCTAAACCTTATCTTTGGTATTCCGAGTAGGATTCTGGGATTGAATGACTGTGATGAGCTTTAAACCCATGATTATTGGGTGTGATGACAAACGCAAAAGAATCAAGGGATTCTATTCCAACATGATCGAGAACCGACAGATGATTAGCCGTGCCGTGACAGAGCATTTGGACCTTTTTCACTAAGAGGATGGGATGTAGCCATTGACAACGGTGATGCCCTACATACAGCTTGCCATGGAAGGGAGTAAGAAGGATTGGATGAAAGCAGTAGGAAAGCAGAGATTCAGAAGGAACACAGCATCTCCATACATTTATCTGAAATTCCCACCATTGAATTACATGAGTAACTCTATCTTTATTTTCTGTTTATTTATTATTAATATTCAAAAAACTCATAACCATTTATTATCCGCTTGACTGAGATTTACAAGATGACCATAGCTTGCTTCAAACCAACAATCTCTGTGGGATCGACCCTTACTCACGTAAGGTTTATTACTTGGACGACCCAGTACACTTGCTGGTTAGTTGGGCGGAGTTGTGACAAAGTGTGATTCAGGTTTGAGAGTGCTACCAAGTTTTTGGCACCATTGTTGATGATCACAATTTTGTGCACCAAGGGACATGAGCAAAAGTCTGATTCAGAGGCTGAGAAAGGACTGCAGATGCTATTGGATTCTGACCCTTCTGCACTCGAAGTGGATTTTACAGAGCTACAGACACCCAATTGGGGCGCTCTCAATTGTGTTAGAAAATAGACATCTTTGGCTTTCCAGAAATGTATAATAGTCCATACTTTGCCCGAAATTTGATTGCCTAAACTGGCATTCAAATGCCCACCAGAGACTCTTTTCTGGCGTAAAACGCCAGAACTGGCACCAAAATTGGAGTTAAACACCCAAACTGGCATCCAAGCTGGCGTTTAACTCCAGAAAAAGCCTATGCGTGTGTAAAGCTCAATGCTCAGCCAAAGCAAACACAAGTGGGTCCCGGAAGTGGATTTTTGCACTATCTGCACTTAGTTACTTATTTTCTATAAACCCTAGTAACTAGTTTTGTATAAATAGCACCTTTTACTATTGTATTGGGAGCTTTTTTGATCACTTTAGATCATTTTGCACATTTGGGGAGGCTGGCCATTCGGCCATGCCTAGACCTTTTTCTCTTATGTATTTTCCAACGGTGGAGTTTCTACACCTCATAGATTAAGGTGCGGAGCTCTGCTGTTCTTCTTGAATTAATGCAAGTACTATTGTTTCTCTTCCAATTCAATGCTTACTTCTTCTCCAAGATATACTCTCGTACTTAATTCAGTTAAGTCAGAATGAAGAGGTAACCCGTGACAATCACCCACTATCTTCATTACTCGCTTAGCCAAGATCCGCGTGCCTGACAACCACAAGCGGTCTACATGATGTTCAACATAGTCATTGGATGACAGCTGGAGTATAGTCTCTTGGGTCTCTGATCCACGGACCGAGTTCGTGAGGTTAGAACCTTCGTAGTATAGGCTAGAACCAGTTGGCAGCATTCTTGAGATCCGAAAAGTCTAAGCTTTATCTGTGGTATTTCGAGAATGATCTGGGATGGGATGACTGTGATGAACTTCAAACTCACGAATGTTGGGCGCAGTGATAGTGTGCAAAAGGATAGAGAGATCCTATTCTGACACAAGTGAGAACCGACAGATGATTAGCCGTGCGGTAGCTGTGCCTGATATTTTTCATCCAAGACGAGTAATCCGATAGTTGATTAGCCGTATAGAAACCGTAGCTGGACCATTTTCATTGAGAGGATCATACAGCTTGCCATGGAACAAAGCATCTCCAAATGCTTATCTGAAATTCCCACCAATGAATTACATAAGTATCTTTATTTTAATTTGCGTTTTATTTATCTTTCAATTATCAAAACAAATAACCAATTGAATCCTCCTTACTAAGATTTACAGGATGACCATAGCTTGCTTCAAGCTGGCAATCTCCGTGGGATCGACCCTTACTCGCGTAAGGTTTTATTACTTGGACGACCCAGTGCACTTGCTGGTTAGTTGTATCGGAGTTGTGAAAAGTGTGAATCACAATTCCGTGCACCAAGTTTTTGGTGCCGTTGCCGGAGATTGTTCGAGTTTGGACAACTGACAGTTCATCTTGTTGCTTAGATTGGGTAATCTTCTTTATTGTTTGAGTCTAGTGTCAAATTTTAAGTTTGGTGTCAACTGCATTTTTTTTAATTTAAGTTTCTTAAAATTTTTGAAAATTCATGCATTGTGTTCTTCTTTGATCTTCAAGTTGTTCTTGATGATTTTCCTTGTTTGATCTCTAAATTTTCTTGTTTTGTGACTTTTCTTGTTTTTCATATGCTTTTTTGAATTCATAGTGTCTAAACATTCAAATTTCTAAGTTTGGTGTCTTGCATGTCTTTCTTTTGTTAAAAATTTTCAAAAATATGTTCTTGATGTTCATCATGATCTTCAAAGTGTTCTTGGTGTTTGTCTTGATATTCAAAGTGTTCTTGCATGCATTATTTGTTTTGATCTTAAATTTTTATGTTTTGTTTCATTTTGTTGTTTTTCTCTCTCCTCATTAAAAATTCAAAAAAAAATATAGAACATATAGCAGAGGAATCACATAGAAAAAGAACTCACTGGCATTAAAACGCCAGTAAAGAGGCACTTTGGGTGTTAAATGCCAGAATGGCTATCATTCTGGGTGTTTAACGCCAGTAAAGGTATCATTCTGGGCGTTAAACACCAGAATGGGCAGCATTCTGGGCGTTTAACGCCAGAACTGGCAGCATTCTGGGCGTTCAGAAAAACACCCAGTAAAGAAGGATTCCTGGCGTTTAACGCCAGCCAGGGTATCTGGCTGGGATGACACAAGGAAGGTAATTTTGGTTTCCAATTCAATTTTTTTTTCAATTTTTCATGTTTTAATTCATAACTTTTTGCATCAAACATATTTTAAACATTCATCTTTCAATTTTTTCTTATGTTTTTGAAAAGTCTAAAACTAATTTTTCAAAAATCTTTTTCTTAATTTTATTTCATATTTTTCAAAAATCCTTGCTAACAATTAATGTTTTGGTTCAAAAATTTCAAGTTTGTTACTTTCTTGTTAAGAAAGGTTCAATCTTTAAATTCTAGAGTCATATCTTTTAGTTTTAGTCAAGTCATCAACTTTAATTTTAAAAATCAAATCTTTTTAATTTCTCTTTCAACTCTTTTTCAAAATAAATTTCAATCATATCTTGTTAAAATTTTAATTTCAAAATCTTTTTCTAACTTCTTATCTTTTCAAAATTTATTTTCAAATCTTTTTCAACTAACTACTTAACTTGTTTGTTTTAATTTTAAAAAAGTCTACTATTTCTTATCTTTTTCAAAACCACCAAACTACTTTTTCACTTCTCATTTTCGAAACTAACCAATAATTAAAATAAAAACAAAAATATTTTTCTCTTCTTTTAATTAACATTCGAATACTCTCTCTCTCTCTCATCTCTTTCTATTTATTTTATTTAATTGCTAACACTTCTCTTCTAATCATTATTCGAACCTCTCTCTCTCTTCTCTCTGTTCGAATTATTCATCCCCTCTCTCCTCTCACTCTTCTATTCTTCTTTCCCTCTGACACCTCAAGGAATATCTATACTGTGACATAGAGGATTCCACTACTCTGTTTGTTCTCTTCTTTTTCATATGAGTAGAAACAGGGATAAAAACATTCTTGTTGAAGCTGATCCTGAACCTGAAAGGACTCTGAAGAGGAAGCTAAGAGAAGCTAAAGCACAACACTCTGGAGAGGACCTTACAGAAAATTTTGAAAAAGAAGCAGACATGGCAGCTGAACCCAGCAACAATGCCAGAGATGCAAGGAAGATGCTTGATGACTATACTGCACCAACTTCTAACTTTTATGGAAGAAGCATCTCAATTTCTGCTATTGGAGCAAACAACTTTGAGCTTAAGCCTTAATTAGTTTCTCTAATGCATTAGAATTGCAAGTTTCATGGACTTCCATCGGAAGATCCTCATCAGTTCTTAGCTGAATTCTTGCAGATCTGTGATACTGTTAAAACCAATGGGGTTGATCCTGAGGTCTATAGACTTATGCTTTTCCCCTTTGCTGTAAGAGACAAAGCTAGGATATGGTTAGACTCACAACCTAGGGAAAGCCTGAACTCTTAGGAAAAGTTAGTCAATGCTTTTTTGGCCAAATTCTTTCCACATCAAAAGATGAGCAAGCTTAGAGTGAAAATCCAAACCTTTAGACAGAAGGAAGGTGAATCCCTCTATGAAGCTTGGGAAAGATACAAGCAATTGATTAGAAGGTGTCCTTCTGACATGCTTTCAGAATGGAGCATCTTATGCATATTCTATGATGGCATGTCTGAATTGTCCAAGATGTCATTGGACCACTTTGCTGGTGGATCTCTTCATCTGAAGAAAACTCCTGCAGAAGCCAAGGAACTCATTGAGATGGTTGCAAATAACCAGTTCATGTACACTTCTGAAAGAAATCCTGTGAATAATGGAATGACTCAGAAGAAAAGGGTTCTTGAGATTGATACTCTGAATGCCATATTGGCTCAGAACAAAATATTGACTCAGCAAGTCAATATGATTTTTCAAAATCTGACTGGATTGCAAGTTGCATCTGGCAGTACCAAAGAAACCTCCTCTGAAGGAGATGCTTATGATCCTTAGAATCCTACAATGGAAGAGGTGAATTACATGAGAGAATTCTATGGGAACACCTATAATCCTTCATGCAGAAATCATCTAAATTTCTCATGGAAGGATCAACAGAAGCCTCAACAAGGCTTCGATAATAATAATAGTGGGAGAAATAGGTTTGGCAATAGCAAGCCTTTTCCATTATCTTCACAGCAACAGACAGAGAATTTTGAGCAGAGCCTTCCTAGCTTAGTAACCATAGTCTCTGATCTATCTAAGGCCACTCTCAGTTTCATGACTGAAACAAGGTCCTCCATCAGAAATTTGGAGGCACAAGTGGGTCAGCTGAGTAAAAGAGTTACTGAAACTCCTCCTAGTACTCTCTCAAGAAATACAGAAGAGAATCTAAATAGAGAGTGCTAAGCCATCAATATAACCAAAATGGCCGAACCTATAGAGGAGGAAGAGGTAGTGATTTCCAGTGAGAAATACCTCAATGGACGCCCACTAACCACTAAGGAGTTCCCTAATGAGGAACCAAAGAAATCTGAGGCTCATACAGAGACCATAGAGATTCCACTGAGCTTACTATTGCCATTCATGAGCTCTGATGAGTATTCTTCCTCTGAAGAGGATGAAGATATTGTTGAAGAGTAAGTTGCTCGGTATCTAGGAGCAATTATGAAGCTGAATGCCAAGTTATTTGGTAATGAGACTTGGGAAGATGAACCTCCATTGCTCATCAATGAACTGAATGCCTTGGTTCAGCAAAAATTACCTTAGAAGAAATCGGATCCTGGAAGGTTTTTAATACCTTGTACCATAGGCACCATGACCTTTGAGAGGGCTCTGTGTGACCTGGGGTCAGGTATAAACCTCATGCCACTCTCTGTAATGGAGAAACTAAGGATTATTGAGGAACAAGCTGTAAGAATCTTACTAGAGATGGCAGATAAATCAATGAAACAGGCTTATGGACTTGTAGAGGATGTTTTAGTTGAGGTTGAAGGCCTTTACATCCCTACTGACTTCATAATCCTAGACACTGGGAAGGATAAGGATGAATCCATCATCCTTAGAAGACCCTTCCAAGCCACAGCAAGGGCCGTGATTGATGTGGACAGAGGAGAGTTAGTCCTTCAATTGAATGAGGACTACCTTGTGTTTAAGGCTCAAGGATCTTCTTTTGTAAACATGGAGAAGAAGCATGAAAAGCTTCATCCAATTCTCCCCATACAGATTCAAGCAGAGCCCCCACATTCAAACTCTAAGTTTGGTGTTGGGAGGCCACAATCATACTCTGAGCATCTGTGAAGCTCTGTAAGAGCTTACTGTCAAGCTATTGACATTAAAGAAGCGCTTATTAGGAGGCAACCCAATCTTATTTATCTATATTAATTACTTTTTCATTTTATTTTTCAGTGTTAGTCTATGTTTTCTTTAGGTTGATGATCATGTGGAGTCACAAAAATAGCTGCAGAATTAAAGCAGAATAAAAAATAGCACACCCTAGAGAACAGGCTTACTAGCGTTTAAACGCCAGTAAGGATAGCAAAATGGGCGCTTAACACCCAGTCTGGCAGCATTCTGGGTGTTAAACGCCAGAAATGGCACACAGATTGGCGTTTAGTGCCAGAAAAGGGTGTCTGATGTCTGGCTGGCGTTAAACGCCACTAAGGATAGCAAAATGGGCTTTTAATGCCTAGTCTGGCAGCATTCTGGGCGTTAAACGCTAGAATTGGCAGCCAGACTGGCGTTTAATGCCAGAAAGGGGCATCAGCCTGGCATTTTACGCCAGAAATGGCACTCAGAGGGCTTTTAAACACCAGAAAGGTACATAGATGAGAAATTCTTGACACCTCAAGATTTGTGGACCCCACAGGATCCCCACCTACCCCAACTCACTCTCTCTCCTCTTCACACCTTTCCATAACACTCTTCCCCAAACATCATTCACCTATCAAATCCTACTCTCTTCCCCATAATCTCTCCATCACTCACATCCATCCACTATTTCCTAAAAACCCATCATAAAACCCCACCTACCTCACTATTAAAATTCAAAACACTTCCTTCCCAAACCTACCCACTCTCACACGGATCCCTTCCCTCTCTTACCCTATAAATATCCCTCTTTACCACCTTCAATTTCACATCACAAACACTTCCTAACCCCGTTGGCCGAACCATTCATACACTTTCTTCTCCTCCATTTCTTCTTCTCCTCCTCCTTTTCTTCTTCTTTTGCTTGAGGACGAGTAAACCTTTTAATTTTGGTGTGGAAAAAAGCTCTGCTTTTTTATTTTTCCATAACCATTAATGGCACCTAAGGCCAGAGAAACCTCTAGAAAGAGGAAAGGGAAGGCAGTTGCTTCCACCTCCGAGTCATGGGAGATGGAGAGATTCATCTCAAAGGTCCACCAAGACCACTTCTATGAAGTTGTGGCCAAGAAAAAGATGATCCCCGAGGTCCCCTTCATGCTCAAAAAGAGTGAATATCCAGAGATCCGACGTGAGGTTCGGAAAAGAGGTTGGGAAATTTTCACCAACCCCATCCAACAAGTCGGAATCTTAATGGTTCAAGAGTTTTATGCTAATGCATGGATCACTAAGAACAATAATCAAAGTGTGAACCCGAATCCAAAGAATTGGCTCACAATGTTTTGGGGGAAATAATTGGATTTCAGTCCAGAAATTGTGAGGTTGGCATTCAACTTGCCAATGATGCAAGAAGATCCTCATCCTTTCACTAGAAGGGTCAACTTTGATCAAAGGTTAGACCAAGTCCTCATGGATATCTGTGTGGAAGGAGCCCAATGGAAGAGAGACTCCAAAGGCAAGCCTGTCCAACTAAGAAGGCCTGACCTCAAACCCGTGGCTAGAGGATGGTTGGAGTTCATCCAACGCTCTATCATTCCTACTAACATCCGAAGTAACTGTGGGTCGGGCTATCATGATCCATAGTATCATGATTGGAGAGGAAGTAGAAGTTTATGAGATCATACCTCTAGAACTATACAAGGTGGCTGACAAGCCCTCCACTTTGGCAAGGTTAGCCTTTCTTCATCACATCTATCACCTATGCAATTGATAAACCCCTTTTTTAGGATTTATCTTGTATTGAATTTAGAGTATTTTGATGACCTTTTCTCGCATTTAACCGATGAATTAGCATGGTTTTGTAATCTCTCCTGTATTTGTGCTTAAGTGTAAAAACATGCTTTTTAAGCCTTATTTTGATGAATTCTAATTCCTCTTTGATTCCATAAGATGCCTTGATGTGTTTGCTAGTAATTCCAGGATTGAAATAGGCTAGGCATGGATCAAAGGGAGCAAGGAAGGAAGCATACAAGTGGAGAGAAGCATAAAAAGTCAAAGAAGTGAAATCAGCCAAGCACGCGCACGCGCACAAGGCACCCGCGCGCACATTACAGAATTGGCCAGGGACGCGCACGCGTACCGTGCGCGCACGCATCGAAGTTCGCACATGACTTCATTAAAGCAACACGTGCCTGGCAATTTGGAAGGGTTTCTGAAGCCATTTTGGCGCCAATTGCTGATAGCAAGGAATAAATGGATCAAGGATTGAAGGGGGAAGACATGGAAGTTAGTAACCATTAGTCATAGTTTTAGTTTAGAATAGTTTTAGAGAGAGAAGTGAGCTCTCTCACTTCACTCTAGAATTAGGATTAGGTTTAGGTTAATATCTCTTCTTAGATCTAGGTTTAATTCATGCTTTAATTCACTTCTCCTTTATCAAGTTTTAATCTTCTCCTCTTCCTCTTTCTAGTTATGTGCTCTAATAATTGTAACTCTTCATTTTGTTTTGGATAGATTGTTGTTCCTTTGTTTTTTTTCAATAATGCAATTTCAGGTAATTCATGATAATTGTGATTTTCTTGATTGTTGTTGTTAATTCATTTCAATAATTGTTGTTAGATTCTACTTTTGTTATCAATTTACTATGCTTTCCTTTTATGCCTTCCAAGTGTTTGATGAAATGCTTGGTTGGATTTTAGTGTAGGTTTTGTCCCTCTTGGCCTAGGTAGAGTAATTAGTGACTCTTGAGTTATCTAATTCCTTTGTTGATTGATAATTAGAAGTTGCTAATTAATTTGAATGCCTCTAAAGCTAGTCTTTCCTTTAGGAGTTGATTAGGACTTGAGGAATCAAATTGATTCATCCACTTGACTTTCCTCCATGGTTAGAGGTTAACTAAGTGGGAGCAATGGACAATTTGTTATCACAATTGAGGAGGATAATTAGGATAGGACTTCTAGTTCTCATATCTTGCCAAGAGCTTTGTTAGTTGTTAGTTTATTTCCTTTGCGATTTATATTTCTTGTCCAAAATCTTAAAAAACCAAATAACTCACAACCAATAACAAGACACTTTATTGTAATTCCAAGGGAGAATGACCCGAGGTCCAATACTTCGGTTTATAAATTTTAGGGGTTTGTACTTGTGACAAACAACTTTTTGTATGAAAGGATTATTGTTTGGTTTAGAAACTATACTTTACAACGAGATTTCATTTGTGAAATTCTAAACCGTCAAAAATCCAATCATCAGCAATTCAGCTGAAATTGTCATAGAGGATGACATCCTCATTGAAGTAGACAAGCCCATAACTAAAAAGAGGATGGAGTAAACAAGAAAGCCCACTCATGGACCTCAACAAGAGCATGAGGAAGTCCCTCATCAAGAAATCCTTGAGATGCCTCAAGGGATACACTTTCCTCCACAAAGCTATTGGGAGTAACTCAACACCTCTTTAGGAGATTTAAATTCCAACATGGAGCAACTAAGGATGGAGCACCAAGAGCACTCCATTATCCTCCATGAAATCAGAGAGGACCAAAGAGCCATGAGGCAGGAGAAAGGCAAGGAAGAGATATTGAGGAGCTAAAGCACTCCATAGGATCTTCAAAAGGAAGAACTAGCCGCTGTCACTAAGGTGGACCCGTTCTTTAATTTCCTTGTTATTTGTTTTTTCTGTTTTTCATTTCCTATTTGATGGTGTTTTTTTTTGTGTGGAAAAACGAATTTCCAACACACATATCCAACCGGCAAGTATACCGGGTCGCATCAAGTAGTAATAACTCACTTAGAGTGAGGTCGATCCCACAGGGATTGATGGATCAAGCAACTTTAGTGGGTGATTAGTTTAGTCAAGCTAACATTGAAGTGAATTTGGATGAAGTGTAGCCAACAGAAAGTAAATAGCAAGGAAAATTAAAGTGCAGAAAGTAAAATTGCAAGTAACTTAAAGAACAAGAAAGTAAAATAGCTGAAACTTAAATTGCAAGAATTGTAAATTGCATCAAATGTAAAGGGGCTGGGGTGCTGGAAATTAAATGAAAGCAGTAGATCCAAGTTTAGAACAATTACAAGGAAATTAAATTGCAGGAAAAGTAAATTCAAGGTCACAGTAGCTTAAATGTAAATTGCAGAAGAACACAAGTGCAGGAAATTAAATTGGGAGCAATGAGATGCAACAAAGAGACATAGATCATTTCTCAAGTCTCAAAGTGAAACTAACAATTTCAATGAAACATTAAAAACAGAAGGAAAGCCAAGAGCTCAATTGCTCACTTGATCAAGACAGAAACAAAATTTAACCCAATTGTGAAATTCAGAAAAGAAATTCAAGATCTCAGGGAATCAATGAGACTAGAGAACAAGTCTAGATCTCAAACCCTTCCTTGATTAATTCAGAGAACAATTTGCAGAAGAAAAAGAAGATGAAAGAAATAAATGAAAACTCAGATTCAATTCTCAATTTTCTGAAATTATGCAGAAGAAGAACAAGAGATTTCAGATCAAGTGAAACAGAATTCCTTCAATTCTTGATCCAAAATTCAACAGAAATGAAAACTAAGAGAGAGAACTCTCAATTCCTAATGCTCCCTAGTGGAGCTAGCCTTTTTCTAATGGAGCTCTCCTTTTTGAAATGAGAGTGATGCCTTTATATAGGCTTTTTACAAAATGAAAATAAAATGAAATTGAAATTAAAAACAAATTCACAAAATGAAATTCCTAATCTAGCTTCTCTGTGTGCCTTTGAGTCATGTTGAGTGGGCTTTGCTTGATTTGGATTTGAGGGAGAATGGGTCTTGGATGGCCTTGATTTAATTTGGTGAGGAATTGATTTTATATGAAATTGAACTTTTGGCCCATGATTATTTGCTCCCAGGAGGCTGCCCTGCCCTTGTGGAGGGCAGAGCAGGAAATGGTGCATGCGGCTTCATTGCGTGCGTGCTTGGTGTGTGTGATGCGTCAGGATGCTGCCCTGCCCTTGTGAAGGGCAGGGCAGAGTTGCCATGGTGCGCCAAGTGCTTCCCGTGCGTGCTTGGTGCTGGCCGTGCCAAGTTGTGTGCGCGCCTAAGCTCCTTGCCTTTACTTCCTTGAAGGTCTTGTGTTCGAACCTTGGTGAAAGCACTTGAGGAGCAATTTTTCCTTGATTTTCCATGAAGAGAGCACGACATTGCCCTGCTCTCCAAGAGGGCAGAGCAGAAAAATGAGCGCTACTTTGCTTTGGGGTGAGGCTCCAGCTTCGAACCTTGGTGGAAGCATATTGGTTTATTTTCGCTTATTTTTGGCCCTTAAAGATGCCTTTCATTCATGCCTCTATTTTACGCCAAATATGGATTGCTATATATCGTTGGAAATCTCTGAATGTCAGCTTTCCAACGCAACTGGAACCACATCAATTGGACGTTTGTAGCTCAAGTTATAGCCCTTTGAAGGAGGCATGGTCATGCTGTGAGCGCCCAGATTTTACCTTAGCGAAAATTCTTGCTTCCAACCTCATTTTGCATCACGATTCTGCCCTGCCCTTGGCAAGAGCAGGGCAGTGTGTGCTGATTGCCTATTTTTCTTTAATTTGGTCATGGACCACGCTTTTAAAAGCGTGGCCTAAGACTCCAAAGTGTGCTCCAACTTCAAAGTGTGTTCCATAGCTCTTTTTTCTCCTTTTTTTGTGCTTCTTTGCTTCTTTTTCTTCTTATTTCCTACAAGATTTATAAAATTAAAAGATCAAGGAAATATATGAATTAAGTATAAAAGCATTCAATATTTAAGCACAAATCATCAATTTCTTGTATGAAAAAGCATAGAAAAATAGGTATATGATGACATGTCATCACAACACCAAACTTAAATCTTGCTTGTCCCCAAGCAAGAAAAGAATCATGCAATAAAGATTGACAATCCAAGGTAAGAAGAATAGCAACTCAATGTTCATGGTAAGCTAGTTTTCTAAGCATGCTACAATCACAAAAGAAATGTAAATGATTAATGCTTCTATCTAGCTCAATTTATGAAATCTCTTCCTTATAATTTTTCCTTGAAACAAGCATTTGATTTTTTTTTTAGCTCCTCCTTTTGGGTGCTTTGCCCCATGAGTTGATAACAAAGCTACGACTTCTAAATGCTTTGTTTTCAAGTATTACCACTTGATACATAAGCACCACAAGCATTTAATTAGAGGACTTCATTAAGCTCATTTTTCTTTTCTTTTCTTGACTCTCTAATCATTGATGCTCAGAGCCTTGAGCTTTGAGGGAGTGCTTTTGCACTTGAGCCTAGCCTTGACTTCTAAGTGTTTTGTTTTCAAGCATTTGGCTTGATACATAAACACCACAAGCACTTAGCAAATAAATTGCCATTGGTACCCAGAGCCTTCAGCTTTCTCATTCTTTCCCTTTTTCTTTTCTTGCTTTAATTGTATTTGCTTCTTCAAGGTTTTCATGATTTCAAAAGATTTCACAAAATGTACTAGATGAAAAACTTCAATTAAATAAAATCCAATGCAATTGAGCAACAATCAATCATACTAGCTTTCCAATACTTGTATGCACATGCTAAATTCTTCTTTAATTCCTTGTTTGTTTATGATCATGATGCTTTATTGCTTTTGAACTCACAAAATTCAAGTTGGTAGTTATAATGCCACAGTAACATAATACAAATCAAGATTCAAACTATGCTTTATTCATACACACATGTAAACAGAGAAGATAATAAGACAATCATGCAATTTAAGTACTGGAAACAAATTAGAAGAAAAGGAACTCTACAACCTTGTAGTTCATCTTCATTATTGTTGTCTACCCATTATAAAGTATACAATGATAACTAGCAGTCTACCCAATACAATGATAACTCTTTATGCTTTCTCTATGTTTATGTCTTTATTACATGATAATTAGTGTTTAGAGTCTATGTCTTAAAGCTATAAATGTTCCATGAATCTAGCACCTTTCTTAAATGAAAAATGTTTCTATTTGTAAAAGTACAAGAAGTACATGAATTTCGAATCCTATCTTGAAAATAGTTTAATTATTTTGATGTGGTGGCAATACTTTTTGTTTTATGAATGAATGCTTGAACAGTGCATATTTTTGATAGTGAAGTTTATGAATGTTAAAATTGTTGGCTTTTGAAAGAATAATGAAAAAAGAGAAATGTTATTGATAATCTGAAAAATCATAAAATTGATTCTTGAAGCAAGAAAAAGCAGTGAAAAACACAAAGCTTGCGAAAAAAAAGGCAAAAAAAATAAAGAAAAAGAAAGAAAAAAAGCAAGAAGAAAAAGCCAGTAACCCTTTAAACTAAAAAACAAGGGTAAAAAGGATCCAAGGCTTTGAGCATTAATGGATAGGAGGGCCCAAAGGAATAAAACCCTGGCCTAAGCGGCTAAAGCAAGATGTCCCTAACCATGTGCTTGTGTCATGAAGCTCCAAGTGAAAAGCTTGAGACTGAGTGGTTAAAGTCATGATCCAATGCAAAAGAGTGTGCTTAAGAACTCTGGGCACCTCTAACTGGGGACTCTAGCAAAGTTGAGTCACAATCTGAAAAGGTTCACCCAGTTATGTGTCCGTGGCATTTATGTATCCGGTGGTAATATTGGAAGACAAAATGCTTAGGGTCACGGCCAAGACTCATAAAGTATCTGTGTTCAAGAATCAACATGCTAAACCAGGAGAATCAATAACACTATCTGAATTCTGAGTTCCTATGGATGCCAATCATTTTAAATTTCAAAGGATAAAGTGAGATGCCAAAACTGTTCAGAAGCAAAAAGCTACTAGTCCCGCTCATCTAATTGGAACTAAGCTTCATTGATATTTTGAAATTTATTGTACTTTCTCTTCTTTTTATCCTATTTTGTTTTCAGTTGCTTGGGGACAAGCAACAATTTAAGTTTGGTGTTGTGATGAGCGGATAATTTATACGCTTTTTGGCATTGTTTTTACATAGTTTTTAGTATGTTTTAGTTACTTTTTATTATATTTTTATTAGTTTTTATGCAAAAATCACATTTCTGGACTTTACTATGAGTTTATGTATTTTTCTGTAATTTCGGGTATTTTCTGGCTGAAATTGAGGGACCTGAGCAAAAGTCTGATTTAGAGGCTGAGAAAGGACTGCAGATGCTGTTGGATTCTGACCCTCCTGAACTCGAAGTAGATTTTCTGGAGCTACAGAAGCCAAATTGGAGTGCTCTCAATTGCATTGGAAAGTAGACATCTTGGGCTTTCCAGCAATGTTTAATAGTCCATACTTTGTTAAACGCCCAAAATTGGAGTTAAACGCCCAAACTGACATCCAAGCTGGCGTTTAACTCCAGAAAAAGTCTATGCACGTGTAAAGCTCAATGCTTAGCCCAAGCACACACCAAGTGGGCCCTGGAAGTGGATTTCTGCACTATCTACACTTAGTTACTTATTTTCTGTAAACCTTAGTAACTAGTTTAGTATAAATAGCACCTTTTACTATTGTATTGGGAGCTTTTTTGATCACTTTAGAACATTTTGCACATTTTGGGAGGCTGGCCATTCGGCCATGCCTAGACCTTTTTCTCTTATGTATTTTCCAACGGTGGAGTTTCTATACCTCATAGATTAAGGTGCGGAGCTCTGCTTTTCTTCATGAATTAATGCAAGTACTATTGTTTCTCTTCCAATTCACGCTTACTTCTTCTCTAAGATATACTCTCGTACTTAATTCAGTTAAGTCAGAATGAAGGGGTGACCTGTGACAATCACCCACTATCTTCGTTACTCGCTTAGCCAAGATCCACGTGCCTGACAACCACAAGCGGTCTACATGATGTTTGACGTAGTCATAGGATAATAGCCGGAGTATAGTCTCTTGGGTGTCTGATCCACGGACCGAGTCCGTAAGGTTAGAACCTTTGGGGTATAGGCTAGAACCAGTTGGCAGCATTCCTGAGTTCTGGAAACTCTAAACCATGTCTGTGGTATTTCGAGTAGGATCTGGGATGGGATGACTATGACAAACTTCAAACTCACAAATGTTGGGCGCAATGACAGTGTGCAAAAGGATAGAGAGATCCTATTCCGACACAAGTGAGAACCGACAGATGATTAGCCGTGCGGTAGCTATGCCTGGTATTTTTCATCCGAGACGAGAAATTCGACAGTTGATTAGCCGTACAGAAACCGTAACTGGACCATTTTCCTTGAGAGGATCATACAGCTTGCCATGGAAGGGAACATGCAAGATTGGATGAAGACAATAGGAAAGCAGAGGTTCAGAAGCAACAAAGCATCTCCAAACGCTTATCTGAAATTCCCACCAATGAATTACATAAGTATCTTTATTTTAATTTGTGTTTTATTTATCTTTCAATTATCAAAACTCATAACCAATTGAATTCGCCTGACTAAGATTTCCAAAATGACCATAGCTTGCTTCAAGCCGGCAATCTCCGTGGGATCGACCCTTACTCGCGTAAGGTTTTATTACTTGGATGACCTAGTGCACTTGCTGGTTAGTTGTACCGGAGTTGTGAAAAGTGTGAATCACAATTTCGTGCACCAATCTTCCACCACACCATGTGGAAATTTAAATGTTCTGTCAGCCAATTGAAGTGCCATTCTTGTTAGCTTGGCCTCTTCTATTCTCATTCTTTTCATCATGGCCAAAGACATGAGGTTTATGCTGGCTCCGAGATCACATAGTGCCTTCTCAATGTTTATGTTCCCAATGATACAGGGGATTTGGAAGCTCCCAAGGTCTTTTAATTTCTGAGGGAGCTTCCTTTGTATTATAGCACTACACTCTTCTGTATGTACTACAGTTTCTTTTTCACCCCAGTTTTTCTTCCTTGTCATGAGTTCCTTTAATAACTTGGCATAGATCGGCATTTGCTCTAGTGCCTCCGCGAAGGGTATGTTGATCTGGAGCTTCTTGAAGAATTCTAGGAATCTAGAGAACTGGCTGTCTTTCCCATCCTTCCTCAGCCTTTGTGGATAGGGTGCTTGTGGCACATAGGGCTTCAGAACTGGCTTTGGTGAGGATGGTGTAGAGGTCTTTTCTTCCTCCTTGATTTCAGGTTCCTTTGCAGCTTCTTTTTCTTGGTGGCCTTGACTTGGGTGTGTTTCTTCTACAACTTTTCTACTTCTTAGTGTTATGGCATTGCACTCCCCCTTGGGTTAGCCATGGTGTCACTAGGAAAAGTATGTGTGGACATAGGTATTTGCTTAGACAAGCTCCCTACTTGTGCCTCTAATTTTGAAATTGCTGCCCCTTGATTCTTTATATTGGACATGAACTTTTCGTGGTTAGCATCTATCTTTCTGTCAGCTTGTAGCTGTCTTTCTAGAATAGTAGAGATAGTTCCGGTTAGTTGTGTTGACAATTATGCTATGGCTGCCTCCAATTTTGAGAAACTGTTGCTGGTTTCACATGGTTGCATGGTGGGGTTGATGTATCTTGGTGGTGGCTATTGTGTGTTTGCTGTGTAGCATGATATGATGTATTTTGTTATGGTAGGGTCTGTTGTTGCTTGATTGGTGGTTGTTGTGATGATTGGAGTGGTATGTTTTGTGGTCTTGTTCGTTTTCCCACCCAAAATTTGGGTGGTTCTTTCAACCTTGGTTGTATGTTTTAGAATTTGGATCATATGGTGGTCTAGATGGGTTGTTCACATAATTTGCTTGCTCCCATTCACATTCAGCTTCTGGTACATCTTCTTCTTGAAGTGGTGCCTGAACTTGGACATCTGAGACTTGGCTTGCCTCCACCTTCTTTGTTAAGGCTGCTAATTATGCTGCAATTGCCTTGTTTTATGCTAACAAGGCATCCATAGAGTTGTGTTCTAGCACTCCTCTCTTTTGAGCTCTTTTTGAAGCATAGAAGTACTCATTTTCAGCTACAGTCTCAATAACATCTATGGCCTCTTAAATAGTTTTCTTTTTGTTGAGTGAACCCCCTGAAGAGTGGTCCGCAGCTTTCTTTGCTTCATATGATAGCCCTTTATAGAAGATGTGTAGTTGAACCCATTCGTTGAACATGTCCGGAGGACATTTCCTTGTCAAGTCTTTGAACCTCTCCCAGGCCTCATAAAGTGTTTCACCATCTTGCTGCCTGAAGGTTTGCAACTCAATTCTCAACCTATTGACCCTCTGTCGAGGGTAGAATCTTGCTAGAAACTTGTTCACAACTTTATCCCAAGTGGTCAAGCTCTCCTTGGGGAATGCTTCCAACCACTTTGCTGCCTTATCTCTGAGTGAGAAAGGAAACAAGAGTAGCTTGTAGGTGTCAGGGTGTACACCATTGGATGTTACAGTGTCGCATATCCTCAAGAATGTAGTGAGATGTTGGTTTGGGTCCTCCTGGGCACCCCCTTCATATGAACAATTATTTTGAACAAGTGTGAGGAGTTAAGGTTTCAACTCAAAGTTGTTAGCATGGATTGTTGGCTTCAGAATGCTGCTGCCACAGTTTCCTGAATTTGGGTTGATGTAGGAGCCTAAGACTCTCCTCTTTTGCCCAACATGATTGCCAGCTTCCTCTCCAATATGGTTATGTGCCTCTTCCTCCATAGTAGTTCTCAGATCTTCCTCCACTAATTCCTCTCCAATTATGCCTTTGCCTCTTGCTTCCCTCCTTAATCTAAGGAAGGTCCTCTCAAGTTCACTATCGAAGGAGGATGAAGTTTCTCCCCTTCTACCTGTCATACATTCAACAAATAGCCAGCAGAGGATAGGTGAAGTAAAAACTCTCATTGAGATTAGTGGATAGCTTGGTTGATGCAATTGATCAAACAGTTAATAGGGTAGTAATGGAAATATGAATAATGAGTAACTAAAATGACTAAAGCGAAAGCAAAACAAAATAAGAAAGACGAGAAAAGAAACTGAAAAGAAAATAACAAGGTAATTAAAATGCTTAATCTAGCTCTCTAATCAATTTAGTAATTGTCAAATTCAAACCAATCCCCGGCAACGGCGCCATAAAACTTGATGACCGAAATTCACACCCCACAAAATTTTTTATTATGAATCCGTTCTTTTGGCAAGCGCACCAAAATTATCATCAAATAAGAACCCACAGTGGAGTGGGATCGTATCCACAGAGATTGGTAGAACTGAGCAATTTTAATCAATTTGTAAATTAGTCAAGCTGAGCAATATAGAGTATGATGGCAGAATTGTAAATGAACAGGAAACTAAATGATTCAAAAGTAAAGAGAAGCAGTAAAATGCATAAAAGGAAATGACACTAATGTAAAGTGCAGAAACATAAAGGACTTAATTGTAAATGGGAATGGGGATCGACAGAATCGTAAGAATAGGGGGATTCATTGAGATTGGGAGATGTTATTCTCTTTGGATTAAATCTAGCTCATCTTATCTTCAATCATGCAACTCATTGACCTCTTGGCAATCATGATTGATTGAGCCCCAATCCCTTGGTGACTCAATCTCTCAAATCTTGATCAATAGCCAATTCCTTGGTCTAATTGCTCATGAGAAGAGATGAAGAATGGTCCCTGATTATACCACACATCCTTGTAGATCCAGACTAGAGGGTGGATTATATGTCACCATATCCAATCACCAAAACCCAGATCTACTCATATGTGAGAAGGGATTTCAAGCATGGTTCCATGTTTCCTTTTCCAAGGTTCTCATGAAACCCATTTTGTATTCAACCTCTTTCCCAAGATGATTGAGCACTAGCATTAAAATAAAATTCCTTCTAGTAAATCAAAGAGATGATGAAGAGAAGATGAAATTCATTATGATTAATCCATTAAGTACAACAGAGCTCCATCTCTCAATGAAAGGGAAGTTAGCTACTCATAGCTTAGAGAAAAGTACAAGAGACGGAAGAGATGATAAGTAAATCTAACTATTCCTTTAACAAAACTACTACGCAACTCCAATAACAATAACCCCTTTCTCAGTACTTCTAGGGGTTATTTATACTACTCCTACTATTAGAATTAAAAAAAACAAAAAGAAAAGAAAATTACAATTGGAGGAAAAAAGAAAACTCAACAAACGTGACCTCCAGTGGCTAGCTTGTGACTGGCGCTTCAGTGGCGTGCCACGCCCAGCTCCAATTTTGGCTTGGCGCGCCACGCCCAACTCTTCAAGTGGCACGCCCCTAACATTGGCATCCCTGGCGTGCCACACCTTCGACCTCAAGTGGGATGCCCAGGGTTCCTTAAGCACTTGTGTAGCCTGGCGTGCCACGCCTTCGAGCTCAAGTGGCACGCCCATGCCTTCTTCTTCTTCTCATTGTTTCTGAAAAGTTGAACTAGCGTGGCACGCTCATCTGTGTGCTTGGTTCCTTCGTTGGCATGCCACGCCCAGAACTTAAGTGGCATGCCCATGTCTTCTTCTTGTTGATTGGTGACGCTGGTGTGCCGCGCCTAAGACACAAGTGGCATACCCAAGTGAGAGATGATAGCTGGCATACCACGCCTTCGACACCAAGTGGCACGCCCATATGGTTGGCCTCCTATCTCTCTTTCTGGAAAATATAACTGGCGTGCCACGCCCAGGGTCTGGCGTGCCACGCCCATAGTTCCTCTTTGTTCCAGTAGTTGGCGTGCCACGGCCAGCATTCAAGTGGCACGCCCAGATAAACAATGAGAGTTGGCGTGCCATGCCTTGGTACTCAAGTGACACGCCTAAGTGAAGATGAGAGCTTGGCGTGCCACGCCTTCGATCTCAAGTGGCACGCCCAACTTGACTTTGCCTTCTTTAGTCATTGGCGTGCCATGCCTGGGTATTGAAGTGGCACGCCCATGTGCTTGGACCTTCAACCTCGTCTCTGGAAGCTTGTACTGGCGTGCCACGCCATAATGCTCAATTGGCACGCCCACTTTAAGATGGCCCTCTTTAAGTTTGGCGTGCCACGCCTGGGTCCTCAAGTGGCACACCCAAGTGATAATGAGAGCTTGGCGTGCCACGCCTTCGATACCAAGTGGCAGGCCTAAGTGCTTGGACCTTTGGATTGGTGAACTGGTGTGCCACGCCCCATGGTTTAAGTAGCACGCCCAAAATAAAAAATGGTCTTGGCATGCCACGCCCTTGTTGTGGCCTTCATCATTGCTCTTTGGAAAATTGTACTAGTGTGCCACGCCTAGGTCCTGGCGTGGCACGCCCATGTGAAAGACTCAATCATGCTTCTCTTGAATTCAACACTGGCGTGCCACGCCCATGTATGTTCATGGCATTTACTCTAAGTGGCACACCAGTTTCACATGCTCAGTTCTATTTTGTTGTTTTCTTCCCTTTTTATTGCTCTTTTCACCTGAAATTCAGCACAAACACATTTCATACCATAATATTCATCAATTAGTTCATGAATTACAATGATCAAATGAGATTATGCTCTTTTATGGCCCTTTTTAGACAAAAAAATGGTAGATGATGCAAGTCATCAGTGCTCAACCACAAGAAGGCATGGCTCGGATGAGATAGCCGTAATGGTTTTTGCTTTCCCTTTCTCTTTGGGGGAAAAGCAAAAGAATGGTTTTACATCCAATATAATGAAGTGATAACTAATTGGGATTTGTTGCGCAAGGAGTTCCCTAAGAAGTTCTTTCCTCCTCAAAAGACGGATCATTTGAGAAAAGAAATCTCATGCATCATTGATGAGCGGATATTTTATACGCTTTTTGACATCATTTTCATATAGTTTTTCGTACGTCTGTTTAAGTTTTATTAAGTTTTCATAGGTTTTAGTGCAAAATTTACATTTTTGGATCCTACTTTGAGTTTGTGTGATTTTATGCAATTTCAGATATTTTCTAGCTGAAATTGAGGAGGTGGAGCAAAAGTCTGATTCAGAGGCAGAGAAAGCACTGCAGATGCTGTCAAGATCTGACCTCCTTGCACACGAAAGAGCTTTACATGAGCTACAGACGTCCAAATGGAGCGTTCTCAGTGGCTATGGAAAGCTAACATCCAGGACTTTCTAGTAATATATAATAGTTTATACTCTGCTTCAAAATTAAAGGCCCAAAACTGGCATTTAACGCCAGCTTCAAGCCCTATTCTTGCTTCCAATGCCCAAGGGAGAAGAAACCAGCGTCCAACACCCAAAAAGGACCCCCTAGCCAACGTTCAACACCCTAGAGGCCTCCTAGCACATGGATCTTAATCAAGCTCACCCCAAACACTCACCAAGTGGGCCCTAAATGTGGATTTTAGCACTAAAAGACTGTTTTACCCTTCTTATGTAATCCATGGTCATTAGTTTAGTATTTATTTTAGAACATTAACACTTATTAGAGACTTCTAGCAAATTTTTGAATTCCACATTGTATTTTCTATCATTATGAGTCTCTAAACCTCCTAGGTTGAGGGGAGGAGCTCTGCTGAGTTTTATGGATTAATAAAGTATTATTATTTTATTTACAATCCATGTTTGATTCTGTATTCTAAAATGTATCTTCGTTCTTCATACTTATAAATGCGTTGAACCGGCACAAGGTTATCTCATTCTACATGGGTTCAAAGTGAGTCATTCATCAGACAATGATGAACCACTTGCTTGATTATACATCTCTTAGACAGCTAATCCACGACTTCGTTGGGGACTTCTTGAGACACCAGTTTAGCTGACGTATGGAGAGATTAGAGTCTTTGTGGTAGAGGCAAGAACCAAAGGTGCAACATTCTTTGATCCGTAAGATTTGACCTTGTTTGTGGCATTTTGAGTAGGATCACTAAGGGGAATGGACTGCAAGAGCTTCACCCTCAACGAGACTGAATCCGCACTAACCTTGGGGTTTAGATCTGGAGGAGCAATGGCGACCTCTCAAGAAAGGCGTTGATCACATATAGCCTGCGATCAAAGAAATTATTTACAGTTGGAGGAGACAGTAAAACAGAATTGATCCAGAAGAATAAAGCATCTTCGAAGCCTTAACCATCTTCTTATCATTGCTTTCACCATCAATTGAGTAACGTTTTCTTTATTTTTCTTTTATGCGCTTTAAACAACCAACCAACTTTTCCATCCGCCTAACTAAGATCTACAAGATAACCATAGCTTGCTTCAAATCACAATCTGATGGTGTTTTTGCGGAAAACAAATTTCCAACACACAAATCCAACCGGCAAGTGTACCGGGTCGCATCAAGTAGTAATAACTCACAAGAGTGAGGTCGATCCCTGGTGCACGAAATTGTGATCAATACTTTTACACAGAACAATCCCCGGCAATGGCTCCAAAGACTTGGTGCTCAATACCATGGCATAAACACAACTTCGCACAACTAACCAGCAAGTGCACTGGGTCGTCCAAGTAATAAACCTTACGCGAGTAAGGGTCGATCCCACGGAGATTGGTGGTATGAAGCAAGCTATGGTCATCTTGTAAATCTCAGTCAGGCAGACTCAAATGGGTATAGTGATAAACGAATAAAGCATAAAGATAAAGATAGAGATACTTATGTATATCATTGGTGAGAGCTTCAGATAAGCGTATGAAGATGCCTTCCCTTCCGTCTCTCTGCTTTCTTACTGTCTTCATCCAATCCTTCCTACTCCTTTCCATGGCAAGCTTATGCAAGGGTTTCACCATTGTCAGTGGCTACCTCCCATCCTCTCATTGGAAATGTTCAACGCACCCTGTCACGGCACGGCTATCCATCTGTCGGTTCTCAATCAGGCCGGAATAGAATCCAGTGATTCTTTTGCGTCTGTCACTAACGCCCCGCCTTCAGGAGTTTGAAGCACGTCACAGTCATTCAATCATTGAATCCTACTCAGAATACCACAGACAAGGTTAGACCTTCCGGATTCTCTTGAATGCCGCCATCAGTTCTCGCCTATACCACGAAGACTCCGGTTAAAGAATCCAAGAGATATTCACTAGAGCTTTAATTGCTTGTAGAACAAGAGTGGTTGTCAGTCACTTTGTTCATGAGTGAGAATGATGATGAGTGTCACGGATCATCACCTTCATCAAGTTGAAGAACAAGTGATATCTTGGACAAAGAACAAGCGGAATTGAATAGAAGAACAATAGTAATTGCATTAATACTCGAGGTACAGCAGAGCTCCACACCTTAATCTATGGTGTGTAGAAACTCCACCGTTGAAAATACATAAGAACAAGGTCTAGGCATGGCCGAATGGCCAGCCTCCCAAATGATCTAAGATAGCATGAAACTCAAAGATAGCTACCAAGATCTGATCTAAGAACTAGATGTCCAAAGATGATCAAAGGATCAAAAACAATCCAAAGATGAAAAATACAATGGTAAAAGGTCCTATATATAGAGAACTAGTAGCCTAGGGTGTACAGAGATGAGTAAATGACATAAAAATCCACTTCCGGGCCCACTTGGTGTGTGCTTGGGCTGAGCAATGAAGCATTTTCGTGTAGAGACTCTTTTTGGAGTTAAACGCCAGCTTTAGTGCCAGTTTGGGCGTTTAACTCCCATTTAGGTGCCAGTTCCGGCGTTTAACGCTGGAATTTCTGTAGGTGACTTTGAACGCCGGTTTGGGCCATCAAATCTTGGGCAAAGTATGAACTATCATATATTGCTGGAAAGCCCAGGATGTCTACTTTCTAACACCGTTGAGAGCGCGCCAATTGGGCTTCTGTAGCTCCAGAAAATCCACTTCGAGTGCAGGGAGGTCAGAATCCAACAGCATCTGCAGTCCTTTTGAGTCTCTGAATCAGATTTTTGCTCAGATCCCTCAATTTCAGCCAGAAAATACCTGAAATCACAGAAAAACACACAAACTCATAGTAAAGTCCAGAAAAGTGAATTTTAACTAAAAACTAATAAAAATATAATAAAAACTAACTAAAAGATACTAGAAACATACTAAAAACAATGCCAAAAAGCGTACAAATTATCCGCTCATCAATCCCACAGGGATTGATGGATCAAGCCACTTTAGTAGGTGATTAGTTTAGTCAAGCTAACATTGAGTGATTGGGTGAAATTGATGCTGCAGAATGTAAAATTGCAGGGAAATTAAAATTGCAGAATGTAAATGGGCAGAAACTTAAAGAGCAAGCAATATAAATTGCAGGAACTTAAATAACAAGAAATGTAAATTGCATTAAATGTAAAGGGAGTGGGAGCAGGGAATTTAAATGAAAGCAGTAGATCAAGCAACTGGAAATTTAAATTGCAGGAAGAATAAAAGGATTTTGGGAGCTGGGATTCAAGAAATCAAACAAGAAATTGTAAATGGCAATCAAACAGAGAAGTAAAAGATGCTGTAACTTACAACCGATCTCAAACAGAAAGCAGAATTGCTTGAAGAAGCAAACAGAAATTAAATTCAACTCAATTGCAAAATCAAAGAGACTAGAAAACAAGTCTAGATCTCAATTCCTTCCTTGATCAAAGTAGAAAATAATCAGCAGAAAAGAAGTAAATCAAACAGCAAGTGAAATGTAAATCCAATTCTCAATTATGCAGAAGAAGAACAAGAGAAGTTGTAGATGGAGAATGAAAACAGAATTCCTTCCAATCTCAATCTAAAATTTCAAAACAAAGAGAAAAACTAAAGAGAGAGCTCTCTACTACTCCTAATGCTCCCTAGTGGAGCTAGCCCTTTTTTAGTGAAATGAAACCAATACCTTTATATAGGCTTTTACAAAATGAAAACGAAAAATGAAAACAAAATTAAATTTCAAAATGAAAAATTCTAATCTAACTGGTCCTTGTGCCTTTGAGTAGTGTCAATTGGGCTTTGCTTGCTTTGGAGTGGAATTGGGTTGAAGATGGATCCGGATGGCCTTAGTCTTGAGAAGAAATCCGCTTGCAATTTGGACCTTAGGGTATTTACGTTTGAGTCAACATTTAAGGTAAACGTTGACTCAAACATCTTCGTGTGTGGCATTATGCAGAAGGCCATTTGCTGTCATCCACGTTTGAGTTCACGTTTGAGGTCAAACGTGAGCTCAAACGTGGCTCCTCCCAGGTAAGATTTTGGCCAACGTTTGACCTCACGTTTGAGGCAAACGTTGGCTCAAACGTTGAGCCTATAATGCAACAAACAGGGGTACTCTTCCAAGGTATTTAGGTGCCAACGTTTGACCTCACGTTTGAGGCAAACGTTGGTGCAAACGTTGCCTTCCCTTGAGTGGTGTTCAAGCACCAGCGTTTGACCTCACGTTTGAGGCAAACGCTGGCGCAAACGTTGGCCCTCCCCTGAGTGATCTTCCTTGCTTGTGAATGCCCATGAATGCTAATGCTCATTCATTTATTCATTGGTCAATTAATAATCATGTATGCATTCATTAATTAATGCCAATGCATTACGTAGCATTCATTCTTCAATGATCAAATGCTTTATACATGCATTAAGTTTAATTAGCAATGCCAATTAATGAACGTAATGCCATGATTCTTGAATGCATGCATACATTATATTATTACATTTAATTAGTAATGCCAATTACTTAACATAGTATTCATTTAGTTTATTCATTTGGCATTATTAATTAAATGTTTCATGCAACATTTCATTCATTCGGCCATTTATACTTAAATGCATGCATAAGCATTAATGTATGTGTATGAGGCCAAGGTTTCATGGTCATGGGTCACGCTTTTAAAAGCGTGGCCTAAGACTTCAAAGTGTGCTCCAACTTCAAAGTGTGCTCAAAATTCTTCTTTTTTTCTTTTTAGCTTAATTTGTGCTATTTTACTTATTTTTCTTCTTATTTCCTACAAAATTTATAAAATCAAAAGATCAAGGAAATATACAATTTAAGCATAAAAGAATACAATATTTAAGCACTAATTATCAATTACTTGTATGAAAAAAGCATAGAAAAACATGACATGGTGACATGTCATCACAATCCTCGTGGGATCGATCCTGACTCACTCAGGTATTACTTGGATGACCTAGTGCATTTGCTGGTTCTGTTGTGCGAAGTTTAATTCCGCGTACCAAGTTTTTGGCATTGTTGCTGGGGATTGTTTGAGTTTGGACAACTAACGGATTATCTTGTTGCTTAGATTAAGTATTGTCTTTAATTTTTTTAAGTCTTTTATTTTCTTTTTTCAAAAAAAAAATCAAAAATCTTTTCTTTCTCTATTAATCTTTATCTTTTGTTTGAGGCTTTTGTTCTTGTTCTTGTTGGAGTTCGAATTCCTTGAGTCTTTTTTTCCAAAAATTTTCAAAAATAGTGTCTTTTGTTTGAATCTTATGTCAATCTTTAAGTTTGGTGTCTTCTTGTGTCTTTTCTTTTAAAAGTTTTTGAAATTGGTATTTTTGGTTTTCAAAATTTTTAAGTTTGGTGTCCTTTGCATGTTCTTGTTTTCTTTGAATTCTTTAAGTTTTGTTCTTAGTGTTCTTCTTGATCTTCAAAGTGTTCTTGTTTTTCTTCTTCTTTTGATCTTAAAATTTTTAAGTTTGGTGTCTCTTTGTGTTTTTCTTTGCAATTTTTGAATTCTAGGTGTCTTAGATCTAAAAATGTTAAGTTTAGTTTCTTTTTGTTGTTTTTCTCTTTCTTCCTTAAATTCAAAAATAAAAAAAATTAAATATCTTTTCTATCTTTTTACTTTAATTTTCAAAAATCATAAAAAAATTCAAATTTTAATTTCAAAATTATTATCTTATCTTATCTTAGTTTTAAATTTCAAAATTCAAATCTTTTCAAATTCTTATCTTATCTTTTCTAATTTCAATTTTCAAAATTAAATCCTTTTCAAATCTTCTCAATTTCTATCTTATCTTTTCTAATTTTAAATTTTAAATTCAAATCTTTTTCTAATCTTCTATCTTATCTTAATTTCAATTCTTTCTTAATTAGTTACTTGTTTTCTCTTTCTTCTTTTTCAAAACTTCCTATCTAATTCTTCTCTTCTAATTTTCAAAAATATCTTCTCTATTTCTCTCTCTTCTTTTTCGAAAATTCATTATTTAATTTTCAAATCTTATTAGTTAATTAGTTTTATTTTCGAATTTAATTAATAAATAAAAATTAAAACAAAAATATTTTATCTTTTTACTTATAATTTTCGAATTTTTCTCTCCTCATGGCCGAATTCTTTCTCTCTTTTCTCTATCTTCATTCTTCTTTTCTTTCTTCTTCACGTCTCAGAGGGAGTCCTCTGTTCTTGAATATAGAGCTCTCATTCTTCTTCTTTCTTGTCTTTTTTTTTTATGTTTTCTGACTAGGAACAGAGATAAAGAGCTTCTCTTTAAACCTGATCCTGAACTTGAGAAAACTCTAAGGAGGCGCTTACAACAAGCTAAAGTACAACACTCAAGAAGAAACCTCTCAGAAAATTTTGAACAAGAAGCTGAAGACATGGTAGACAATGCTAACAATGGAGATGCAAGAAAGGTTCTTGGTGACTACACTATACCAACCTCTGATTTCTATGGAAGAAGTATCTCCATACTTTCCATTAGAGCTAACAACTTTGAGCTTAAGTCTCAGTTAGTCTCTCTTCTGCAACAGAATTGCAAGTTTTATGGACTTCCACTGGAAGATCCACAGCAATTCTTGACAGAATTCTTACAAATCTGTGACACTGTCAAGACCAATGGAGTAGATTCTGAGGTCTAGAGACTTATGCTCTTTCCCTTTGCTGTTAGAGATAAAGCTAAAATATGGTTGGATTCTCAACCTAAAGAAAGCTTAGACTCTTGGAAAAAGTTGGTCAATGCTTTCTTGGCCAAGTTTTTTCCTCCTCAAAAGATGAGCAAAATTAGAGTGAAAGTTCAAACATTCACACAAAGAGAAGGTGAATCCCTCTATGAAGCATGGGAGAGATACAAGCAACTGATCAGGAGATGTCCTCCTGACATGCTCTCAGAATGGTCTATCTTAGGTATCTTCAATGATGGTCTATCTGAGATGTCCAAAATGTCATTGGACAGCTCTGCAGGTGGATCACTCCACTTGAAGAAAATGCCTGCAGAAGCAAGAGAACTCATTGAGATAGTTGCAAACAACCAATTCATGTACACTTCTGAAAGAAACCCTGTGAACAATGGGGTCCCTCAAAAGAAATGAGTTCTTGAAGTTGACACTCTGAATGTCATGTTGGCTCAGAACAAGATCTTAACCCAACAGGTCAATATGATCTCTCGGCGTTTGACTGGAATGCAGTTGCAACTGGCAGCACTCAAGAAGTTTCCTCTGAAGTATAAGCTTATGATCCTGACCAACCCACCATGGAAGAGGTGAATTACATGGGAGAACCATATGGAAACACTTACAATCTCTCATAGAGGAACCATCCTAACCTTTCATGGAAGGATCAACAGAAGCCTCAGCAAGGCTTCAATAATAATCAAGGTGGAAGAACCCAGAATAGGTTCAACAACAGGCCACCATTCCCATCTTGTCAAGGGAATATGGAGACTCCTAAGCAGAGCCTTTTTGGCTTAGTAACTATAGTCTCCAACCTCTCTAAGACCACTCATAACTTCATAACTGAAACAAGGTCATCCACCAGAAATTTGGAGGTATAAGTTGGTCAAATGAGCAAGAGAATCCCTGAGACTCCTCCTGACACTCTTCCTAGTAACACTGAAGTAAACCCAAGAGAAGAGTGCAAGGCCATCACAACCGAGGATGAGGCCGAATCTGGAGAAACTCATATGGCATTGAAGGCCAGTGAGGAAGCCTTCACTAGGCGTTCAACGCCCAAACTGTAAGGGAATCTGGCATTGAACACCAGTAAAGAATATCTTACTGGGAATTCAACTCCCAACTTGGCAAACGAACTGGCGTTGAACGCCAGTGAAGGGATGCATGATGGGCGTTCAACACCCAAAGAACCACCAGAACTGGCGTTGAATGCTACTAATAGCACACCCACCAAGGAAGTCTATATCCAAAAATTAAAGGAAGCCAAGGCTCATGTAGAGACCATAGAGGTTTCCTTGCATGCACTCCTTTAGTGCATATGTTTTGATAAATACTCATCCTCTGATGAGGATGAGGACACTAGGGAAGAGCAAGTTGCTCGGTACCTAGGATCTCTCATAAAACTGAATGCTAAGTTATTTGGTATAAAACCTTTGGAGGAAGAACCTCCAGTGCTCACCAAAGAATTCAATGCTTTGGTACAACAGAAGCTATCTCAGAAGCTTTTGGATCCTGGACGCTTCCTAATTCCTTGCACCATAGGCACCATGACCTTTGAGAAAGCTCTGTATGACCTAAGGTCAAGTATAAACCTCATGCCACTCTCTGTAATGGAGAAGTTGGGAGTCTTTGAGGTACAAGCTACAAATATCTCACTAGAGATGACAGACAAGACAATGAAGAAAGCATATGGCTTAGTAGAGGATGTCCTGGTAAAGGTTGAATACCTGTACATCCCTGTAAACTTTATAATTTTAGATACTAGAGAAGATGAGGATGAATCCATCATCCTTGGAAGAATTTCCTAGCCACTACCAATGCTATCATTGATGTAGCTAAGGGAGAACTGATTTTACAACTAGGAGAGGATCACATCTTGTTCAAGATGCCTTACCCCAACTCTCCCTCTAAAAAAAGAGAGATAACTGTGCAACACTTCGTATTCCGACCATCTCTTTCAATGCAAACCATTACTGATCCCCCAAACACAAATTCTAAGTTTGGTGTTGGACGACCATCAACAAGCACTGGGAACAAAGGTACTAAGAAGAAAGTACTTAAAGGCTGGAGGGATAAGAAAGTCCCCACTAAAGGCCTCTCACCTGGCATGAGAGTTAACTTCACCAAGAAACCAGTCATACCACATACAGTGAGTCGTGTCCTATCTCTAGAGCATATGGAGCTCATTCATGAGAAGACAGGAAGAAAGTTCACTATAAGGGGCAAAATTCTAAGCCCATATCACTCTTCGTAAGGAGCTAACCGTCAAGCTAGTGACGTTAAAGAAGCGCTTGTTGGGAGGCAACCCAACCTTATTTAGTTATTTCTATTTCTTTTAATCCCTTAAAATTTGTATTTTAGTTATTTATTTTGGTTCATGATCATGTGAAGTAGTTAGAATAGAGACAGAAAGGATCAGCAATGAAAATAGAACACTCTGGATAGAGTGTCTTGCTGGCATTGTACGCCAGCCAAAGAGCACTGGCTGGGCATTCGATGCCCAAATTGGCAATTTTTCTGGCGTTGAACGCCAGCCAGAGGTAGAGCCAGGGCGTTCAACGCCCCAATTGACAGCATAGCTGCGTTGAACGCTAGCTAAGAGCATAGTGCTGGGTGTTCAAATGCCCATGTAGAGGGCACGGAATCTGAATTTCCTAGCCTCTCAGGATTATTGGGTCCCACAACATCTTTATCTACCCCACTTCTTCCCTCTTCTTTTTCACATTTCCCCATACAATTTTTCCCATAAACTTTAGCCCAATCACATCCATATCACTTTTCCAAAACCATCATAAATCCCACCAACCCCTACCCACTTCAAAATGAAATTTCCCTCCCATTTACGCCACCCATGACAGAACCCTAACCTAGCCCACTCCTACAAATACCTCTTCTTACTAATCCTTCATACACACACTTCATACACTTTAAAGCCCCCTTGGCAAATTCCTTCTCACCCTCTATCTCCATCTATTTTCTTCTTTTTCTACTCTATTCTTCTCTTTTATTTATTTTTGCTCAAGGACGACCAAAACTTTTAAGTTTGGCATGGGAAAAGCATTGTTGTTTGCTTTCCATTACCACTTATGGCACCCAAGATTGGAGAACCCTCTAGAAAGAGGAAAGGAAAGGCCGTAGGCGCCACTTCTAAATCTTGAGAGATAGAAAAATTCATCATCAAAGCCCACCAAGACCACTTCTATGAAGTAGTGGCAGAGAAGAAGGTGATCCTTGAGGTCCCTTTTAGGTTTAAGAAGAATGAGTATCAGAAAAACCGAAGAGAGATCCGGAGAAGAGGTTGGGAAGTCCTAACCAATCTCATCCAAGAGGTTGGGATCTTAATAGTACAAGAGTTCTGTTCATACCCTGGGTCAAGCTGTCTGACCCGGGATGTTTAGCGACAAGCCGACCGACCTCTTCAGGTCAGACTATCCGATCTCTTCACAAAGAGCTCGGACAAAATGCCACAGAAGCCCAAATAAAGGGCCCGAATAGAGGAACACGACCCAAATCCAAAGGCAGCCCAATCCTATAGAGATAAGGGTAATTCCCTTGAAGATAAGCTAACCTCACCCAAAAGATAAGATAAGATAAGCTAAGATAACTAACTTATCTTATCTAAAAAGGTCACTCCATACCTCTATAAATATACTGGAGCACCCAAGTATAAATCATACTCTGATTCTACTAAAAACCTGCTTAATACCCTTGCTAACTTAAGCATTGGTGCCCCTTGTAGGTACCACCACCCTCCGGTGACAAAGGATCAGCAGTATAGCTAGGAAAACAAGTCAGACACAACAGCTCCGGCCACCATCCACCAGTCATATACGTCAACTCCGACCAGTACAGAAGATCTCGTCCAAGATTGACCTACAGTTTCAGGTAAACCTCGAAATATTAGTGCCGTTACCGGGGAACCTGGAAGTCATCTCGTCACCATGGCAGATGACCATGACAACGACCACGATTCAGATCTAGAGGATAGAACGTCGCACAAAAATGCAGACACTACACCAAAAGATACTCCTCAACTTAACAACGAAAAGAATTCTCCAAACGTGGGAGCCATGGAGGTGCTTCAGGACCGTTTAAAACAACTTGAAAAAGAAGCCCTACATCAATGGGATGCTGAAAGAGACCATCGGAGAGAAATAAGATGACGTCGAAAGCTAGAGGACAAGCTCTTAAAGCTCGAAGCCGATCTCAAAACCAAGACCGCTCGATCCAAGAGGATCAAGACCCATTCACCAAAGAGATCTTGAAAGCTAAAGTCCCAAAGGACTTCAAAGCTCCCGACATGACCCCGTACGACGGCACATCGGATCCAAGCCATTATCTTAGACAGCAATTAAGTGGTTTGACAGTGTGCCTCCCAGATCCATCACAAGTTTCCTGGACATACAAAGTCTACCAATAGAAGCAGCCATCATAGGTCTCATCAATGGCCTACGGGAAGGACCCTTTAGTCACTCCATATCAAAGAAACATCCAACATCTCTGAATGAAGTGCAAGAACGGGTAGAAAAGTACATCAGCACGGAAAACTCTCAACTAGGAGAGACCTCGAAGTCCGGATTCTCCTACTCCTCCCGGGATAAGGACAAAGAGTACAAGAAAAAAGAAGATCAGCACGGAAAAAAGATCAAGAAATACCACAATTACACCCCTCTTCAGGTGTCTCTCGTAGACGTCTATCGAGAAGTATGCCAAACCAAAAAAATACTCGCAGCTTGCCCAATCAAAAACAAAAGAGGTCAGACGAGTTGAAAGTCCACCTCAGACCGAAGAGGTCGGACGAAGGTCCACCTCACACCAAAGAGGTCAGACGAGTGAACATCCACCTCACACCAAAGAGGTCGGACAGGTTGAAGGAAGAGGTCGGACGAATAGAATGTCCACCCCACACCGAAGAGGTCGGACGAGTTGAGCATCCATCTCACACCCCTGAAAAACATGTTCATATGATAAATGAAGGATTCGCAGGATGAGGGATCTCTAAATCATCTTGCAAAAGACCTCAAAGAGGTATATTAAGGAAGGGAGAGAGGTTTGAAAAGTACAACAGAATGCGAACAAGCCTTCCGAGATTTCAAAAATTCCTGGGGCAACCTCCCATTCTTACCAGACCACGGGAAAGTGAAGAACTCATATTATACCTCGCAGTGAGAAGTCGGGCAATAGCCTCAGCACTAGTCAGAGAAGACGAAAGTGGGCAACAACCCGTCTACTTCATCAGCAAAGCTCTACAAGGGGCCAAACTAAACTATCAAAAGATAGAAAAAGTTTGCCTACGCCCTCAAACTCACCCCTCAACGATTCCACCCATACTTTCAAGCTCACACTATCAGAGTTCAGACCAATCAGCCCATAAAAGGCATCCTACAGAAAACAATAAATAGCTGGAAGAATCCTACAGGGGACATTCCAGTTATCCCAATTTGATCTTCGATATGAAAGCTCAGATAGCCATCAAATCATAGTATCTGGCTGACTTTATTACAGAGTACACTAACACCCTGGGAATTCCTACAAAATGGAATCTCTACATGGACGACTCTTCAAATAAAACCGGGAGTGGTGCAGGTGTAATTATAGAAAGCGATCAGGGAAGCCAAATCAAGCTAAATAACCAAACTCAATATGAGGCACTACTGGCTGGTTTAAGGCTGGCTAAGAAGGTAGGAGCTTAATGTGTCCAGTGATTCACAAGTAGTCACCTCACAAATAGAAGGGAGCAACCAGGCTAAGGATCCCACCATGAAAAAATATCTCGGGTAATTCGGGGGACCCTTGACAAAACCAAAGAACAGCTCGGACAATTCGGGGGACCCTGGACAAAAATAGAAAATAGCTCGGACATTTTGGGGGATGTGAGGTCCGACACATGCCTCAGGAGCAGAATGACCGAGCTGATGCACTTTCAAAACTAGCCAGCACCAATAGCTCAGACAATTCGAGGAATATGAAGTCCGACACACACCTCGGGAGCAGAATAACTGAGCTAATGCATTTTCAAAACTAGCCAACCAAGAGGCAATAACAGAAGCCTCATCCCGGCTATATTACAAGACCACAACAAATCGATCTCAAAGGCGGTATAAGGGATGTACTCAGGGTCAGCCACAGTAACACACATTAAAACTATGGAATCCAGCTAATCAGACATATTGTCTGGGACCTTAGAAGACATCTCAACAATGTTCTCTCGAGAACATATATGTCAACTATTCCTACAATAAGAAAAAAATGGGGTTACTACCAAACAACTCGGGTAAATAAGGAAACAACTCAGACAATAACAGCAAAACATCAAGTGTCAAATACAGCAGTAAAAGAGAAACCCCAGGACTCACACGAAAGTCCAAGGGCACCCTTTGGAGGCAACAACAGGGCAAGAACCCAGAGAACAGAAGCCGACAATCTATACCCAAACAGTCCGAACACCTCTCAAACAAAAGGTCAAAACAAAAGCAAGAACTTTTGTACAAAAGGAGTCAGGCAACAATGAAAAGAAACAGGAACAACAACCAAATCCTAAGCAAAGCACACATTCTCCTCAAAGGCAAACGACAAAAGAAAATTCACAACAAATGATAAAAAACGCAAACTCTTTGTAGAAAGAACCAAAGTTCTTCAGATCAAAAGGGAGCTTGGGCTGAAGAGCTCCCACAAGTCTTATGGGCATATCGAACAACTCCACACTTCACCACAGGGGAATCACCCTTCCGATTGATTCACGGAGTAGAGGTAATGATCCCAGTAGAGATCGAAGAAGGATCCCCATAATGATCCTCTACAATAAAGAGGTCAACTCCCAAATCCAAAGGAAAGAACTCGACCTACTCGGATTAGGGAGGAAGTGTTAAAGCGTCAAATGGCATCTAGATACTATCAGAAGGTAATCCAGTGAAGTTTCGCCAACAACTATCTCATCCTAATCCGAAATGACATCGGAACAAGTCGGTCAGGGAAAGGGAAGCTAGCAGCCAACTAGAAAAACGAGAATAATAAAAAATATTTTTGAAAGATTTTTAAAAACTTTTTTGAAAAGAAAATTACCTAATCTAAGCAACAAGATGAACCGTCAGTTGTCCATACTTGAACAATCCCCGGCAACGGCGCCAAAAACTTGGTGGACGAAATTGTGATTCGTACTCTTTGTACTTGTATGAAATTTAATTCAAGATAATAGCTCTTTACTATGTGTGGACACAACTCCGTTCAACTAACCAGCAAGTGTACTGGGTCGTCCAAGTAATAAACCTTACGAGAGTAAGGGTCGATCCAACAGAGATTGTTGGTATGAAGCAAGCTATGGTTATCTTGTAAATCCCAGTCAGGTAGAGTCAAATGTAATTGGATTAGATATTTAAAAGATAAATAAAATAAAGGGATAGAAATACTTATGTAAATTAATAGTGGGAATTTCAGATAAGCGTATGGAAATACTGTGCCCTTTCTTTTTCTACTTTCCTACTTCTTCCTTCAATCCCTCTTACTCCTTTCCATGGCAAGCTGTATGTAGGGCATCACCGTTGTCAATGGCTACATCCCATCCTCTCAGTGAAAAAGGTCCAAATGCTCTGTCACAGCACGGCTAATCATCTGTCGGTTCTCAATCAGGTTGGAATAGAATCCCTTGATTCTTTTGCGTCTGTCACTAACGCCCAGCCTTCAAGAGTTTGAAGCTCGTCACAGTCATTCAATCCCGGAATCCTACTCGGAATAACACAGAAAAGGTTAGACCTTCCGGATTCCCATGAATGTCGCCATCAATTCTAGCTTATACCACGAAGATTCTGATTAAGGAATCCAAGAGATATGCGCCCGGTCAAAGGTAGAACGGAAGTGGTTGTCAATCACGCGCGTTTATAGGTGAGAATGATGATGAGTGTCACAGATCATCACATTCATCAAGTTGAAGTGCAACGAATATCTTAGAACAGGAATAAATGAAATTTATAGGAAAAGAGTAGTAATTGCATTAAGGCTTGAGGTACAGCATAGCTCCACACCCTTAATCTTTGGTGTGTAGAAACTCCACCGTTGAAAATACATAAGTGAAAGGTTCAGGCATGGCCGAATGGCCAGCCCCCCAAAACGTGATCAATGGCCTCCTAAGATGAAGAATAAAACAAAACTGAGACCAAAGATGTAACGTGGTCAAAAGACGACTAATACACTAGTAAAAAGTTCTATTTATACTAAACTAGCTACTAGGGTTTACAAGAGTAAGTAATTGATGCATAAATCCACTTTCAGGGGCCACTTGGTGTATGTTTGGGCTGAGTTTGATCTATACACGAGCTGAGGCTTCTTTTGGAGTTGAACGCCAAGTTGTAACGTGTTTTGGGCGTTCAACTCCGGGTCGTGACGTGTTTCTGGTGTTTTACTCGAGATAGCAACATGAAACTGGCGTTGAGCGCCAGTTTACGTCATCAATTCCCGAATAAAGTATGGACTATTATATACTTTCTAACGCCGTTGAGAGCGCGCCATTTGGAGTTCCGTAGCTCCAGAAAATCCATTTCTAGTACAGGAAGGTCAGATTCCAACAGCATCAGCAGTCCTTTGTCAGCCTCCTATCAGAGTTTTGCTCAAGTCCCTTAATTTCAGCCAGAATTTACCTGAAATCACAGAAAAACACACAAACTCATAGTGAAGTCCAGAAATGTGAATTTAACATAAAAACTAATGAAAACATCCCTAAAAGTAGCTTGAACTTACTAAAAACTACCTAAAAACAATGCCGAAAAGCGTATAAATTATCCGCTCATCACAACACCAAACTTAAATTATTGCTTGTCCCCAAGCAACTGAAAATCAAATAGGACAAAAAGAAGAGAATGTACTATAAATTCCAAAATATCAATGAATATTAATTCTAATTAGATGAGCGGGACTTGTAGCTTTTTGCTTCTGAACAGTTTTGGCATCTCACTTTTTCCTTTAAATTTCAGAATGATTGGCTTCTCTAGGAACTTAGAATTTTGGATAGTGTTATTGACTTTCCTTGTTAAGTATGTTGATTCTTGAACACAGCTACTTATGAGTCTTGGCCATGGCCCTGAGCACTTTGTTTTCCAGTATTACCACCGGATACATAAATGCCACAGACACATGACTGGGTGAACCTTTTCAGATTGTGACTCAGCTTTGCTAGAATCCCCAGTTAGAGGTGTCCAGAGCTCTTAAGCACACTCTTTTTGCTTTGGATCATGACTTTAACCACTCAGTCTCAAGTTTTTCACTTGGACCTGCATGACACAAGCACATGGTTAGGGACAGCTTGGTTTAGCCGCTTAGGCCTGGATTTTATTTCTTTGGGCCCTCCTATCCATTGATGCTCAAAGCTTTGGATCCTTTTTACCCTTGCCTTTTGGTTTTAAGGGCTATTGGCTTTTTCTGCTTTCTTTTTCTTTTTCTTTCTAATCCCTTTTTTTTCGCCATTTTCTTTTTTTTTTTCGCAAGCTTTTTACTTTTCACTGCTTTTTCTTGCTTCAAGAATCAATTTCATGATTTTTTAGATCATCAATAACATTTCTCTTTGTTCATCATTCTTTCAAGATCCAACAATTTTAACATTCATAAACAACAAGATCAAAAATATGCACTGTTCAAGCATTCATTCAGAAAACAAAAAGTATTGTCACCACATCAATATAATTAAACTAAATTCAAGGATAAATTCGAAATTCATGTACTTCTTGTTCATTTGAATTAAAAACATTTTTCATTTAAGAAAGGTGAAGGATTAATGGAATTATTCATAACTTTAAGACATAGTTACTGTTCATACCCTGACCGGGGTCCTCCAACTCGGTAAATCCGCAAGAGGTCCGACCTTGTCCTAAAGCTCACACCTAAACGTCGGACCTCGGACAAAGAGCTCAAAGCCGGTCACAAGGAAGGCCCATCAAAAGGAACGCAGCCCAAACCTAAAGGCCGAAAAGGCCTGGAAAAGGCGGTTCCACAAAGATAGAGATAAACTCCCAAAGATAAGATAAGATAAGAATATCTTATCCGGGGAAGATCACTGCCAACTACTATAAATACACTGGAGCACCCAGGTATGGAATTCATTCCAAATCTACACATATCTGTTTTGACCCATGCTAACTTAAGCATCGGAGTGTCATTGCAGGTACAACCACCAACCGTTCTGCACACCCAGCTCGGGTCACCGAGCCCCCATCTCGGACCTCTCCAGACGACCGAGCTACACGTTTCAGGTAACCCTCGGAACAGTTACTAAACACTAATGATCATGAAGTAGAGACACAAAACATAAATGAACACAACATAAAAACCGAAAAGCAGAAAGAAATAAGAACAAGGAATGAATCCACCTTAGTGGTGTCTTCTTCTTGAAGGACCAACAATGTCCTTAAGCTCTTCTATGTCCCTTCCTTGCCTTTGTTGCTCTTCCCTCATTGCTCATTGATCTTCTCTTAATTCATGGAGAATGATGGAGTGCTCATGATGTTCCACCCTTAATTGTTCCACATTGTAGCTCAAATCTTCTAAGTGTTGAGTTGTTCCCAATAGTTGTTGGGAGAAAAGTGCATCCCTTGAGGCATCTCAGGGATTTCTTGATGATGAGCTTGCTCATGCATCTCTTGAGATCCGTGGAGGGCCTCTCTTGCTTGCTCCATCCTCTTCTTGGTGATGGGCTTATCCTCTTCAATGAGGATGTCTCCTTCTATGATAACTCCAACTGAGTAACATAGATGGCAAATAAGATGAGGAAAAGCTAGCCTTGCCGTGTTGGAGGACTTATCGGCTATTTTGTAGATTTCATTGGAGATGACTTCATGAACTTCTACTTCCTCTCCAATCATGATGCTATGAATCATGATGGCCTGATCCACAGTAACTTCAGATCGGTTGCTAGTGGGAATGATGGAGTGTTGAATGAACTCCAACCATCCTCTAGCCACGGGCTTGAGGTCCAGTCTTCTCAGTTGAACTGGCTTGCCTTTGGAGTCTCTTTTCCATTGAGCTCCTTCCACACATATGTCCATGAGGACTTGGTCCAACCTTTGATCAAAGTTGACCCTTCAAGTGTAGGGGCGTTCATCTCCTTGCATCATGGGCAAGTGGAATGCCAACCTCACATTTTTCGGACTAAAATCTAAGTATTTCCCCCGAACCATTGTGAGATAATTCTTTGGACTCGGGTTCATACTTTGATCATGGTTCTTAGTGATCCATGCATTGGCATAGAATTCTTGAACCATTAAGATTCCGACTTGTTGCATGGGGTTGGTTAGGACTTCCCAACCTCTTCTTCGGATCTCATGTCGGATCTCCGGATACTCATTTTTCTTGAGCTTGAAAGGGACCTCCGGGATCACTTTCTTCTTTGCCACAACATCATAGAAGTGGTCTTGATGGCTTTTGGAGATGAATCTTTCCATCTCCCATGACTCGGAGGTGGAAGCTTTTGTCTTCCTTTTTCCTTTTCTAGAGGATTCTCCGGCCTTAGGTGCCATTGATGGTAATGGAAAAACAAAAAGCTTATGCTTTTACCAGGGAAAGATTTTTGAATTTTGAAGGTGGGTGGGGTTTATGGGGAAGAGTGGATGGATGTGAGTGGTGAAGGGGGTAATTGGGAAGAGAGATTGAAGTTGTTGGGAAGTGTGTTTTGGGGAAGAGTGTTATAGGATTAGAAGGTAAGGTGGGAATATGTTAGGTAGGGATCCTATGGGGTCTATAGATCCTGAGATGATCCTGTGGGATCCACAGATCCTGAGGTGTCAAGGATTTACATCCCTGCACCAATTAGGTGTGTAAAATGCCTTTGCATACCATTCTGGCGTTTAAACGCCGAGATGATGCACACTCTGGGCGTTCAACGCCCATGTGTAGCATGTTTCTGGCGTTGAACGCCAGTTCCATGCTTGTTACTGGCGTTTAGCGCCAGCTTTCCTCAAGGCACTTTCCTGGCGTTCAAACGCCAGGATGTTGCTTGTTTCTGGCATTCAGCGCCAGATTCATGCTCTGTTCTGGCGTTGAACGCCAGCCAGATGCTCCTTACTGGCGTTGAACGCCAGTATGTCCTCCCTCCAGGGTGTGATTTTTCTTCTGCTATTTTTGATTCTGTTTTTAATTTTTATATTTTTTTCATGACTCCACATGATCATGTACCTAATAAAACATAAAATAACAATAAAATAAAATAAAAATTAGATAACTAAAAATTGGGTTGCCTCCCAACAAGCGCTCTTTTAATGTCATTAGCTTGACAGTGGGCTCTCATGGAGCCACAAAGGTGATCAGGTCAATGTTGTAAAACTCCCAACACCAAACTTAGAGTTTGGATCTGGGGTCTTAACACCAAACTTAGTGTTTGGTTGTGGCCTCCCAACACCAAACTTAGAGTTTGACTGTGGGGGCTCTGTTTGACTCTGTACTGAGAGAAGCTCTTCATGCTTACTCTCTTTTGTCACAGAGGGATGGCCATGTGCCTTAAACACAAGGTAGTCCCCATTCAATTGAAGGACTAATTCACCTCTGTTAACATCTATCACAGCTCCTACTGTGGCTAGGAAAGGTCTTCCAAGGATGATGCACTCATCCTCTTCCTTCCTAGTGTCTAAGATTATGAAATCAGCAGGGATGTAAAGGCCTTCAACCTTTACTAACACGTCCTCTACTAATCCATAAGCTTGTCTTAATGACTTGTCTGCCAATTGTAATGAGAACAAGGCAGGTTGTACCTCAATGATCCCCAGCTTCTCCATTACAGAGAGTGGCATAAGATTTATCCCTGACCCCAGATCACATAGAGCTTTTTCAAAGGTCATGGTGCCTATGGTACAAGGTATTAAGAACTTGCCAGGATCTTGTCTCTTTTGAGGTAAAATTTGCTGAATCCAGGTATCTATTTCACTAATGAGCAAGGGAGGTTCACTTTCCCAAGTCTCATTACCAAACAACTTGGCATTCAGCTTCATGATAGCTCCTAAATATTGAGCAACTTGCTCTCCAGTCACATCTTCATCCTCTTCAGAGGAAGAATAGTCCTCAGAGGAAGAAAAGTCTCTACACATGAAAGCTTCAATGCTCAGCCCAAGCACACACCAAGTGGGCCCGGAAGTGGATTTTTACGTCATTTACTCATTTTTGTAAACCCTAAGTTACTAGTTATCTACAAATAGAACCTTTTGCTATTGTAATTTCATCTTGGTTCTTCTGGTTCCCTCTCTGGGGCCGAAGCCAATGATCACTATTATCACTTATGTATTTTCAATGGTGGAGTTTCTACACACCATAGATTAAGGTGTGGAGCTCTGCTGTACCTCGAGTATCAATGCAATTACTATTGTTCTTCTATTCAATTCGGCTTATTCTTGTTCTAAGATATCACTTGTTCCTCAACTTGATGAATGTGATGATCCGTGACACTCATCATCATTCTCACCTATGAACGTGTGCCTGACAACCACCTCCATTCTACCTTAGATTGAGTGGATATCTCTTGGATCCCTTAATCAGAATCATCGTGGTATAAGCGAGAATTGATGGCGGCATTCAAGAGAATCCGGAAGGTCTAAACCTTGTCTGTGGTATTCTAAGTAGGATTCAAGGATTGAATGACTGTGATGAGCTTCAAACTCGCGATGGTGGGGCGTTAGTGACAAACGCAAAAGAATCACTGGATTCTATTCTGACATGATCGAGAACCGACAGCTGAATTGCCGTGCTGTGACAGAGCGCGTTGAACATTTTCACTGAGAGGACGGGACTGTAGCCATTGACAACGGTGATGCCCAACATACAGCTTGCCATGGAAAGGAGTAAGAAGGATTGGATGAAGACAGTAGGAAAGCAGAGAGACGGAAGGGACAAAGCATCTCCATATGCTTATCTGAAATTCTCACCAATGAATTGCATAAGTATCTCTATCCTTATTTTATGTTTTATTCATAAATCATCTATAACCATTTGAATCCGCCTGACTGAGATTTACAAGATGACCATAGCTTGCTTCATACCAACAATCTCCGTGGAATCGACCCTTACTCGCGTAAGGTTTATTACTTGGACGACCCAATGCACTTGCTGGTTAGTTGTGCGAAGTTGTGATAAAGAGTTGAGATTACAATTGAGCGTACCATGTTGATGGTGCCATTGATGATCACAAATCCGCGCACCAAGTTTTTGGCGCCGTTGCCGGGGAAATAAATGTCCTAACTATAGTTTCGCATTTGTTCCCTGCAATAACAGTGCCAAGTTTTGATCCGGCAACAACACCAAGTTTTTGGCACCGTTGCCGGGGATTGTTTGAGTTTGGACAACTGACGGTTCATCTTGTTGCTTAGCTTAGGTATTTTTTCTTCAGAGTTCTTAAGAATGAGTTCTAGTGTTTCAAGGTGATGTTCTTATCATCACCAAAGCTGATTGATTCTCATCAATTTAGCTCATGAATGCAATGTCCTGCTGAAGCTTGGCTAGCCATGTCTAATTTCTTTAGACTAAAGCTTTAGACTAACATTGCATGATTCCTGGAATTCTCATTAAGAATTTTGATATCCTTATTTTCTTTTTCACTCAATTTTCAAAAAAATCCAAAAAAATTACAAAATCATAAAAACCAAAAATATTTTATGTTTCTTGTTTGAGTCTAGTGTCTCATTTTAAGTTTGGTGTCAATTGCATGTTTCTATTCTTCTTGCATTTTTTCGAATTCATTCATGTGTCTTAATTGATCTTCAAGTTGTTCTTGATGATTTCCTTGTTCTGATCTTTAAATTCTCTTGTCTTAAGTGTTTTGTTGTTTCTCATATGCATTTTCAATTTGTTAGTGTCAATAGTATACAAACTTCTAAGCTTGGTGTCTTGCATGCATTGTTATTTGATTTTAGTTGCATTTTGATTATTCCTCATTATTGAAAATCCAAAAAATTTTTAATTTGTATCTTTTCAAGTCAATAGTACAGAGAATTGAAGATTCAGAACATACAGCAGAGGAATTACATAGAAAAAGGCTGGGCATTCAAAACACCCAGTGAGGAAGGAAAACTGGTGTTTAAACGCCAGCCAGGGCGCCTGGCTGGGCGTTTAACGCCCAAAAGGGGTGAGTTTTGGGCGTTAAACGCCAGAATGTATACCATTCTGGGCGTTTAACGCCAGGATGGCACAAGAGGGAAGATTTTGTTTTTAATTCAAAATTTTTCAAGTTTTCAAAATTTTTCAAAATCAAATCTTTTTCAAATCATATCTTTTCAATCATATATTTTCAAAATCAATTTCTTTCCATTTTCAAAAATACTTGCTATCAATTAATGATTTGATTCAACATTTCAAGTATGTTGCCTTTTCTGTTGAGAAAGGTTTAATCTCTGAATCATATCTTTTAAATTTCTTGTTATCCAAGTCATTAATTTTCAAAATCAAATCTTTTTAAATTGTTTTTCAAATCATATCTTCTCAATCATATCTTTTTAAAACTATATCTTTTCAATCATATCTTTTTATCACAATTTTTTTAAATAGTTTTCAATCATATATTTTTGATTTCTAATTTCAAAGTCTTTTTCAAAAATTGAGTAAGCTTAGAGTGGAAGTCCAAACCTTCAGACAGAAGGAAGGTGAATCCCTCTATGAAGCTTGGGAAAGATACAAACAATTGATCAGAAAGTGTCCCTCTGACATGCTTTCTGAATGGAGCATCATAGGTATCTTCTATGATGGTCTGTCTGAACTGTCCAAGATGTCATTGGACAGCTCTGCTGGAGGATCTCTTCATCTGAAGAAGACGCCTGCAGAAGCTCAAGAACTCATTGAAATGGTTGCAAATAACCAATTCATGTACATGATACGTAAAAATTAAGATTTCACGTACAACCGGCAAGTATACCGGGTCATATCAAGTAATAAAACTCACTAAGAGTGAGGTCGATCCCACGGAGATTGGTAGATTAAGCAACTTTAGTTAAATGATAGATTTAGTCAAGCAAACATAATTTTGATTTTATGAGCAATGTGACTTTTGAACATAATTGCAGGAATTTAAATGGCAAGGGGTTTAAGAACAGGAATATAGAAATAAAATGAAAGTAAATAACTGAAACTTAAATTGCAAGAAACTTAAATGACATCAAAGATAAATGGCAAGGAATTAAAGGGTGCAGAAATTTAAAGAACATAAGAGTAAATAGCAAGAATTAAAGAAAAACAAATGTAGACGACAAGAATAATAAATTGACAGAATGTAAAAGGGAATTGGGTTATGGGTAATCAAACAACTAGAAGCAAAAGAAATAAGAAGTAATGATAGAGAGGATCATCAGGGATCAGAGATGCAAGTTTTCATGAATTGATGTTAGTCAAATCCTTCTCAATCATGGGTATAGATCCATGGCAAGTGGGTAATTGAATCCCAATCTCTTGGTGATTCAATTTCTCTCAACATAACCAATTGCCACTCTCGTGATCTAAGTGTTCATGAGAAGAGATGAAGCTCAATTCTATTCCAGCCACACAACTCCCATAATCTCAACCAAGGAAAGTTACATCTCACATACTAACCAAGGTGTATTGATCAAGGGAATCATGAAAGGATGAACTCTAAACTGAATTATGTGGCTCATTCCTCAAATTCACCACACAATTCACATAGATTAACCCCTCTCTCGATGGTGGTTGAATCTTTGAAGAACAAGAGTTTCCTCTTTGGATTAACCACTTGAATTGAGGAGGAAAAGAGGAGTTCATCAATGCATTCAAACAAGCAGAGCTCTTCCCCCTAATGAATGGGGTTTAGTGAATCATAGCTCCAATTTCAACCATAATTGCTATCAACAAAAATTAAACTAAGTGTAAAGAAAAGAAGAAGAAGAATAAGGAAATGCTTAAAGCTTCAAACTGAAGAAGAAAAGTTCCAATAAAAACCAAATTAGCTCTCCGGGTATCCTCCCGGAAGTGCTAAAAGAGTTCTCAAAGTAAAAGTGCTAAAAGTATAAAATTCTAAGTGTCAAAAAAAAGTCCCCCTCAAGTACAAACTCAATCTCTATTTATATTAGTCCTAAAACTCCTTCAAAGATCTTCAATTGGGCTAGCAATGTGGGCTTTCTCTTTGTTGAATTTCTGGTTCAATTGAAGAAGTTGCTGGCCTTTGTGAGGAATAGAGGAAGCAGAGCAAGTTGGCAACAATTCTGGCCCATTGAGGGGCGTTATTGGCAATAACTCTAGGCTTAATGCACGTTGGCAACGTGCATTGTGTTTTCCTGGGAGTGAACTTTCAGACTTGGGCGTTGCTAGCCCAAGTTGTTGCTAACAACTTGCTTTTCTTCTTCTTGGCTCTACTTTCATGCTAAATGTAGCCCAGAATTTGAGTGTCAACCTTCTGCTTCAATATGGACTATTATACATCATTGGAAAGCTCTTGATGTCTATTTTCCAATGCCACTGAAATCACCTCAATTGGACTTTCCTAGCTCAAGTTATGCTTCCTCAAAGAAGGTAAGGTCAAGCTGCCAAGTTGTTGCCAAAAACGCACCTATCCTCCCAAGTTGGCAACGTGCCTAGCCTCCCAAAGCAGAGACATGAGGCTGGCGTTGTCACCAAGCACGCCTCCTTGCTAGCACGTTGGCAACGTGCCCGTGCTCCCTCCAGGGCTCATCTCTAGCCTTCAATTTTGCTTGTCACGTTGCCTTAGATAACGCCTTTGGAGGCTGGCGTTGGCAACGTGCTCGAGTGCTTCTTCATGCGAGCTTCCTTGCCAAATTTTGCTTGCTGCGTTGCCCTCAAACACGCCTTTGGAAGCTGGCGTTGGCAACGTGCTCGAGCCTTCCTCAAGGCTCTATGCTTGTTGCTTGGCGTTGTCCTTGAACACGCCTATGCTTCCTGGCGTTGGCAACGTGCTCGAGCCTTCCTCAAGGCTCTATGCTTGTTGCTTGGCGTTGTCCTTGAACACGCCTATGCTTCCTGGTGTTGGCAACGTGGTTGGGATCCAAGACTTGGTGCCTAGCCAAGCATTCCTTCCTGGCGTTGCCTTAGAACACGCCAATGCAAGTGGCGTTGGCAACGTGCTTCTATTTGCTGGCCCAAGATCTTGTCCCTGGCATTGTTGAAGAACACGCCAGTTCATTTCCAAGTTAGCAACGCTCTCGTGTGCCCATACTCCTAGCTTGCATGCGTTGCCAAGGAACACGCCCATGGTTCCTAGCTCAACAACGTGCTCGAGCTCCCTTTGGTGCCAAAGTTGCTTGCTACGTTGCCAAGGAACACGCCTTCATAACTTGGCGTTGGCAACGTGCATCTCCTTTTCCTGGGCCAAGTTTTCCATTCAGCGTTGTTTGCCTGCGTTGTCCTCAAACACGCCCCTCATCTCTAGGCCGGCAATGTGCTCGAGGCTCTAAACTAGCTCCCCAAGATTGCTTGGCGTTGCTTTGAATAACGCCTATGGTTCTTGGCGTTGGCAACGCCAGCTTCTCCTCCTCTTGGGCCAAGTTTGCTTGTGTGCGTTGTCAAGGAACACTTCCCTTGTTCCTGGCGTTGGCAACGCCAGCTTAATCTCCTCCTGGCCAAGCCTTGCTTGTGTGCGTTGCCTTGAATAACGCTTCTTCATTCCCACGTTGGCAACGCCCTCGAGCTCTCCTTGGCTCAGCTCTTTGCTTGCCTTGGCGTTGCCTTCAACAACTCACCCTTTTATTCAAGTTGGCAACGCCCAAATGTGCTTCTCCAGGGCTGCCTGGCGTTGCCTTCAAACACGCACCCTTTCTCCAAGTTGGCAACGCCAACTTGTGCTTCTCCAGGGCTGCCTGGCGTTGCCTTCAAACACGCACCCTTTCTCCAAGTTGGCAACGCCAACTTGTGCTTCTCTTCTTCTTGCCCAGCTTGCATCATTCTTGTTTCCATGCTTTCTTGTTTCATCACCTATCATCAACAAGGGAAATAGCTTCAAAGTCTTACCAATTCATGCAATAAATTTCATGAGATTCATTCATACTCATTCATGTATGTATTCCTTAAATCATTTGCATGAATTTGGCTAGAATCAACATGTTCCTTGGTATTCTCATGCATGAAGACAAAACTCATAAAAGGACTTGTTTATTTAGAGAAAATGAGTGAAATTAAGCTAAAACCAACTAAACTAACTAGCTAATATAACAAATATGCAATTGCATCACAACACCAAACTTAAAGTGTTGCTTGTCCTCAAGCAAAATATAAAAACTTTGTCACAAGAATCTAAGATGTAAGACTTGAATGTTCTACCAGAGAGTAATTTTTCATTGAGCATGTCATCCTCACTTGTGTGATCATCAATTTATTGTAATTGAACACGGCTATTCAACTTTCTCAATTAAAATGCTTGCTTCAATACTAAATTGGTTAACTTCACTAGACTTTTTTCTATACCGTAGCACATGACCCTTGAACCATTCTTTACTTGATGCTTTTCTTTCTTTTTTTTTTATATTCCTTTTTTTTTTCATTTCAAATGAGCTCGAAATCTTGTCTTAAGGCGGCTCTTTAGCATAAGCTTTCAATCAACGATCCCAAACCAGTTGGTTCAAGTTGTTAAGTGTTGAGACACTTGGTGCACGAAATTGCAATAACACTTTTGCAATCCCGCACAACTAACCAGCAAGTGCACTGGGTCGTCCAAGTAATACCTTGCGTGAGCAAGGGTCGATCCCACGGAGATTGTCGGCTTGAAGCAAGCTATGGTTATCTTGTAAATCTTAGTCAGGATATCAGAAATTATCAGGATTGATTGTAAAAAGCAAAAGAACATGTAATGGTTACTTGTATTGCAGTAATGGAGAATGGGTTGAGGTTTGGAGATGCTCCATCTTCTGAATCTCTGCTTTCCTACTGTCTTCTTCATCAAACACGCAAGTCTCCTTCTATGGCAAGCTCGTATAGGGTCTCACTGTTGTCAGCAGCTACCTCCCATCCGCGCAGTGAAAGCTAATGCACGCACTCTGTCACAGTACTGCCAATCACCGGTTTGGTTCCCTCCCCTACCGGAATAGAATCACTCTTTTGCGTCTGTCACTAACGCCCAGTAGGTTACAGGTTTGAAGCACGTCACAGTCATTCAATCATTGAATCCTACTCAGAATACCACAGACAAGGTTTAGACCTTCCGGATTCTCTTGAATGCTGCCATCAGGTCCTGCCTATACCACGAAGATTCCGATTAAAGAACCCAAGAGATAACTACTCAATCTAAGATAGAACAGAGGTGGTTGTCAGGCACGTGTTCATAGTTGAGAATGATGATGATTGTCACGGATCATCACATTCATCCGGATTAAGAACAAGTGTTATCTTAGAATGGAAGCAAGCATGATTGAATAAGAAACAGTAGTAATTGCATTAATCCATCAAGACACAGCAGAGCTCCTCACCCCCAACCATGGGGTTAGAGGCTCATACTGTGGAAAGAAACGTGTACAAAATGTTATGAGGTCATAAGGTACGGATACAATGTCAAAAGATCCTATAAGTAGTAAACTAGTGTCCTAAGGTCTACAGAGATGAGTAAATGACAGAAAAATCCACTTCCGGGCCCACTTGGTGTGTGCTTGGGCTGAGCAATGAAGGAATTTCATGTAGAGACCTTTTCTGGAGTTAAACGCCAGCTTTCATGTCAGTTTGGGCGTTTAACTCCAAGTTTTATGCCAGTTCCGGCGTTTAACGCTGGAATTTCTGTAGGTGACTTTGAGCGCCGGTTTGGGCCATTAAATCTTGGGCAAAGTATGGACTATTATATATTGCTGGAAAGCCCAGGATGTCTACTTTCCAATGCCGTTGAGAGCGCGCCAATTGAGCTTCTGTAGCTCCAGAGAATTCACTTCGAGTGCAGGGAGGTCAGAATCCAACAGCATCTGCAGTCCTTTTTAGTCTCTGGATCAGATTTTTGCTCAGGACCCTCAATTTCAGCCAGAAAATACCTGAAATCACAGAAAAACACACAAACTCATAGTAAAGTCTAGAAAAGTGAATTTTAATTAAAAACTAATAAAAATATACTAAAAACTAACTAAAAGATACTAAAAACATACTAAAAATAATGCCAAAAAGCATACAAATTATCCGCTCATCACAACACCAAACTTAAATTGTTGCTTGTCCCCAAGCAACTGAAAATCAAAATAGGATAAAAAGAAGAGAATATACTATAGACTCCAAAATATCAAAGAAACATAGCTCCAATTAGATGAGCGGGACTAGTAGCTTTTTGCCTCCGAACAGTTTTGGCATCTCACTCTATCCTTTGAAGTTCAGAATGATTGGCATCTATAAGAACTCAGAACTCAGATAGTGTTATTGATTCTCCTAGTTAAGTATATTGATTCTTGAACATAGCTAGTGTATGAGTCTTGGCTGTGGCCCAAAGCACTCTGTCTTCCAGTATTACCACCGGATACATACATGCCACAGACACATAATTGGGTGAACCTTTTTAGATTGTGACTCAGCTTTGCTAAAGTCCCCAATAAGAGGTGTCCAGGGTTCTTAAGCACACTCTTATTGCTTTGGATCACCACTCTATTTCTTTCTCTCTCTTTTCTTTCTTTTTTTTTTCGAAAATTTCTACTTTTTTTTTCTTTTTTTTTTCTTTTCTTTTTTTTTCACTGCTTTTTCTTGCTTCAAGAATCAATTTGATGATTTTTCAGATCCTCAATAACAGTTCTCTTTTCTCCTCATTCTTTCAAGAGCCAACAAATTTAACATTCTTAAAACAACAAATTCAAAAGACATATGCACTGTTCAAGCATTCATTCAGAAAACAAAAAGTATTGTCACCACATCAAACTAATTCAACTAGTTTTCAGAGATAGATTTCGAAACCCTGTACTTCTTGTTCTTTTGTGATTAAAGCATTTTTCTTTTAAGAGAGGTGATGGATTCATAGGACATTCATAGCTTTAAGGCATAAACTTAAATTTTATTAATTATGAACTAAGAACAAGACTCAAATATAGATAAGATGAAAAAAAAAAAAATAGAAAAAAATAAAAAAAAAACGCAAACATAGGCTCCTAATGATAGAGGTTTTCACAGAGTTAGAACTCAACAACCTTGATTTTGAGAAGTGGATGCTCCCTCAGCTTGAGAGGAGAACTTTTGGCGTTTCATCTCTTGAATTTCACGCCCTTGCTTCTCTTGTTCCTTCCATTGTCTTCTTGGTGATTGGATGTTCTATGGGTATGAGTTCATCTTCTTCTATCTTCACCCCAGCCTCTTTACAGAGCAAGGAGATCAAGCTTGGGTAAGCCAATTTGGTTACAGTGGAATTCCTATTTGCGATTGTGTAGATCTCACAAGCAATCACATGATGCACCTCCACTTCTTTTCCAAGCATGATGCAATGAATCATCACTGCTCTCTTGATGGTGACCTCAGAACGGTTGCTAGTGGGCAATATGGAACGCCCAATAAAGTCTAGCCAACCTCTTGCAATTGGTTTGAGGTCTCCCCTCTTGAGTTGGTTTGGAACACCCTTAGAATTGGTTATCCACTTAGTTCCAGGGAGGCATATGTCCTCTAGAACTTGATCCAACCCCTTATCTACTCTCACCATCCTCCTATTAAAGGAATCAGATCATCTTGCAGTTGAGGCACTTGAAGATTTCTCTTATTTTGTCCAGATGAAAGTATATAACTTTCCCTCTGACCATGGTTCTGTAGGTATGGTAAGCGGTTCCAGTCATTCTCTGCTTATCTGTTAGCCACAGATTTGAGTAGAATTCCTGAACCATGTTCCTTCCAACCTTTGTTTCAGGATTGGTTAGAACTTCCCATCCTCTGTTTCGAATTTGCTCTTGGATCCCCGGATATTCATCTTCTTTCAGATCAATTTAACTTCCGGGATCACTGACCTCAGACCCATTATTTTATGATAATGGTCTTCATGTTCTTTGGTTAAGAACTTCTCTTCATTCCAAAGATTCTTTGGATTATTCTCTTTCTTGCCTCTTAATTGGTTTGTTTTCCCTTAGGAGCCATAATATTGAGAATCTTGGCTTAGTGATCACGGAAAAGCACACCAAACTTAGAGGTTTGCTTGTCCTCAAGCAAATTCTGGAATGAGGGAGCCAAACGTATTTATAAGGTGGGGAGGGGAGTTTTCAAAAAAAAGAGGGATTTGAAAGATATGAGAGAAATTGAGAAAAGGGTGAGTTTTTGAAGAAGATTTGGGGTTAATTTGAAATAGATTTGAAGAATGGTTTGATTTGTGAAGATTTGAAAGTGATGATGAAGGATTGAAGTGCATTTTGTAGAGTATGGTTAAAAAGAGGAAAGTTTGAAAAAAATTGAGTTGAAAACAAAAATGTGGTCCCCCCCACCTTTCTGGCGTAAACGCCCAATGGCACCCATTCTGGCGTTTAATGCCCATTTGCTACCCTTTTGGGCGTTTAACGCCCAGCCAGGTGCCCTGGCTGGCGTTAAACGCCAGAAATCCTTATCACTGGGTTTTTTTCCAAACGCCCATGGATGCTGCACACCTGGCGTTAAACGCCAGAATGGTGCCCATTCTGGCGTTTAACGACCAAAATGGTACCATTACTGGCGTTAAACGCCCAGAATGGTACCCATTCTGGCGTTTAACGCCCAAAATGCCCCTTATTCCTTCATTTTTGATACTTGCCTCTGTAAGAACATTCATACAACTTTCCTAATGACTGGGTTGCCTCCCAGCAAGCGCTTCTTACTGTCTTTAGCTGGACTTTCACTGAGAATCACTCAAGTCTCAGTTTTGAGCATTCCTGCTCAAAATTTCCTTCAAGATAGTGCTTGATTCTCTGTCCATTAACAATGAACTTCTTGTCAGAATCAATATCCTGAAGCTCAACATATCCATATGGTGATACTCCTGTAACATACGGACCCCTCCACCGGGATTTGAGTTTTCCTGGAAACAATTTGAGCCTGGAGTTGAAGAGCAGAACTTTTTGTCCTGGCTCAAAGACTCTGGTTGACAATCTCTTGTCATGCCACTTCTTTGCCTTTTCCTTATAAATTTTTGCATTTTCAAAGGCATTGAGTCTGAACTCCTCTAGCTCATCACATACGGACCCCTCCACCGGGATTTGAGTTTTCCTGGAAACAATTTGAGCCTGGAGTTGAAGAGCAGAACTTTTGTCCTGGCTCAAAGACTCTGGTTGACAATCTTGTCATGCCACTCTTTGCCTTTTCCTTATAAATTTTTTGCATTTTCAAAGGCATTGAGTCTGAACTCCTCTAGCTCATTTAGCTGGAGCAGTCTTTCTCACCAGCTAACTGTGCACCATGTTTAGGAGTCGGTGCCCAGTAGGCTTTGTGTTCCAGTTCCACAGGCAAATGACAGGCATGATACGGAGTTGCCACTTTATGGCTGATTCCATATCTAACCATAGCAGAGTATAGCTTGTTTTTGCAGAAATAGTGCCCCCATCACTGATTAGTACTCTGGGAACACCAAATCTGCTGAAAATGTCTTCTGGAGGAATTTCAGTACGTCTTTGGTATCATTAGTGGGTGTAGCAATTGCTTCTACCCACTTAGACATAGTCTATACTGCCACCAGAAGTAAGTGTTTGAGTATGATGGTGGGAATGGCCCCATGAAGTCAATTCCCCATACATCAAACAATTCTATCTCTAATATTCCTTGTTGAGGCATGGCTTATCCGTGAGGCAGGTTACCAGCTCTTTGGCAACTGTCACAGTTACGCACAAACTCTCGGGAATCTTTATAGAGAGTCGGCCAGTAGAAGCCGCACTGGAGAACTTTAGTGGCTGTTCGCTCACTTCCAAAATGCCCTCCATACTGTGATCCATGGCAGTGCCATAGGATCCTTCGTGCTTCCTCTCTGGGTACACACCTGCGGATCACTCCGTCAGCACATCTCTTAAAGAGATATGGTTCATCCCAAAGGTAGTACTTGCATCTGAAATTAGTTTCTTTCTCTGCACATAACTGTACTCTTTGGGTATAAACCTCACAGCTTTATAGTTTGCAATATCTGCAAACCATGGAGCTTCCTGAATGGCAAAGAGTTGCTCATCTGGGAAAGTCTCAGAGATCTCAGTAGAAGGGAGGGACGTCCCAGCTACTGGTTCTATCCGGGACAGATGATCACCACTTGGTTCTCTGTCCCTTTTCTGTCTCTTATTCCTATATCAAACTCTTGCAGAAGCACCACCCATCTTATAAGCCTGGTTTTGAATCCTGCTTTGTGAGTAAGATTTAAGAGCAGCATGGTCAGTGTACACAATCACTTTGATCCCACTAAGTAGGATCTAAACTTGCAATGGCATAGACCACTGCAAGTAATTCTTTTTCTGTGGTTGTGTAATTCTTCTGTGCATTTAGAACACGGCTAGCAATAAATGACATGCAGAAGTTTTTATGCCTCTGTCCCAAACACTGCACCAATGGCATGATCACTGGCATCACACATTAATTCAAATGGTAATGCCCAATCTGGTGCAGAGATGACTGGTCTGTGACTAGTTTAGCTTTCAGGGTCTCAAATGCCTGCAAACTGTGTGTCAAACACAAATGGCGTGTCAGCAGCTAACAGGTTCTCAAAGGTTTAGCAATTTTCGAAAAATCCTTGATAACCTTCTATAGAATCCTGCATGCCCCAGAAAGCTTCTGATTGCCTTAACATTGGCAGGTGGTTAATTTTTCAATTACCTCTACCTTTGCCTTATCCACCTCTATTCCCTTGCTTGAAATTTTGTGCCCAAGGACAATTCCTTCAGTCACCATAAAGTGACATTTCTCCCAGTTTAAAACCAGGTTAGTCTCTTGGCATCTTTTCAGGACAAGTGATAGGTGTTAAGACATGAGCTAAATGAGTCTCCATATACTGAAAAGTCATCCCATGAAGACTTCCAGAAATTTCTCTACCATATCTGAGAGATAGAGAGCATCACCTTTGAAAGGTTGCAGTGCATTGCACAGACCAAAAGGCATCCTTCTGTAGGCAAACACGCCAGAAGGGCAAGTAAATGCTGTTTTCTCTTGGTCCTGAGGATCTACTGCAATTTGGTTGTAGCCTGAATAGCCATCCAAAAGCAGTAGTAGTCATGACCAGCTAGTCTTTCTAGCATTTGGTCTATGAATGGTAAAGGAAAATGATCCTTTCTGGTGGCTGTATTGAGTCTTCTGTAGTCAATACACATGCGCCACCCTGTGACTGTTCTTGTAGGAACCATTCATTTTTTTCATTATGAACCACTGTCATGCCTCCCTTTTTTGGGAACACTTGGACAGGGCTCACCCAGGGGCTATCAGAAATAGGATAAATAATCCCCAGCCTCTAGTAATTTAGTGACCCTTTCTGCACCACCTCCTTCATGGCAGGATTTAGCCTCCTCTGTGGTTGAACCACTGGTTTGGCATTATCCTCCAATAGGATCTTGTGCATGCATCTAGCTGGGCTAATGCCCTTGAGATCACTGATGGACCACCCAAGAGCTGTCTTGTGGTGTCCTTACACTTTAAATCAGTGCTTCCTCTTCCTGTGGATTTAAAGCTGAGCTTATAATCACTGGAAAAGTGTCACCCTCTCCCAGAAATGCATTTCAGGGATGATGGTAGTGGTTTGAGTTCAGGCTTAGGAGGCTTATCCTCCTCCTGAGGAATTTTCGAAAATTCCTTTGCCTCCTCTGGCTCTTCCTGATCAGTTTGAGCATCTTTGAAGATGTCCTCAAGCTCTGATTCTAGGCTTTCAGCCATTGATCTCTTCTACCAGAGAGTCAATAATGTCAGCGTCCATACAGTCCTCTGGTGTGTCTGGATGCTGCATACTTTTACAGCATCACTTGACTTGACTCATCCTCATTGACTCTCAGGGTTACTTCCCCTTTTTTGTACACAATGAGAGTTCGTCCAGTTGCTAGGAAGGGTCTTCCTAGAATGAGAGTTGCACTCTTGTGCTCCTCCATTTTCCACACCACAAAGTTAGTTGGAAAGGCAAATGGCCCAACCTTTACAATCATGTCCTCTATTATGCCTGATGGGTGTTTAATGGAGCCATCAGCAAGTTGGAGGCATATCCTGGTTGGTTTGACTTCTCCAATCAACCCAAGCTTTCTGATAGTGGATGCAGGTATTAGATTGATGCTTGCTCCAAGATCACATAAAGCTGTCTTGGTGCAAGTGCCTTCTAATGTGCATGGTATCAGAAAGCTTCCAGGATCTTGAAGCTTTTCTGGTAAGCTTTTTAGAATGACTGCACTGCATTCTTCAGTGAGAAACACTTTTTCAGTTTCTCTCCAATCCTTCTTATGACTTAAGATTTCCTTCATGAACTTAGCATAAGAAGGTATTTGCTCAAGTGCCTCTGCAAAAGGAATCTTTATTTCAAGAGTCCTTAAATAATCTGCAAAGCGGGCAAATTGCTTATCCTTTCCGCCTTGCGGAGTTTCTGAGGATAAGGCATCTTGGCTTGATATTCTTCAACCTTAGATGCTGCAGGTTTATTCCTTACAGAAGTGGTTGAAGAAGCCTTGTTAGAGGGATTACTGTCAGCACTCTCAGGTGTCTGATTTTCCCTTGGCGTTTGGACGCCAGGAATGGGTGGAAAATGGGCGTTTAACGCCAACTTTTCCCCCTTTTCTGGCGTTTGAACGCCAGAACTGGGCAAGGAATGGGCGTTTAACCGCCAGCTTTCCTTCCCTTTCTGGCGTTTGAACGCCAATATTCCTCTCTGGGCTCTTACTGTCCTCAGAGGGATTTTGAACAGTGGGTTGGTTGTCTTCTGTCAATTGTTCCTTGTTTGGCTTTTTGCTCTTTTGAGCAGTGTTATTCAAGGTCTCCCACTCCTCAATTGAACTGCTTGACACTCCTCTGTTATCTGTTTAGATATTTGCTGTTTTGCTTGATTCAACTGTAGTTCTATGCTCTTATTAGCAACTTTAGTTTCATGGAGCATCTCTTTAAATTCTGCTAACTGTTCTGTCATCAGGAGTAGTTGTTGATTAAGCTCCATTATCTGTTCTTGAGATTAGAGTCAGTGACTATTGTCATGACTTCCTCTTCTGGAGAGAACTCATTGCTAGAGTACAGATATTGGTTTCTAGCAACAGTGTCTATAAGCTCTTGAGCTTCTTCAATTGTCTTCCTCATGTGTATAGATCCACCAGCTGAGTGGTCTAAAGACATCTGAGCTTTCTCTGTAAGCCATAGTAGAAAATGTCTAACTGTACCCACTCTGAAACATTTCAGAGGGACATTTTCTTAGCATACCTCTACCTCTCCCAGGCATTAAAGGGATTCATTATCCTCTTGTTTAAAGCCTTGGATGTCCAGCCTTAGCTGTGTCATCCTTTTTGGAGGGTAAAAATGATTCAGGAATTTGTCTGATAACTGTTTCCATGTCTTTATGCTTGCTGTAGGTTGGTTATTTAACCACCTTTTAGCTTGATCTTTTACAGCAAATGGAAACAGTAATAGTTGTAGACATCCTGATCTACCTCTTTATCATGTACTGTGTCAGCAATTTGTAAGAACTGTGCCAGAAACTCAGTAGGCTCTTCCTGTGGAAGACCGGAATACTGGCAATTTTGCTGCACTATGATAATGAGTTGAGGGTTTAGCTCAAAGCTGCTTGCTTTGATGGGAGGTATACAGATGCTACTCCCATATGCAGCTGTAATGGGGTTAGCATAAGACCCCAGAGTCCTCTTGGACTGATTAATTCCACTTAAGTCCATAATGGACAAAAGGGAAATGAGAATAATTGCAAAGAGATAAATTTTGTTTATTTTTATTTTTTTTTGAAATAACCGAAAAAAATAAAATGCAATAAAATAAAACAAGAGGAAAATAAAAATAAAATTCGAAAATAAATAAAAAAATAAAATAAGATCAAAGCAAATTGAGAACTGAATCAATTAGTGAAAAAAAAGATTTTGAAAACAGCAATTAAGAAGATATGATTGAAAAATTTTTATGAAAAAGATTTGATTCTTAAAAAGAGGAAAGAGAAAAACACAAAAAGACACCAAACTTAAAATTTTAGAAAATCAAACACTAATTTTTTTTCGAAAATTTTAAAGGAAAAACACAAAGAGGACACCAAACTTAGAACTTTTATGAATCAAAAAGGGACTAAGAACAATAAAAAATTCGAAAATTAGAAGAAGAAAAACAAAAAGCATGCAATTGACACCAAACTTAAAATATGAAACTAGACTCAACTAAAAGACTCTAAACCAACAAAAATTAAACAGTCCTAATCTAAGCAACAAAATAAACCGTTAGTTGTCCAAACTCGAACAATCCCCGGCAACGGCGCCAAAAACTTGGTGCACGAAATTGCAATAACACTTTTGCAATCCCGCACAACTAACCAGCAAGTGCACTGGGTCGTCCAAGTAATACCTTGCGTGAGCAAGGGTCGATCCCACGGAGATTGTCGGCTTGAAGCAAGCTATGGTTATCTTGTAAATCTTAGTCAGGATATCAGAAATTATCAGGATTGATTGTAAAAAGCAAAAGAACATGTAATGGTTACTTGTATTGCAGTAATGGAGAATGGGTTGAGGTTTGGAGATGCTCCATCTTCTGAATCTCTGCTTTCCTACTGTCTTCTTCATCAAACACGCAAGTCTCCTTCCATGGCAAGCTCGTATAGGGTCTCACTGTTGTCAGCAGCTACCTCCCATCCGCGCAGTGAAAGCTAATGCACGCACTCTGTCACAGTACTGCCAATCACCGGTTTGGTTCCCTCCCCTACCGGAATAGAATCACTCTTTTGCGTCTGTCACTAACGCCCAGTAGGTTACAGGTTTGAAGCACGTCACAGTCATTCAATCATTGAATCCTACTCAGAATACCACAGACAAGGTTTAGACCTTCCGGATTCTCTTGAATGCTGCCATCAGGTCCTGCCTATACCACGAAGATTCCGATTAAAGAACCCAAGAGATAACTACTCAATCTAAGATAGAACAGAGGTGGTTGTCAGGCACGTGTTCATAGTTGAGAATGATGATGATTGTCACGGATCATCACATTCATCCGGATTAAGAACAAGTGTTATCTTAGAATGGAAGCAAGCATGATTGAATAAGAAACAGTAGTAATTGCATTAATCCATCAAGACACAGCAGAGCTCCTCACCCCCAACCATGGGGTTTAGAGGCTCATACTGTGGAAAGAAACGTGTACAAAATGTTATGAGGTCATAAGGTACGGATACATGTCAAAGATCCTATAAGTAGTAAACTAGTGTCCTAAGGTCTACAGAGATGAGTAAATGACAGAAAATCCATTTCCGGCCCACTTGGTGTGTGCTTGGCTGAGCAATGAAGGAATTTCGTGTAGAGACCTTTTCTGGAGTTAAACGCCAGCTTTCATGCCAGTTTGGGCGTTTAACTCCAAGTTTTATGCCAGTTCCGGCGTTTAACGCTGGAATTTCTGTAGGTGACTTTGAGCGCCGGTTTGGGCCATCAAATCTTGGGCAAAGTATGGACTATTATATATTGCTGGAAAGCCCAGGATGTCTACTTTCCAATGCCGTTGAGAGCGCGCCAATTGGGCTTCTGTAGCTCCAGAAAATCCACTTCGAGTGCAGGGAGGTCAGAATCCAACAGCATCTGCAGTCCTTTTTAGTCTCTGGATCAGATTTTTGCTCAGGACCCTCAATTTCAGCCAGAAAATACCTGAAATCACAGAAAAACACACAAACTCATAGTAAAGTCCAGAAAAGTGAATTTTAATTAAAAACTAATAAAAATATACTAAAAACTAACTAAAAGATACTAAAAACATACTAAAAACAATGCCAAAAAGCATACAAATTATCCGCTCATCAACACTCTTAAAGATTTACTAACTCAAGCCTCTCTCCTTAACACATTCAATCACAGGCATATAACATTGAAATTTTATTTGGATAGTGGTGTCCAGCACCTCTTTGGGTTGCTAAATGTTCTGTTATAGAGCTACTCTTGATTGTGAGTTTTCAATCGATAATCCCGAGTTAGTTAACTCAAGTTATCGGGTGATGAAGCACCCCTCGGATTTACTAGCCCAAGTATGTCTCCTAACATCAATCACCACAGACACATATCCAAATTTTGTCATTGATGCCTAGCCTTTCGTTCTTTGTCTTCTGTTTTCTTTATTGTCAAGGTTATTTGTGCTATTACTGATAAAGTCTTTGTGACCCTTAACCGAACTAGTCTTGTATAAGCAAGCATTCTTTTGAACTTGTTGAGCCTTGATTCTTTCACAATAAATGTATATACTAGCACTTTTCTCATGGGACAACATGATTCTTTTTAAACTAGAATTCTCTCTGTTCTTGCTCAAACTACATCTTTTTTCCATTGACAAGTAAAGTACTTAAGACAAGCAACCATTCCAAACCTATGAGTGATGATGCATGGAATGGGCAACATAAAAGAAATGCTTCAAACAGAAAATGCATCCTAGAAGGTATACCATATTTCAGACATACTCTTCTTTATTTATTAAAGCATAAAGAAAAATAAAGGAACTTCACCACCTTTAGTCTTCATGTCCCTTTTTCTTTGCTTGATTCTCCTTGCTTTTCTTTCCCCTTTGGGTCTTCTTTCTTTTTCTTTCTCAGCTCTCCTTGTTGTTTTGTTGTTGGATCCCCCTTTGGATCCTCTTTCTTTTTCCTTCTTAGTTCTCCTTGTTGTTTTGTTGTTGAATCCCCCTCTTCTCTTTGCCAAACTCCTGAGCTTATCATTGTCTCCTTTAGCCTCTGAGCATTAAATCTCACCCTTGCAAGTTCTTGCTCTTCAAATATCTTGCGAGCTTCATTAAAACTTTTAATTTGTGGGTTGAGTAGTGGGGGTGCTCCACAAAGGTAACTGAGCTTTTCTTGGGTGCATATATCATAGTCAAGTCTGTCCTTGTGCCTGGCTTCCCTGAACATTCTGCTTTCATTGAACTCTTTGTGAAATGTATCATGTCTAGCATCCAACCTATGGAGAAGCTCCCTTTGCTGAGCTTGCTCTTTCCTTAGTTGAGCTTGTTCTTGTATTACTTTCTCCATGGCTTTTCCGTATTCAACAGTTGAATTGTTGATGGCTTCATGCATCTTGGCATATTGTTCTTGTTGTAGTTCCATCATGTGTTTGGTATTCATTTTGTTGGTTCATCCATTGAACTTGAACCCCTCTTTGTTGGTCCATCAACTGCCAAAGGTCCCTTTGTTGCTGAGCTTGTTCCTCTTGGCTTCTTTGAATTTGTGAATATTGCCCAGAGATTCCTTCCAAAGCGGCTTGGAGTTGATTCATGTTCAAGGTATGAGGTTCTTCCATTTCTTGAGGCTCCTCCTCTTGTCTTGCTTCTTTCCTTTTCTTCCTTCTTGCTAAAGGTTGCCTTTCCAATTGGGTTGTGGTGATAAACTCCAACCTTTCTCGGGTAAGAGGTTTTCCAACAGAGACCACATCAGTTTCTTCAAATTCTTCCAGAGGCACTCCAGCTTCTTCACATAAGCGCAAAATAGTACTAGGATATCCTAGCCAGCTGTCCTGTTTGACCTTTTGAGCTATGTCAATGATGTTCGTGGCTATAATTTCTCCAACATTGATTTCCCCTCCTTTCATTATACAATGGATCATTATTGCTCTATTCACCGTTACCTCAGAATTATTTGAAGTGGAGATCAATGATCTCCTCACTATGTCATGCCATCCTTTTGCTTGAGGTATGAGATCACCTCTCCGAAGTTTGAGTGGTTGTCCATGTGAATCCAACACCCAATCCGTGCCTACTCTGCATAAGTCACTTACCACATCCATATATCTTGGGTCATTTTCAACCCTTTCTTCATAGCTAGCTCGTTTGAACCGTTTTGGCTTGACCTTTAGCACCCTGTTGATGGTGTCCGGGCTAAAATCAACAGTCACACCTCTTACATAACTCATGTATAGTTCTTCATTATCATATTCTCTTATCACATTAGTGTAGAACTCATGGATGAGAAGCATGCTCACTTCTTGAGGTTGGTTACAGAGAAGCTCCCATCCCCTTTTCCTGATTATTTTTTGTATTTCAGGGTATTCATCTTTTCTTAGCTTGAAGGGTAACTCCGGAACAACATCTTTGCTTGACATCCAGCTAAAGATACGCTCGTTGTGTTTGGATTTGAATCTTCTTTGATCAAAGGTGTTTTGTCCTTCATCTTCTCTCCTATCCCTTGATGATGAGGCCATTGAGATTCACTTGCAAGGGTTGAATCTCCCCAATACCAAACTTAGGTGAATGCTTGTCCTCAAGCATAAAGAAGATAATTGTGAAAGGGAGAGGTATATGACGAGCAAGGTGACTTAGAGAAGATAGAAAATGATGGTGAAGGGGGTGGAGTGTTTCGGTTATGTGGAGAGATGTAATGCTTCAAGAGTTTTGTTGGGTAAAGATGAGGTTCAAGACTAGAATTTGTGAAATATGGAATAAGTTGGAGGTTGAGTGTGAGTTCGGGTGATGAAATGGGGTTATGGAGGGGTAGAAGGATGAGTGAGGAAAAGTGAGGTTTGATGAATATGGTTGAAGTATTTAAAGTGAGTTTTGGTGAGGATGCATGGTTCTAGTGATTTCCGTGGTGAGATGTATGGTTCTAGGGGTTCGGTCATAGCATGGGGAGCATGCTTCCTTGTGCCCAATGCATGTTGAGTTGTTTTTTTCCAATGCACAAAATTCAAGACTCATGTGACTTTCCCTTCCTTGTGCATCCGTGACCTCCTTCCAAGATTCCCCATCACTTCTTTCTTTCTTTCCTGCAACAATATTCCAAAAGCTTGAGATTCTTAAAGTGACATTACTAGCTAACAACTTATGATGATATTCCTATGCAAAATTGACTAAGCAAAATTAAAATTTATGAATTAAAGACACCAAACTTAGTTTGTGACTAAGTGTTCTATGGAGTTAACTCCAAAGATGGCCACACCAAACTTAGTATCTTACCTACCTTGTATGCTATTTCAATCTCTTTTCTTTTTTTTTTTTTAATAGTTGCTTTCATATAACTAAAATAGATGACTGTACTTTCATAGTCTAGCATTTTCGTGTATGTATGGACACCAAACTTAGTTTGTGGCTAAGTGTTGTAGAACAAACTTTTGCCATTACTTCAAGATTGGCCACACCAAACTTAGTGCCTTGCATACACTATGTACTAGTCTACTTTTTATTCTCTTAGATGTATATGATGCAACCTCTCATTATTGATTACTAAAGTATGAAAATAAAAGACTCCCTGTGCATGGGTTGCCTCCCATGAAGCGCTTGTTTATTGTCCTTAGCTTGACACTGCAGCTTCTTTGCTCATGCTAAAAGTTGCACACTCTCTTCCTTGCTCCAGGGGCCACCAAAATAATGCTTCACCCTATGTCCATTAGCTGTGAAGGTTTGTTTTGAGGCTTCATCAAGTAATTCGACATAGCCATGAGGTGATACTTTGATGATGGTGTACGGGCCAGTCCATCTAGACCTCAGCTTCCCAGGGAAAATCTTCAATCTTGAGTTGAATAACAACACCCTTTGGCCTGGTTCGAATGTTCTTTGAGAGATCCTCTTATCATGCCATCTCTTTGCTCTCTCTTTGTATATTTTGGCATTTTCATATGCCTCCAATCTGAACTCCTCAAGTTCATTGAGTTGTAGCAACCTCTTTTCTCCTGCTGCTTGAACATCTAAATTCAGAAGTTTGGTGGCCCAAAAGGCCTTATGTTCAAGCTCCACAGGGAGGTGGCATGCCTTTCCATACACCAGCTGAAATGGAGATTTTCCTATGGGTGTCTTGAAGGCTGTCCTGTATGCCCAAAGTGCATCATCCAGCTTCCTAACCCAATCCTTTCTTGTTGTTCCCACAGTTTTCTCCAAGATCCTTTTTAGCTCTCTGTTGGCAAGTTCAGCTTGCCCATTGGTTTGTGGGTGATATGGTGTGGCCACTTTGTGAGTAACACCATATTTGTGGAGTAAAGAGTTTAGTTGCTTGTTGCAGAAGTGGCTTCCCCCATCACTTATGAGTCCTTTGGGCACTCCAAATCTAGTGAAGATGTTCTTCTTGAGGAATTGCAAGACCACGTTGGTATCACATGTGGTGGTGGCTATTGCTTCTACCCATTTGGAGACATACTCTACTGCTACCAAAATGTATTTGAATGTGTAAGACGGAGGAAAAGGTCCCATGAAGTCTATTCCCCACAGATTAAAGAGTTCCACTTCCAAAATGAACTTTTGAGGCATTTCATTTTTCTTTGACAAACCCCCTGTTCTTTGACATTCATTGCATTGGCTCACAAACTCTCTAGCATCTTTGAAGATTGAGGGCCAGTAGAAACCACTTTGAAGGACCTTTGCAGCTGTTCTTTCAGCTCCAAAATGACCACCATAACTAGAGTTGTGACAATGCCATAGTATGTCCTTCATCTCACCTTCTGACACACATCTTCTTATCATTCCATCTGGGCATCTTTTGAACAAGAATGGTTCATCCCAGAAGAAGAATTTAGCCTCATGTAGCAGCTTCTTGACTTGTTGTTTTGTGTACTCTTGTGGAATGATTCTCCCCACCTTGTAGTTGGCCATGTCTGCAAACCAAGGGACATGTTGAATTTGCAAGAGGTGCTCATCTGGAAATTCTTCATTTATTGATGGAAGGTTGTCTTGGCATGCATCTTGTGGTACCCTTGATAAGTGATCAGCAACTTGATTTTCATTGCCCTTTCTATCTTTTATCTCAATGTCAAACTCTTGTAGGAGTAGCACCCATCTGATTAGCCTTGGTTTGGCATCCTGTTTTGACATAAGATACTTAAGGGCAGCATGGTCAGTATACACTAAGACTTTAGATCCAATCAAATATTGTCTAAACTTATCAAAAGCATATACCACAGCTAGTAGTTCTTTCTCTGTTGTGGTGTAGTTTTTTTGAGCTTCATTCAATACCTTACTTGCATAGTAGATAACATGAAGCTTCTTTTCCTTCCTCTGCCCCAACACAGCACCAATTGCAAGGTTACTTGCATCACACATGAGTTCAAAAGGTAGTCCCCAACTTGGGGTGTGATGATTGGTGCTGTGGTGAGCTTAGCCTTTAGAGTTTCAAAAGCATGTTTGCATTCATCATCAAAGATAAAAGGATTGTCTACCACCAGCAAATTGCTTAGTGGCTTTGCTATTTTGGAAAAATCTTTGATGAATCTCCTATAGAATCTAGCATGTCCTAAGAAACTTCTAACGGCTTTCACACTAGTTGGCAAAGGAAGTTTTTCTATAATTTCTACTTTTGCCTTGTCAACTTCTATACCCTTTCTTGAAATTTTATGACCAAGAACGATGCCTTCGGGTACCATGAAATGGCATTTCTCCCAATTCAAAACTAAATTGGTTTCTTGGCACCTTTTCAAGACTAAGGTAAGATGGTGCAAGCAAGTATTAAAAGAATCACCAAAAACAGAGAAATCATCCATAAATACTTCAATAAATTTTTCTACCATGTCTGAGAAGATTGATAGCATGCACCTTTGAAAGGTAGCTGGGGCATTACACAGTCCAAATGGCATTCTCCTGTATGCAAAGACTCCAAAGGGACAAGTAAAGGAAGTCTTCTCTTGATCCATGGGGTCAACTACTATCTGGTTATACCCAGAATATCCATCAAGAAAACAGTAGTAGGCATGGCCAGCCAACCTTTCAAGCATCTGGTCAATGAAAGGGAGAGGAAAGTGATCTTTTCGTGTGGCATCATTCAGCCTCCTATAGTCTATGCACATTCTCCACCCTGTCACTGTTCGTGTTGGAATAAGCTCATTCTTCTCATTAACAATGACGGTCATCCCCCCTTTCTTAGGTACTACTTGCACTGGACTGACCCACGGGCTGTCAGATATAGGGTAGATGATCCCAGCTTTACACAACTTCAGGACTTCCTTTTGAACAACCTCCTTCATTGTGGGATTCAATCTTCTTTGGGGTTGTACCACTGGTTTGGAATTCTCCTCTAAAAGTATCTTGTGCATACATACGGCAGGGCTTATGCCTTTCAAGTCATCAATGGTCCACCCTAACGCCTCTTTGTGAGCTTTCAAAACCACAAGGAGCTTTTCTTCTTCCTCTGCATTCAATGTGGAATTGATGATCACTGGGAAGCTGTCCTTCTCACCAAGGAATGCGTATTTAAGATGAGGGGGTAGTGGTTTCAACTCTTGTTGTGGTGCCTCTTCTTTCATAGCTTCACTTGGTTCCTCTGATGCTTCCAATTTGTTCTCTTCTTGTCCTTTAACGTTCTGGACTTCCTCCTGTTTCACTTGATGGTTTGTGTCAAGTACCTCTTCAACCAACGAATCCACTACATCAATCCTCATGCAACTTTCTTTCTCAACGGGGTGTTGCATTGCTTTGAAAACATTTATGGTCATTTGCTCATCATGCACTCTAAAAATCATTTCCCCCTTTTCCACATCAATGATTGTTCTAGCTGTAGCCAAGAAGGGTCTACCAAGAATAACCGAATTGTTTCCCTCTTCATCCATATCTAGGACCACAAAATCAGCTGGGAATATGAAGTTTCCCACCTTCACCAAGAGGTTCTCAACTACTCCATTTGGTATTTTGATGGATCTGTCAGCAAGTTGGAGTGACATCCTTGTGGGTTTAAGCTCTTCAATCATCATTTTCTTCATCATGGTAAGGGGCATTAGGTTAATGCTTGCTCCCAGGTCACAAAGTGATTTGTCAACGGCCATGCTCCCAATCGTGCAGGGTATGAGGAAGCTGCCAGGATCTTTGAGTTTTGGAGGTAGCCCTTTTTGAATGATGGCACTACACTCTTGATTGAGAATCACCGTTTCTTTTTCTTGCCAACTTCTCTTCTTGGTGATCAATTCCTTAAGAAACTTTGCATATAATGGCATCTGTTCCAGAGCTTCTGCCAATGGGATGTTGATTTCAAGTTTCTTGAAGATTTCTAAGAACCTTGGGAATTGTTGGTCCTTTGCTCCTTTGTGTATCCTAGTTGGGTACGGAAGCTTGGGTACATAAGCTTTTACTCCTTCATTTTTGTTTTCTTGTTGTGGATTCACACTCTCATTGCTATCATGGTTGCTTCTTTGTCTGGGTGGGTTGCCTTGTGGCTTGACAACCTCTTTGCCTTTGTTAGATGTTGAAGCCTTTTCTTCATCCTGCCTTTCCACTTGTATCTCCACTGCTTCTTTATTCGAACTTCCACCAACTACCTTGCCACTCCTTAACTGCAGAGCTTTACATTCTTCTCTTGGGTTGGGTATTGTATCACTTGGGAGAACATTGGTTGGGCGCTCGGCTTGTTTGGCTAATTGTCCCACTTGTCTCTCAATATTCTTCATGGTGACCTCATGTTCCTTTTGTCCCTTAGCTAAGGCTTGAGTGGTTTGAGCAAGTGCTTGCAAGGTTGCTTCAAGACTTGAAATTCTAGTCTCATGATGGTCAATTGGAGATATGATGGGGGTTGATTGTTGTTGAAAGTTGTTGGGTGGATTAGTGTGGTAATTCTGTGCGTTGGGTGTTGGTGCAGAAAAGTTGCTTTGGTGAGTTTGTGAGTTATTATGAGGTGGTTGATATGTGTTTTGTGTTTTTCTATATTGGTTAGTGTTGTTGGCATGGTGATTTTGGTTATTTGTGTTACGGGTGTGATTGTGGTTGTTATTCTTTTGCCAATGGTTTTCACCCCACCTTAGATTGGGATGATTTTTCCAAGAGGAGTTGTATGTATCACCATGAAATTCGTCCTGAGAATTTGAAGTATTTTGCATGTACTGAACTTGTTCTTGTGGCTGTTCAACAGTGGTCCCTTCACCTTGGCTCCATTCGAGTGATGGTTGATTTGTTGTGTTCACTGATGCTAGCTGGAAACCATCCATTCTCTTTGTTATCATTTCCATTTGTTGTTGGATTTGTTGGTGCATTAACTTATTTTGTGCCATGATAGCGTCAACACCTTCAAGCTCCATTATGCCTTTCTTTGGGGCCGGGTTATGTTGCCTCTCTGATGAGTAATAATACTGATTGTTTGCCACAATCTCAATGAGGTCTTGAGCCTCCTCAGCAGTTTTCATCATGTTGAGTGATCCTCTTGATGAGTAGTCTAGCCCCTTCCTTGCTTCTAAGCTTAATCCTTCATAGAAGTTTTGGAGTTTGACCCAGTCACTAAACATATCAGGTGGACATCTTCTCATTAGTGCCTTATATCTTTCCCAGGCTTCATACAATGACTCCCCTTCCATTTGCCTGAAAGTTTGAACCTCTGTCTTCAACTTGATGATTCTTTGAGGTGGGTAGAACTTTGCTAGAAATCTGCCCATCAGATCATTCCAATTGTCGAGGCTTTCCTTGGGGAATGACTCTAGCCATTGAGTGGCCTTGTCCCTCAAAGAGAATGGGAATAGCAGCAGTTTGTAGACATCTGGATGCACTCCATTTGTCTTCACTGTGTTGCATATCCTCAGAAAAACAGACAAATGTTGATTTGGGTCTTCAAGAGGTCCCCCTCCATAGGAGCAATTGTTTTGTACCAAAGTGATGAGTTGGGGTTTTAACTCAAAGTTATTGGCCTGAACACTTGGAGTGGCAATACTGCTTCCACAATGTCTTGGATCAGGGATGGTATAAGAGGATAGCACCCTTCTAGGTGGTCCATTATTGTTGTTGACCCCTCCAGGAGGATTGTGCATCTCATCCTCCATGACTTGATCTTCTCCCTCTGACTCCTCTTCACCAACTATTCCCTTTCCTCTTTCTGCTCTTCTTCTCCTTCGGAGGGTTCTCTCGTCCTCAGTATTAAGTCTATTAGCTCCTGACATACACAAACAAAACCAAAATCACAAGTGAAATACTCTAGAACTAGAGTGGAATTGGAGTTAGTGAAACAAAGTATCAAACAGTTAGTGGGCTTAACAAAAAAAACACTAAAAAAAAATTGCTTAATCTAAACCACCTTTCACTTAATCATTGTCAATCTTTTCCATTCCCCGGCAACGGCGCCAAAAACTTGATACGTAAAAATTAAGATTTCACGTACAACCGGCAAGTATACCGGGTCGTATCAAGTAATAAAACTCACTAAGAGTGAGGTCGATCCCACGGAGATTGGTAGATTAAGCAACTTTAGTTAAATGATAGATTTAGTCAAGCAAACATAATTTTGATTTTATGAGCAATGTGACTTTTGAACATAATTGCAGGAATTTAAATGGCAAGGGGTTTAAGAACAGGAATATAGAAATAAAATGAAAGTAAATAACTGAAACTTAAATTGCAAGAAACTTAAATGACATCAAAGATAAATGGCAAGGAATTAAAGGGTGCAGAAATTTAAAGAACATAAGAGTAAATAGCAAGAATTAAAGAAACAAAATGTAGACGACAAGAATAATAAATTGACAGAATGTAAAAGGGAATTGGGTTATGGGTAATCAAACAACTAGAAGCAAAAGAAATAAGAAGTAATGATAGAGAGGATCATTAGGGATCAAAGATGCAAGTTTTCATGAATTGATGTTAGTCAAATCCTTCTCAATCATGGGTATAGATCCATGGCAAGTGGGTAATTGAATCCCAATCTCTTGGTGATTCAATTTCTCTCAACATAACCAATTGCCACTCTCGTGATCTAAGTGTTCATGAGAAGAGATGAAGCTCAATTCTATTCCAGCCACACAACTCCCATAATCTCAACCAAGGAAAGTTACATCTCACATACTAACCAAGGTGTATTGATCAAGGGAATCATGAAAGGATGAACTCTAAACTGAATTATGTGGCTCATTCCTCAAATTCACCACACAATTCACATAGATTAACCCCTCTCTCGATGGTGGTTGAATCTTTGAAGAACAAGAGTTTCCTCTTTGGATTAACCACTTGAATTGAGGAGGAAAAGAGGAGTTCATCAATGCATTCAAACAAGCAGAGCTCTTCCCCCTAATGAATGGGGTTTAGTGAATCATAGCTCCAATTTCAACCATAATTGCTATCAACAAAAATTAAACTAAGTGTAAAGAAAAGAAGAAGAAGAATAAGGAAATGCTTAAAGCTTCAAACTGAAGAAGAAAAGTTCCAATAAAAACCAAATTAGCTCTCCGGGTATCCTCCCGTAAGTGCTAAAAGAGTTCTCAAAGTAAAAGTGCTAAAAGTATAAAATTCTAAGTGTCAAAAAAAGTCCCCCTCAAGTACAAACTCAATCTCTATTTATATTAGTCCTAAAACTCCTTCAAAGATCTTCAATTGGGCTAGCAATGTGGGCTTTCTCTTTGTTGAATTTCTGGTTCAATTGAAGAAGTTGCTGGCCTTTGTGAGGAATAGAGGAAGCAGAGCAAGTTGGCAACAATTCTGGCCCATTGAGGGCGTTATTGGCAATAACTCTAGGCTTAATGCACGTTGGCAACGTGCATGGTGTTTTCCTGGGAGTGAACTTTCAGACTTGGGCGTTGCTAGCCCAAGTTGTTGCTAACAACTTGCTTTTCTTCTTCTTGGCTCTACTTTCATGCTAAATGTAGCCCAGAATTTGAGTGTCAACCTTCTGCTTCAATATGGACTATTATACATCATTGGAAAGCTCTTGATGTCTATTTTCCAATGCCACTGGAATCACCTCAATTGGACTTTCCTAGCTCAAGTTATGCTTCCTCAAAGAAGGTAAGGTCAAGCTGCCAAGTTGTTGCCAAAAACGCACCTATCCTCCCAAGTTGGCAACGTGCCTAGCCTCCCAAAGCAGAGACATGAGGCTGGCGTTGTCACCAAGCACGCCTCCTTGCTAGCACGTTGGCAACGTGCCCGTGCTCCCTCCAGGGCTCATCTCTAGCCTTCAATTTTGCTTGTCACGTTGCCTTAGATAACGCCTTTGGAGGCTGGCGTTGGCAACGTGCTCGAGTGCTTCTTCATGCGAGCTTCCTTGCCAAATTTTGCTTGCTGCGTTGCCCTCAAACACGCCTTTGGAAGCTGGCGTTGGCAACGTGCTCGAGCCTTCCTCAAGGCTCTATGCTTATTGCTTGGCGTTGTCCTTGAACACGCCTATGCTTCCTGGCGTTGGCAACGTGCTCGAGCCTTCCTCAAGGCTCTATGCTTGTTGCTTGGCGTTGTCCTTGAACACGCCTATGCTTCCTGGCGTTGGCAACGTGGTTGGGATCCAAGACTTGGTGCCTAGCCAAGCATTCCTTCCTGGCGTTGCCTTAGAACACGCCAATGCAAGTGGCGTTGGCAACGTGCTTCTATTTGCTGGCCCAAGATCTTGTCCCTGGCATTGTTGAAGAACACGCCAGTTCATTTCCAAGTTAGCAACGCTCTCGTGTGCCCATACTCCTAGCTTGCATGCGTTGCCAAGGAACACGCCCATGGTTCCTAGCTCAACAACGTGCTCGAGCTCCCCTTTGGTGCCAAAGTTGCTTGCTACGTTGCCAAGGAACACGCCTTCATAACTTGGCGTTGGCAACGTGCATCTCCTTTTCCTGGGCCAAGTTTTCCATTCAGCGTTGTTTGCCTGCGTTGTCCTCAAACACGCCCCTCATCTCTAGGCCGGCAACGTGCTCGAGGCTCTAAACTAGCTCCCCAAGATTGCTTGGCGTTGCTTTGAATAACGCCTATGGTTCTTGGCGTTGGCAACGCCAGCTTCTCCTCCTCTTGGGCCAAGTTTGCTTGTGTGCGTTGTCAAGGAACACTTCCCTTGTTCCTGGTGTTGGCAACGCCAGCTTAATCTCCTCCTGGCCAAGCCTTGCTTGTGTGCGTTGCCTTGAATAACGCTTCTTCATTCCCACGTTGGCAACGCCCTCGAGCTCTCCTTGGCTCAGCTCTTTGCTTGCCTTGGCGTTGCCTTCAACAACTCACCCTTTTCTTCAAGTTGGCAACGCCCAAATGTGCTTCTCCAGGGCTGCCTGGCGTTGCCTTCAAACACGCACCCTTTCTCCAAGTTGGCAATGCCAACTTTTGCTTCTCCAGGGCTGCCTGGCGTTGCCTTCAAACACGCACCCTTTCTCCAAGTTGGCAACGCCAACTTGTGCTTCTCTTCTTCTTGCCCAGCTTGCATCATTCTTGTTTCCATGCTTTCTTGTTTCATCACCTATCATCAACAAGGGAAATAGCTTCAAAGTCTTACCAATTCATGCAATAAATTTCATGAGATTCATTCATACTCATTCATGTATGTATTCCTTAAATCATTTGCATGAATTTGGCTAGAATCAACATGTTCCTTGGTATTCTCATGCATGAAGACAAAACTCATAAAAGGACTTATTTATTTAGAGAAAATGAGTGAAATTAAGCTAAAACCAACTAAACTAACTAGCTAATATAACAAATATGCAATTGCATCAGTACACTTCTGAAAGGAATCTTGTGAACAATGGGAAGAATCAGAAGAAAGGAGTTCTTGAGATTGATACTCTAAATGCCATATTGGCTCAAAACAAAATATTGACTCAGCAAGTCAATATAATTTCTCAAAGTCTGTCTGGAATGCAAGCTACACCAAGCAGTACTAAGGACGCTTCATCTGAAGAAGAAGCTTATGATCCCGAGAATCCTTCAATGGAAGAGGTGAATTACATAGGAGAACCCTATGGAAACACCTATAATCCTTCATGGAGAAATCATCCAAATCTCTCATGGAAGGATCAACAGAGACCTCAACAAGGTTTCAACAACAATAATGGTGGAAGAAACAGGTTTGGCAATGGCAAGCCTTTTCCATCATCTTCTCAGCAACAGACAGAGAATTCTAAGCAGAGCCACTCTGACTTAGCAACCATGGTCTCTGATCTAATCAAAACCACTCAAAGTTTCATGACTGAAACAAGGTCCTCCATTAGGAATTTGGAGGCACAAGTGGGACAGCTGAGCAAGAAAATTACTGAACTCCCTCCTAATACTCTTCCAAGCAATACAGAAGAGAATCCAAAAGGAGAATGTAAGGCCATTAACATGACCCACATGGCCGAACTTAGATAGGAGAAAAAGGCAGTGATCGCCACTGAGGAAGACCTCAATGGACGTCCACTGGCCTCCAATGAGTTCCCTAATGAGGAACCATGGGAATCTGAGGCTCACACTGAGACCATAGAGATTCCATTGGATTTACTTCTGCCATTCATGAGCTCTGATGAGTATTCTTCCTCTGAAGAGGATGAAGATGTCACTGAAGAGCAAGTTGCTAAATACCTTGGAGCAATCATGAAGCTAAATGACAAGTTATTTGGTAATAAGACTTGGGAGGATGAACCCCCTTTGCTCACCAAAGAACTGGATGACTTGACTAGGCAGAGATTACCTCAAAAGAGATAGGACCCTGGGAAGTTCTCAATACCTTGTACCATAGGCACCATGACCTTTAAGAAGGCTCAGTGTGACTTAGGGTCAAGTATAAACCTCATGCTCCTCTCTGTAATGGAGAAGCTAGGGATCTTTGAGGTACAAGCTGCAAGAATCTCACTAGAGATAGCAGACAATTCAAGAAAACAAGCTTATAGACTTGTAGAGGATGTTTTGGTAAAGATTGAAGACCATTACATCCCTGCTAATTTCATAGTCCTAGAGACTGGGAAGTGCATGGATGAATCCATCATCCTTGGCAGACCCTTCCTAGCCACAGTAAAGGCTGTGATTGAGGTTGACAGAGGAGAATTGATCATTCAAGTGAATGTAGAATCCTTTGTGTTTAAGGCTTAAGGATATCCCTCTGTAACCATGGAGAGGAAGCATGAAGAGCTTCCCTCAAAACAGAGTAAAACAGAGCCCCCACAGTCAAACTCTAAGTTTGGGGTTGGGAGGCCACAACCAACTTCTAAGTTTGGTGTTGAACCCCCACATTCAAACTCTAAGTTTGGTGTTGGGAGGTTCCAACATTGCTCTAAACATCTGTGAGGCTCCATGAGAGCCCACTGTCAAGCTACTGACATTAAAGAAGCGCTTGTTGGGAGGCAACCCAATGTTATATTTATCTATTTTCCTTTGTTATTTTATGTTTTTTGTAGGTTGATGATCATGTGAAGTCACAAAAACAATTGAAAAAGAAAAAACAGAATGAAAAATAGAAAGAAAAATAGCACACCCTGGAGGAAAACTTGCTGGTGTTTAAACGCCACTGAAGACAGCAAAATGGGCATTTAACGCCCAGTCTGGCACCATTCTGGGCGTTTAACGCCAGAAAGGGGCACCAGACTGGCGTTTAACGCCAGGAATGGGCAACAAGCTAGCGTTAAATGCCAGAAATGGGCACCAGCCCGGCGTTTAATGCCAGGATTGGCAGAAGGAGCATTTTTGCTCGGCACTTGGTGCAGGGATGAATTATCCTTGACACCTCAGGATCTGTGGACCCCATCGGATCCCCACCTACCCCACCTACCTCACCATTCAAATTCAAACCACTTTCCCTCCAAAACCCACCCATACATGACCGAATCATACCCTCCCCCTTTCCACCCCTATATAAACCCTTCTTCACTCCTTCATTTTCACACAACCTAAACACTACTTCTCCCCCTCAGCCGAACCACAAAAGCCCCCTCCATCTCCTCCATTTTCTTCTTCTTCTACTTCTTTCTTTCTTCTTTTGCTCGAGGACGAGCAAACCTTCTAAGTTTGGTGTGGTAAAGCGTTGCTTTTTGTTTTTCCATAACCATTTATGGCATCTAAGGCCGGAGAAACCTCTAGAAAGATGAAAGGGAAGGCAAAAGCTTCCACCTCTGAGTCATGGGAGATGGAGAGATTCATCTCAAGGGTGCATCAAGACCACTTCTATAAAGTTGAGGCCAAGAAGGTGATCCCCGAGGTCCCTTTCAAACTCAAAAAGGGTCAACTTTGATCAAAGGTTGGACCAAGTACTCATGGATACCACTAAGAAAAGGATGGAGCAAACAAGAGATCCCACTCATGGACATGAGCATGAGGAAACTCCTCATCATAAAATCCCTGAGATACCTCAAGGGATGCACTTTCCTCCACAAAACTATTGGGAGCAAATCAACACCTCCCTAAGAGAATTGAGTTCCAACATGGGACAACTAAGGGTGGAGCACCAAGAACATTCCATCCTCCTCCATGAAATTAGAGAAGATCAAAGAATTATGAGAGAGGAGCAACAAAGGCAAGGAAGAGACATTGAGGAGCTCAAGCACTCCATAAGATCTTCAAGAGGAAGAACAAGCCGCCATCACTAAGGTGGGCCCGTTCTTTAATCTCCTTGTTCTTTATTTTCCTATTTTTCGAATTTTTATGCTCATGTTTATCTATGTTTGTGTCTTATGATCATTAGTGTCTTAGTATCTATGCCTTAAAGTTATGAATGTCCTATGAATCGATCACCTTTCTTAAATGAAAAATGTTTTTATTACAAAAGAACAAGAAGTACACGATTTCGAATTCATCCTTAAAAGTAGCTTAATTATTTTGATGTGGTGACAATACTTTTTGTTTTCTGAATGTATGCTTGAACAGTGAATATGTCTTTTGAATTTGTTGTTCAAGAATGTTAAAATTGTTGGCTCTTGAAAGAATGATGAAATAGGAGACATGTTACTGAGGATCTGAAAAATTATAAAAATGATTCTTGAAGCAAGAAAAAGCAGTGAATTCAAAAAAAAAAAAGAGAGAGAAAAAAAAAGAAAGAGCAAGCAGAAAAAGCCAATAGCCCTTTAAACCAAAAGGAAAGGGTAATAAAAAGGATCCAAGGCTTTGAGCATCAGTGGATAGGAGGGCCTACAGGAATAACATCCTGGCCTAAGCGGCTAATCCAAGCTGTCCCTAACCATGTGCTTGTGGCGTAAAGGTGTTAAGTGAAAACTTGAGACTGAGCGGTTAAAGTCATAATCCAAGGCAAAAAGAGTATGCTTAAGAACCCTGGACACATCTAATTGGGGACTCTAGCAAAGCTGAGTCACAATCTGAAAAGGTTCACCCAGTTATGTGTCTGTGGCATGGATGTATCCGGTAGTAATACTGGAAAACAGAGTGCTTTGGGCCACGGCCAAGACTCATAAAGTAGCTGTGTTCAAGAATCAACATACTTAACTAGGAGAATCAATAACACTATCTGAATTCTGGGTTCCTAAAGATACGAATCATTCTGAACCTCAAAGGATAAAGTGAGATGCCAAAAATGATCAAAGGCAAAAAGCTACTAGTCCCGCTCATCCAATTGGAGCTAAGTTTCATTGATAATTTGGAGTCTATAGTATATTCTCTTCTTTTTATCTTATTTGATTTTCAGTTGCTTGGGGACAAGCAACAATTTAAGTTTGGTGTTGTGATGAGCGGATAATTTATACGCTTTTTGGCATTATTTTTAGTATATTTTTAGTATGTTTTAGTTAGTTTTCATTATATTTTTATTAGTTTTTAGTTAAAATTCACTTTTCTGGACTTTACTATGAGTTTGTGTGTTTTTCTGTGATTTCAGGTATTTTCTGGCTGAAATTGAGGGACCTGAGCAAAAATCTGATTCAGAGACTGAAAAGGACTGCAGATGCTATTGGATTCTGACCTCCCTGCACTCGAAGTGGATTTTGTGGAGCTACAGATACCTAATTGGCATGCTCTCAATTGCGTTGGAAACTAGACATCCTGGGCTTTCTAGCAATGTATAATAGTCCACACTTTTCCCGAGATTTGATGGCCCAAACAGGCGTTCCAAGTTAGCTCAAGAATTCTGGCGTTTAACGCCGGAACTGGCACAAGAATGGGAGTTAAACGCCCAAACTGGCACAAAAGCTGGTGTTTAACTCCAAGAAAAGTCTCTACACATGAAAGCTTCAATGCTCAGCCCAAGCACACACCAAGTGGGCCCGGAAGTGGATTTTTACGTCATTTACTCATTTTTGTAAACCCTAAGCTACTAGTTATCTACAAATAGGACCTTTTGCTATTGTAATTTCATCTTGGTTCTTCTGGTTCCCTCTCTGGGGCCAAAGCCAATGATCACTATTATCACTTATGTATTTTCAACGGTGGAGTTTCTACACACCATAGATTAAGGTGTGGAGCTCTGCTGTACCTCGAGTATCAATGCAATTACTATTGTTCTTCTATTCAATTCGGCTTATTCTTGTTCTAAGATATCACTTGTTCCTCAACTTGATAAATGTGATGATCTGTGACACTCATCATCATTCTCACCTATGAACGTGTGCCTGACAACCACCTCCGTTCTACCTTAGATTGAGTGGATATCTCTTGGATCCCTTAATCGGAATCTTCGTAGTATAAGCTAGAATTGATGGCGGTATTCAAGAGAATCCGGAAGGTCTAAACCTTGTCTGTGGTATTTTGAGTAGGATTCAAAGATTGAATGACTGTGACGAGCTTCAAACTCGCGATTGTGGGGCGTTAGTGACAGACGCAAAAGAATCACTGGATTCTATTCCGACATGATCGAGAACCGACAGCTGAATAGCCGTGCTGTGACAGAGCGCGTTGAACATTTTCACTGAGAGGACGGGACTGTAGCCATTGACAACGGTGATGCCCAACATACAGCTTGCCATGGAAAGGAGTAAGAAGGATTGGATGAAGATAGTAGGAAAGCAGAGAGACGGAAGGGACAAAGCATCTCCATACGCTTATCTGAAATTCTCACCAATGAATTACATAAGTATCTCTATCCTTATTTTATGTTTTATTCATAAATCATCTATAACCATTTGAATCCGCCTGACTGAGATTTACAAGATGACCATAGCTTGCTTCATACCAACAATCTCCGTGGGATCGACCCTTACTCTCGTAAGGTTTATTACTTGGACGACCCAGTGCACTTGCTAGTTAGTTGTGCGAAGTTGTGATAAAGAGTTGAGATTGCAATTGAGCGTACCATGTTGATGGCGTCATTGATGATCACAATTCCGTGCACCAGTAATCCTTGAAAGAGACCTGACAAAGGTCCAATAAAATGGATTACTAGAAATAACTTAGAAGGTCCTGACATAATGAAGTCAGCCAAAAACAAAAAGTTATAAAAAGTAATACCTGAAAGAAACCTGACAAAGGTAAAAAAAAGAGGATTACTAAAAATAACTTAGAATGGTCTGACGTTATAAAGTCGGCCCAACAAAAATCACAAAGTTATAAAAAGTAATCCATAAAATGAGACCCACCATGGTCCAACTAAAAATGGATTACTAGAAATAACTTAGAAGCGACCAACATGAAGAAGTTGGCCTAAAGACCGATTAAAGTGACAGAGTTATAAAAAGTAAATCCATAAAAAAGAGATCTGGCTAAGCCTAATTAAATATGGATTACTAAAAATAACTCAGAAAAAATCGACAAGCGAAGTCGATCAACGAAAGCTACAGCTTGGACTGACAAGAGAAGTTGGACCAACGAAAGCTAAAGAAGGATCGATAAGAGAAGTCGGATCAGCGAAAAATGTGCGCTAAAAGGGACATATCTTTGCTCAAAAAGCCACGGCTCCACGACAAGGCATCAAAATTGTTCAGACTTACTAAAAAGGCCAAGAACACTAAAAGTTGTCGGACAAGTTAGCCCCAAAGGTCTTCCCACCTCGACCAAACAGAAGACAGACAAAACAAGATATGATCAAAAAGAGGTTGGACAGCAAAGTACCAACACTCTATAAACATCTCACAAAGGCCAAGGAAAGGTCAAAGACCAAAGCCAGAAGTGCTTCGCTGAAAAGTACGAAGTCTTGAAAAATAAACACTACTTAAAAAGCCAAAAGCACAGCCTCAAAGATGGAGCTAAATAGTCATCCAAACAAAAAGGTTCCCCATCGGAACACTACCTAAAAAGTTGTTGGATTATGACTAAAAAGCCCGAGCAGTGAAGACAAACAAGTCGATAGAAGGCTAAAAAGACATCTCAATAAACTAAAAAGGGCAATATGAGACTCGCACAAGAGAAACTACTCAAGATCGACCAAAGTCAGGATGCTTGAGCACGACTTCCTCAAAAAGATCAAAGCTCTGAAAGCACGATCTCACGGAAAGGACCGAACTCAAGCAGGGGCAAAGTCATACAGGTCGACCTCAGCTAAAGAAGAGGTGTAAGTACGATCTCAAAAAAGAACAAGCCAAAAGGTTGGGAAACAACTTAAGGCTCAAATGTGCTTAGCCAAAAGGGATACAACTCCACTCAAAGAAGGCACAATCTCAAACAGGGCTACGAACGTCATCCGAGACTAAAAAAGGTTCTATATAAAGAACACTAAAAATTCATTGGACAAGTCACTAAAAGCCCAGATATCAAGCCGCAAGGATAACTTTGCCAAAGCAGAGGGTTGTTAACATAAACTTAAAGCAAGGCGTGATCCAGAAGGCAAGGGTAGAAAACCCACACTACCACTTAAAAGAGGTTGGACTGTGAAGTACCAAACATATGCAAAAATTGCAAAGCAATGAAGAAACAAGCCAGACAGATGCTTGAGCACGACTTCCAAAGAGATCAAAGATCTGAAAAGCACGATCTCACGGAAAGATCGAACTTAAGCAGGGGAACTGTTCATACCCTGGATCAAGCTGTCTGACCCGGGATGTTTAGCGATAAGCCGACCGACCTTTTCAGGTCAGACTATCCGATCTCTTCTCAAAGAGCTCGGCCAATGCCCGACATCTTCACAAAGAGCACAGACAAAACGCCACAGAAGCCCAAATAAAGGGCCCGAATAGAGGAACACGACCCAAATCCAAAGGCAGCCCAATCCTATAGAGATAAGGGCGTTTCCCTTGAAGATAAGCTGACCTCACCCAAAAGATAAGATAAGATAACTAACTTATCTTATCTAAAAATGTCACTCCACACCTCTATAAATACATTGGAGCACCCAGGTATAACTCATACTCTGATTCTACTAAAAACCTACTTAATACCCTTGCTAACTTAAGCATTGGAGTCCCTTGTAGGTACCACCACCCTCCGGTGACAAAGGATCAGTAGCATAGCTAGGCAAACAAGTCAGACACAACAGCTCCGGCCACTATCCACCAGCCGGATACATCAAGTCCGACTAGTATAGAAGATCTCGTCTGAGATCGACCTACAGTTTCAGGTAACCCTCAGAACATTGGCATCGTTGCCGGGGAACCTGGAAGTCATCCCGTCACCATGGCGGATGACCATGACAACGACCGCGATTCAGATTTAGAGGATAGAACGCCGTACAAAAATATGGACACTACACCAAAAGATACTCCTCAACTTCACAACGAAAAGAATTCTCTAAACACGGGAGCCATGGAGGCGCTTCAGGACCGTTTAAAACAACTTGAAAAAGAAGCCCTACATCAACGGGAAGCTGAAAGAGACCTTTAGAGAGAAATAAGACGACGTCAAAAGCTAGAGGACAAGCTTTTAAAGCTTGTAGCCGATCTAAAAACCAAGACCGCTTGATCCAAGAGGATCAAGACCCATTCACCAAAGAGATCATGAATGCTAAAGTCCCAAAGGACTTCAAAGCTCCCGACATGACCCCGTACGACGGCACATCAGATCCAAGCCATTATCTTAGACAGCAATTAAGTGGTTTGACAGTCTGCCTCCCAGATCCATCACAAGTTTCCTGGACATACAAGGTCTACCAATAGAAGCAGCCATCATGGGTCTCATCAATGGCCTATGGGAAGGACCCTTTAGTCACTTCATATCAAAGAAACATCCAACATATCTGAATGAAGTGCAAAAATGGGTAGAAAAGTACATCAACATCGAGGAAAACTCTCAACTAGGAGAGACCTCAAAGTCTGGATTCTCCTACTCCTCCCGGGATAAGGACAAAGTGTCCAAGAAAAAAGAAGATCAGCACAGAGAAAAGATCAAGAAATACCACAATTACACCCCACTTCGGGTGTCTCTCGTAGACGTCTATCGAGAAGAATGCCATACCGATACCCCTAGCTCGCCCAATCAAAAACAAAAGAGGTCGGACAAGTTGAAAGTCCACCTCAGACCGAAGAGGTCGGACAAAGGTCCACCTCACACCGAAGAGGTCGGACGAGTGAACATCCACTTTACACCAAAGAGGTCGGAAAAGTTGAAGGAAGAGGTCGGACGAATAGAACGTCCACCCCACACCAAAGAGGTCGGACGAGTTGAACATCCACCTCACATCCCTGAGAGACATGTTCATATGATAAATGGAGGATTCACAGGAGGAGGAATCTCTAAATCATCTTGCAAAAGACACCTCAAAGAGGTATATTAAGGAAGGGAGAGAGGTTTGAAAAGTACAACGAAGTGCGAACAAGCCTTCCGAGATTTCAAAAATTCCTGGGCAACCACCCATTCTTACCAGACCACGGGAAAGTGAAGAACTCATATTATACCTCGCAGTGAGAAATCGGGCAATAGCCTCAGCACTAGTCAGAGAAGACGAAAGTGGGCAACAACCCGTCTACTTCATCTGCAAAGCTCTACAAGGGGCCGAACTAAACTATCAAAAGATAGAAAAAGTTTGCCTACGCCCTCATACTCACCTCTCAACGATTCCACCCATACTTTCAAGCTCACACTATCAAAGTTCGGACCAATCAGCCCATAAAAGGCATCCTACAGAAAACAATAAATAGCTGGAAGAATCCTACAGGGGACAGTCCAGTTATCCCAATTTGACCTTCAATATGAAAGCTCGGACAGCCATCAAATCACAGTATCTGGCCAACTTTATTACAGAGTACACTGACACGCTGGGAACTCCTACAAAATGAAATCTCTACATGGACGACTCTTCAAACAAAACCAGGAGTGGTGTTCATACCCTGGGTCGAGCTATCCGACCCGGGATGATTAGAGATAAAGCGACCGACCTCTTCAAGTCAGACTATCCGATCTCTTCTTAAAGAGCTCGGCCAAATCGACAGAAGAGCCCAGTAATAGGCCCAAATAGAGGAGCACGACCTAAATCCAAGGGCAGCCCAAGCCCATAGCGATAAAGGCGGTTCCCTTAAAGATGACCTCACTTAAAGATAAGATAAAGATAAGATAAGATAACTAACTTATCTTATCCACAGAAGGCCACATCTCACCATTATAAATACACTGGAGCAACCAGGTATAACTCATACTCTGATTCTACATAAACCTGCTTAATACCCTTGCTAACTTAAGCATCGGAGTCCCTTGCAGGTACCCCCCACCCTTCGGTGACAAAGGATCAGCAGCATATTTAGTCCAACAAGTCGGACGCACTAGCTCCGACCGCTATTCACCAGGCGGACACATCGGTTCCGACCAGCACAGAAGATCTCATCCGAGATCGACCTACAGTTTCAGGTAACCCTCAGAACATTGGCGCCGTTGCCGGGGAACCTGGAAGTCATCCCATCACCATGGCAGACGACCATGACAACGACCACGATTCAGGTCTGGAGGATCGGACACCGCACAAAAACGCGGATGTCACGCTACAAAACACTCCGAAAACCAACAAAGACAAAGACTCACCAAATTCAGGGGCAATAGAAGCGCTCATGGATCGCCTAAAATAACTGGAAAAAGAAACCCAACAACAACGGGAAATTGGAAGAGATCTCCAAAGAGAGGTGCGGCGACGTCGGGAGTTGGAAGGAAAACTACAGCAATTGGAAGCCGATCTCAAATCAAAAGCCCCCCGGGCTAATCTCGAGGAAAATTCACGCAAAGAGCAAGACCCGTTCACCAGGAAAATCATGAAAACCAAAATTCCAAAAGACTTCAAACTCCCGGATATGACCCTGTATGATGGCACCACGGATCCCAACCACCACCTCAGCAACTTCAGAAGTAGAATGTACCTCACTGACGCCCCAGATGTTGTTCGCTGCAAGGCTTTTCCAACAACTCTCACAAAGACAATGATCTGATGGTTCGACAACCTACCCCCGAAGTCCATCTCAAGCTTTGATGAGTTAGCTAAAAAATTCCTAGCCAGATTCTCCATTCAGAAAGATAAAGCCAAGCACGCCCCCAGTTTACTAGGGATCAAACAAGGAGATCGGAAGAGCCTCCGCAACTACATGGAGAGATTCAACAAAACATGCATGGACATACAAAGTTTACCAACAGAGGCTGCCATTATGGGACTCATCAATGGCCTACGAGAGGGACCCTTCAGCCAATCTATCTCAAAAAAGTACCCTACCTCCTTAGACGAAGTACAGGAATGAGCAGAAAAATACATCAACATGGAAGAAAACGCTCGGTTAGGAGAGACCTCAAAATCAGGGGCCTCCTACCAAGACAGAGACAAGGAATCCAAGAGAAAAGAAGATCGACAAGGGGAGAAAGTCAAAAAATACCATAATTTCACTCCTCTCAGGGCATCCCTGGTCGAGATATACAAAGAAGTCTGCCATACAGGAAAAATCCCACCAGCACGGCCACTCAAAGGCAAAAGGGGAGGAGGAAACCGGAAAGAATATTGTGAATACCATCGAGTTCGAGGACACTCCACAAACGAATGCTTCGACTTAAAAAATATCATAGAAAAATTGGTGAGAGAAGGAAAATTAGATCGATTCCTGGCCACCCGAGATGATGATCAAAATGGTGGGATCTCTGGTGCACGAAATTGTGATCATCAACGGCGCCATCAACATGGTACGCTCAATTGCAATCTCAACTCTTTATCACAACTTCGCACAGCTAACCAGCAAGTGCACTGGGTCGTCCAAGTAATAAACCTTACGCGAGTAAGGGTCGATCCCACGGAGATTGTTGGTATGAAGCAAGCTATGGTCATCTTGTAAATCTTAGTCAGGCAGATTCAAATGGTTATGAATGATATATAAATAAAGCATAAAGATAGAGATACTTATGTAATTCATTGGTGAGAATTTCAGATAAGCGAATGGAGATGCTTTGTCCCTTCCGTCTCTCTGCTTTCCTACTGTCTTCATCCAATCCTTCTTACTCCTTTCCATGGCAAGCTGTATGTTGGGCATCACCATTGTCAGTGGCTACAATCCCGTCCTCTCAGTGAAAATGTTCAACGCACCCTGTCACGGCACGGCTAATCATCTGTCGGTTCTCAATCAGGTTGGAATAGAATCCATTGATTTTTTGTGTCTGTCACTAACACCCAGCCTTCAGGAGTTTGAAGCTCATCACAGTCATTCAATCTTTGAATCCTACTCAGAATACCATAGACAAGGTTTAGACCTTCCAGATTCTCTTGAATGCCGCCATCAATTCTAGCTTATACCACGAAGATTCCGATTAAGGAATCCAAGAGATATCCACTCAATCTAAGGTAGAACGGAGGTGGTTGTCAGGCACACGTTCATAGGTGAGAATGATGATGAGTGTCATGAATCATCACATTCATCAAGTTGAGGAATAAGTGATATCTTAGAACAAAAATAAGCCGAATTGAATAGAAGAACAATAGTAATTGCATTGATACTCGAGGTACAGCAGAGCTCCACACCTTAATCTATGGTGTGTAGAAACTCCACCATTGAAAATACATAAGTGATAATGGTGATCATTGGCTTCGGCCCCAGAGAGGGAACCAGAAGAACCAAGATGAAAATACAATAGCAAAAGGTCTTATTTATAAAGAACTAGTAGCCTAAGGTTTACAAAGATGAGTAAATGACATAAAAATCCACTTCCGGGCCCACTTAGTGTGTGCTTGGGCAGAGCATTGAAGCATTCATGTGTAGAGACTTTTTTTGGAATTAAACGCCAGCTTTTGTGGCAGTTTGGGCGTTTAACTCCCATTCTTGTGCCAGTTTCGCCGTTTAACGCCGGGCATTCTTGAGCTGATTTGGAACGCCGGTTTGGGCCATCAAATCTCGGGCAAGGTATAGACTATTATACATTGCTGCAAAGCCCAGGGTGTCTACTTTCCAACGCCGTTGTGAGCGCGCCAATTGGGCTTCTATAGCTCCAGAAAATTCACTTCGAGTGCAGGGAGGTCAGAATCCAACAGCATCTGCAGTCCTTTTTAGCCTCTGAATCAGATTTTTGCTCAGGTCCCTCAATTTCAGCCAGAAAATACCTAAAATCACAGAAAAACACACAAACTCATAGTAAAGTCCAGAAAAGTAAATTTTAACTAAAAACTAATAAAAATATAATAAAAACTAACTAAAACATACTAAAAATAATGCAAAAAGCGTATAAATTATCCGCTCATCACAACACCAAACTTAAATTGTTGCTTGTCCCCAAGCAACTGAAAATCAAATAAGATAAAGAGAAGAGAATATGCAATGAATTCCAAAAACATCTATGAAGATCAGTATTAATTAGATGAGCGGGGCTTTTAGCTTTTTGCCCCTGAACAGTTTTGGCATCTCACTCTATCCTTTGAAATTCAGAATGATTGGCTTCTAATTAGGAACTCAGAATCCAGATAGTGTCATTGATTCTCCTAGTTAAGTATGATGATTCTTGAACACAGATACTTTATGAGTCTTGGCCGTGGCCCAAAGCACTCTGTCTTCCAGTATTACCACCGGATACATACATGCCACAGACACATAATTGGGTTAACCTTTTCAGATTGTGACTCAGCTTTGCTAGAGTCCCCAATTAGAGGTGTCCAAGGTTCTTAAGCACACTCTTTTTGCCTTGGATCACAACTTTCTTTTTCTTTCTCTTTTTTTTCTGTTTTTCTCCTTTTTTTTCTCTTTTTTTTGTATTCACTGCTTTTTCTTGCTTCAAGAATCATTTTTATGATTTTTCAGATTCTCAGTAACATGTCTCCTTTTTCATCATTCTTTCAAGAGCCAACATTCATGAACAAAAAATTCAAAAGACATATGCACTGTTTAAGAATACATTCAGAAAACAAAAGTATTGCCACCACATCAAAATAATTAATCTGTTATAAAATTCAAAATTCATGCAATTCTTCTCTTTTTCAATTTAGAACATTTTTCATTTAAGAAAGGTGATGGATTCATAGGACCTTCATAACTTTAAGGCATAGACACTAAGACACTAATGATCATGTAATAAGACACAAACATGGATAAACATAAGCATAAAATTTGAAAAACAAGAAAGTAAAGAACAAGGAAATTAAAGAACGGGTCCACCTTAGTGATGGCGGCTTGTTCTTCCTCTTGAAGATCTTACGGAGTGCTTGAGCTCCTCAATGTCTCTTCCTTGCCTTTGTTGCTCCTCTCTCATGATTCTTTGATCTTTTCTAATTTCATGGAGGAGGATGGAATGTTCTTGGTGCTCCACCCTTAGTTGTCCCATGTTGGAACTCAATTCTCCTAAGGAGGTGTTGATTTGCTCCCAATAGTTTTGTGGAGGAAAGTGCATCCCTTGAGGCATCTCGGGGATTTCATGATGAGTGGGATCTCTTGTTTGCTCCATCCTTTTCTTAGTGATGGGTTTGTCCTCATCAATGGGGATGTCTCCCTCTATGTCAACTCCAACTGAATAACAGAGGTGACAAATGAGATGAGGAAAGGTTAACCTTGCCAAGGTAGAGGACTTGTCCGCCACCTTATAAAGTTCTTGGGCTATAACCTCATGAACTTCTACTTCTTCTCCAATCATGATGCTATGAATCATGATGGCCCGGTCTATAGTAACTTCGGACCGGTTGCTAGTGGGAATGATTGAGCGTTGGATAAACTCCAACCATCCCCTAGCCACGGGCTTGAGGTCATGCTTTCTCAGTTGAACCGGCTTCCCTCTTGAATCTCTCTTCCATTGGGCGCCCTCTTCACAGATGTCTATGAGGACTTGGTCCAACCTTTGATCAAAGTTGACCCTTCTAGTGTAAGGGTGTTCATCTCCTTGCATCATGGGCAAGTTGAATGCCAACCTTACATTTTCCGGACTAAAATCTAAGTATTTCCCCCGAACCATTGTAAGCCAATTCTTTGGGTCCGGGTTCACACATTGATCATGGTTCTTGGTGATCCATGCATTGGCATAGAACTCTTGAACCATTAAGATTCTGACTTATTGAATAGGGTTGGTAAGAATTTCCCAACCTCTTCTTCGGATCTCATGTCAGATCTCCGGATATTCTCTATTTTTGAGTTTGAAAGGGACCTCGGGGATCACCTTCTTCGAGGCCACAACTTCATAGAAATGGTCTTGATGCACCCTTGAGATGAATCTCTCCATCTCCCATGACTCAGAGGTGGAAGCTTTTGCCTTCCCTTTCCTCTTTCTAGAGGTTTCTCCGGCCTTGGATGCCATAAATGGTTATGGAAAAACAAAAAGCAATGCTTTTACCACACCAAACTTAGAAGGTTAACTCGTCCTCGAGCAAAAGAAGAAAGAAGAGAGTAGAAGAAGAAGAAATAGAAGAGATAGAGATGGTTTTATGGTTCGGCCAAAGGGGGAGAAGTAGTGTTTAGGGTGTGTGAAAATGAAGGAGTGAAGATGGGTTTATATAGGGGTGGAGAGAGGGGTAGGGTTCGGCTATGGGAAGGTGGGTTTGGGAGGGAAAAGTGGTTTAAATTTGAATGGTGAGGTAGGTGGGGTTTTATGATGGATGGATGTGAGTGGTGAAGAGAATAGTGGGATTTGATAGGTGAAGGGTTTTTGGGGAAGAGGTGTTGAGGTGATTGGTGAATGGGTGAAGAAGAGAGAGAGTGGTAGGGTAGGTGGGGATCCTATGGGGTCCACAGATCCTGAGTGTCAAGAAAAAGTCATCCCTGCACCAAGTGGTGAGCAAAAATGCTCTCTGTGCCAATTCTGGTGTTAAACGCCGGGCTGGTGCCCATTTCTGGCGTTTAACGCCAGCTTCTTGCCCTTTCCTGGCATTTAACGCCAGTCTGGTGCCCCTTTCTGGCGTTAAACGCCCAGAATGGTGCCAGACTGGGCGTTTAAACGCCCATTTGCTGCCCTTACTGGCATTTCAACGCCAACAATGTCTTTCTCCAGGGTGTGCTATTTTTCTTTCTGTTTTTCATTCTGTTTTTGCTTTTTCAATTTATTTTGTGACTTCTCATGATCATCAACCTACAGAAAATATAAAATAACAAAAGAAAATAGATTAAATATAACATTGGGTTGCCTCCCAACAAGCGCTTCTTTAATGTCAGTAGCTTGACAGTGGGCCCTCATGGAGCCTCACAGATACTCAGAGCAATGTTGGAACCTCCCAACACCAAACTTAGAGTTTGAATGTGGGGGTTCAACACCAAACTTAGAATTTGGTTTTGGCCTCCCAACCCCAAACTTAGAGTTTGACTGTGGGGGCTCTGTCTGACTCTGTTTTGAGAGAAGCTCTTCATGCTTCCTCTCCATGGTGACAGAGGGATATCCTTGAGCCTTAAACACAAAGGATTCTTCATTCACTTGAATGATTAATTCTCCTCTGTCCACATCAATCACAGCCTTTGCTGTGGCTAGGAAGGGTCTGCCAAGGATGATGGATTCATCCATGCACTTCCCAGTCTCTAGGACTATGAAATCAGCAGGGATGTAATGGTCTTCAATCTTTACCAAAACATCCTCTACAAGTCCATAAGCTTGTTTTCTTGAATTGTCTGCCATCTCTAGTGAGATTCTTGCAGCTTACACCTCAAAGATCCCTAGCTTTTCCATTATAGAGAGAGGCATGAGGTTTATACTTGACCCTAGGTCACACAGAGCCTTCTTAAAGGTCATGGTGCCTATGGTACAAGGTATTGAGAACTTCCCAGGATCTTGTTTCTTTTAAGGTAATTTCTGCCTAGACAAGTCATCCAGTTCTTTGGTGAGCAAAGGAGGTTCATTCTCCCAAGTCTCATTACCAAATAACTTGTCATTTAGCTTCATGATTGCTCCAAGGTACTTGGCAACTTGCTCTTCAGTGACATATTCATCCTCTTCAGAGGAAGAATACTCATCAGAGCTCATGAATGGCAGAAGTAAATCCAATGGAATCTCTATGGTCTCAGTGTGAGCCTCAGATTCCCATGGCTCCTCATTAGGGAACTCATTGGAGGCCAGTGGACGTCCATTGAGGTCTTCCTCAGTGGCGCTCACTGCCTCTTCCTCCTCTCCAAATTCGGCCATGTGGGTAGCTAATGGCCTTGCATTCTCCTTTTGGATTTTCCTCTGTATTGCTTGGAAGAGTGCTAGGAGGGAGTTCAGTAACTTTTTTACTCAGCTGTCCCACTTGTACCTCCAAATTTCTAATGGAGGACCTTGTTTCAGTTATGAAACTTTGAGTGGTTTTGATTAGATCAGAGACCACGGTTGCTAAGTCAGAGTGGCTCTGCTTAGAATTCTCTGTCTGTTGCTGAGAAGATGATGGAAATGGCTTGCCAATGCTAAACCTGTTTCTTCCACCATTATTGTTGTTGAAACCTTGTTGAGGTATCTGTTGATCCTTCCATGAGAGATTTGGATGATTTCTCCATGAAGAATTATAGGTGTTACCATAGGGTTCTCTCATGTAATTCACCTCTTCCATTGAAAGGTTCTCAGAATCATAAGCTTCTTCTTCAGATGAAGTGTCCTTAGTACTGCCTGGTGCAGCTTGCATTCCAGACAGCCTTTGAGAAATCAAATTGACTTGCTGAGTCAATATTTTGTTCTGAGCCAGTATGGCATTCAGAGTATCAATCTCAAGAACTCCTTTCTTCTGATTTGTCCCATTGTTCACAGGATTCCTTTTAGAAGTGTACATGAATTGGTTATTTGCAACCATTTCAATTAGTTCTTGATCTTCTGTAGGCGTCTTCTTCAGATGAAGAGATCCTCCAGCAGAGCTATCCAAAGACATCTTGGACAGTTCAGACAGACCATCATAGAAGATACCTATGATGCTCCATTCAGAAAGCATGTCAGAAGGACACTTTCTGATCAATTGTTTGTATCTTTCCCAAGCTTCATAGAGGGATTCACCTTCCTTCTGTCTGAAGGTTTGGACTTCCACTCTAAGCTTACTCAATTTTTGAGGTGGAAAGAACTTTGCTAAGAAGGCATTGACTAGCTTTTCCCAAGAGTTCAGGCTTTCTTTAGGTTGTGACTCCAACCATATCCTAGCTCTGTCTCTTACAGCAAAAGGGAATAGCATAAGTCTGTAGACTTCAGGGTCAACCCCATTGGTCTTGACAGTGTCACAGATTTACAAGAATTCAGCTAAAAACTGATGAGGATCTTCCAATAGAAGTCCATGGAACTTGCAATTCTGTTGCATTAGAGAAACTAATTGAGGCTTAAGCTCAAAGTTGTTTGCTCCAATGGTAGGGATAGAGATGCTTCTCCCATAGAAGTCGGGAGTAGGTGCAGTAAAGTCACCCAGCACCTTCCTTGCATTGTTGGCATTGTTGTTGTTTTCGGCTGCCATGGGTTCTTCTTCTTTGAAGATTTCTGTTAGGTTCTCTACAGAGAGTTGTGCCTTAGCTTTTCTGAGCTTTCGCTTCAAGGTCCTTTCAGGTTCAGGATCAGCCTCAACAAGAATGCTTTTGTCTTTGCTCCTGCTCATATGAAAGAGAAGAGAACAAGAAAGTATGGAATCCTCTATGTCACAGTATAGAGACTCCTTGAGGTGTCAGAAGAAAAGAAAATTATAAGGAAGAAGTAGAAGAATTCAAACTTATCAAGTATGATGGAGTTCGAATTGTGCATTGAGGAGGAGTGTTAGTCCATAAATAGAAGGATGTGAGAAGAGAAGAAGAAATTTTCGAAAATTAAAAAAAAAGATTTTAAAAACATTTTGAAAAATACTAATTGATTTTCGAAAACTAAGAGTGGAAAAGAAATCAAGTGATTTTAGAAAAAGATTTTAAGATTAGAAATAAAAAAGATATGATTGAAAACTATTTTGAAAAAGATGTGATTAGAAGATATGATTGAAAAGTTATGGTTTTAAAAAGATGTGATTGAGAAGATATGATTTGAAAAACAATTTAAAAAGATTTGATTTTGAAAATTAATGACTTGGCTAACAAGGAAAGATATGATTCAAACATTAAACCTTTCTCAACAGAAAAGGCAACATACTTGAAATGTTGAATCAAATCATTAATTGATAGCAAGTATTTTTGAAAATGGAAAGAAATTGATTTTGAAAAAGATTTGATTGAAAAGATATGATTTGAAAAAGATTTGATTTTGAAAAAAAATTTTGAAAACTTGAAAACAAAATCTTCCCTCTTGTGTCATCCTGGCGGTAAACGCCCAGAATGGTGCACATTCTGGCATTTAACGCCCAAAACACTACCCTTTTGGGCGTTAAACGCCCAGCCAGGCACCCTGGCTGGCGTTTAAACGCCAGTTTGCCCTTATTCACTGGGCGTTTTGAACGCCCAGCTTTTTCTGTGTAATTCCTCTGCTGTATGTTCTGAATCTTCAATTCTCTGTATTATTGACTTGAAAAGACACAAATAAAAAAAATTTTGGATTTTTAATAATCAAAATGTAACTAAAATAAAATAACAATGCATGCAAGACACCAAACTTAGAAGTTTGTATACTATTGACACTAACAAATGAGAATGCATATGAGAAACAACAAAACACTCAAGTCAAGAGAATTCAAAGATCAGAGCAAGGAAATCGTCAAGAACATCTTGAAGATCACTTAAGACACATGAATGAATGCAAGAAGAACAGAAACATGCAATTGACACCAAATTTAAAATGAGACACTAGACTCAACAAGAAACATAAAATATTTTTGATTGTTATGATTTTGTAAAATTTTTTTTATTTTTCGAAAATTAAGTGGAAAAGAAAATAAAGGTATCAAAATTCTTAATGAGAATTCCAGGAATCATGCAATGTTAGTCTAAAGCTTTAGTCTAAAGGAATTAGACATGGCTAGCCAAGCTTCAGCAGGACATTGCATTCAAGAGCTAAATTGATGAGAATCAATCAGCTTTGGTGATGATAAGAACATCACCTTGAAACACTAGAATTCATTCTTAAGAACTCTGAAGAAAGATACCTAATCTAAGCAACAAGATGAACCGTCAGTTGTCCAAACTTAACAATCCCCGGCAACGGCGCCAAAAACTTGGTGCACGAAATTGTGATCATCAATGGCGCCATCAACATGGTATGCTCAATTGCAATCTCAACTCTTTATCACAACTTCGCACAACTAACCAGCAAGTGCACTGGGTCGTCCAAGTAATAAACCTTACGCGAGTAAGGGTCGATCCCACGGAGATTGTTGGTATGAAGCAAGCTATGGTCATCTTTTAAATCTTAGTCAGGCAGATTCAAATGGTTATGAATGATATATTAATAAAGCATAAAGATAGAGATACTTATGTAATTCATTGGTGAGAATTTCAGATAAGCGAATGGAGATGTTTTGTCCCTTCCGTCTCTCTGCTTTCCTACAGTCTTCATTCAATCCTTCTTACTCCTTTCCATGGCAAGCTGTATGTTGGGCATCACCGTTGTCAGTGGCTACAGTCCCGTCCTCTCAGTGAAAATGTTCAACGCACCCTGTCACGGCACGGCTAATCATCTGTCGGTTCTCAATCAGGTTGGAATAGAATCCATTGATTCTTTTGCGTCTGTCACTAACGCCCAGCCTTCAGGAGTTTGAAGCTCGTCACAGTCATTCAATCCTTGAATCCTACTCAGAATACCACAGACAAGGTTTAGACCTTCTGGATTCTCTTGAATGCTGCCATCAATTCTAGCTTATACCACGAAGATTCCGATTAAGGAATCCAAGAGATATCCACTCAATCTAAGGTAGAACGGAGGTGGTTGTCAGGCACACGTTCATAGGTGAGAATGATGATGAGTGTCATGGATCATCACATTCATCAAGTTGAGGAATAAGTGATATCTTAGAACAAGAATAAGCCGAATTGAATAGAAGAACAATAGTAATTGCATTGATACTCGAGGTACAGCAGAGCTCCACACCTTAATCTATGGTGTGTAGAAACTCCACCATTGAAAATACATAAGTGATAATGGTGATCATTGGCTTCAGCCCCAGAGAGGGAACCAGAAGAACCAAGATGAAAATACAATAGCAAAAGGTCTTATTTATAAAGAACTAGTAGCCTAAGGTTTACAAAGATGAGTAAATGACATAAAAATCCACTTCCGGGCCCACTTGGTGTGTGCTTGGGCTGAGCATTGAAGCTTTCATGTGTAGAGATTTTTCTTGGAGTTAAACGCCAGCTTTTGTGGCAGTTTGGGCGTTTAACTCCCATTCTTGTGCCAGTTCCGGCGTTTAACGCCGGGCATTCTTGGAACGCCGGTTCGGGCAATCAAATCTCGAGCAAAGTATGAACTATTATACATTGCTGGAAAGCCCAGGATGTCTACTTTCTAACGCCGTTGAGAGCGCGCCAATTGGGCTTCTGTAGCTCCAGAAAATCTACTTCGAGTGCAGGGTGGTCAGAATCCAACAGCATCTGCAGTCCTTTTCAGCCTCTGAATCAGATTTTTGCTCAAGTCCCTCAATTTCAGCCAGAAAATACCTGAAATCACAGAAAATCACACAAACTCATAGTAAAGTCCAGAAAAGTTAATTTTAACTAAAAACTAATAAAAATATAATAAAAACTAACTAAAACATACTAAAAACATACTAAAAATAATGCCAAAAAGCGTATAAATTATCCGCTCATCAATCTCCAAATCCTCTCACAAAAGATATCTCAAAGAAGTATATCATGTCGAAGGAGAGGAGAAAGCACTCAACATTCCGGCAATTACATTCACTAAAGAGGACGCATCCGGCATCATCACAGGACACGATGATCCCATGGTTATCACCATCATATTGGCAAACGCCAACCTACACCGTACCTTAATAGACCAAGGGAGTTCTGCCGACATCTTATTCAAAGCAGCCTTTGATAAACTCGGCTTGGAAGAAAAAGAACTTAAAGCATATCCAAACAGCCTGTTTGGGCTAGGAGATACCCCGGTTCGACCACTCGGATACACACTACTACATACAACCTTCGGAAAAGGGGACCAATCCAGGACCTTCAAAATAGACTACATCGTAGTCGATGTAAGTTCAGCTTACAACGCTCTCATAGGACGGACAACACTCAACCAACTCGATGCAATAGTCTTGACCCCATACCTATGTATGAAGTTCCCAACCCCAAAAGGGATAGCCACGATAAAAGCAGACCAGAAGACGGCACGTCGCTGTTATAACGAAAGCCTAAACCTTAGAGGCAAAGGAGAAGAGTTCCACACAATCGAGCTGGGCGGAGTTCACCGACGAGAAGAACTTCGTCCCCAGCCAGAAGGCGAGATAGAAAAGATTCAGATCGGGGACACCTCGAAAAAAACAACCAATATCGACACAATCCTAAAAGGAGATTTAAAAGAATTACTAATACAATTCTTGCGAGATAACGTCGATCTCTTCGCGTGGAAAGCCGCAGACATGCCAGGCATAGACCCTAAGCTAATGTGTCATAAATTGGCAGTTTATCCAGGATCTTGATCGGTGCAACAGAGACGAAGAAAACTTGGGCCAGAGCGATCCCAAGCTGTGGACGAGCAAGTACAGGCACTACTGGAAGCCGGATTCATAAGAGAAGTCAAATACCCGCTATGGCTAGCCAACGTTGTCTTGGTGAAAAAATCAAATGGGAAGTGGCGAATGTGCACCGATTACACCGATCTCAACAAGGCTTGTCCAAAAGATCCATACCCACTCCCAAGTATTGACGCTCTAGTAGATGCTTCCTCCGGATACAAATATCTCTCGTTTATGGACACATACTCGGGGTACAATCAAATCCCCATGTATCCACCAGATCAAGAAAAGACCTCGTTCCTAACACCAAAAGCAAACTACTGCTACATCGTGATGCCTTTCGGTCTCAAGAATGCAGGAGCTACTTACCAAAGGCTAATGAATAAAGTCTTCTCAGATCACATCGGAAAGATCATGGAAGTCTACATGGATGACATGCTAATTAAAACACAAAGTGAAGAGACATTATTGTCCAACCTAGCCCAAGTGTTCGACACCATTAGGAAGCATGATATGCGACTCAATCCAGCAAAATGCACCTTTGCGGTAGAAGCATGCAAATTCTTAGGTTTTATGCTCACACAAAGAGGAATTGAAGCAAATCCAGATAAATGACAGGCTAAACTCAACATGAAGAGCCCAACCTGCGTCAAAGAAGTACAGCAACTCAACGGGAGAATGGCTGCCCTATCCCGATTCTTAGCAGGAGCCGCGATAAGATCCCTCCCCTTCCATGCTACTTTAAGAAAGGGAAAACAGTTCGAATGGACGACAGAATGCGAACAAGCCTTCCAAGACATTAAGAAGTACTTAGGATAGCCACCTATCCTATCCCGACCACGAGAAGGAGAACCACTCATATTATATCTCGCAGTAGGAAGCAGGGCAGTAGTGTCAGCACTGGTCAGAGAAGACGAAAACGGATAACAACCCGTCTACTTCATTAGCAAAGCACTATAGGGATCCGAGCTGAACTATCAGAAAATAGAAAAATTTACCTATACTCTCGTTCTAACATCTCAACGACTCCGCCCTTACTTCCAGGCCCACACCATTAAAGTTCGAACTAACCAGCCCTTAAAAGGAATATTGCAGAAAACAGATTTAGCAGGCAGAATTCTACAATGGGCAGTCGAGCTGTCAGAGTTCGACCTCCAATATGAAGCTCAGACGGCCATTAAATCATAATACCTAGCCGACTTTATCGCAGAATTCACAGATGCCCTGGAAACCCCCATAGAGTGGAATCTCTATGTGGACGGTTCTTCAAATAAAATGGGAAGCGGCGCAGGAGTGATATTAGAAAGCAACCAGGGAACCCAAGTTGAGCTCTCCCTCAAGTTCGGATTCCCGGCTTCAAATAACCAGGCGGAATACGAAGCATTGCTAGCTGGTTTGAAACTGGCTGAAGAGATGGGAGCTCGAAAACTTAACATTTACAGCGATTCGCAAGTGGTCACATCACAAATAACAGGGAGCTACTAAGCCAAAGATCCCGCCATGAAAAAGTATTTGGATAAGACCATGGAACAGCTCGGACAAATCGGGGAATACAAGATCTGCTACATACACCGTGAGCAAAATGCCGGAGCTAACACACTCTCAAAACTAGCCAGCACCAAACCAGGGGGCAACAATAGAAGCCTCATCCAGGAAATGTTACAGAACCCATCAATCTCGGAAGCAGAAAAAGTCCTAACCATAACAGGCCAGGACCAAGGATGGATGATCCCTATAATCAACTACCTCAAAACAGGAACGCTCCCCACAGAAGAAAAGGAAGCAAAGAGGCTAAAAAGGGAGGCACAGTACTACACCATCATAAACAACATCCTGTACAAAAGAGGGATCTCGGTACCATTACTAAAATGCATGCTGACCTCCCACACCAGGGAAGTGTTAGAAGAGGTACACGGCGGCATTTGTGGCAATCATCTCGGAGCACGGGCTCTCGCCAAAAAGATACTTCGGGCAGGGTTTTATTGGCCAACCTTACAGAAAGAATCTACAGAATTTGTAAAGACATGTCCACCATGTCAGAAACATGCCAACTTCCACATCGCCCCGCCAGAAGAACTCATTAGCGTGACTTCGCCTTGGCCGTTCGCAAAATGGGGACTCGACCTTCTCGGTCCCTTTCCCCAGGGATTAGGGCAAGTTAAATTCCTCATAGTAGGGGTAGATTACTTTACAAAATGGATCGAGGCAGAACCCCTAGCCAATGCCACCGCCCAAAGAAGCCAAAAATTCTTATATAGAAACATTGTCACGAGGTTTGGAGTCCCATATTCAATAACCACAGACAATGGCACCCAATTCACAGACGCAGGCTTCAGAAAATTAGTAGCCGACTTGAATATAAAGCACCAGTACACCTCTGTCGAACATCCACAAGCCAATGGACAGGCCGAAGCCGGCAACAAAGTCATATTGGCAGGGTTAAAACGAAGACTGCAAGATGCAAAAGGAGCCTGGGCAGAGGAGCTTTCACAGGTTCTATGGGCATATCGAACGACGCGACATTTCACCACAAAGGAATCCCCTTTCTGATTAGCATACGGAATGGAGGCAATGATTCCAGTAGAAATTGAAGAAGGATCGCATAGAGTAGTCCATTATAATGAGGGAGCAAACTCCCAACTTCAGAGGGAAGAACTCGACCTACTACCTGAAATCCAGGAAAGAGCTCGGATCAGAGAAGAAGCTCTAAAACGTCGAATGGCTTCCAGATATAATCAAAGGGTAGTACCAAAAAGTTCCGCTGAGAACGATCTCATCTTAATTCGAAACGACATTGGAACAACTCGGCCCGGAGAAGGGAAGTTGGCAGCAAACTGGAAAGGACCCTACCGAGTCATAGAAGTACTTGGGAGGGTGATGAGCGGATAATTTGTACGCTTTTTGGCATTGTTTTTAGTATGTTTCTAGTATCTTTTAGTTAGTTTTTATTATATTTTTATTAGTTTTTAGATAAAATTCACTTTTCTGGACTTTACTATGAGTTTGTGTGTTTTTCTGTGATTTCAGGTATTTTCTGGCTGAAATTGAGGGATCTGAGCAAAAATCTGATTCAGAGACTCAAAAGGACTGCAGATGCTGTTGGATTCTGACCTCCCTGCACTCGAAGTGGATTTTCTGGAGCTACAGAAGCCCAATTGGCGCGCTCTCAACGGCGTTGGAAAGTAGACATCCTGGGCTTTCCAGCAATATATGATAGTCCATACTTTGCCCAAGATTTGATGGCCCAAACCGGCGTTCAAAGTCACCTACAGAAATTCCAGCGTTAAACGCCGGAACTGGCACCTAAATGGGAGTTAAACGCCCAAACTGGCACTAAAGCTGGCGTTTAACTCCAAGAAGAGTCTCTACACGAAAATGCTTCATTGCTCAGCCCAAGCACACACCAAGTGGGCCCGGAAGTGGATTTTTATGTCATTTACTCATCTCTGTACACCCTAGGCTACTAGTTCTCTATATATAGGACCTTTTACCATTGTATTTTTCATCTTTGGATTGTTTTTGATCCTTTGATCATCTTTGGACATCTAGTTCTTAGATCAGATCTTGGTAGCTATCTTTGAGTTTCATGCTATCTTAGATCATTTGGGAGGCTGGCCATTCGGCCATGCCTAGACCTTGTTCTTATGTATTTTCAACGGTGGAGTTTCTACACACCATAGATTAAGGTGTGGAGCTCTGCTGTACCTCGAGTATTAATGCAATTACTATTGTTCTTCTATTCAATTCCGCTTGTTCTTTGTCCAAGATATCACTTGTTCTTCAACTTGATGAAGGTGATGATCCGTGACACTCATCATCATTCTCACTCATGAACAAAGTGACTGACAACCACTCTTGTTCTACAAGCAATTAAAGCTCTAGTGAATATCTCTTGGATTCTTTAACCGGAATCTTCGTGGTATAGGCAAGAACTGATGGCGGCATTCAAGAGAATCCGGAAGGTCTAACCTTGTCTGTGGTATTCTGAGTAGGATTCAATGATTGAATGACTGTGACGTGCTTCAAACTCCTGAAGGCAGGGCGTTAGTGACAGACGCAAAAGAATCACTGGATTCTATTCCAGCCTGATTGAGAACCGACAGATGGATAGCCGTGCCGTGACAGGGTGCGTTGAACATTTCCAATGAGAGGATGGGAGGTAGCCACTGACAACGGTGAAACCCTTGCATAAGCTTGCCATGGAAAGGAGTAGGAAGGATTGGATGAAGACAGTAAGAAAGCAGAGAGACGGAAGGGAAGGCATCTTCATACGCTTATCTGAAGCTCTCACCAATGATATACATAAGTATCTCTATCTTTATCTTTATGCTTTATTCGTTTATCACTATACCCATTTGAGTCTGCCTGACTGAGATTTACAAGATGACCATAGCTTGCTTCATACCACCAATCTCCGTGGGATCGACCCTTACTCGCGTAAGGTTTATTACTTGGACGACCCAGTGCACTTGCTGGTTAGTTGTGCGAAGTTGTGTTTATGCCATGGTATTGAGCACCAAGTCTTTGTAGCCATTACCGGGGATTGTTCTGTGTAAAAGTATTGATCACAATTTCGTGCACCAAGTTTTTGGCGCCGTTGCCGGGGATTGTTCTTGAGTATGGACAACTGACGGTTCATCTTGTTGCTTAGATTAGGTATTTTTTTTTTCGAAATTCTTGAAGATGAATTCTAGAGTTTCATGATAATTTGTTGAAATCTGGCTGGCTGTGAAGCCATGTCTAATCTTATTGGACCGAGTTTTCAACTGATCATCACAATAGCTTGTTGATCTCTATCAATCTTGCTATTGGAGCAATGATCTGCTAAGGCTTGGCTGGCCATTGGCCATGTCTAGTGTTTTGGACCGAAGCTTTCTTTGAAAGCTTGGCTGGCTGTGAAGCCATGTCTAATTCCTGGACCGGAGTCTTAGACTAGCATTGCAATGATTCCTGGAAATTCAAATTGAGAATTCTGAAACCTTTATTTTCTATTTTCATATAATTTTTGAAAAAAGCACAAAAAAATTCACAAAATCATAAAAACCAAAAATATTTGATGTTTCTTGCTTGAGTCTAGTGTCTCATCTTAAGTTTGGTGTCAATTGCATGCATTCATTCATGTGTCTTAAGGATCTTCAAGTAATTCTTGATGATTTCTTACTCTGATCTTTGAATTCTTTTGACTTGAGTGTTTATGTGTCTCATATAGTGTCAGTAGTATACAAACTGCTAAGTTTGGTGTCTTGCATGCATTGTTATTTGTTTCTTGTTGCATTTTAATTATTAAAAATCCAAAAATATTTTTAATTTGTGTCTTTTCAAGTCAATAATACAAAGAATTGAAGATTCAGAACATACTGCAGAGGAATTACACAGAAAAAGCTGAGCATTCAAAAATGCCCAGTGAAGAAGACAGACTGGCGTTTAAACGCCAGCCAGGGTACCTGGTTGGGCGTTTAACGCCCAAAGAGGTAGCATTTTGGGCGTTAAACGCCAGAATGTATACCATTCTGGGCGTTTAACGCCAGGATGGCACTAGGGGGAAGATTTTGCTTTTCAAATCAATTTTTTTTCAAGTTTTCAAAGTTTTTCAAAATCAAATCTTTTTCAAATCATATCTTTTCAATCAAATGTTTTCAAAATCAATTTCTTTCTTTTTTTTTCAAAGATACTTACTAACAATTAATGATTTGATTGAACATTTCAAATATGTTGCCTTTTCTGTTGAGGAAGGTTTAATGTTTGAATCATATCTTTTCTTGTTAGGCAAGTCATTAATTTTCAAAATCAAATCTTTTAAAAATTGTTTTCAAAACATATCTTTTAAAATTGTTTTCAAATCAAATCTTTTCAATCATATCTTTTTAATCACATCTGTTTCAAAATAAGTTTTCAATCAAATCTTTTTAACTTCTAATTTCAAAATCTTTTTCAAAAATCACTTGATTTCTTTTCCACTTTGAATTTTCGAAAATTATCAACCAATTTTTCAAAATGTTTTTAACATCTTTTTAATTAATTTTCGAAAATTCTCTTCCCTTCTTCCCACATCCTTTTATTTATGGAGTACCACTCCTTCTCAATGCACAATTTGAACTCTCTCTGATTAAGTTCGAATTCCTCTACCTCTTTCTTCTGTTTTTCTGTTCTTCTGACACCTCAAGGAATCTCTATAACTGTGACATAGAGGATTCCACATTTTCTTGTTCTCTTCTCTTTCATATGAGCAGGAACAAAGACAAAGGCATTCTTGTTGAAGCTGACCCTGAACCTGAAAGGACCTTGAAGCGAAAGCTAAGAGAAGCTAAGGCACAACTCTTTGTTGAAGACCTGACCGAATTCTTCAAAGAAGAAGGACCCATGGCAGCCGAAAATAACAACAATGCCAACAATGCAAGGAAAGTGCTGGGTGACTTTACTGCACCTACTCCCGACTTCTATGGGAGAAGCATCTCTATCCCTGCCATTAGAGCAAACAACTTTGAGCTTAAGCCTCAATTAGTTTCTCTAATGCAACAGAATTGCAAGTTCCATGGACTTCCAATGGAAGATCCTCATCAGTTTTTAGCTGAGTTTTTGCAGATCTGTGACACAGTCAAGACTAATGGGGTTGAACTGAAGTCTACAGACTGATGCTATTCCCTTTTGCTGTAAGAGACAGAGCTAGAATATGGTTGGACTCTCAACCTAAAGATAGCCTGGACTCTTGGGAAAAGCTAGTCAATGCCTTCTTGGCAAAGTTCTTTCCACCTCAAAAATGGAGCAAGCTTAGAGTGGAAGTCCAAACCTTCAGACAGAAGGATGGAGAATCCCTCTATGAAGCTTGGGAAAGATACAAACAATTAATCAGAAAATGTCCATCTGACATGCATTCTGAATGGAGCATCATAGGTATTTTCTATGATGGTCTCTCTGAACTGTCCAAGATATCTTTGGATAGCTCTGTTGGAGGATCTCTTCATCTGAAGAAGACGCCTACAGAAGCTCAAGAGCTCATTGAAATGGTTGCAAATAACCAATTCATGTACACTTCTGAAAGAAATCCTGTGAACAATGGGACAAGTCAGAAGAAAGGAGTTCTTGAGATTGATGCTCTGAATGCCATTCTGGCTCAGAACAAGATATTGACTCAACAAGTCAATTTGATTTCTCAAAGTCTGTCTGGAATGCAAAATGCACCAAGCAGTACTAAGGATGCTTCATCTGAAGAAGAAGCTTATGATCCTGAGAACCCTTCAATGAAAAAGGTGAATTACCTAGGAGAACCCTATGGGAACACCTATAATTCTTCATGGAGAAATCACCCAAATTTCTCATGGAAGAATCAAGAGAGACCTCAACAAGGTTTCAATAACAATAATGGTGGAAGAAACAGGTTTAGCAATGGCAAGCCTTATCCATCATCTTCTCAGCAACAGACAGAGAATTCTAAGCAGAACCCCTCTGACTTAGCAACCATGGTCTCTGATCTAATCAAAACCACTCAAAGTTTCATGACTGAAACAAGGTCTTCCATTAGGAATTTGGAAGCACAAGTGGGACAGCTGAGCAAAAAAGTTACTGAACTCCCTCCTAGTACTCTCCCAAGTAATACAGAGGAAAATCCAAAAGGAGAGTGCAAAGCCATAACCATGGCCGAAACTGGAAAGGAAAGACAGGAGGAGGACGCCACTGAGGAAGACCTCAATGGGCGTGCACCAACCTCCTCTGAGTTCCCCAATGAGGAACTATGGGAATCTGAGGCTCAAAATGAGACCATAGAGATTCCATTGGACTTACTTCTGCCTTTCATGAGCTCTGATGAGTATTCTTCCTCTGAAGAGGATGAGTATGTCACTGAAGAGCAAGTTGCTAAATACCTTGGAGCAATCATGAAGCTAAATGACAAGTTGTTTGGAAATGAGACTTGGGAGGATGAACCTCCTTTGCTCACCAAAGAACTGGATGACTTGTCTAGGCAGAAATTACCTCAAAAGAGACAAGATCCTGGGAAGTTTTCCATACCTTGTACCATAGGCACCATGACCTTCAAGAAGGCCCTGTGTGACTTAGGGTCAAGTGTGAACCTCATGCCTCTCTCAGTAATGAAGAAGCTAGGGATCTTTGAGGTACAAGCTGCAAGAATCTCACTAGAGATGGCAGACAACTCGAGAAAACAAGCTCATGGACTTGTAGAGAATGTTTTGGTAAAAGTTGAAGACCATTACATCCCTACTGATTTCATAGTCCTAGAGACTGGGAAGTGCATGGATGAATCCATCATCCTTGGCAGACCCTTCCTAGCCACAGCAAAGGCTGTGATTGATGTTGATGGAGGTGAACTGATCATTCAAGTGAATGAAAAATCCTATGTGTTTAAGGCTCAAGGATATCCCTCTGTCATCATGGAGAAGAAGCATGAAGAGCTTCTCTCAAATCAGAGACAAACAGAGCCCCCACAGTCAAACTCTAAGTTTGGTGTTGGGAGGCCACAACCAAACTCTAAGTTTGGTGTTGAACCCCCACATTCAAACTCTAAGTTTGGTGTTGGAAGGTTCCAACATTGCTCTGAGAAAATGTGAGGCTCCATGAGAGTCCTCTGTCAAGCTACTGACATTAAAGAAGCGCTTGTTGGGAGGCAACCCAATGATTATATTTTATATATTTTCTTTTGTTATTTTATGTTTTTTGTAGGTTGATGATCATAAGAAGTCACAAAATCCATTGAAAAAACAAAAACAGAATGAAAAACAGGAAGAAAAACAGCACACCCTGGAGGAAGAACCCACTGGCGTTTAAACGCTAGTGAGGCTAGCAGTTGGGCGTTTAACGCCCAGTCTGGCACCATTCTGGGCGTTTAACGCCAGAAAGGGGCACCAGACTGGCGTTAAACGCCAGAAAAGGGCAAGAACCTGGCGTTAAACGCCAGGAATGGGCACCAGCCCGGCGTTTAACGCCAGAAATGCCTCAAAACGTGATTTTGAGTGCCAATTGGTGCATGGATGACTTTTCCTTGACACCTCAGGATCTGTGGACCCCACAGGACCCCCACCAACCCCACCACCACTCTCTCTCTTCTTCCTCCATTCACCAATCACCTCATTACCTCTTCCCCAAAAACCCTTCACCTATCAAATCCCATCTTTCTCTTCACCACTCACATCCATCCTTCATAAAACCCCACCAACCTCACCCTTCAAATACAAACCACTTTCCCTCCCAAAGCCACCCATAATGGCCGAACCATATCACCCCCTCTCTCCTATAAATACCCTTCTTCATCCCTTCATTTTCACACAACCTAAACACCACTTCTCCCCCTCCTTGGCCGAATACATCAACCATCTCCTTCTTCCTCATTTCTTCTTCTTCTACTCTCTTCTTTCTTCTTTTGCTCGAGGACGAGCAAACCTTTTAAGTTTGGTGTGGTAAAAGCGTTGCTTTTTCGTTTTCCATAACCATTTATGGCATCCAAGGCCGGAGAAACCTCTAGAAAGAGGAAAGGGAAGGCAAAAGCTTCCACCTCCGAGTCATAGGAGATGGATAGATTCATCTCAAAGGTGCATCAAGACCACTTCTATGAAGTTGTGGCCTTGAAGAAGGTGATCCCCGAGGTCCCCTTTTCACTCAAAAAGGGTGAATATCCGGAGATCCGCCATGAGATCCGAAGAAGAGGTTGGGAAGTGCTTACCAACCCCATTCAACAAGTCGGAATCTTGATGGTTCAAGAGTTCTATGCCAATGCATGGATCACCAAGAACCATGACCAAAGTGTGAACCCGGATCCAAAGAATTATCTTACTATGGTTCGGGGGAAATACTTGGATTTTAGTCCGGAAAATGTAAGGTTAGCATTCAACTTGCCCATGATGCAAGGAGATGAACATCCTTACACTAGAAGGGTCAACTTTAATCAAAGGTTGGACCAAGTCCTCACAGTCATATGTGAAGAGGGCGCACAATGGAAGAGAGATTCAAGAGGGAAGCCGATTCAATTGAGAAGGCATGACCTCAAGCCCGTGGCTAGAGGATGGTTGGAGTTTATCCAACGCTCAATCATTCCCACTAGCAACCGGTCCGAAGTTACTCTAGACCGGGCCATCATGATTCATAGCATCATGATTGGAGAAGAAGTGGAAGTTCATGAGGTCATAGCCCAAGAACTCTATAAAGTGGCGGACAAGTCTTCCACCTTGGCAAGGCTAGCCTTTCCTCATCTCATTTGTCACCTCTGTTATTCAGTTGGGGTTGACATAGAAGGAGATATCCCCATTGATGAGGACAAGCCCATCACCAAGAAAAGGATGGAGCACACAAGAGACCCTACTCATCATGAGATCCCTGAGATACCTCAAGGGATGCACTTTCCTCCACAAGACTATTGGGAGCAACTAAACACCTCCCTAGGAGAATTGAGTTCCAACATGGGACAACTAAAGGTGGAGCATCAAGAACACTCCATCATCCTCCATGAAATTAGAGAAGAGCAAAGGATCATGAGAGAGGAGCAACAAAGACAAGGAAGAGACATTGAGGAGCTCAAACACTCCATAAGACCTTCAAGAGGAAGAACAAGCCGCCATCACTAAGGTGGACCCGTTCTTTAATCTCCTTGTTCTTTATTCTTCTGTTTTTCGAAAATTTAGTGCTTATGTTTATCCATGTTTGTGTCTTATGATCATTAGTGTCTTAGTGTCTATGCCTTAAAGTTATGAATGTCCTATGAATCCATCACCTTTCTTAAACAATGTTCTTAATTGAAAAAGATAAGAATTGCATGAATTTTGAATTTTATAACAGTTTAATTATTTTGATGTGGTGGCAACACTTTTGTCTTCTGAATGTATGCTTAAACAGTGCATATGTCTTTTGAATTTGTGGTTCATGAATGTTGGCTCTTGAAAGAATGATGAAAAAGGAGACATGTTACTGAGGATCTGAAAAATCATAAGAATGATTCTTGAAGCAAGAAAAAGCAGTGAATACAAAAAAAAAAAAGAAAAGAGGCGAAAAAAAAACGAAAAAGAAAGAGAAAAAGAAAGAAAAAGAAAGAAATAAAGTTGTGATCCAAGGCAAAAAGAGTGTGCTTAAGAACCCTGGACACCTCTAATTGGGGACTCTAGCAAAGCTGAGTCACAATCTGAAAAGGTTCACCCAATTATGTGTCTGTGGCATGTATGTATCTGGTGGTAATACTGGAAGACAGAGTGCTTTGGGCCACGGCCAAGACTCATAAAGTAGCTGTGTTCAAGAATCATCATACTTAACTAGGAGAATCAATAACACTATCTGGATTTTGAGTTCCTAAAGAAGCCAATCATTCTGAATTCCAAAGGATAAAGTGAGATGCCAAAACTGTTCAGAGGCAAAAAGCTAAAAGCCCCGCTCATCTAATTAATACTGATCTTCATAGATGTTTTTGGAGTTCATTGCATATTCTCTTCTTTTTATCTTATTTGATCTTCAGTTGCTTGGGGACAAGCAACAATTTAAGTTTGGTGTTGTGATGAGCGGATAATTTGTACGCTTTTTGGCATTGTTTTTAGTATGTTTCTAGTATCTTTTAGTTAGTTTTTATTATATTTTTATTAGTTTTTAGTTAAAATTCACTTTTCTGGACTTTACTATGAGTTTGTGTGTTTTTCTGTGATTTCAGGTATTTTCTGGCTGAAATTGAGGGATCTGAGCAAAAATCTGATTCAGAGACTTAAAAGGACTGCAGATGCTGTTGGATTCTGACCTCCCTGCACTCGAAGTGGATTTTCTGGAGCTACAGAAGCCCAATTGGCGCGCTCTCAACGGCGTTGGAAAATAGACATCCTGGGCTTTCCAGCAATATATGATAGTTCATACTTTGCCCAAGATTTGATGGCCCAAACCGGCGTTCAAAGTCACCTACAGAAATTCCAGCGTTAAACGCCGGAACTGGCACCTAAATGGGAGTTAAACGCCCAAACTGGCACTAAAGCTGGCGTTTAACTCCAAGAAGAGTCTCTACACGAAAATGCTTCATTGCTCAGCCTAAGCACACACCAAGTGGGCCCGGAAGTGGATTTTTATGTCATTTACTCATCTCTGTACACCCTAGGCTACTAGTTCTCTATATATAGGACCTTTTACCATTGTATTTTTCATCTTTGGATTGTTTTTGATCCTTTGATCATCTTTGGACATCTAGTTCTTAGATCAGATCTTGGTAGCTATCTTTGAGTTTCATGCTATCTTAGATCATTTGGGAGGCTGGCCATTCGGCCATGCCTAGACCTTGTTCTTATGTATTTTCAACGGTGGAGTTTCTACACACCATAGATTAAGGTGTGGAGCTCTGCTGTACCTCGAGTATTAATGCAATTACTATTGTTCTTCTATTCAATTCCGCTTGTTCTTTGTCCAAGATATCACTTTTTCTTCAACTTGATGAAGGTGATGATCCGTGACACTCATCATCATTCTCACTCATGAACAAAGTGACTGACAACCACTCTTGTTCTACAAGCAATTAAAGCTCTAGTGAATATCTCTTGGATTCTTTAACCGGAATCTTCGTGGTATAGGCAAGAACTGATGGCGGCATTGAAGAGAATCCGGAAGGTCTAACCTTGTCTGTGGTATTCTGAGTAGGATTCAATGATTGAATGACTGTGACGTGCTTCAAACTCCTGAAGGCGGGGCATTAGTGACAGACGCAAAAGAATCACTGGATTCTATTCCGGCCTGATTGAGAACCGACAGATGGATAGCCGTGCCGTGACAGGGTGCGTTGAACATTTCCAATGAGAGGATGGGAGGTAGCCACTGACAACGGTGAAACCCTTGCATAAGCTTGCCATGGAAAGGAGTAGGAAGGATTGGATGAAGACAGTAAGAAAGCAGAGAGACGGAAGGGAAGGCATCTTCATACGCTTATCTGAAGCTCTCACCAATGATATACATAAGTATCTCTATCTTTATCTTTATGCTTTATTCGTTTATCACTATACCCATTTGAGTCTGCCTGACTGAGATTTACAAGATGACCATAGCTTGCTTCATACCACCAATCTCCGTGGGATCGACCCTTACTCGCGTAAGGTTTATTACTTGGATGACCCAGTGCACTTGCTGGTTAGTTGTGCGAAGTTATGTTTATGCCATGGTATTGAGCACCAAGTCTTTGGAGCCATTACCGGGGATTGTTCTGTGTAAAAGTATTGATCACAATTTCGTGCACCAGAGGGGCTACTACCGACTGTCCGAACTCGATGGACGAGAGCTTCCCAGATCATGGCACGCCTGCAACCTAAGAAGGTACTACATCTAGAAAAGGCAACGGATCTCACTAGTGGATGTGCTCTTTTTCCTGAAAAGGTTTTTTACTGAGGCACCATGTTGACATCTAGGTCATGCCCGACTTAAAGGGATAAGAAATTCCCACATGTATATATTTGCATTTTTTCTTTGAATAAAGTTTATTTAGATATTCTACAAAGAATCCAAGACGCATTAATCTGAAGTATTCATCGTCCGATTATAAAGCGACAGGTCGGCAGAAAGTGAAAAACAATTTCACTGCACGACCACGATAAAGATAAACATCCGATAAAGGTGAAAACGCGATTCACCCAAAAGACGATCTAAAGATGCCAACCACTTTTTACAAATCGGCGAAGGTGAACACAGAATAATGTAAGAAGTTATCGAAAGCAATCCAAAAAAGAACCTGACGAGGTCTTACGGATCGCTAAAATAATAACTTAAGGACTGGTCGAACGTTAAGAAGTCGAACCAAGTCAACCCAAGTTATAAGTAAACCCTGGAAAGAGGTCTGGCCAACCCTATTAAAGAGGATTACTTTAACTTAGAAGGGCCTAACATAACAAAGTCAGCCCAAAACAAAAAGTTATACAAGTAGTCCCTGAAAGAGATCTGACAAAGATCCAAGAAAGAGGACTACAAAAAATAACTTAAAGGAGACCGACATAACTAAGTCGGACTCCTACCACTAAAAAGTTATCAAAGTAATCCCTGAAAAAGACCTGACAAAGGTCCAAGAAAGAGGATTACAAAAATAACTTAGAAAGAGGTCGACCTAACGAAGTTGATCTCCTACAAACAAGTTATAAAAGTAATCCCTGAAAGAGACCTGACAAAGGTCCAAGAAAGAGGATTACAAAAATAACTTAGAAAGAGGTCGACCTAACGAAGTTGATCTCCTACAAACAAGTTATAAAAGTAATCCCTGAAAGAGACCTAACAAAGGTCCAAGAAAGAGGATTACGAAAATAACCTAGAAAGAGGTCGATCTATCGAAGTCAACCTCCTACAAAACAAGTTATAAGTAATCCCTAAAAAAGACCTGACAAAGGTTCAAAAAAGAGAATTACAAAAATAACTTAGAAGAGGACCAACGCAAAGGAATCAGTCACAAATACAGAAAACCAAGAAACAAATTGGACCTATATAATCACAGCCTCAAAGGATCCGAGATACAAGCAATAAAACGAAATAATCCAAGGAGGTCGAGCTGCAAGATTTCAACATCAGCAGAAAACAGAAGAAGATGCCAAATCAAAAAACTACTTCTTTTTCTACAGAGTTATAAAGGCCTTGAAAGGCCACCAAAACCTACTAACAAAAAGATAGCAAGCTATTGTTTGTCTTTCAAAATTAAAAAGTTGCTAGATAAGCAACTAAGAAATGTCAGCAATTAAATAAAAAGTTTCAAAAGCCCACAAGCCGGGCCAACTACATCTAGCAAAAGATCAACAAACATCAGGGGTTTTCTTGGCAGCATCAGGACAAGGAGAAGGAGGGCGAGTCTGAATGGGCACAACATCTATAGTTCCATCCTTCCGGTTCAGAATCTGGCAATTCGAATCAGGAGCAACCAGAGGAACAGAAGAAATCGGCACTTTGGTAGAGGACACAGGGGGAAGAGCAACCTCATCATCATCACCCTCATCATCAGGGACAATCTTGCCATCCCTGACAACATTATCCCGGCTAAAGAGGGTGAGATCAGCCTCGGGAGCAATAACTCGAACTTGCTCCTTCAAGTTCTCGTAAGCAGCAGTCACGCTGCCAACGAGATGACTTTGGAGCTCAGAATAATCTTCCCGGACATTGTCGAGCTCCCCCTTAGGCACATCACCTCCCGATAAGATGTAACATAACTCTCCTTATGCATCATGGCTGTGGAAGCTGCCAGAGATAGAGAACTCGCCTTCTCGTTCTCTAAGTCCTTCTCTAGCTTGGCCACCTTCACCTCAAGTTGCTCCTTCAGCCCCCTCATCCGGTCGAACTCTTGTTTTGCCTCCTCCATAAATGCTTTGGTGGCATGGAGAGGGAGATTCTGAGCAGTCCGATGTATAGCAGCCGACATATATGCCATCTTTACATGATTTCGGGCCATAAACTCCAGATGATGGAGAATGGACACATGGTCCATGGAGATGGTACCATAGGGCCCGATTTGTTGATCTACAAACTAAATGGCATTGAAATCAGGGGCATTGAGGTCGAAGGGCTCAGCTGTCTTTTGCTTCTTACTTGGAGGGGCAGCAGATGGAGCGGCAGAAGTAGGGTGAGGATCCACCAAGCGGACCCGAGGTGTTGGGATCACCTTCTTCACCTCGGGGGAACTCGGCACCGATGGCTTCTCGCGCACTTGGGAGGACCCCTCCCCAGCCGCCTTGGCAGCAATATTTCTGGCAGCAGTCACCTTCTGCGCCCTCTTAAAAGCTTTCATAGATTCGTTATTCTTCATTGCCTCTGCAAATAAAACAGAAAGTTAAGCTACAAGTCGGACAAGTCAGAAAGACAGCTACAAGCAACATAAACAGATAATAAAAAAACACAAGATACCCAGTTCAGTTTGAAGAAGAGAAGGATTGGTTAGAAATTTCCTTGTATCAAGATGGGGAGGTTGACCCCAGCGTTCTTCCAAAACAGTAACAAAGGCTCGCTCAGACTCATCCAACATTTCCCAAGAATACCTAGAGACCCTCACGTCTTTTTGCCATTCCAAAGGAAAGGCAGGCTCATCATTTTCATCCAGAAAAAAGGGCCGAGTTCCTTCAACAACTCAGACCTTGAAAAAGTAGTTTTTAAAATCGTGGAATGACTCGTCAAACATGGAAAAGACCTTCTTTCCTTGGGTGGAACGAAAGCAGACTCAAGCTGCCTTCTTTTTCACCACTCCGGGCTTAGTCAAGACAAACAAGTAGAAAAAAAGAGATTGGGAAGCAGGAATACCAAAACCATTGCACAACAATTGGAAAATTTTTATGAAACCCCAGGAATTGGGGTGAAGTTGAGAGGGGGCAACATTACAAGAGCATAACAGGTCGGTTTCAAATTGAGTAAAAGGAAGGGTAATACCCAGCTGACCAAAGAAAAAATCATAAGCATAAAAGAAAGGGCGACCATCAACAACCCGAGTTGAAAAGCAGACTCTCTCATCAAAAGAGGGAGGGACAAGTTCATAATTCTTCTCATCACCAGAATTACTACAGACACTATGAAACTGCCTAAGCTGAGCACAAAACTCAGAATCAACCAGCGAGACACACATGAGAACCATGGAGTCCACCCAATCGGCCATACCCACAGGAACCTGGGAAGGCATCTCTACAACGTTATTTCGGGAAGACATGAGGTCAACTAAATCCTACAAAAAGAAGAGAAGAATGGATTACTTAAAAATATCCCGGACGAGAAGCAAAACATCTCAACAAACAGAAAGGGAAAACCCCAAGACTCAAGATAAGAAAGTCTGGGGGCATCCCTTGGAGGCAGTAAACAGGAAAGGTTTTCAAGTTATTTCTACAGCCTACATTCCGGCACTCATCAAAAAGAAAATAAAATTCCGAAAGAAACAAAAGAAGCAAAAAATGCAAAAACACCACCCTTCTACAGTTTATCAGAAAAAGCATCGCTCCTACAGTTTATCAGTGAAAAACACTACTGCTACAGTTTATCAGAACACCAAAAGGACCAAGAAGAAAAACAGCAAAGGCGCAAACTTTTTGAAATCAAGTAAAAAATCATCAGCAAAAGCACAGGCAGAAACAGCGGCAACATGCAAAAGAAAAAGATTCAAGCAAATAAAGAAGAGATTCGCACCAAAAAAGGGGAAAAATCCAGAGCATGCAATAAGTCAAGCATAATAAAAACAGAAAGATCCAAACTTTCTCCAAAAGGAAGATCAAAAGGAAAACTCCATCGCAAAGTCAAAAATAAACGAGGAAACACGAAATGGGACTAACCTGGAGACGAAAGAAGCTTCAAGGAAAAGAATGGAAGCGCAGAAACAAAGGCTGCCCAGAAAATTGCCAAGTGACGCCGCAACGCAAGAAAGCAGAAGCGCAAACGAAAGACAGAGAGCAGATGAAAGAAACAGAAAACGAGAGAGTAAAGGGAGAAGTTACGAAGAAGAAATGAAGAAGAAAAACCATTTTTGATCGAGAAAATTCAAAATAAAGCCAAGAGAGAATTGGGGCAATTAATGCCAATTAAATGCGGATGTTAAAACCGCTTGCGTTCCCAAAAAAGCGCTAATACAAAAGCGCGCGCTTTTAGAGGAAAACGTTCTACATTCAAAAAATACTCTACAAAGAAAGGAATCGACAAAATGCTTGAGTTCGACTTCACTGAAGAAGGACCGAAGTCAAGGACTCGACCTCCAAAGGAAGAACCGAGCTCAAGCAGGGGCACTGTTCATACCTTGGGTCGAGCTATCCGAGCCGGGATGATTGGAGATAAAGCGACCGACCTCTTCAGGTCAGACTATCCGATCTCTTCTTAAAGAGCTCGGCCAAATCGATAGAAGAGCCCAGTAAAGGGCCCAAATAGAGGAGCACAACCCAAATCCAAGGGCAGCCCAAGCCCATAGAGATAAAGGCGGTTCCCTTAAAGATGACCTCACTTAAAGATAAGATAAAGATAAGATAAGATAACTGATGGAGCATAGAAGTTGGTGAATTAAAAATTATTAAAATGGTTACGTTGTAAGTATAGTTCTTAACTCACCAAAAATCTGCCTATCAATTTTAAAATGTGTCACAGAAAATTTAAATTAAAAATTACTGGGAATATGAATCCCAGGTCGTCTCCCAACGAGTTGCAGAAAGTGTGCTATTTTATTAACCAGAGGTTTTCAAAGAAGTGAATTGAGTAACAGGAAAATTAAAGTTAATAAAATTGAATAATGTAAATAAAAATCCTTGACTGGGAGTTGATCAGTTAGAATCTCTAATGTTATTGGAATTCTCTTAGAGTAATTGATAATTAAAGATCGGTTTGTTTAATTATCCTTTACTAAGTAAGGGAAAGTCAAACAAATTGGAATGCCATGTCTGTTCACAAGTTGCAATTCAATTAATAAAAATGAGTTGGTATTAGTGACTAGAGAGCAATCCAATAATTATCCCAATTACAAATTCTCTTTCAATCCTTCCAACTCAAGAGTTCCTTTCAATCAACTCCCCATCAAGTGAGGGGAACTACTCGCTCATTGTAAATAACAAATCCATAACATATGAAAAGGAATTAAAAGAAGACATGATTATTGGAATGTAAAATGGATTAAAATGAAAGGAATAATTCTCGTATTAAATAATCATAAAAATATTCAAATGACAAAATTGAACAAAGCAAAGAACATGGAAGAATAAAACCAAGTTAAGAAAACGAACTAGAATGACGAAGTCTTGATGAGGAAATAACTCTTCTCAATGTTCCAATACTAAGACCAAAATTGAAAATTAAAATTCTAAAACCTAGAGAGAAAAACCTAGAGGAGGAGTAAAACTAGATCTAAAAAAAACTCTCCACTGTGTGGAATGAATGTTGTATTTGTTTCTGCATATTCTCTGGCTCTAGTCTGCTATTCCGGGCCGAAAACTGGGTCATAATAGGGTCCAAAATTGGCCCCAGCGAATTCTGCAGATTATGCAGATCGCACATGTCACGCGATCGCGTCACCCATGCGGACGCGTCACTCGCGCTTTTCCATGCCACATGTTCGCGTCGTTCACGCTACCGCGTCGCTTGAGCTTTTCCAATCCGTGCGGCCGCGTGATCCATGCGACTGCGTCACTGCGATTTGCTCTCCTTCGCGCGATCGCGTGAGCCATGCGACCGCGTCACTTCTCGCTGGTTATCTCCTCAAATTCTTGTGTTCCTTCCATTTTTTGCTAGCTTCCTTTCCAATCCTTAACTCATTCATGCCCTGTAAAGTCTGAAACACTCAACACACAGATCACGGTATCGAATGGGATAAAGGAGAATTAAAAGTACATATTTAAAGCCTTTAGAAAGCAGTTTTCAAAAATGTAATGAATTTAGGAAGGAAATCTAAATGCATGCTATTTTGATGAACAAGTGGGTAAGGATCATGATAAAACCACACAATTAAACACAATATAAACCATAAAATAGTGGTTTATCAACCTCCCCACACTTAAACATTAGCATGTCCTCATGCTTAATTGAAGGAGATAAAATGAATAAGTATGAACATGTAGAAACCCATGCAATGCAATCCTATATATATAAACAAATGCAACTATATGATTCTTGCCCACTTGATCAAAAGTAAATAAGCTCTTCAAAACAATTACAAATCAAATTCCACTAATTCTATCATTTTACAGTGACACAGATAAAAATGCAAGAAGATAGCTCATGAAAGCAGGGAACATGAAAATTCAAGCATTGAACCCTCACTGATAATGTATGTAGCTCTAATCTCTAGTGTATAGGGTAATCACTCTATCCTTCTCTAGTCATGCTTTCTAACTTTTATTTTTCTCCTAACCAATCAACAACAGTTAATATACCAATGCAAACATCATGAGGTCTTTTCAAGGTTGTAATGGGGCCAAGGTGAGGGTATGGATATACATTTGGTTAAGTGAGCTGATAAATTGAATCTTTAATTAACCCAAGCTTTAACCCAACCTATATATTTTAATGTAATCTTAAAGTTCATACCTAGCTACCCAGAATTCTCTTTTCCAATCCATACTCATGTATCAACTTATATTTTGGTTCTATCATATGTGCATTGATCTTTGAATTCTAAATTCAACATTGGGGTAATTTTGTCCCCTTATTTATTCATTTATTTATTTAGTATTTTTTTATTTTAAGATTGAAATAAATATATCTTATCAATGCACATGGATTTTCGGTTCTTGTAGTTTCACATGAGTAGGTATCCAAATTCCTATTAAATGACACATTTCTTTAACAACCTTTGTTCCCACAATTTCCCATACTTAACTAGCACACACAATTTTATCTTAAACTAACCAAAGATTCAATTTGGGATATACAATTGTTTTTTAGCTTAAGGTTATTAATGTGGTAGAATATAGAACAAATGGGATTTAAAGGCTCAAAGTGGTTAACAAAGGTAATTAAAAAGGGTAGGCTTAATTTGGATAAGTGAGTTTAAACAAATAATGGCCTCAATCATGTGCAAGCATGCAAATATAATAAATATTGGACATGTAAGATAAAACAAAATATAGATTACAATCATAGAGAAGTAAACACACAAGAATAAAATAATTATGGTTAAATAATGTAACCATACATAAAGGCTCAAATCTTTCATAGGTTGTGTGTTCTTTAGCTCAAACATCATGTTCCAAATACAACTCAAGCAAATTTATCATAAAAAATTTTTGAAAAATTAGTGAAATTTTTGTTCCAAAGATAGAGTCTTAGAAGAAACTTATTGTCTTTTCAATCAAGTAGAACATGCATGCAACTATCCTAACCTATGCAATTTATTCTAATCTATAAAAGAAAGAAAATCTAACTAAAATATCCTAATTATTGGTGCTAGAGAAGAGAAATTAGCTCCGGAAGTCAGGTATTGACCGACCTCCCCACACTTAAGGCTTTGCACCGTCCTCGGTGCCATCTGTCAGGAACAGGGGTGGGCTGGTAGCAGTATCTCCACAATCGGGACCATCATGGCTCCCTGTGCTAGTGAAAGAAGTGGATTCCGGGGTGTCAGAGTCTTTGCAATCTCCTCTAAGTATCTCCTTGAGGTGTTTGAATCGTCGGTTGTTACGGCGCTCTCTCAATTTAGCTTTGTGTTCTTGCTGATCCAACCGTTTGATTATCTGCTGGAGCAATTCATCAGTTGTAGGTGCTTGTGGTGTTGAAGAAGGATCATCTTCAACTGGAGCAGTAGGGAGGTTTGTAGTGGCTGCTTGAAGTCTGAGGTATTTCCCGTTAGGGACATACTGATCATCCCGTGGAAGCACGGCTTTGGTGTCCCCAGCTCTGTAGGCGACTTCGGCTATTGAGACAAGATCTGAGACCAAGGCGGGAAAAGATAAATTGCCCGCAATTTGTACGTGTCCCATAGCATTCCGGATATGGCTTGAGAGATTCAAAGGTTGGTCTGTAAGGATGCACCATAGTAGAACAGCCATGTCCGCGGTGAAGGAGGACTCATGAGTGCTCGGAAAGATGTAATGGGACATGATCTGTACTCATACGCGAGCCTCCAAGGTAAGTGCTGAAGCCAAGATTCTCTTAGGGTGGGTACGGTGGTATCCGTAGCTCTAACGGCTGCCAGGTAGTGCGATAACACCGAAAACGGAGTCCCAGTCAAATTGGTACCTCTGGCGCTTAAGTGTGGCTTCTTGGAAGGCGTCCATTCCTTCTAGAATAGAGGGAAGACTCAGAGCTTGTTGAATGGCTTCTTCCGTAATGGGGACTTGCTTCTGCCGGACATAAACAGACTGTAGGGTTGGCATGTAGAAGTTGGAGTAGAACTCAACTACCCAAGAAAGATTGACCTGCCTTGGCTGTCTCCGTAGGAAACCCCATTGTCTTCGTTCAATTTGCGGCTCAACAAAGGAAGCAATATTGGACGGGAGGATAAGAAGGTATTCATTGTTATAGTTCCTTTCTGCTAGGATAGGGAACATCTGCTCACAGTAGCGATTGGGAAATCGCGCAGTGTCCTTTGATGGAAAGGCTTTCTCCTTTTCATCAACCTTTATTATCCTCTTAACTCTTTTTGTTGAGGGCTTGACTACGGTTGAAGGGAGCTCTGCCACTAATGCTCTTTTAGTTCCTCTTCTTGCTGGGGGTTTAGGATTTGCTCTCTCCTTTCCTTTCTTGGTGACCATCCTGAAAAAGGGAGGAGAAAGTAAATTAAATTCAAATAGATATACAGCAAGGAAGAGAACGGAAAATTGGTGATGGATGTACAAAAGAATGTAAATGACATTAACACATGCTCTCGAGTACATGTGAAAAGCCATCAATGAAAAGAAGGAAGTGCATTGAAACATAAGTGGATGCAAGGTGTTTATTGGCATGCCAGAAAAGGGCATGAGTAGCATAGACCAAGCATCAGTTGTAACAAGCCAAAATTATTTGTATTGACAATTAAATTCAAGTAAAACAATAGTAAAGAGAATTTGTGAAAAGCAAGCATTGAATGGTAGAGTAAAGTAATGTAGAAAAGTGCATAATGCTATATGGGCTTTTTCATAAACACATGGCATGCATGGTAGATAAGATATAAAAAGTATGAAAGTGAACATGCAAGCAATCCCTTAAAAAATAAGAATAATAATTTTCAAACAATTTGTAACAATTCACAAGCATATAATGAGGAATAATGACTCAAATAAATTTCTAACACCATGTAAAAAGGAAAAGAAGAAAAAAGAAAATAAGAATAATGAAAAGAAGAAGAAAAGAGAAAGAAAATAACTTATAAAATAATAAGAATGATAGAAAAGTGAAGAGGGAAGAAGAAAATAGAACCTTAGAAATGGAGGTGAGAGAGAGAAAGTGAAAGGTGAGATAGGAAGAACAAGGGAAAAGGAAGAAATAAGGAGGGAAAAGAAAAATTAGGATTTGGAGGAGAGAAAGATAAGATATGTGGCAATTTTAGGGTTAGCTGTGCGGCGCATGCGACGCGGCCGCGTGGGGCACGCGTTCGCGTGGATGCACGTTAACTATGGGCACGCGATCGCGTCAGTCACGCGGTCGCGTGACCCATGTTATGCTTCTGGCGCGAGTGCAGTCTCGCGCCAGCACAACTCTCTGTTCAAATTAATTTATTTTCCAAAATTGGGGTGACGCGATCGCGTGGGGCACGCGATCGCGTGAGTGTGCTACAGAAGATGGAGGACGCGGTCGAGTGATAAGGATTGTGCTTTCAGCACCAATCTAGCACCACTCTCGCACAATATTTCATGGTGCACCACTATTGCAACATCCCCGGCAACGGCGCCAAAAATTGATGGAGCACAGAAGTTGATGAATTAAAAATTATTAAAATGGTTACGTTGTAAGTGTAGTTCTTAACTCACCAAAAATCTGCCTATCAATTTTAAAATGTGTCACAGAAAATTTAGATTAAAAATTATTGGGAGTATGAATCCCAGGTCGTCTCCCAACGAGTTGCAGAAAGTGTGCTATTTTATTACCCAGAAGTTTTCAAAGAAGTGAATTGAGTAACAGGAAAATTAAAGTTAATAAAATTGAATAATGTAAATAAAAAGCCTTGACTGGGAGTTGATCAGTTAGAATCTCTAATGTTGTTGGAATTCTCTCAGAGTAATTGATAATTAAAGATTGGTTTGTTTAATTATCCTTTACTAAGTAAGGGAAAGTCAAACAAATTGGAATGCCATGTCTGTTCACAAGTTGCAATTCAATTATTAAAAATGAGTTGGTATTAGTGACTAGAGAGCAATCCAATAATTATCCCAATTACAAATTCTCTTTCAATCCTTCCAACTCAAGAGTTCCTTTCAATCAACTCCCCATCAAGTGAGGGGAACTACTCGCTCATTGTGAATAACAAATCCATAACATATGAAAAGGAATTAAAAGAAGACACAATTATTGGAATGTAAAATGGATTAAAATGAAAGGATTAATTCTCGTATTAAATAATCATAAAAATATTCAAATGACAAAATTGAACAAAGCAAAGAACATGAAAGAATAAAACCAAGTTAAGAAAACGAACTAGAATGACGAAGTCTTGATGAGGAAATAACTCTTCTCAATGTTCCAATACTAAGACCAAAATTGAAAATTAAAATTCTAAAACCTAGAGAGAAAAACGTAGAGGAGGAGTAAAACTAGATCTAAAAAAAACTCTCCACTGTGTGGAATGAATGTTGTGTTTGTTTCTGCATATTCTCTGGCTCTAGTCTGCTGTTCCGGGCTGAAAACTGGGTCGAAATAGGGTCCAAAATTGCCACCAGCGAATTCTGCAGATTATGCAGATCGCACATGTCACGCAATCGCGTCACCCATGCGGACGCGTCACTCGCGCTTTTCCATGCCACGCGTTCGCGTCGTCTACGCTACCGCGTCGCTTGAGCTTTTCCAATCCGTGCGGCCGCGTGATCCATGCGGCGGCGTCACTGCGATTTGCTCTCCTTCGCGCGGTCGCGTGAGCCATGCGACTGCGTCACTTCTCGCTGGTTATCTCCTCAAATTCTTGTGTTCCTTCCATTTTTTGCTAGCTTCCTTTCCAATCTCTAACTCATTCATGCCCTGTAAAGTCTGAAACACTCAACACACAGATCACGGCATCGAATGGGATAAAGGAGAATTAAAGTACATAATTAAAGCCTTTAGAAAGCAGTTTTCAAACATGTAATGAATTCAGGAAGGAAATCTAAATGCATGCGATTTTGATGAACAAGTGGGTAAGGATCATGATAAAACCACACAATTAAACACAATATAAACCATAAAATACTGGTTTATCAATAACTAACTTATCTTATCCACAGAAGGCCACATCTCACCATTATAAATATACTGGAGCACCCAGGTATAACTCATACTCTGATTCTACATAAATCTGCTTAATACCCTTGCTAACTTAAGCATCGGAGTCCCTTGCAGGTACCCCCCACCCTTCGGAGACAAAGGATCAGCAGCACATTCAGTCCAACAAGTCGGACGCACCAGCTCCGGCCGCTATTCACCAGCCGGACACATCGGTTCCGACCAGCACTGAAGATCTCGTCCGAGATCAACCTACAGTTTCAGGTAACCCTCGAAACAAGTGGTATAGGTGTAATTATAGAAAGCGATCAGGGAATCCAAATCAAGCTAAATAACCAAACTGAATACGAGGCACTACTGGCTGGTTTAAGGCTGGCTAAGAAGGTAGGAGCTTACCGTGTCCAGTGATTCACAAGTAGTCACCTCACAAATAGAAGGGAGCAACCAGGCTAAGGATCCTACCATGAAAAATACCTCGGGTAATTCAGGGGACCCTGGACAAAACCAGAGAAAAGCTCGGACAATTCGGGGGACCCTGGACAAAAATAGAAAATAGCTCAGACATTTCGGGGGATGTTAGGTCTGACACATATCTCGGGAGCAGAATGACCGAGCTGATGCACTTTCAAAACCAACCAGCACCAATAGCTCGGACAATTCGGGGAATATGAAGTCCGACACATACCTCGGGAGTAGAATGCCCGAGCTGATGCATTTTCAAAACTAGCCAACCAAGGGGCAATAACAGAAGCCTCATTCGGGCTACATTACAAGTCCACAACAAATCAATCTCGAAGGCAGTATAAGGGATGTACTCAGGGTCAGCCACAGTAACACACATTAAAACTATGGAATCCAGCCAATCAGACATGTTGTCCGGGACCTTAGAAGACATCTCAACAATGTTCTCTCGAGAAGACATAGGTCAACTATTCCTACAGTAAGAAAAAAATGGGGTTACTACCAAACAACTCAGGCAAATAAGGAAACAACTCGGACAATAACAGCAAAACATCAAGTGTCAGATACAGCAGTAAAAGGGAAACCCCAGGACACACACGAAAGTCCAGAGGCACCCTTTGGAGACAACAACAGGACAAGAACACAGAGAAGAGAAGCCGACAATCTATACCCAAACAGTCTGAACACCTCTCAAACAAAAGGTCAAAACAAAAGCTAGAACCTTTGTACAAAAGGAGTCAGGCAACGATGAAAAGAAATAGGAACAACAACCAAATCCTAAGCAAAGCACACATTCTCCTCAAAGGCAAATGACAAAAGAAAAGTCACAACAAATGATCAAAGACGCAAACTTTTTGCAGAAAGAACCAAAGTTCTTCAGATCAAAAGGGAGCTTGGGCTGAAGAGTTCCCACAAGTCCTATGGGCATATCAAACAACTCCACACTTCACCACAGGGGAATCACCCTTCCGATTGATTCGTGGAGTGGAGGCAACGATCCCAGTAGAGATCGAAGAAGGATCCCTCATAATGATCCTCTACAATAAAGAGGTCAACTCCCAAATCCAAAGGAAAGAACTCGACCTACTCGGATTAGGGAGGAAGCATTAAAGCGTCAAATGGCCTCTAGATACAATCAGAAGGTAATCCAGCAAAGTTTCACCAACATCTATCTCATCCTAATCCAAAATGACATCGGAACAGGTTGGTCAGGGAAAGGAAAGCTAGCAGCCAACTGGAAAGAACCATACCAAATGTTCATAGGTACTGGGGAAAGGCTACGACAGAGTATTCGACCTCGAAGAGCAAGAGCTACCAAGGTCATGGCATGGCTGCAATCTAAAAAGAGCGCTAGGCCGAGATCCAAAAAAGATTGCTCGACCTAGAAGGGTAAGTACTAACATGTACACACTCTTATCTTCATTTTATTGTTTAAAAGATTGCAAATTCCCTAAAAAGTTTTCTACCAAGACTCCCGATTACGGCAGGTCGGCAAGGTGAAAACCAAATTCACCGCCCGATCACGACAAAGTTGGCAAGATGAAAACCAAATTCATCGTTCGATTACAAAGCGACAGGTCGGCAAGGTGAAAACCAACTTCACCGCCCGACCACGATGAAAACTGAATTCATCGTTTGATTTCGACAAAGGTCAACAAAGTGAAAACCAAATTCACTGCTCAATCAAGACGCATTAATCTGAAACGCAAAAAATTTGTCGCCCGATTATAAAGCTCCAGAATGGCAGAAACTGAAAATCAAATTCATTGCTCGATCACGATAAGGACCAACGGAGATGAAAATCAAATTCATCAAAAGGTCGACCAAACAGGGATTAAACCCAATTTCTACAAAATTGGCAAAGATAAAAACAGAATAATGCAAGAAGTTATCGAAAGTGATCTATAGAAAGGACATGACGAAGTCTTAATAAAATGGATTGCTAAATAATAACTTAAAGACCGGCTGACACCAAGAAGTCGGACCAGTCGCAATAACCAAAGTTATAAGTAAATCTCTGGAAAGAGGTCTGGTGGTGCACGAAATTGTGATCAATACTTTTCACAACTCAAATAATCCCCGGTAATGAATCCAAAAATTTGGTGTTCAATACCATGGCATAAACACAACTTCGCACAACTAACCAGCAAGTGCATTGGGTCGTCCAAGTAATAAACCTTACGGGAGTAAGGGTCGATCCCACAGAGATTGTTGGTATGAAGCAAGCTATGGTCACCTTGTAAATCTCAGTCAGGCAGACTCAAATGGTTATGAATGATATATGACTAAAACATAAAGATAAAGATAGAGATACTTATGTAATTCATTGGTGAGAACTTCAGATAAGCGAATGGAGATGCTTTGTCCCTTCCGTCTCTCTGCTTTCCTACTGTCTTCATCCAATCCTTCTTACTCCTTTCCATGGCAAGCTGTATGTTGGGCATCACCGTTGTCAATGGCTACAGTCTCGTCCTCTCAGTGGAAATGTTCAACGCACCCTGTCACGGCACGGCTATCCAGCTGTCGGTTCTCGATCATGTCGGAATAGAATCCAGTGATTCTTTTGCGTCTGTCACTAACGCCCCACAATCGCGAGTTTGAAGCTCGTCACAGACATTCAATCATTGAATCCTACTCAGAATACCACAGACAAGGTTTAGACCTTCCGGATTCTCTTGAATGCCGCCATCAATTCTAGCTTATACCACGAAGATTCCGGTTAAAGAATCCAAGAGATAAACATTCAGGCCTTGTTTGCTTGTAGAACAAAAGTGGTTGTCAGTCACTTGTTCATAAGTGAGAATGATGATGAGTGTCACATAATCATCACATTCATCAAGTTCTTGAGTGCGAATGAATATCTTGGAATAAGAACAAGCTGAATTGAATAGAAGAACAATAGTAATTGCATTAATACTCGAGGTACAGCAGAGCTCCACACCTTAATCTATGGTGTGTAGAAACTCCACCGTTGAAAATACATAAGAACAAGGTCTAGGCATGGCCGTGAGGCCAGCCCCCAGTGATCTAAGATAGCATAAAACTCGAAGATAGCTACCATGATGTCAAATACAATAGTAAAAGGTCCTATTTATAGGGAACTAGTAGCTTAAGAATTACAAAGGTGAGTAAATGACATAAAAATCCACTTCTGGGCCCACTTGGTGTGTGCTTGGGCTGAGCATTGAAGAATTTTCGTGTAGAGACTCTTCTTGGAGTTAAACGCCAGCTTTTGTGCCAGTTTGGGCGTTTAACTCCCACTTTGGTGCCAGTTCCGGCGTTTAACGCTGGGAATTCTGAGGGTGACTTTGAACGCCGGTTTGGGCCATCAAATCTTGGGCAAAGTATAGACTATCATATATTGCTGGAAAGCCCAGAATGTCTACTTTCTAACGCCGTTGAGAGCGCACCAATTGGGCTTCTGTAGCTCCAGAAAATCTACTTTGAGTGCAGGGAGGTCAGAATCCAACAGCATCTGCAGTCCTTTTCAGTCTCTGAATCAGATCTTTGCTCAGGTCTCTCAATTTCAGCCAGAAAATACCTGAAATCACAGAAAAACACACAAACTCATAGTAAAGTCCAGAAAAGTGAATTTTAACTAAAAACTAATAAAAATATACTAAAAACTAACTAAATCCTACTAGAAACATACTAAAAACAATGCCAAAAAAGCGTACAAATTATCCGCTCATCACAACACCAAACTTAAATTGTTGCTTGTCCTCAAGCAAATGAAAATCAAATAAGATAAAAAGAAGAGAATATGCAATGAATTCCAAAAACATCTATGAAGATCAGCATTAATTAGATGAGCGGGGCTTTTAGCTTTTTGCCTCTGAACAGTTTTGGCATCTCACTCTATCCTTTAAAATTCAGAATGATTGGCTTCTTTAGGAACTCAGAGTCCAGATAGTGTTATTGATTCTCCTAGTTAAGTATGATGATTCTTGAACATAGCTACTTTATGAGTCTTGGCCGTGGCCCAAAGCACTCTGTCTTCCAGTATTACCACCGGATACATACATGCCACAGACACATAATTGGGTGAACCTTTTCAGATTGTGACTCAGCTTTACTAGAGTCCCCAATTAGAGGTGTCTAGGGTTCTTAAGCACACTCTTTTTGCCTTGGATCACAACTTTATTTCTTTCTTTTTCTTTCTTTTTCTCTTTCTCCCTTTTTTTTCGTTCTTTTTCTCTTTTTTTTTCGCTTCTCTTTTTTTTTTGTATTCACTGCTTTTTCTTGCTTCAAGAATCATTTTTATGATTTTTCAGATCCTCAGTAACATGTCTCCTTTTTCATTATTCTTTCAAGAGCCAACCAATCATGAACAACAAATTCAAAAGACATATGCACTGTTTAAGCATACATTCAGAAAACAAAAGTGTTGCCACCACATCAAAATAATTAATCTATTATAAAATTTAAAATTCATGCAATTCTTCTCTTTTTCAATTAAGAACATTTTTCATTTAAGAAAGGTGATGGATTCATAGGACATTCATAACTTTAAGGCATAGACACTAAGACACTAATGATCATAAGACACAAACATAGATAAACATAAGCATGAAATTTCGAAAAACAGAAAATAAGGAACAAGGAAATTAAAGAACGGGTCCACCTCAGTGATGGCGGCTTGTTCTTCCTCTTGAAGATCTTATGGAGTGCTTGAGCTCCTCAATGTCTCTTCCTTGCCTTTGTTGCTCCTCTCTCATGATTCTTTGATCTTCTCTAATTTCATGGAGGAGGATGGAATGTTCTTGGTGCTCCACCCTTAATTGTCCCATGTTGGAACTCAATTCTCCTAGGGAGGTGTTGATTTGCTCCCAATAGTTTTATGGAGGAAAGTGCATCCCTTGAGGTATCTCAGGGATTTCATGATGAGTAGGATCTCTTGTTTGTTCCATCCTTTTCTTAGTGATGGGCTTGAGGTCATGCCTTCTCAGTTGAACCGGCTTCCCTCTTGAGTTTCTCTTCCATTGAGCGCCCTCTTTACAAATGTTTATGAGGACTTGGTCCAACCTTTGATCAAAGTTGACCCTTTTTGAGTTTGAAAGGGACCTCGGGGATCACCTTCTTCAAGGCCACAACTTCATAGAAGTGGTCTTGATGCACCCTTGGGTGGGAAAGTGGTTTGAATTTGAATGGTGAGGTAGGTGGGGTTTTATGAAGGATGGATGTGAGTGGTGAAGAGGATAGTGGGATTTGATAGGTGAGGGGTTTTTGGGGAAGAGTGGTTGAGGTGATTGGTGAATGGGTAAAGAAGAGAGAGGGTGGTGGGGTAGGTGGGGATCCTGTGGGGTCCACAGATCCTGAGGTGTCAAGGAAAAGTCATCCCTGCACCAAGTGGCGAGCAAAATTGCTCTTCATGCCAATTCTGGCGTTAAACGCTGGGCTGGTGCCCATTTCTGGCGTTTAACGCCAGCTTCTTGCCCTTTTCTGGCGTTTAACGCCAGTCTGGTGCCCCTTTCTAGCGTTAAACGCCCAGAATGGTGCCAGACTGGGCGTTAAACGCCCATTTGCTAGCTTCACTGGCGTTTGAACGCCACAAGTTCTCCTTCAGGGTGTGCTGTTTTTCTTTCTGTTTTTCATTCTGTTTTTACTTTTTCAATTGATTTTGTGACTTCTCATGATCATCAACCTACAGAAAACATAAAATAACAAAGGAAAATAGATAAAATATAACATTGGGTTGCCTCCCAACAAGCGCTTCTTTAATGTCAGTAGCTTGACAGAGGGCTCTCATGGAGCCTCACAGATACTCAGAGCAATGTTGGAACCTTCCAACACCAAACTTAGAGTTTGAATATGGGGGTTCAACACCAAACTTAGAATTTGGTTGTGGCCTCCCAACACCAAACTTAGAGTTTGACTGTAGGGGCTCTGTTTGACTCTGTTTTGAGAGAAGCTCTTCATGCTTCCTCTCCATGGTGACAGAGGGATATCCTTGAGCCTTAAACACAAAGGATTCTTCATTCACTTGAATGATCAGTTCACCTTTATCAACATCAATCACAGCCTTTGCTGTGGCTAGGAAGGGTCTGCCAAGGATGATGGATTCATCCATGCACTTCCCAGTTTCTAGGACTATGAAATCAGCAGGGATGTAATGGTCTTTAATCTTCACCAAAACATCCTCTACAAGTCTGTAAGCTTGTTTTCTTGAATTGTCTGTCATCTCTAGTGAGATTCTTGCAGCTTGTACCTCAAAGATCCCTAGCTTCTCCATTACAGAGAGAGGCATGAGGTTCACACTTGACCCTAGGTCACACAGAGCCTTCTTGAAGGTCATGGTGCCTATGGTGCAAGGTATTGAAAACTTCCTAGGATCTTGTCTCTTTTGAGGTAATTTCTGCCTAGATAAGTCATCCAGTTCTTTGGTGAGCAAAAGGGGTGTATCCTCCTAAGTCTCATTACCAAATAACTTGTCATTTAGCTTCATGATTGCTCCAAGGTATTTAGCAACTTGCTCTTCAGTGACATACTCATCATCTTCAGAGGAAGAATACTCATCAGAGCTCATGAATGGCAGAAGTAAATCCAATGGAATCTCTATGGTCTCATTATGAGCCTCCGATTCCCACGGTTCCTCATTAGGGAACTCGTTGGAGGTCAGTGGACGCCCATTGAGGTCTTCCTTAGTGGTGTTCACTGCCTCTTCATCCTCTCCAAGTTCGGTCATGTGGGCCATGTTAATGGCCTTGCATTCTCCTTTTGGATTCTCTTCTGTATTGCTTGGAAGAGTACTAGGAGGGAGTTCAGTAATTTTCTTGCTCAGCTGTCCCACTTGTGCCTCCAAGTTCCTAATGGAGGACCTTGTTTCAATCATGAAACTTTGAGTGGTTTTGATTAGATCAGAGACCATGGTTGCTAAGTCAGAGTGGTTCTGCTTAGAATTCTCTGTTTGTTGCTGAGAAGATGATGGAAAAGGCTTGCTATTGCTAAACTTGTTTCTTCCACCATTATTGTTGTTGAAACCTTGTTGAGGTCTTTGTTGATCCTTCCATGAGAGATTTGGATGATTTCTCCATGAAGAATTATAGGTGTTTCCATAGGGTTCTCCCATGTAATTCACCTCTTCCATTGAAGGGTTCTCAGGATCATAAGCTTCTTCTTCAGATGAAGCATCCTTAGTACTGCCTGGTGCATTTTGCATTCCAGACAGACTTTGAGAAATCAAATTGACTTGCTGAGTCAATATTTTGTTCTGAGCCAATATGGCATTCAGAGTATCAATCTCAAGAACTCCTTTCTTCTGATTTGTCCCACTGTTCACAGGATTCCTTTCAGAAGTGTACATGAATTGGTTATTTGCAACCATTTCAATGAGCTCTTGAGCTTCTGTAGGCGTCTTCTTCAGATGAAGAGATCCTCCAGCAGAGCTATCCAAAGACATCTTGGACAGTTCAGACAGACCATCATAGAAAATTCCTATGATGCTCTATTCAGAAAGCATGTCAGAGGGACACTTTCTGATCAATTGTTTGTATCTTTCCCAAGCTTCATAGAGGGATTCACCTTCCTTCTGTCTGAAGGTTTGGACTTCCACTCTAAGCTTACTCAATTTTTGAGGTGGAAAGAACTTTGCCAAGAAGGCATTGACTAGCTTTTCCCAAGAGTTCAGGCTTTATTTAGGTTGTGAGTCCAACCATATTCTAGCTCTGTCTCTTACAGCAAAAGGGAATAGCATAAGTCTATAGACCTCAGGGTCAACCCCATTAGTCTTGACAGTGTCACACATATTTGCAAGAATTCAGCTAAAAACTGATGAGGATCTTCCAATGGAAGTCCATAGAACTTGCAATTCTGTTGCATTAGAGAAACTAATTGAGGCTTAAGCTCAAAGTTGTTTGCTCCAATGGCAGGGATAGAGATGCTTCTCCCATAGAAGTCGGGAGTAGGTGCAGTAAAGTCACCCAGCACCTTCCTTGCATTGTTTGCATTGTTGTTGTTTTCGGCTGCCATGGGTTCTTCTTGTTTGAAGATTTCTGTTAGGTCCTCTACAGAGAGTTGTGCCTTAGCTTCTCTTAGCTTTCGCTTCAGGGTCCTTTCAGGTTCAGGGTCAGCCTCAACAAGAATGCCTTTGTCTTTGCTCCTGCTCATATGAAAGAGAAGAGAACAAGAAAATATGGAATCCTCTATGTCACAGTATAGAGATTCCTTGAGGTGTCAGAGGAAATGAAAAATAGAAGGAAGAAGTAGAAGAATTCGAACTTATCAAGAGAGATGGAGTTCGAATTGTCCTTAGAGGAATAGTGTTAGTCCATAAATAGAAGGATGTGAGAAGAGGGGAAGAAATTTTCGAAAATTAAGTAAAAGATTTAAAAAAAAACATTTTGAAAAACACTAATTGATTTTCGAAAATTAAGAGTGGAAAAGAAATTAGGTGATTTTTTGAAAAAGATTTTGAAATTAGAAATCAAAAAGATATGATTGAAAACTATTTTGAAAAAGATATGATTAAGAAGATATGATTGAAAAGTTATGGATTTAAAAAGATGTGATTGAAAAGATATGATTTGAAAAACAATTTAAAAAGATTTGATTTTAAAAATTAATGACTTGGCTAACAAGAAAAGATATGATTCAAACATTAAACCTTTCTTAACAGAAAAGACAACATACTTGAAATGTTGAATCAAATCATTAATTGATAGCAAGTATTTTTGAAAATGGAAAGAAATTGATTTTGAAAAAGATTTGATTGAAAAGATATGATTTGAAAAAGATTTGATTTTGAAAAATTTTGAAAACTTGAAAAAAATTTGAATTAGAAATAGAATCTTCCCTCTTGTGCCATCCTGGCATTAAACGCCCAGAATGGTGCACATTCTGGCGTTTAACGCCCAAAGCACTACCCTTTTGGGAATTAAACGCCCAGCCAGGCACCCTGGCTGGCGTTTAAACGCCAGTTTGCCTTCTTCACTGGGCGTTTTGAACGCCCAGCTTTTTCTGTATAATTCCTCTGCTGTATGTTCTGAATCTTCAATTCTCTGTATTATTGACTTGAAAAGACACAAATTAAAAATATTTTTGGATTTTTAATAATGAGAAATAATCAAAATGCAACTAAAATCAAATAAACAATGCATGCAAGACACCAAACTTAGCAGTTTGTATACTACTGACACTAACAAAATGAGAATGCACATGAGAAACAACAAAACACTCAAGTCAAGAGAATTTAAAGATCAGAGCAAGGAAATCATCAAGAACAACTTGAAGATTAATGAAGACACATGAATGAATGCAAGAAGAATAGAAGCATGCAATTGACACCAAACTTAACATGAGACACTAGACTCAAACAAGAAACATACAATATTTTTTATTTTTATGATTTTGTAATTTTTTTGGATTTTTCGAAAATTAAGTGGAAGAAGAAAATAAAGATATCAAAATTCTTAATGAGAATTTCAGGAATCATGCAATGTTAGTCTAAAGCTTTAGTCTAAAGGGATTAGACATGGCTAGCCAAGCTTCAGCAGGACATTGCATTCAAGAGCTAAATTGATGAGAATCAATCAGCTTTGGTGATGATAAGAACATCACCTTGAAACACTAGAATTCATTCTTAAGAACTCTGAAGCAAAATACCTAATCTAAGCAACAAGATGAACCGTCAGTTGTCCATACTCGAAACAATCCCCGGCAACGGCGCCAAAAACTTGGTGCACGAAATTGTGATCAATACTTTTCACAACTCAAATAATCCCCGGTAATGAATCCAAAAATTTGGTGTTCAATACCATGGCATAAACACAACTTCGCACAACTAACCAGCAAGTGCACTGGGTCATCCAAGTAATAAACCTTACGCGAGTAAGGGTCGATCCCACGGAGATTGTTGGTATGAAGCAAGCTATGGTCACCTTGTAAATCTCAGTCAGGCAGACTCAAATGGTTATGAATGATATATGACTAAAACATAAAGATAAAGATAGAGATACTTATGTAATTCATTGGTGAGAACTTCAGATAAGCGAATGGAGATGCTTTGTCCCTTCCGTCTCTCTGCTTTCCTATTGTCTTCATCCAATCCTTCTTACTCCTTTCCATGGCAAGCTGTATGTTGGGCATCACCGTTGTCAATGGCTACAGTCACGTCCTCTCAGTTGAAATGTTCAACGCACCCTGTCACGGCATGGCTATCCAGCTGTCGGTTCTCGATCATGTCGGAATAGAATCCAGTGATTCTTTTGCATCTATCACTAATGCCCCACAATCGCGAGTTTGAAGCTCATCACAGACATTCAATCATTGAATCCTACTCAGAATACCACAGACAAGGTTTAGACCTTCCGGATTCTCTTGAATGCCGCCATCAATTCTAGCTTATACCACGAAGATTCCGGCTAAAGAATCCAAGAGATAAACTTTCAAGCCTTGTTTGCTTGTAGAACAAAAGTGGTTGTCAGTCACTTGTTCATAAGTGAGAATGATGATGAGTGTCACATAATCATCACATTCATCAAGTTCTTAAGTGCGAATGAATATCTTGGAATAAGAACAAGCTGAATTGAATAGAAGAACAATAGTAATTGCATTAATACTCGAGGTACAGCAGAGCTCCACACCTTAATCTATGGTGTGTAGAAACTCCACCATTGAAAATACATAAGAACAAGGTCTAGGCATGGCCGTGAGGCCAGCCCCCAGTGATCTAAGATAGCATAAAACTCGAAGATAGCTACCAAGATGTCAAATACAATAGTAAAAGGTCCTATTTATAGGGAACTAGTAGCTTAAGAATTACAAAGGTGAGTAAATGACATAAAAATCCACTTCTGGGCCCACTTGGTGTGTGCTTGGGCTGAGCATTGAAGAATTTTCGCGTAGAGACTCTTCTTGGAGTTAAACGCCAGCTTTTGTGCCAGTTTGGGCATTTAACTCCCACTTTGGTGCCAGTTCCGGCGTTTAACGCTGGGAATTCTGAGGGTGACTTTGAACGCCGGTTTGGTCCATTAAATCTTGGGCAAAGTATGGACGATCATATATTGCTGGAAAGCCCAGAATGTCTAATTTCCAACGCCGTTGAGAGCGCGCCAATTGGGCTTTTGTAGCTCCAAAAAATCCACTTTGAGTGCAGGGAGGTCAGAATCCAACAGCATCTGCAGTCCTTTTCAGTCTCTGAATCAGATCTTTGCTCAGGTCTCTCAATTTCAGCCAGAAAATACCTGAAATCACAGAAAAACACACAAACTCATAGTAAAGTCCAGAAAAGTGAATTTTAACTAAAAACTAATAAAAATATATTAAAAACTAACTAAATCCTACTAGAAACATACTAAAAACAATGCCAAAAAAGCGTACAAATTATCTGCTCATCATCTGGCCAGCCCTATAAAAGAGGATTACTATAACTTAGAAGGGCCCGACATGATAAAGTCGGCCTAAAACATAAAAGTTATAAAAGTAATCCCTGAAAGAGACTGAACAAGGTCCAAGAAAGAGGATTACAAAAATAACTTAGAAGGGCCCGACCTGAAAAAGTCGGCCCAAAAACAAAAAGTTATAAAAAGTAATCCCTGAAAGAGACCTGACAAAGGTCCAATAAAGAGGATTACTAGAAATAACTTAGAAGGGCACGACATAATGAAGTCGGCCAAAAATAAAAAGTTATAAAGAGTAATCCCTAAAAGAAACTTGACAAAGGTCCAAAAAACAGCATTACTAAAAATAACTTAGAAGGGTCCGACGTGATAAAGTCGGCCCAACAAAAATCACAAAGTTATAAAAAGTAATCCATAAAATGAGACCCACCAAGGTCCAACTAAAAATGGATTACTAGAAATAACTTAGAAGCGACTAACATGAAAAAGTTGGCCCAAAGACCAATTAAAGCGACAGAGTTATAAAAAGTAAATCCATAAAAAAGAGATCCGGCGAAGCCTGATTAAAAATGGATTGCTAAAAATAACTCAGAAAGAATCGACAAGCGAAGTCGATCAATGAAAGCTACAGCTTGGACCGACAAGAGAAGTCGGACCAACGAAAGCTAAAGAAGGATCGATAAGAGAAGTCAGACCAGCGAAAAACGTGCGCTAAAAGGGACATTGCTCTGCCCAGAAAGCCACGGCTCCACGACAAGGCATCGAAATTGTTCAGACTAACTAAAAAGGCCAAGAACACTAAAAGTTGTTGGACAAGTTAGCCCCAAAGGTCATCCCACCTCGACCAAACAGGAGACAGACAAAATAAGATTTGATCAAAAAGAGGTTGGACAGTAAAGTACCAACACTCTATAAACATCTCACAAAGGCCAAGGAAAGGTCAAAAGACCAAAGCAAGAAGTGCTTCACTGAAAAGTACGAAGTCTTGAAAAATAGACTCTACTTAAAAAGCCAAAAGCACGGCCTCAAAGTTGGAGCTAAATAGTCATCCAAACAAAAAGGTTCCCCATCGGATCACTACCTAAAAAGTTGTTGGATTATGACTCAAAAGCCCGAGCAGTGAAGACAAACAAGTCCAAAAAGGCTGAAAAGACCTCTCAACAAACTAAAAAGGGCAATACCAGACTCGCACAAGGAGAAACTACTCAAGATCGACCAAAGTCAGCATGCTTGAGCACGACTTCCTCAAAGAGATCGAAGCTCTGAAAGCACGATCTCACGGAAAGGACCGAACTCAAGTAGGGGCAAAGTCATATAGGTCAACGTCAGCTAAAGAAGAGGTGCAAGTACGATCTCAAAAAAGAACAAGCCAAAAGGTTGGGAAACAACTTAAGGCTCAAATGTGCTTAGCCAAAATGGATACAACTCCACTCAAAGAAGGCACAATCTCTAACAGGGCTACGAACGTCATCCGAGACTAAAAAAGGTTCTATATAAAGAACACTAAAAAGTCATTGGACAAGTCACTAAAAGCCCAGATATCAAGCCGCAAGGATAACCTCGCCAAAGCAGAGGGTTGTCAACACAAACTTAAAGTAAGGCGTGATCCAGAAGGCAAGGGTAGAAAACCCACACTACCACTCAAAAAAGGTTAGACTGTGAAGTACCAAACATCTGCAAAAATTGCAAAGCAATGAAGAAACAAGCCAGACAGATGCTTGAGCACGACTTCCAAAGAGATCGAAGCTCTGAAAAGCACGATCTCACGAAAAGATCGAACTCAAGCAGGGGCACTGTTCATACCCTGGGTCAAGCTGTCCGACCCGGGATGTTTAGCGACAACCCGACCGACCTCTTCAGGTTAGACTATCTGACCTCTTCTCAAAGAGCTCGGCCAATGCCCGACCTCTTCACAAAGCGCTCAGACAAAACGCCACAGAAGCCCAAATAAAGTGCCCGAATAGAGGAACACGACCCAAATCCAAAGGTAGCCCAAGCCTATAGAAATAAGGGCGGTTCCCTTGAAGATAAGCTGACCTCACCCAAAAGATAAGATAAGATAAGATAAGATAAGATAACTAACTTATCTTATCTAAAAAGGTCACTCCACACCTCTATAAATATACTGGAGCACCCAGGTATAACTCATACTCTGATTCTACTAAAAACCTACTTAATACCCTTGCTAACTTAAGCATTGGAGTCCCTTGCAGGTACCACCACCCTCCGGTGACAAAGGATCAGCATCATAGCTAGGCAAACAAGTTGGACACAATAGCTCCGGCCACCATCCACTGGCCAGATATGTCAACTCCGACCAGTATAGAAGATCTCGTCCGAGATCGACCTACAGTTTCAGGTAACCCTCGAAACAAGTTCTATGTTAATGCATGTGTCACAAAAAACCATGACATTAGTGTGAACCCAAATCCCAAGAATTGGAGCACCATGGTACGAAGGAGAATCTTGGAATTTAGTCCAGAAAGTGTGAGATTGGCGTTCAACTTGCCTTTGATGCAAGGAGACCCACATCTTTACACTAGAAGAGTCAACTTTGATAAAAAACTGGATCAAGTGCTCTCATACATCTGTGTGGAAGGAGCACAGTGGAAAAGGGATTCCCAAGGCATTCAACTAAGAAGGCTTGACCTCAAGCCCTTAGCTAGAGGATGGTTGGAATTCATCCAACATTCTATCATTCCTATTAGCAATTGGTCAGAAGTGACCATTGACAGAGCCATCATGATTCATTGTGTAACAACCCTGTTTTTCAAGTACACGAGATCTTTTCTGAAGGCATGGATTTCTCTGGAAGATCAGTAAAGGGAACACCTCTTCTATATCAGTAAGTATCTCGATCCTCATTGTCATTATCTCATTTTTAAGCTAGAACCTCTTTTGAGGCAAGCTCGACAACCTAGTCACAAAGAACCTAGTTTGACAAACCAGACTCGATTTATGAGAGAAGAAAGATAATAGTATAATATTATCATTATATTAGTGTATAATCTTCTTGAATGATATTATAATGTTACCTGGTCTATTTTAGTTAAAAATGGGAGATCGGTTTAACCGGGTTCACAGTTTACTAGTGCAGCTTAGCAGCAACAATCTCTTATGACTTTAGCAATGCTAATGCCTTATCATACATGTTCTATACTCATATTAAATATGTTACTAGTGTCATTTATGCTAGTATCTCAGAAAAGAATTTTTAGGGATATTTTTACAGTGTTCCGATACACCTAGTTTTAGTAGTTATACACCTGAGATATTTTAATATTTTTTTAATCCACCTCTAAGCCAACGAATCACAACTCACCTTACACCCCCAATACCTCTAGGGTGTCTCATTTCTTCATTTTGGTGGAAAATTACAAGAGAGGAAATAGAGAAACTTTCATGACACTTAAATCTTCAAAGCTTGATTTCTTTTAAACTCAAATCAAAACTCCGATTTCACCAAAATGATCCTCTCTTCTTCCTCTACATAACAATGTAACTTATCAAGGCTAGAAATAAGGTGATATGGCTGTTCCTTTGCCTTTTGAATTCGGTTTTCAAGGAAGCATGCTTAAAACATGTGTTTTCTTGATGTTCTTTCTTAGAAATCATGCTTAACTTGACTTGTGGGTCAAGAAACATTAATTTCCAGCAAGTTTAAGGTGAGAAATTCCTTTCTAACATGCTGAATGAGATTTGGTTAGTTGAGGGTTTGTGGATTTAAAGTTGTTCATGATGTGATTTAGGAGAAAAAAGTGCATTAAGAACACTTCAAGGAGTAACCGAATTTGGAGCAGCAAATTAAGGTAGGGTTTGGTAAAATTAATCTTGATTAATTGTGTTTGAGTTGTCTGATTGTTGTATGCTTTGGTTATGCTTGAAATTGATTGCTTATATGAGCTATTCTTGGTGAAAATTTGTTGAAATGTTGATGAAATTTGATGATATTTGGTGCACGAAATCACAATCACACTTTTGCAATTCCACACAACTAACCAGCAAGTGCACTGGGTCGTCCAAGTAATACCTTACGTGAGTAAGGGTCGATCCCACAGAGATTGTCGGCTTGAAGCAAGCTATGGTTATCTTGTAAGTCTTAATCAGGATATCAATAATGATTCTTAGTTTTAATTGCAGAAAGTAAAAGAACATTAAATAAAGAGTACTTCTTATGCAGTAATGGAGATCAGATTGGGGTTTTAGAGATGCTCTGTCTTTTGAATCTCTGCTTTCCTACTATCTTCTTCTTCACGCACGCAAGGCTCCTTCCATGGCAAGCTGTATGCTGGTGGATCACCGTTGTCAATGGCTACCCGCCGTCCTCTCAGTGAAAATGGTCCATGTACATGGCTAATCATCTGTCAGTTCTCATTTATGTTGGAATAGAATTCGTTGATCCTTTTGCACACTGTCACTGTGCCCAACATTTATGAGTTTGAAGCTTATCACAGTCATCCCTTCCCAGATCCTACTCCGAATACCACAGACAAGGTTTAGACTTTTCAGATCCCAGGAATGCTGCCAATTGATTCTAGCTTATACCACGAAGACTTTGATCTCACGGATTTGAATGCTCTATTGTCAGGAGAGGCAATCAAACTCATGAACCAGGAGCCCAAGAGATACCCACTCAATCTAAGGTAGAACGAAAGTGGTTGTCAGGCACGTGTTCATAGGTTGAGAATGGTGATGAGTGTCACGGATCATCACATTCATCATGTTGAAATGCGAATGAATATCTTAGAATAGAAATAAGCATGATTGAATGAAAAATAGTAGTAATTGTATTAATCCATTGAGACACAGCAGAGCTCCTCACCCCCAATCATGGAGTTCAGAGACTCATGCCATAGAAGATACAAAATTCAGATGTAAAATGTCATAAGGTACAAAATGAATCTCTAAAAGTAGTTTTTTATACTAAACTAGTAACCTAGGTTTACAGAAAATGGGTAAACTAAGATAGATAGTGCAGAAATCCACTTTCGGGGCCCACTTGGTGTGTGTTTGGGCTGAGCATTGAAGCTTTCACGTGCATAGTCTATTCTTAGCGTTAAACGCCAGCTTTGGTGCTAGTTTGGGCATTTAACTCCAACTTTTATGCCAGTTCTGGCATTTAACGCCAGAAAAGGGTAAAAAAGTGGCGTTTTAATGCCAGTTTGTGCTATCAAATCTCGGGCAAAGTATGGCCTATTATATATTGGTGAAAAGCCCAAGATGTCTACTTTCCAACGCAATTGGGAGCGCATCAATTGGGCTTTTGTAGCTCTAGAAAATCCATTCCGAGTGTAGGGAGGTTAGAATCCAACAACATCTGCAATCCTTTCTCAGCCTCTAAATCAGATTTTTGCTCAGGTCCCTCAATTTCAGTCAGAAAATACCTGAAATCATAGAAAAACACACAAACTCATAGTAAAGTCTAGAAATGTGATTTTTTTCCTAAAAACTAATAAAAATATACTAAAAAGTGACTAAAGCATACTAAAAACTACATGAAAATACCACCCAAAAGCGCATAAAATATCCGCTCATCAATATTCAAGCTATGAAACATGTTCTTGAGTGTAGTTGGAAAAAGGAATCCTAGGACTTAAATTGGAGTTGATTTAGTGTTTAGATAAAGTGGAAAATAAGGGGCTTTGGTGGCTGCAATTTTATTTTGAATCATGGTAAAAATTGATTACTGAAAAGATTGGAAAATGGGTAAAAACAAATAAAGAATCTGAAGAATTTACGAAGAACACGAAGAACACTTTGAGTGTGGTGAAGAATAATTAAGAACACCTTTTTGATCCACAAAAGGGTAAGGAAGTAAATATTTTGGTGTTTCGGGGGTTATTTTGTAATATCTTAAAGTTAGGGTGGTTAAAGTAGAAATATTAAAAGTTACAGGTAGTAAAAAGTGAATTTTAAAGGTTAAAATGTAAAGCTAAGGTAAATTTCAAAAATTTAATAATAAAATAATAAATAATAATAAAATATTAAATAATAATATTTAATTAAAAATAATGTTTTAATAAAAATAATAAAATAACACGGAAAAGGCAGTTTTTCGTAAAAGTTTTAGAAAGACAACTTTGAGCTCAGAATCTCATAATTACCTTCATAAAACACTTAGGGAGTGGTAATAACATATTGGTGAGGCAAAGACAAAGGAAAGATAAAAAGTTGAAGAAAAGATAAAAATCAAAGAAAAAGTCTATAAAGTTTTAATGACAGAAAACAGACAAAGATTAGTAAACGATCTAAGAGCGACATAGTTAGTTCTCAAGTTGTGCCTAGGGTTAGGTATAATATGAAAAGTTAAACTGTTTCAGTATAGACTTCATGAACCTATACTTGGGACAGGCAATCTATTCATACCGAAATTTACATAAGCTTTAAATACATACGTTAAACAGAGTAAATAGAGCAGAGTAAAGAGATACAAAGAAAAGAGTAATCAGAGCAGAATAAAGAGATAAAGAGAAAGGGGGAACCAGAGCAAAGTAAAGAGACTAAGAGAAAAGATTAATCGGAGTTGAATAAAGAAATAAAAAGAAAAGAGGTAATTAAGAGAAGAATGAATGAGTGATGCTTAAGCAGTAGTAACAACAAAGATAATGTATCAATTAAAGAATATGTTCATAAAGAAAGTTATTTGCCTGCCACAGAAAAGCAGAGTGATATTTGTTTGATTTCTGCCACAGTAGAGCAGAAAGTCCTATGTTTCCCATAATAGAGCAGATATTTCGTGTTTGTTTGGTTTCTGCCACAGTAGAGCAGAAAGTCCTATGTTTGCCATAGTAGAGCAGATATTGCCTATTTGGTTAATTTCTATCACAGTAGAGCAGATACTGCCACAGTAGAGCAGTCTATTTTCTGCCCATTTAATTTTTTGCCACAGTAGAGCAGGGGCTGCCATAGAAAAGTAGGTATTTGTTTGTGCACGGGTTGGAAGATCATATCCAGAATAACATGGATTTATGACGGGATAATGTCGGGTTGCGGGTAGACAACCGACACATGAGCTCATAGCCTGCGTAGGACAGACATGGATCATACTTGGTTGTGCATTTCCTCCATTATCATTGTTGTATGAATGTATGCTTTCTTTGTTTGTATTCTATTCTCTGTGATTGTGTTTTATTTTCTTGTATTCTTTTGTTTGTATTTTGTTTTCTATTTTCTCTATTTCCTCTATTTATCTGCATCTTCTATTTACTATTTCTCTGTATTCTGCCATTTGTCTGCCAAGCAACACAAAATTAATAAATGTAACTAATAACCGCGAACCTACTAAGGATTCCCCAGTTCTTACCCCTTGTCTCTCCCTTCCCCCTTCAAATGGAATCATGGGTACCCTGCTATAGTTCGCTGATGACCGTTCGCAAAGAGGATTCTGCTCTAGGTAGTCTTCTAAGTCTAGGGTGAATTCGTCCTCTATTTATATGTATATACTGTGAGGCCAGCCAACGTCTGAACCCTGCTAATCTATAAAGTTTAGCCTAAGTCCTTGATGAGCGGATATTTTATACGCTTTTTGGCATCATTTTTATATAGTTTTTAGTATGTTTTGTTTAATTTTTATTAAGTTTTCATAGGTTTTAGTGTTAGATTCACATTTTTTATTCTACTATGAGTATTTGTGTTTTTGTACGATTTCAGGTAATTTCTAGCAGAAAATGAGGAGCTGGAGCCAAAGTCTGATTCAAAGACAGAGAAAGCACTGCAGATGTTGTCTGGATCTGACTTCCTTGCACTTGGAAGAGCTTTTCTGGAGCTACAAAAGTCCAAATGGAGCATTTTTAATGGCTATGGAAAGCTGACTTCCAGAGCTTTCCAGCAATGATAATAGTTTATACTTTGCTTCAGATTTGAAGGCCCAAAACTGGCGTTCAACGCCAGCCTTCTGCCCCCTTCTAGGCATCCAACGCCCACAGAGTAGAGCGCAGCATCTAAATGCCCAGAGAGGACCCCTTAGCCAGCATTCAATGCCTTAGAGGCCTCATAGCATGTGGATCTCATCAAAGCTCAGCCCAAACACTCACCGAGTGGGCCCAGAAGTGGATTTTAGCACTAAAAAGACTGTTTTACCCTTACTAGTCATTTGTTTAGTATTTAAGGGATTAGACTCATGTTATTAAAGACTTTTGATCAGATTTTTGCACACTTTACGCATTTTATATTGAATTTTCCTTTCTATATGAGGTTCTAAACCTCCTAGGCTGAGGGGAGGAGCCCTGCTGAGTCATATGAATTATTAAAAGTATTATTATTTTTCTTCAATCCGTGTTTGATCAATTCTAAAATGTATATTCGTTCTTCATCAATATGAATACGTTGAACTGGCATAAGGTTATCACATTCTACATGGGTTCAGAGTGCGTTTTTCATCGGACAATGATAAACTACCAGCTTGATTATACATCTCTTAGACGGCTAATCCATAACTTTGTTCGGGACTTCTCGAGAAATCAGTTCAGCCGATTTACGGGGAGATTAGGGTCTCTGAGGTAGAGGCTAGAACCAAAGGTGCAGCATCCTCTGATCTGGAAGATTCGACCTTGTCTGTGGCATTTTTAGTAGGATCACCAAGGAGAATGAACTACACGAGATTCACCCTCAATCGGAATGGATCCGCACTAACCCTGGGGTTCAGATCTGGAGGAGTATTGATGAGTTAACCAAAAGCATAGATTTGGATTTTCATACTAAAAATAGAATTTGTCCATTGCAAGTATAGTGCAAACCCAACAATTGGCCAACAATCAAATTTAAATCAAAAGATTGTCACAATCAAAACACAATAACTGAGAGTAATTAAACCTCGGGTCATCTTTCCTAGGAGTTGCAATGAAATGATCTATTATTGGTTGTGGAGAAATGAGGGTTTAATGGCATGAGACAAGGAATGTAAATGGCAAGAGAGTAAATGAATCATGCAAGAAATTAAACATCAAAGTAATTAAATTCAAAAGCAATTAATTAAAGAAAAGGGAAAATTAAAAGCAAGAAACCTCTTGACATGGATTGAGAGCTAAGGTTACCTGTCCTAGCCATTGACCACAAACACATGATGATTATGAAGAGTTAATCCTACTTAGTCAACCCTACATCGAGGATAAGTCAAATAGGCATAGCTGATTCCAATCCATATATAAGTCCTAGCCAACTCTATTACTGGGAGGCTTAGAGTCAATGGAAACCAAATTAACTAACTACTCTAATATATCAAACAAGAATGGACATCAATGATTCAAGTATCACCAAAGTCTCAATCCCAAACCAAGAGTGAAGAAAAACTAGGCTAAAATCCAACCAACCATTTTATCAAACACTTGGTGGGCATTAAAAGAAAGCATGGTAAAATAACAAGAATTAGTAAAATCTACAACTACCAAATGCAAGGAAATCATAATAATAACTCAATTAAACAAAAAGAACATGAAAACATAAATTGCATTAAATGTAAATTAAAGTAACAAGAGTGCTCATAAACATAAAAAGTAACTAAAATAAGAAATTAAAGAGATAAACTAAGGAATTAAGACAAGAGAACAAGGAAAGATAGAAGAAGCAAGATGGAAATAAGAATTAGAAAGAGAAATTACAAAGAAATTAAACTAAGAAACCTTAATTCTAGAGAGAAGGGGGAGCTTCTCTCTCTAGAAAATGAACTACATGATGCTAAACTAACCTTAATTGCTCCCTTGCTTCACATGGAAAGAGGCCCTCTTTCATATAGCACTCAATCAGGTTCAAAAAGTCCAAAAATGGGCTATAGAGGCCTAGAAATTGCCCCCAGTGATTTGCAATAAATAAGTCACGCACTGGGACTTGTGCATACGTACAGGTGTGTGCGTACGTACAGGTGTGTGCGTACACACACATGCTAATTTTCCTCCTGTGCGTGGGCACAGGTGCTGATTTTGACCTTGTGCGTGGGCACAAGTTGAAATGCTTTTCTCCTTTGATTTCTTCATGTTTTCTCCCAATTCCATGCTTTTCTTCCACTCTTATGAAGCCATTCCAACCTATTACACCTGAAATCACTCTTTAAAATAATCAAGGCATCGAATGGGATAAAAGTGAGATAAAAGTGATTACATTAAGCACAAAATAGCATATTTTCACAATTAGGCTCAATTTAGGAAGTGAACACAAAAGTATGCTATTTGGATGAATAAATGCAGGTTTATATGATGAAATCCACTCAAATCAATCCAAAATTTATCATCAAATATGGATTCATCAAGTATTCACAACTGCTCAAACCAGCGTCAATTACATACAACCTACCATTGAAGAAATCATTCACAAGCAAAGAAAAAAGTACTACCAGAGTTAAACAGAAAGATAAAACAACTCCAATCCTCAACTATATTCCTATTACTGATTGCCCTTAAATCAATCCAGCCAACAACCTTCTGATTTGCCTGACTAAGATCTGCAAGATAACCATAGCTTGCTTCAAACCACAATCCTCGTGGGATCGACCTTAACTCACTCAGGTATTAGTTGGACAACCCAGTGCACTTGCTGATACAACTATATGAAAGTATGGGGATTCGTGCACCATTCCTCCATACGATGTTGCTGCTATATGGCCACTCAATGAAGTACTAGAGAGACGCTCTTTGATGATGTATGATGGTGTAGAGGAGTAGTAGACAATTTTTCACCCTTTGATAGCGTTCCACCTGAGTTGTGTTTTGAAGACCTAGCACGTACTTTCCTTTGCGTTTGTAGTTTAGAGGGACTAGGTGAGTATAGAGTCTAGGCTAGCCTGGGTGCCAGTTTAGGGACTTCTTGAATAGGTCAGGGCCTGAGATATTATATGTATATATATGTATATAGTTATTATCTAGCTATATCTAGGGGTGTTCTAAATAAAGCTCTTTACTCTAATAAAGGCTGGATAACTAAATGTTGTCAATTGTTTGAGATGTATATAAGTGTGGTTGTTTATAACTGTTGTATCTGTTATTATTTGCGAATTGATTGTGAATGATTCTGTTTATTAGTCCAAACATTTCTTAAAAAATAAAAGAAGGTACCTCGCTAAATAACTACGTTTTTAACAGTGAGTCAGACTCATAAAATAAATAATAGTTAATAATTAGGAAGAAAAATTAGTAGCGCTCAGTTTTCGGTATGATCTAGACATACTGAAAATTGGGTCATTACACATTGCATCATGATTAGGAGTAAGGTGGAAGTACATGAGGTGATACCTCAAGAATTGTATAAGACAGCTGAAAAGCCTTCCACCAAAGCAAGGTTGGCAATCCCTCACCTCATTTGTCACTGATGGGTGGAAAAATGCCGGTTAAGAATCTCTGATAAAAGTAGCGTTGCAAGTACAGTCTTAACCAACAAAAATTCCACTATCAATTTAGAATATGTCATAATTAAAAATAAATAACCAGGAGTAGAATCTCGGGTCGTTTTCCCAAAAAGTTGGCACAATGACGTAAATTATGGGTAAGGGATTTTCTGAATATTTTTTGAGGTTGAGAACGGAAAAATGAATAACCAAAAATTAAAGCAACGAATGAATAACAAGAGATGTTATGTATTTTAAATAAAAGGCCTTGGTTAGGGGAGAAAATTGGAGTTTCTATCCTTGTTGTCTTTCCCAAGTACAATCATAAAGGTTCATTGCTCCCACTAAGTTATCCTCTAATAACTGAAGAAAAGTCAAGTGTCTTCACTAACTCTAGCTCACAAGTCTTAATCACTCCATGGGGAATGACTAGAGTTGGTGAGAAGTGAGCTAGCCAGCAATGTCCAATTAAGATTAATACTTGAGTATCACAACTCAAGGGACCCCAATTAATCAACCCTTAAGCCAAGTTGAAATGTCTACTCCATTAACATGAATGCCATTTTCATAAAAACATAATAGGAGTAAATAAAAGACATGATAATTGTGAAAAATTAGTTAAATAAAAAATGGCACGAACAATAATTAAGCATAATCAAACAAGTATAAAATTAAATGTAAAAATAATTCAATGCATTAATAGATTCAAAAATAATAAGATCCAAACATGAATTCAGAGCAATCAAATGGAAAAACAAAAGCAATAGAAGTAATGAAGAAGAAAACTATAAGAATGATGACTCCAATTGAAGGTAGTAGCAGCTCTCTCTAGATCCAATTTAAAATAAAACTAAGAACATCATAAACTCTAGGAGAAGTAGTGTTTCTCTCTCTAGAATTCAAAAACTAAAAACTAAACTAAAGTGAAAATTGAAGTGTGTCCAGTCTCAGCTCCACCTTTGCCTCTAGTTTGTGTTTTCGGGCTTGAAACTGGGTCCAAATCAGCCCAAAAATCGCCCCCAGCAAGTTCTATTAAGTGCAGCACGTGATGCTCTGCCATGCATAAGCGTCGGCCACGTGTACGCATCGCTAAACTTCTGCGCTGGTCACGGGTACGTGTCAGTCACGCGTGTGCTTCGCTGTAAGACGCTCCAAATCACACGCACACGTCAGCCATGCGTGCGCGTCGCTCCTCGCTTCTCAGCTTTTTAGTTTCTTGCGTTCCTTTCACTTTGACATGCCTCATCTTCATCCTTTAAGCCATTCATGCCCTGTAAACTTGAAAACACTTCACGAACACATCATGGCATCAAATGGTAACAAAAGAGAATTAAGGTTCAACACTTTTAAGGCCTAGGAATCATGTTTCCAATCATAGCATAAGATTGGGAAGGAAATGAAAAACAAGCAATTTACATGAATAAGTATGAGAATAATTGACAAAATCCACTCAATTCAGTTCAAAATATATCATAAAATAGTGGTTTATCAGCCACCTATGCAATTCAGCTGAAATTGTCATAGATGGAGACATCTTCATTTAGGAAGACAGGCCCATCACTAAGAACATGATGGAGCAAACTAGAGAGCATGCACATGAGCCTGTGCAACCGCTTCAGCAAGAAATCCCTGGGATACCTCAAGGGATGTGATTTCCTCCTCAAGGCTATTAGGACCAATTTCATAATTCTCTTGGAGAATTGAACACTAATATAGAGCAATTGAGGTTGGAGCATCAAGAGCATTCCACTATCCTCAATGAGGTAAGAGAAGATCAAAGGGCTATGAGGGAAGAACAACAGAGACAAGGGCGTGACATTGAAGAGATCAAATACTACATTAGATCCTCAAGGAGGAGTAGTAGCCGCCATCACTAAGGTGGATTCGTTCTATTAATCCCCTTTTCTTATGTTATTTTTCTGTTTTCTGTTATGTTTTATTGTTTGTTCTCTTGTTCTTATTGCATGATAGTTTTTATCTATGTCTTAAAGTTATAAAATGTTCCATAAATATCTCACCTTACTTAAAAAAAATATTTGAAAAGAATTGAGAGATACATGAATTTTGAGTTTATCTTAAGAATAGTTCTATTATCTTGATGTGGTGGCATTGCTTTTGTTTTCTGAACATATGAATAAATAGTGCATATTTGAAATTGAAATTAAGAAAGTTGGCTCTTGAAAGAATGATGAAAAAGGAGAAATATTATTGGTAATCTGAAAAATCCAAAAAATTGATTTTTGAAGCAAGAAAAAATAGCAAAAAAGCAATACAAGAAAAAACAATATATATGCTTATACGAAAATAAAAAGGCAAGCTGAAAATGAAATAAAAAGCAGAAAAATCCAATAGGCTCTTTAAACCAAAAGGCAAGAGTAAAAAGCCAATAACTCTTTAAACCAAAAGGTAAGGGTAAAAGGATCCAAGACTTTGAGTATCAATGGTTAGGAGGGCCTAAAAGGAGTAAAATCTTGGCCTAAGCACTCCAAATGGACAGTGTCCCTAACTACATGCTTGTGGTGTGAAGGTGTCAAGTAGAAAGCTTGAGACTGAGCAGTTAAAGTCTTGATCCAAAGCAAAAAGAGTGTGCCTAAGAACTCTAGACACCTCTATTTGGAGATTTTAGCAAAGCTGAATCACAATCCGAAAGGGTTCACCCAGTTAAGTGTCTGTGGCATTTATGTATCCGCTGGTAATACTAGAAAATAAAGTGCTTAGTGCCACGGACAAGACTCTAAAAAGTTGTGTTCAAGAATAAAAAAGAACTGAACTAGGAGAGTCAATAATATCATCTGGATTCTAAGTTCCTAAAGAGACTAACACTTCTGAGTTTCAATAGATAGTGAGATACCAAAACTATTTAGAAGCAAAAAGCTACTAAGTCCCGTTCATCTAATTGAAACTAAGATTTATTGAAAACTCTGAGATTTATTATGTCTTACACTTCTTTTTGTCCTACTTTGTTTTTAGCTGCTTGGGGACAAGCAATAGTCTAAGTTTGGTGTTGTGATAAGCGGATATTTTATACGCTTTTTCGCATCATTTTCATATAGTTTTTAGTATGTTTATTTAAGTTTCATTAAGTTTTCATAGGTTTTAGTGAAAAATTCACATTTTTGGATTCTACTTTGAGTTTGTGTGTTTTCATGCAATTTTAGGTATTTTCTAGCAGAAATTGAGGAGCTGGAGCAAAAGTCTAATTCAGAGGCAGAGAAAGCACTATAGATGCTGTCAGGATCAAACCTCCTTGCACGCGAAAGAGCTTTTTTGGAGCTACAGACATTCAAATGGAGCGTTATCAATGGCTATGGAAAGCTAACATCCAGGGCTTTCCAGAAATGTATAATAGTTTATACTTTGATTCAGAATTGAAGGCCCAAAACTGGTGTTCAACACCAACTTCTAGCCATATTCTGGCATCCAACGCCCAAGGGAGAAGAGACTAGTGACCAACCCCCAAAAAGGACCCCCTAGCAAACGTTCAATGCCCTAAAGGCCTCCTATCACGTGGATCTCAATCAAGCTCAACCTAAACACTCACCAAATGGGTCCCAAAAATGGATTTTAGCACTAAAAAATTGTTTTACCCTTCTTATGTAATCCTTAGTCATTAGTTTAGTATTTATTTGAGAACTTTAACACTTATTAGAGACTTCTAGCATATTTTCAAATTCTACATTGTATTTTCTATCAGTATGAGTCTCTAAATTTTCTAGGTTGAGGGGAGAAACTCTGCTGAGTTTTATAGATTAATAAAATATTACTGTTTTATCTTTAATCCGTGTTTGATTCTCTACTCTAAGATGTATCTTCGTTCTTCATCCTTATGAATGCGTTGAACTGGCACAAGGTTATCTCATTCTGCATAGGTTCAGAGTGAGTCTTTCATCGGACAATGATGAACCATTAGCTTGATTATACATCTCTTAGACAACTAATCCACGACTTCATTGGAGAATTCTCAAGACACCAGTTCAGCCGAGGTATGGGGAGATTAGAGTCTTTGTGGTAGAGGCTAGAATCAAAGGCGCAACATTCTCTAATCCGGAAGATTCGACCTTGTCTGTGGCATTTTGAGTAGGATCACTAAGGGGAATGGACTGCAGGAGCTTCACCCTGGGTTCAGAACTGGATTGGTGACCTCTCAAGAAAGGCGTAGATCACATACAACCTGCTATAGAAGAAATCATTCACAATTGGAGGAGACAGTAAAACTGAATTGATCCAGAAAAATAAAGCATCTCTGAAGGCTTAACCATCTTCTTATCATTGCTTTCACCATCAATTAGGTAACGTTTTCTTTATTTTTCTTTTATGCGCTTTTAACAACCAACCAACTTTTCTATCCACCTGACTAAGATCTACAAGATAACCATAGTTTGCTTCAAATCACAATCCTCGTGGGATCGACCCTGACTCACTTAGGTATTACTTGGATGACCTAGTGCACTTGCTGGTTCAGTTGTGCGAAGTTTTATTCCGTGCACCAATCATGCAAAAAGATGGAGAAACCTTCTATGAATATTGGAAAAGATTCAAGAAGTTGTTGGAGTCTTTTCTTCACCACCGCATTGATGAATTGGTGATCGTAAGCTGCTTTTTCCAAGGCTTGCTCCCTCAAGACAAGTTGCTTATTGATGCCTCAAGTGGAGGATCTCTCACTAAAAACAAGACCGCAGAAAAAGCTTGGGAAGTCATTACAGATTTGGCAAATTCAATTCAACATCTAAGGACAAGAAACACCCAACCAAAGGCTATCAATGAAGTCTTACCTTCCGGTCACACTATCTTGACCAAGACACTTGGTGAAATGATGGTTTTGCTAAGACAAATCCTTCAATGTCAATAAATTCCACTAATGTTGCTTGCTCCACTTTAACCTCCTAGGATTGAGGGGCCTTCTAGATCTTGTGGCATTTATGCTTGTAATGGTCACTACACCGACGAATGCCCTCAAATCCAAGAAAGCAACACACTAGCGGTGGCAAATCTTTATCCATAAAGGTCCAACATCAATCAAGGCAATCAAGGATCTTACTACTATGGAGCAAACCAAAGTCAAGGGTGGAGAGACAACTCAAACCAAAGATGGAATCAATCCTCTCAAGCTCAACCTTTTTCAACTCAACAAGCTTACTATCACCAACCCCCTCAAGGCCAACAACCTTACCAACAACCACCTCAACCCCACTACCAATCATATCAATAACAAAGCCCACCCCACCTACAACCTAATCAATAATCACACTCTCAACCTCAAACAAGGTATCAACAACCACACACTAGGCCTACACTTCACCAAAACAATAAACCATCCTCTTCAAATTAACCTCATATGAATAACGCACTTCAAAGAGCAACGGGAGTTCCACAAGAAGAAAGAAACCTACATGGCAATCATTGCCGAAGCCTTATCCCAATTGACTCTATCTCCTTTCAACAATCACAACACCCATCAAGCTTCTACCTTTAGTTGCCTACCTTCTCAACCCCATCCAAATTTCAAGGGAAGCATTAATGCAATCACCCTAAGGAGTGGTACAAAATTGGATGAAGTTGGTCTTAAGCCTACAAGTGTGAGCAAGGAAACCCACAATGAAGAAATTAAAGAGGAGGTAGATGTGAATGGAGGAGAGAAGGAAGATATTGCAAGAGAAAAGGAGGATCCATTAAAGGTCAAGGAACCAAAAGGAAAAATCCTCTTGAGGAGCCTACACCAATTCCTTTTCCGTCGGTGGCTAAAAAGGCCAAGAAGCATGAGGACTTTAACACTAATATGGGGGAAATTTTCAAGAATGTGGAGGTTATCGTTCCTCTTTTTCAAGCCATCCAACAGGTTTCAAAATATGCAAAATTCCTAAAGGATATTTGCACTAATAAGGAGAAAATTGGTGAGCTAGGTAAAAGGTCCGGTAAGTGACTCTATCTCCTCTCTTATTCAGGAGAAGTGTGGTGATCCCGATCCTTGTTTGGTTACTTATGTGATTAGTGGAATGAAGTTCATGGATTGCATGTGTGATTTGGGAGCTCGTGTGAGTATCATACCTCTCCCCATTTATGAGAAGCTGAACTTGTCACCTTTGAAGCTGTCCGGAGCAAGATTGTGTTAGCGGACAAAAGTATTGTGTCGGTTGAGGGAATTGCGGAGAATGTGTTGGTGAACATTTAAGAGTTGGTATTTTCGGTGAACTTTCATATTTTGGAGACACCTCCAATTGATTCGGTTAAGCCTTTTTCCATCCTCCTTGGTCGGCCATTTTGAAGACATCTAGATTCAAGTTGGATGCATTTGTAGGAGCTTATTCATTTGAAGCCAAAGGGAAAGTGGTAAAATTCACCTTCGATGGAGTCAAGAAACCAACCCTTGAAGTATACTTTATCTTTGGATGTGATCTAATTGAAGAGCAATTAATTAAGCCTTAAGTCAGACAAGAAGAAGAAAAGGTTGTCAAAGAGTTTAAGCCATTGGAGCACACACAAGCTAAGCATGCCAAGGAGTTGGAGATTTTTCTCCTTGGGGAGGCTTCAAGTAGTGATCATTGAATTCATGCACGTCCAACTTAAGGATGTTAAACCAAAGTGCTAGGTGGGAGACACCTTACTATGGTAACATCTTTCTAACCCTTCTCATTGTTTATAGTTTGACTTTATTGCACTTTTTGTTTGCCTTGGCTAGCTTAGGATTAGTTTAATTTTGAGCTTAGTTAGGGTGATTTTCATATGGATCGTGAGTTGATGGATTTCTAGATGTTTTGGGTTGAAAATTTTGTTGAGTTAAATTTGAGTGCCTTAGAAATTGAGGCAAAAATTTTTGAAGAAACATGACAATGTGCGTACGTGCACAATCACTGAATTCTGCATCTTGTGTGTACTCACCCTTATGTGTGTACGTCAACTCTTTTATGCAGCCTTTGCTGGGAGTGCTCGCACGTCTCTGTATGTGGGCATCCCCGTCTTATTCGCCTTCTTTGCGTGCGCACAAACTTGTGCGAATGCATACCAACCCTTTTTCTTGCAACCTATGCGTACGCCAACCTATTTGCAACCCTTCTATTAGGAGCGATCGCACACCCTTGTGCGTGCACATCCCATCCCTTTTCCCTCTTTGTGTCTATGTACACCAATGTGCGCACGCACACATGACCCTATTCCATGTTAGTAAAAAAAACCCTCTTTCTATGCGCACGCACCCTCTCATGTGTCCGCACACCAGCTTGCAACCCTTCTGTTGGGAGCACTCGCACACATATTTGCGTCAGCGTCCCCTTTGTTTTCACTTTTTGTGCGTACGCACTGACCTGTGTGCGTATACACAGACGTCGAACTGGGCATTAATGAGAAAGAAAACCCTATCGTGCCAGCCCCTAAACCATTCTTCTTCTTCTTCATTTGCTGCCTTCAGCAGCTCGCCTAGCCCCCTTCTTCTTCTTCTTCTTCTTCTTCTTCTTCTTCTTCTTCTTCTTCTTCTTCTTCTTCTTCTTCTTCTTCTTCTCGTTCCTTCTCTTTCACCGGCGTGATTCTTCTATTTTTCGTGGAGCTCCAGTGTTCTCTTCGGCGAAGTTTACTACTGTGACCTCGTAGTGGCTATCACAAGTGCCACTGTTTCACCCTCTCTTCTTACATTCTTCAACTCTCCATTTTTAGGTTTTATTTCTTTTTATGTTGTTGTTTTCTTGCTTGATTTTTAACTTATTTTGATTTTAATTTAATGAATAGGTTAAGTTTAATGCTTTGTTTAGTTATCATTGTATTGCAAGTGTTTGATTTTTGAATTATTGGGTTGTTATTGCTTGAAATTAAGCTTGAATTGATGAATTTGCACAATGCACCATAAGTGTTTAATGAATTGCCCAAATGAATTTTTTGTTTGATTCATATGTAATGGCCATCATATGTATTCAACCTGTTTCTCGTTTGGCATATTCCATGATTTGTGCAATGTTAAAGATGATTCTTGATTATGTTAGACTCGAATTTATCAATGCATTTCTTGGATTGTTAAAATTGAAGTTTCAAATACCCATGTGTTACATGCCTTAGCTTTATTGTAAAGGGTGACGTATTTATGAATGCATTGACCTTAATTGGATTGAATTCTTCATGGTTCATCATAATGTTTGCATTCTATGATGTTTTAATCAAATGTCTTTTGCTTTAACTCAAGCACCTTGTTTATGTGACTCTCACATTTTTTTCGATGAACAAATGATATCTCCCTTTGATTGAATTGGTTATTATTATTGTTCAATTTTCATGGCATTGAGCTTTCATTTCCACAACTTCAATACCTAATTTTTCAAAGAATTCAATTAAGTTACCTTATGTTTGCTTAAGATTGCTTGTGTTTCAATTTTGATCTATCTTTATATGTGCAACTTAAGCCGATTGGTTGAGAAACATTGAACATTAATTTTTTTAATTGTATGGTTGCTGTTTTACCCGGCCAATGTGTGTATACTAGTCATGCGCACACTTAGAATGCACACATTCCCTTTTGTTAAACCACATTATTTTGTCCTATATATACTAATCTAATAACTAAAGATTACAGAAATATGATAGGCTTAAGCTTGTAGCCCAAAAATCCACTTATGGGGCGCACTTGGTGAGTGTTTGGGCTGAGCTAAAGGTGTCTCCACGTGCTAGTAGGCTCCATGGGCATCGAACGCCTGCTTGGGACACCTTTGCGGGCGTTGGACGCCAGCTACTCTCTTTTGGGCATCCAATGCCAGAAAGGGGGTAGATGGCTGGCGTTGAATGCCAATTTTGGGCATTCATTTCCAAAGGCAAGTATAAACTATTATATATTTTCTAGAAAGCCCTGGATGTTAGCTTTTCATAGTCGTTAAGAAAGCTCCATTTGAATATCCGTAGTTCTAGAAATTCTTTTGTTGAGTGCACGGAGGTCAAATCCTGACAGCATCTGCTACGCTTTTCTTGCCTCTGAATCAGCCTTTGTCAAAACTCTCATATTTCAGCCAAAAAATACCTAAAATCACCACAAAACACAACAACTCATAATAGAATCCAAAAATGTAAATTTTACACTAAAACCTAAGAAAATATAATAAAACTTAAATAAAACATAACAAAAACTATATGAAAATGATGTCAAAAAACGTATAAAATATCCGCTCATCACAACACCAAACTTAAACTGTTGCTTGTCCCCAAGCAACTAAAAAAAAAGTAGGATAAAAAGAAGAGTAAGATATAATCAATTAGATGAGCAGAATTTAGTAGCTTTTTGCTTCTAAATAGTTTTGGCATCTCACTATCCACTGAAGCTCAGAAGGGTTGGCATCCTTAGGAACTTAGAATCCAGTTGATATTATTGACTCTCCTAGTTCTTTTTTATTCTTGAACATAACTTTTAGAGTCTTGGTCGTGGCCCTATGCACTTTGTTTTCCAGTATTACCACCGGATACATAAATGCCACAGACACTTAACTGGGTGAACCCTTTCGGATTGTGATTCAGTTTTGCTAGAATCCCCAGATAGAGGTGTCTAGAGTTCTTAAACACAATCTTTTTTGCTTTGAATCACGACTTTAACTACTCAGTCTCAAGCTCTTTACTTGACACCTTCACACCACAAGTATATAGTTAGGGACACTGTTCCTTTGGAGTGCTTAGGCCAAGATTTTGCTTCTTTTAGGCCTTCCGAACCATTGATGCTCAAAGCCTTGGACCCATGCTCTTGTATTTTGGTTTAAAGAGCTATTGGCTTTTTGCTCTTGCCTTTTTGTTTAAAGAGCTATTGCCTTTTTCCTCTTGCCTTTTGGGTTAAAGAGCTATTGGCTTTTTCTGCTTTTTGTTTCTTTTTCTGCTTGCTTTTTTTTCTTGCTTTTTGCTGCTTTTTCTTGCTTCAAAAATCAATTTTTTTATTTTTCAAATCACCAATAATACTTCTCCTTTTTCATCATTATTTCAAGTGCCAACATTCTTAATTCCAATTTCAAATATGCACTATTCATTCATACATTCAGAAAACAAAAGCAATGCCACCACATCAAGATAATTGAACTATTCTTAAGATAAACTCGAATATTTATGCATCTTAATTTTTCTTTTTCAAATAAGATTTTCTTTTAAGTAAAGTGAGAGATATATAGAACATTTTATAACTTTAAGACATAGATAGAAATGATCATGCAATAGGAAAACAACAATAGACAACAAAACATAATGGAAAACAAAAAAATGACATGAAAGCAAGGGGTGATGGAATGGGACCACCTTAGTGACGGCGGCTACCACTTCCTCTAGAGAATCCAACAGAGTGCTTGATGTCTTCAATGTCATGCCCTTGTCTCTATTGTTTTCCTTTAGAGCTCTTTGATCTTCTCTAATTTCATTGAGGATGGTAGAATACTCTTGATGCTCCATCCTCAATTAATTCATGTTAGAGCTTAATTCTCCCATAGAAGTATGCCATTGATCCCAATAGATATGAGAAGGAAAATACATCCCTTGAGGTATCTCAGGGATCTCATGTTGAGGCGGTTTCACATGCTCATGTTGTGGTTCATGTACCGACTCTCTACTATGCTCCATCCTTCTTTTAGTGATGGGCTTGTCTTCCTCAATTGGAACGTCGCCTTCTATGATAATTCCAACTAAAGGAAAGCTAACCTTGCTTGGGTGGAGGGCTTGTCCGCTACTTTGTACAACTCTTAAGGTATCACCTCATGTATTTCCAACTCATCTCTGAGCATGATGCAATGGATCATGATGGCTCAGCCTATGGTCACCTCAGACCGGTTGCTAGTAGGCATGATAGAGCGTTGGATAAATTCTAACTGTCTTCTAGCTTTGGGATTGAGGTCAAGCCTTCTTAGTTGGATAGGCTTGCCTTGGGAATCCCTTTTCCACTGTGCTCCTTCCAGATAGATGTCTGAGAGCACTTGATCTAGCCTTTGATCAAAATTGACTCTTCTCTGGATTTCTCTTCGGATTTCTGGGTACTCATTCTTTTTTAGCCTAAAGGGGACTTCAGGAATCACCTTTTTCTTTGCCACTACTTCATAGAAGTGTTCTTGATGAGCTTTGGTGATGAATCTCTCCATCTTCCAAGATTCGGAGGTGGCAGCTACGGCCTTTCCTTTCCTCTTTCTAGAGGGTTCTCCGACTTTAGGTGCCATAAGTGGGAATGGAAAGCAAAAAACAAGGCTTTTCCAACACCAAACTTAAAAGCTTTGCTCGTCCTCGAGCAAAAATAAACAAAAGATAAGAATGGAGTAGAAGAAGAAGAAAATAGATGGAGATAGAGGGAGAAGAGCAATTCGGCCAAGGGACGGTTGAAGGTGTATGAGTAGTGTGTGGGATAAGTGGTATGATAGGGTATTTATAGGGAGGTTGTGGGTATGGTTTCGAATGAATGGGGGGTTATGGGTGGGAAAGTTTGAATTTTAGTGGGTGGGGATTGGTGGCAGTTATGATGGTTTTGGGAAAGAGGTATGGATGTGATTGGTTGAGGCTTTATAGGGAATAGTGTGTGGGAAAGTGTGAAAAAAAGAGAGAAGAAGGTGGGGGTAGGTGAAGATACTGTGGGATCCACTGGTCCTGAGAAGCTAGGGAATTTAAATTCCTTGCCCCCCTTATGGGCGTTGAAGGCCTAGCTCATGCTCCACAGCTGGCGTTCAACGCCAACTTCCTACTCCATTCAAGGCGTTGAATGCCCCAGGAAGGACCTCTTTCTTGGCATTCAATGCCAGGTCTTCTGCTTCTTTTGGGCGTTGAACGCCCAGCCTCTGCTCCATGGCTGGCATTGAACGCCCATCAAGGACACCCTGTGTGGCGTTCAATGCCAGTTTGGCTACTTCTGGTGGGCGTTGAACACCCACTCTGCCTTCCTTGTCTGGCATTTAATGCCAGCAAGATACTCATCCCAGAGTGTTCTGTTTCCATCTCTGAACCTTTCTGTCTCTGTTCTGACTAATGCATGTGATCATGAACCTAAAAAAATAACTAAAGAAAACATAAACTCAAGGAATTAATCATGTAAAATAAACTTTAAAAGAAATAGAAATAACTAAGTATGGTTGGGTTGCCTCCCAACAAGCGTTTGTTTAACGTCACTAGCTTGACAGTTAGCTCCTCACAGAGATTGATATGGGCTCAGAATTTTGCCCCTTACAGTGAACTTCCTTCTTGTCTTTTCGTAGATGAGCTCCACATGTTCTAGAGACAAGATACAACTTACCATATGTGGTATGACAGATTTCTTGGAGAAGAAAACTCTCATGCCAGGTGAAAGGCCTTCTGTAGGGATCTTTTCGTCCCTCCAGACTTTAAGTACTTTCTTCTTAGTACCTTTATTCTCAGTGCTGGTTGCTGGCTGCCCAATACCAAACTTAGAATTACTGCCTGGGGACTTAGTAAAGCTCTGCATTGAAAGAGATGGTTGGAACACTAAGTGTTGCATAGTTATCTCTCTTTTCTCAAAGGGAGAGTTAAGGTGAGGCATCTTGAACAAGATATGCTCCTCCCCTAGTTGTAAAATTAGTTCTCCCTTTGCTACATCAATGATAGCATTGGCAGTGACTAGGAAAGGTCTTCCAAGGTTGATGGACTCATCCTCATCTTCCCCAGTGTCTAGGATTATGAAGTTGGCAGGGATGTAAAGGTCTTCAACCTTTACTAAGATATCCTCTACTATGCCATATGCTCTTTTCATTGACTTGTCTACCATCTCTAGTGAGATATTTACAGCTTGTACCTCAAAGATTCCCAACTTCTCTATCACAGAAAGTGGCATGAGGTTTATACCTGACCCTAGGTCACACAAAGCCTTTTCAAAGATCATGGTGCCAATGGTGCAAGGAATTAGGAAGCGTCCGGGATCCGGAAGCTTTTGAGGTAGCTTCTGCTGAACCAAAGCATTGAATTCTTTGGTAAGCACTGGAAGTTCTTCCTCCAATGTCTTTACCCCAAATAACTTGGCATTTAGCTTCATGAGAGCTCCTAAGTACCGAGCAACTTGCTCTTCCCTAGTTTCCTCATCGTCATTAGAGGATGAATATTCATCAGAGCTCATGCATTGCAAAAGTGCATGCAAAGGGACCTCTATGGTCTCTATATGAGCCTTGGCTTCCTTTAATTCTTGGACAGGGACTTCATCAGTGGGTGTTGAATACTAAGTAGGAACACCTTTACTGGCATTCAACGCCATCTCTTGTGGCTTTTCGGGCATTGAACGCTTAGTAGGGACATCTTCACTGGCATTTAACGCCAGTTTTTCTGCCAATTTTGGCATTAAACGCCTAGTAAGGTCTTCCTTACTGGCGTTCAACGCCAGCTTTTGTGTCAGTTTGGGCCTTGAACGCCCAGTAATGTCTTCCTTACTGGCGTTCAACGCCATTAAAGGTGTAACATTGGTCGTTGAATGTCCAGTAAGGACTTCCTTACTGGCGTTCAACGCTAAGAATGGCATATCATTGGGCGTTGAACGCCTAGTAGGGATCTCATCATTGGCATTCAATGCCAGATTATTCTCTTTAGATTCGGCCTCAGCTTTAGTAGTGATGGCCTTGCACTCTTCTCTTGGGTTTACTTTAGTGTTACTAGGAAGAGTGTTAGGAGGAGTTTCAGGGATTCTCTTGCTCAGTTGACCAACTTGTACTTCCAAATTTCTGATAGAGGACCTTGTTTCAGTTATAAAACTATGAGTGGTCTTAGAGAGGTTGAAGACTATGGTGACCAAGTCAAAAAGGCTCTGCCTAGGAGTCTCCATGTGTTCCTGAGAAGATGGGAATGGTGGCCTGTTGTTGAACCTATTCTGGGTTTTTCCACCTTGATTATTATTGAAGCCTTCCTGAGGCTTCTGTTGATCCTTCCATGAAAGGTTAGGATGATTCCTCCATGATAGATTGTAGGTGTTTCCATAGGGTTCTCCCATGTAATTCACCTCTTCCATCATGGGTTGGTCAGGATCATAAGCTTCTACTTCAGAGGAAGCTTCTTGGTTCTTGGGTGCTTCTAGCTGCAGCTTGCATTCCAGTCAAATACTGAAAGATCATATTGACCTGTTGGGTCAAGATCTTGTTCTGAGCCAATAAGGCATTAAGAGTGTCTACTTCAAGAACTCCTTTCTTCTTAGCTACCCCATTGTTCATAGGGTTTCTCTTAGAGGTGTACATGAACTGGTTGTTTGCAACCATCTTAATGAGTTCTTTTGCCTCTTCAGGCATTTTTTTCAAGTGGAGTGATCCACCTACAGAGCTGTCCAATGATATTTTAGACATCTCAGATAGACCATCATAGAATATACCTAGGATAGATCATTCTGAGAGCATGTTAGGAGGACATCTCCTGATCAGTTGCGTATATCATTTCCAAGCGTCATAGAGGGATTTACCTTCTTTTTGTCTGAAGGTTTGAACTTTCACTGTGATTATGCTCATCTTCTAAAGTGGAAGGAACTTGGCCAAGAAAGCATTGACCAATTTTTCCCAAGAGTCTAGGCTTTCTTTAGGTTGAGAGTCCAACCATATCCTAGCTCTGTCTCTAACTGTAAAGAAAAGAACATAAGTCTGTAGACCTCAGGATCCATTCCATTGGTCTTAACAGTGTCATAGATTTACAAGAATTCAGATAAGAATTGATGTGGATCTTCCAGTGGAAGTACATGGAACTTGCAATTCTGTTGCATAAGAGAGACTAACTGAGGCTTAAGCTTAAAGTTATTTGCTTGTTGCAAACGCTTCTTTAAGGTCCTTGATTAGCGGATAATTTTTACGCTTTTTGGCATTATTTTTAGGTAGTTTCTAGTATGTTTTAGTTACTTTTTAGTATATTTTATTGGTTTTTATGCAAAAATCATATTTCTGGACTTTACATGAGTTTGTGTGTTTTTTTGTGATTTTAGCTATTTTCTGGCTGAAATTGAGGGACCTGAGCAAAAATCTGATTCAGAGGCAGAGAAAGGACTGCAGATGCTGTTAGATTCTGACCTCCCTGCACTCGAAGTAGATTTTTTGGAGCTACAGATACCCAATTGGTGCGCTCTCAATTGCGTTAGAAAGTAGACATCTTGCGCTTTCCAGCAATGGTTAATAGTCCATATTGTGAGAACTCTTCTTTTTTCACATGAGCAGGAACAAGGATAAAGATATTCTTGTTGAAGCCAATCCTAAACCTGAAAGGACTCTGAAGAGGAAGCTAAGAGAAGCTAAAGCACAACTCTCTAGAGAGGACCTGACAGAAATTTTCGAAAAAGAAGAAGACATGGTAGTCGAAAATAACAACAATTCCAGAGATGCAAGGAAGATGCTTGGTGACTATGCTGCACCAACTTCCAACTTCTATGGAAGAAGCATCTCAATTCCTGCCATTGGAGCGAACAACTTTGAGCTTAAGCCTCAATTAGTTTCTCTAATGCAGCAGAACTACAAGTTTCATGGGCTTCCATCAGAAGATCCTCATCAGTTCTTATCTGAAATCTTGCAGATCTGTGATACTGTTAAGACCAATGGGCTTGATCCCGAGGTCTACAGACTTATGCTTTTTCCCTTTGCTGTAAGAGACAGAGCTAGGACATGGTTGGACTCACGACCTAGAGAAAGCCTGAACTTTTGGGACAAGCTGATCAATGCTTTCTTGACCAAATTCTTTCCACCTCAAAAGATGAGTAAGCTCATAGTGGATGTCCAAACCTTCAGATAGAAGGAAGGTGAATCCCTCTATGAAGCTTAGAAAAGATACAAGCAATTAACCAAAAGGTGTCCTTCTGACAAGTTTCCAGAATGGAGCATCATATGTATATTCTATGATGGTCTGTTTGAAATGTCAAAGATGTCATTGGACCATTCTGCTGGTGGATCTCTTCATCTAAAAACACCTGTAAAAGCCCAAGAACTCATTGACATGGTTACAAATAACCAATTCATGTACACTTCTGAAAGAAACCCTGTGAATAATGGGATGACTCAGAAGAAAGAAGTTCTTGAGATTGATACTCTGAATACCGTATTGGCTCAGAACAAATTATTGACTCAGCAAGTCAATATGATTTCTCAGAATCTGACTAGATTGCAAGCTGCATCCAGCAGTGTTAAAGAAGCCTCCTTTGAAGGAGAAGCTTATGACCCTGAGAATCCTGCAATGGAAGAGGTGAATTACATGGGAGAACCCTATGGAAACACCTATAATCCTTTATGAAGGAATCATCCAAATTTCTCAAGGAAGGATCAACAGAAGCCTCAACAAGGTTTCAACAACAATAATGGTGGGAGAAATAGGTTTAGCAATACCAAACCTTTTCCATCATCTTCTCAGCAACAGACAGAGAATTTTGAGCAGAGCCTCTCTGGCTTAGCAAACATAGTCTCTGATCTATCTAAGGCCACTCTCAGTTTCATGACTGAGGCACGGTCCTCCATCAGAAATTTGGAGGCACAAGTGGGTCAATTGAGTAAAAGGGTTACTGAAACTACTCTTAGTACTCTCCCAAGCAATACAGAAGAGAATTCAAAAAGAGAGTGCAAGGCCATCTACACGTCCAACATGGCTGAACCTGTAGAGGAGGAAAAGGCTGTGATTTCTAGTGAGGAAGACCTCATGGGATGTCCACTGGCCAACAAGGAGTTCCCTATTGAGGAACCAAAGGAGTCTGAGGGTCATTTATAGAACATAGAGATTCCACTGAACTTCCTATTACCATTCATGTGCTCTGATGAGTATTCTTCCTCTGAAGAAGATGAAGTTATTACTGAGGAACAAGTTGCTCAGTATCTAGGAGCAATCATAAAGCTGAATGCCAAATTATTTGGTAATTAGACTTGGGAGGATGAACCTTCATTGCTCATCAGTGAACTAAATGCATTGGTTCAAGTGAAGTTACCTCAGAAGAAAGAGGATCACAGAAGGTTCTTAATACCTTGCAACATAGGCACCATAACCTTTGAGAAGGCTATGTGTGACCTAGGGTCAAGTGTAAACCTCGTGCCACTCTCTGTAATGGAGAAATTAGGAATCTATGAGGTACAAGCTGCAAGAATCTCACTAGAGATGGCAGACAAATCAAAGAAACAGGCTTATGGACATGTAGAGGACATCTTGGTAAAGGTTGAAGGCCTTTACATCCTTGCTGACTTCATAATCCTATACACTGGGAAGGATGAGAATGAATCCATCATCCTTGGGAGACCCTTCCTAGCCACAGCAAAAGCTGTGATTGATGTAGACAGAGGAGAGTTAGTCCTTCAAGTGAATGAGATCTACCTTGTGTTTATGGCTCAGGGATTTTCCTCTGTAAACATGGAGAAGAAGCATGAAAAGCTACATCCAGTTCTCTCGATGCAGAGTCAAGCAAAGCCCCTACATCCAAACTCTAAGTTTGGTGTTGGGAGGCAACAATCATGCTCTGAGCATCTGTGAAGCTCTGTAAGAGCTTCCTGTCAAGCTATTGACATTAAAGAAGCGCTTATTGGGAGGCAACCCAATTTTATTTATCTATATTAATTACTCTTTCATTTTTTTTCCATTGTTATTTTTTGTTTTCTTTAGGATGATGATCATATGGAGTCACAAAAACAACTACAAAAATTAAGGCAAAATCAAAAACAACATCAAAAATAGCACACCCTGGAGGACAAGCTTACTGGCGTTTAAACGCCAGTAAGGATACCAATATGGGCGTTTAACGCCCAGTCTGGCTCCATTCTGGGTGTTAAACGCCCAGCCTGGCACCATTCTGGCGTTAAATGCCAGAACTGGCAGGAAAACTAGCGTTTAAATGCCAGTAAAGGAAGAAAAATGGGCGTCTAAACGCCCAGTCTGGCACCATTCTGGGCGTTAAACACCAAAACTGGCAGGCAGAGTGGCGTTTAAACACCAGAACTGGTAGGCAGACTGGCGTTTAAACACCAGAAAAGCGCAACAGACTGGCGTTTAAACACCAGAAAAGGGCAGCAAACTGGCATTTAATGCCAGAAATGCCACACAGAGGGTGTTTGAACGCCAGAAAGGTGCAGGGATGAGAAATCCTTGACACCTCAGGATCTGTGGACCCCACAGGATCCCCACCTACCCAACCTGACTCTCTCTCCTCTTCACACCTCTCTAGAACACTCTACCTAAAATACCACTCACCTATCAAATCTTACCCTCTTCCCCATATTCTCTTCACCACTCACATCCTTCCCCTAATTCCCAAAAAACCCATTATACAACCCACCTACCCCCACTCACTCAAATTCAAACCATTTCCCTCCCAAACCCACCCTTTCTCACACGAACCAACTCCCTCTCTTACCCTATAAATATTCCTCCTTACACCTTCATTTTCACATATCACATACACTCTAAACCCCCCTTGGCCGAACCCTCTCAAGCCTCCATCTCCCACTTCTCTTTTTCTTCTACTTTCTTCTTTCTTCTTTTTCTTGAGGACGAGCAAACCTCTTAAGTTTGGTGTGGAAAAAGCCTTGCATTTTAATTTTTCATAACCATTAATGGCACCTAAGGCTGGAGAAACCTCAAGAAAGAGGAAAGGGAAGGCAATTGCTTCCACCTCCGAGTCATGGGAGATGGAAAGATTCATCTCAAAGGTCCATCAAAACCACTTCTATGAAGTTGTGGCCAAGAAGAAGGTGATCCCCAAGGTCCCCTTCAAGCTCAAAAAGGGCGAATATCCAGAGATCCGACAAGAGATTCGGAGAAGAGGTTGGGAAGCTCTCACCAACCCTATCCAACAAGTCAGAATCTTAATGGTTCAAGAGTTCTTTGCTAATGCATGGATCACTAAGAACCATGATCAAATTATGAATCCGAACCCAAAGAATTGGCTCACAATGGTTTGGGGGAAATACTTAGATTTCATTCTAGAAAATGTGTGGTTGTCATTCAACTTGCCAATGATGCAAGGAGATCTTCATCCTTTTACTAGAAGAGTCAACTTTGATCAAAGGTTGGACCAAGTCCTCATGGACATCTATGTGGAAGAAGCCCAATGGAAGAGAGACTCCAAAGGCAAGCCGGTTCAACTGAGAAGGCTTGACCTCAAACCCATGGCTAGAAGATAGTTGGAGTTCAACAAATGGTCTATCATTCCTACTAGCAACCGATCTGAAGTAACTATGGATCGGGCTATCATGATCCATAGTATCATAATTGGAGAGGAAGTGGAAGTTCATGAGATCATACCTCTAGAACTATACAAGGTGCCTGCCAAGCCCTCCACTTTGGCAAGGTTAGCATTTCCTCATCTCATCTGTCACTTATGCAATTTAGCCAGAATTATTATAGAGGAAGACATCCTCATTGAAGAGGACAAGTCCATCACTAAAAAGAGGATGGAGCAAACAAGAGAGTTCATTCATGGACCTCAACAAGTGCATGAGGAAGTCCCTCATCAAGAAATCCCTGAGATACCTCAAGGAATGCATTTTCCTCCACACAACTATTGGGAGCAACTCAACACCTCTTTAGGGAATTTGAGTTCCAATATGGAGCAACTAAGGATGGAGCACCAAGAGCATTCTATCATCCTCCATGAAATTAGAGAGGACCAAAGAGCCATGAGGGAAGAGCAACAAAGGCAAAGAAGAGACATTGAGGAGCTCAAGCACTCCATAGAATCTTCAAAAAGAAGAACTAGCCGCCATCACTGAGGTGGACCCGTTCTTTAATTTCCTTGCTCTTATCTTTCTGTTTTTCGATTTTTATGCCCTATGTTTGTCTATGTTTGTGTCTTTATTAAATGATCATTAGTGTCTAGTGTCTATGCCTTGAAGCTATGAATGTCCCATAAATCCTTCACCTTTCTTAAATGAAAAATGTTCCTATTTGTAAAAAAATAAGAAGTACATGAATTTTGAATTCTATCTTGAAATTAGTTTAATTATTTTGATGTGGTGGCAATACTTTTTGTTTTCTGAATGAATGCTTGAATAGTGCATATTTTTTGATAGTGAAGTTTATGAATGTTAAAATTGTTGACTCTTAAAAGAATGATGAACAAAGAGAAATGTTATTGATAATCTAAAAAATCATAAAATTGTTTCTTGAAGCAAGAAAAAGCAGTGAAAAGGAAAAAGCTTGCGAAAAAAAATGGAAAAAATAAAAGAAAAGGCAAGCAGAAAAAGCCAGTAGCCCTTTAAACCAAAAGGCAAGGGTAAAGAGGATTCAAGGCTTTGAGCATTAATGGATAGGAGGGCCCAAAGGAATAAAATTCTGGCCTAAGCAGCTAAATCAAGTTGTCCCTAACCATGTGCTTGTGTCATGAAGGTCCAAGTGAAAAGCTTGAGACTGAGTGGTTAAAGTCGTGATCCAAAGCAAAAGAGTGTGCTTAAGAACTCTGGACACCTCTAACTGGGGACTCTAGCAAAGCTGAGTCACAATCTGAAAAGGTTCACACAGTCATGTGTCTGTGGCATTTATGTATCCGGTGGTAATACTGGAAAACAATATGCATAGGGTCACGGCCAAGACTCATAAGTAGCTGTGTTCAAGAATCATCATATTGAACTAGGAGAATCAATAACACTATCTAAATTCTAAGTTCCTATAGATTCCAATCATTCTGAACTTCAAAGGATAAAGTGAGATGCCAAAACTGTTCAGAAGCAAAAAGCTACTAGTCCCGCTCATCTAATTAGAACTAAGCTTCGTTGATGTTTTGGAATTTATTATATATTCACTTCTTTTTATCCTATTTTGTTTTTAGTTGCTTGGAGACAAGCAACAGTTTAAGTTTGGTGTTGTGATGAGCAGATAATTTATACGCTTTTTGGCATTATTTTTAGGTAGTTTATAGTATGTTTTAGTTACTTTTTAGTATATTTTTATTGGTTTTTATGAAAAAATCACATTTCTGGACTTTGCTATGAGTTTGTATGTTTTTTTGTGATTTCAGATATTTTCTGGCTGAAATTGAGGGACCTAAGCAAAAATCTGATTCAGAGGCTGAGAAAGGACTGCAGATGATGTTGGATTCTGACCTCCCTGCACTCGAAATAGATTTTCTGGAGCTACAGAAGCCCAATTGGAGTGATCTCAATTGCGTTGGAAAGTAGACATCTTGGGATTTCTAGCAATGTATAATAATTCATACTTTGTCCGAGATTGGATGGCCCAAACTGGCGTCCAAACGCCCACTAAAGACCATTTTCTGGCGTAAAACGCTAGAACTGGCACCAAAGCTGGAGTTAAACGCCCAAACTGGCACTAAAACTGGCGTTTAAACTACAAGAAGAGCATATGCACGTGAAAGCTTCGATGCTCAGCCCAAACACACACCAAGTGGGCCCCGGAAGTGGATTTCTGCACTATCTACTCATTTTCTGTAAACTTAGTTTACTAGTTTAGTATAAATAGCACTTTTTACTATTGTATTCACATATTTGGACCATTCTTCGATCCTTAGATCAGGTCTTTGAACCCTATTTCGATTGTATTATGCCATTTGGGAGGCTGGCCATTTGGCCATGCCTAGACCTTGTTATTATGTATTTTCCAACGGTGGAGTTTCTACACCTCATTGATTAAGGTGAGGATATCTGCTGTTCCTCGAGTATTAATGCAAGTATTATTGTTCTTCTATTCAATTCACACCTACTTCTCCTCCAAGATATACTCTTGTACTTAATTCAGTTAAGTCAGAATGAAGGGGTGACCCATGACAATCACCCAATCTTCGTTACTCACTTAGCCAAGATCCGTGTGCCTGACAACCACAAAGCGGTCTACATGATGTTCAACGTAGTCATTGGACAATAGCTGGTGTATACTCTCTTTGGTCTCTAACCCACGGATCTGAATCACCTCTCCTGACAACAGAGCATTCAAATCCGTGACGTTAGAACCTTCGTGGTATAAGCTAGAACCAATTGGCAGCATTCTTGAGATCCGTAAAGTCTAAACCTTGTCTGTGGTATTCCGAGTAGGATTTGGGATGGGATGATTGTAACGAGCTTCAAACTCATGACTGTTGGGCGCAGTGACAGTGTGCAAAAGAATAAATGTATTCTATTCCGACACGATCGAGAACCGACAGCTGATTAGCCATGCGGGAAACCATAGAGTACATGTTTTCACTGAGAGGACGGATGGTGGCCATTGACAACGGTGATCCACCAACATACAGCTTGCCATGGAAGGGAGTACGCATGATTGGAAGAGGACAATAGGAAAGCAGAGGTTCAGAGGCAACAAAGCATCTCCAAACGCTTATCTGAAATTCCCACCAAGGGACTACATAAGTAACTTTGTTTTATTTTATGTTTTATTTATCTTTTAATTATCAACACCTCATAACCATTTAAATCTGCCTGACTGAGATTTACAAGATGACCATAGCTTGCTTCAATCCGACAATCTCGGTGGGATTGACCCTTACTCACGTAAGGTATTACTTGGACGACCCAGTGCACTTGCTGGTTAGTTGTGCGGAGTTGTAATTCCGTGCACCAAGTTTTTTGGTGCTGTTGCCAGGGATTGTTCGAGTTTGAACAACTGACGATTCATTTTGTTGCTCAGATTAGGTAATTTTCTTCTTATTCTATTGTCAAAAATTTTTAAAAAACCTTTAAAAAAACAATTTTTCTAATTTTTGAAAAGTTTTCAAAATAATATTTAATAAAATCATAAAATCAAAATTTTTTGTGTTTCTTGTTTGTTTAAGTTTGGTGTCAATTGCATATTTTTATTTTTCTACCATTTTTCGAAAACTCATGCATATGTTCTTCTTGATCTTTAAGTTGTTCTTGATGATTGTCTTTGCTTGATCTTGTGATTTTCTTGTTTTATGTCTTTTCTTGTTTTTCATATGCATTTTTAATTTGTTAGTGTCTAAGCATTAAAATTTCTAAGTTTGGTGTCTTGCACGTGTTTCTTTTCTTAAAAATTTTTCAAAAATATGTTCTTGATGTTCATCATGATCTTCGAAGTGTTCTTGGTATTCATCTTGATATTCAAGGTGTTCTTGCATGCATCATTGGTTTTGATCCAAATTTTTTATGTTTTGAGTCAATTTTTTATTTTTCTCTTTCCTCATTAAAATTCAAAAATAAAAAATATATCTTTTCCTTATTTCACTCAAAAATTTCGAAATTTTGGATTGACTTAGTCAATGATTTTTAAAATTTAGTGGTTTCTTGTTAATCAAGTCAAAATTTCAATTTAAAAATTCTATCTTTTCAAATCTTTTTCAAAAAAATCAAATCTTTTTCATTTTTCTTCTTAATATTTTCGAAAAATTTTAAGATTTTCAAAATTTTTTTCTTAATTTTATTTCATATTTTCGAAAACCTTGCTAACAATTAAGGATTTGATTCAAAAAAATTCAAGTTTATTATTTTCTTGTTAAGAAAGGTTCAATCTTTAAATTCTAGAATCATATCTTTTAATTTCTTGTTAGTCAAGTCATCAACTTCAATTTTCAAAATCAAATCTTTTTAAATTTCTTTTTCAAATCTTTTTAAAAATAGATTTCAAACATATCTTTTTCAATCAAATCTTTTTCAAATCATATCTTTTTCAAATTTTAATTTCAAAATCTTGTTCTAACTTCTTATCTTTTAAAAACTTACTGTTTCTTATCTTTTTCAAAACCACCTAACTACTTTTTCACTTCTCATTTTCGAAATTCACCTTCCTCTTTTCAAAAATCTTTTTAATTAACTAATTATTTTAAACTCTAATTTTATTTTATTCCTTTCTTAATTTTCAAATACTAACTAATATTTAAAATAAAAATAAAAATATTTTTCCTTTTCTTTTATTTAATATTCGAATTCCCTCTCTCTCTCATCTCTGTCTATTTATTTTATTTATCTACTAAAACTTCTCTTCTACTCATAATTCGAACCCTCTCTTCTCTCTCTGTGTTCAAAATCTTCTTCTTCCCTCTTCACTCTTATTCTTCTATTCTTCTATTCACATAAAGAAATTTCTATACTGTGACATAGAAGATTCCTCTTCTTTTCTGTTATCTTCTTTTTTCACATGAGCAGGAACAAGGATAAAGATATTCTTGTTGAAGCCGATCTTGAACCTGAAAGGACTCTGAAAAAGAAGAAGACATGGTAGCCGAAAATAACAACAATGCCAGAGATACAAGAAAGATGCTTGGTGACTATGCTGTACCAACTTCCAACTTCTATGGAAGAAGCATCTCAATTCCTTCCATTGGAGCAAACAACTTTGAGCTTAAGCCTCAATTAGTTTCTCTAATGCAGCAAAACTACAAGTTTCATGGACTTGCATCAGAAGATCATCATCAGTTTTTATCTGAATTCTTGCAGATCTGTGATACTGTTAAGACCAATGGGCTTGATCCCGAGGTCTACAGACTTATGCTTTTCCGCTTTACTGTAAGAGATAGAGCTAGGACATGGTTGGACTCACAACCTAGAGAAAGCCTGAACTCTTGGGACAAGCTGATCAATGCTTTCTTGACCAAATTTTTTCCACCTCAAAAGATGAGTAAGCTCAGAGTGGACGTCCAAACCTTCAGACAGAAGGAAGGTGAATCCCTCTATGAAGCTTGGGAAAGATACAAGCAATTAACCAAAAGGTGTCCTTCTGACATATTTTCAGAATGGAGCATCATATGTATATTCTATGATGGTCTGTCTGAAATGTGAAAAATGTCATTGGAACATTCTGCTGGTGGATCCTTTCATCTAAAAACACCTGTAGAAGCCCATGAACTCATTGACATGGTTACAAATAACCAATTCATGTATACTTCTGAAAGAAACCCTGTGAATAATGGGATGACTCAGAAGAAAGGAGTTCTTAAGATTGATACTTTGAATGCCATATTGACTCAGAACAAAATATTGACTCAGCAAGTCAATATTATTTCTCAGAATCTGACTGGATTGCAAGCTGCATCCGGCAGTGTTAAAGAAGCCTCCTCTGAAGGAGAAGCTTATTACCCTAAGAATCCTGCAATGGAAGAGGTGAATTACATGGGAGAACCCTATGGAAACACCTATAATCCTTCATGGAGGAATCATCTAAATTTCTCATGGAAGGATCAACAGAAGCCTCAACAAGGTTTCAACAACAATAATGGTGGGAGAAATAGGTTTAGCAATACCAAACCTTTTCCATTATCTTCTCAGCAACAGACAGAGAATTCTGAGCAGAGCCTCTCTGACTTAACAAACATAGTCTCTGATCTATCTAAGACCACTCTCAGTTTCATGACTGAGGCACGGTCCTCCATTAGAAATTTGGAGGCACAAGTGGGTCAGCTGAGTAAAAGGGTTACTGAAACTGCTCTTAGTACTCTCCCAAGCAATACAGAAGAGAATTCAAAAAGAGAGTGCAAGGCCATTTACACATCCAACATGGCCGAACCTGTAGAGGAGGGAAAGACTGTGATTCCCAGTGAGGAAGACCTCATGGGACATCCACTGGCCAACAAGGAGTTCCCTATTGAGGAACCAAAGGAGTCTGAGGCTCATCTATAAACCATAGAGATTCCACTGAACTTCCTATTACCATTCATGAGCTTTGATGAGTATTCTTCCTCTGAAGAAGATGAAGTTATTTCTGAAGAGCAAGTTGCTCAGTATCTAAGAGCAATCATGAAGCTAAATGCCAAATTATTTGGTTTTGAGACTTGGGAGGATGAACCTCTATTTCTCATCAGTGAACTAAATGCATTGGTTCAACTAAAGTTACCTCAGAAGAAATAGGATCCCAAAAGGTTCTTAATACCTTGCAACATAGGCACCATAACCTTTGAGAAGGCTCTGTGTGGCCTAGTATCAAGTGTAAACCTCATGCCACTCTCTGTGATGGAGAAATTGGGAATCTTTGAGGTACAAGCTGCAAAAATCTCACTAGAGATGGCAGATAAATCAAAGAAACAGGCTTATGGACTTGTAGAGGACATCTTGGTAAAGGTTGAAGGCCTTTACATCCCTGCTGACTTCATAATCCTAGACACTGGGAAGGATGAGGATGAATCCATCATCCTTTGGAGACCTTTCCTAGCCACAGCAAAAGCTGTGATTGATGTAGACAGAAGAGAGTTAGTCCTTCAAGTGAATGAGGACTACCTTGTGTTTATGGCTCGGGGATTTTCCTCTGTAAACATGGAGAAGAAGCATGAAAAGCTGCATCCAATTCTCTCCATGCAGAGTCAAGCAAAGCCCCCACATCTAAACTCTAGGTTTGGTGTTGGGAGACCACAATCATGCTCTTAGCATCTGTGAAGCTCTCTAAGAGCTTCCTGTCAAGCTATTGACATTAAAGAAGCGCTTATTGGGAGGCAACCCAATTTTATTTATCTATTAATTACTCTTTCATTTTATTTTCCATTGTTATTTTTTGTTTTCTTTAGGATGATGATCATGTGGAGTCACAAAAACAACTACAAAAGTTATGGCAAAATCAAAAACAGCATCAAAAATAGCACACCCTGGAAGACGAGCTTACTGGCGTTTAAACGCCAGTAAGGATACCAATATGGGTGTTTAACACCCGGCCTGGCACCATTCTGGGCGTTAAACGCCAAAACTGGCAGGCAAACTGGCGTTTAAACGCTAGTAAAGGAAGAAAATGTGAGTCTAAACGCCCAGCCTGGCACCATTCTGGGCGTTAAACACCAAAACTGGCAGGCAAACTGGCGTTTAAACGCCAGAAAAGGGCAGAAGACTGGCGTTTAACGCCAGAAATGCCACACAGGGCTTTTGAACACCAGAAAGGTGCAGGGATGAGAAATCCTTGACACCTCAAGATCTGTGGACCCCACAGGATCCCCACCTACCCCACCTCACTCTCTCTCCTCTTCACACTTCTCTAGAACACTCTACCTAAAACACTACTCACCTATCAAATCTTACCTTCTTCCCCATATTCTCTTCACCACTCACATTGTAACATCCCTTCCAGCAAAATACCTTGCTTAAGTCAGGGTATTTCCACTAGAAAGAACATTACGTAACCTTCTCTAGTATTAACTACTTAATTATCGAGCCTTTGTATCGAGTTCGCGTTTAAGTTTTAAGAAAATTCCAAAAAATTTTGTTTTTTATTTATTAAAGTCATAATTCAAATATTCACAAGTAATAATAATCACATAAATAATATTAATAGTAATTCTTTTACAAAAGAAACCAAATAAAACTCAAATACAATATACCAAACCTACCCCTCTATATGAAATAAAATCTCAAGGGACAATCTGCGAGGGGACTCTACCAGACCAATTAAAACCATAAAGAAAACCTACTAATCGCTCGCAGCTTCAAATTGCGTCTTCAAACCTGTGTCACTGAAAGGGTGAAAAATTTGGGGTGAGAACCAAACCACATGTTCTCAGTAGAGGTCGAGAATGCCGTGAAAGTAAAGCGCAAATAGTTAATTTCATTCAGAGACATCTAAAAGAAATTTAACCTCCTTTAAAAGCATTAGTTAATTATTTAAAATCCTAGACCCATATTTTCTTTATAAAACTCTTAAAAGTTTCCAAAACTGTATGAATGACCAACATGTTCCAAGCATAGGTTCATTAAGTCTATGCTGAACCAGTTTGATTTTTCATACTTTTCTAGACCATAACATAAAAGAAGTTACCTACGCGGTATAAATGATCATCCTGCTCCAAGCATAGGTTCATTAAGTCTATGCTGAACCAGTCAGATACTTTATACAAAACTAGACCTCAAACGTACCAGTCACGGCCTTAGGCCCAAACAACTAAATCAACACCCAATTCACCACAATCTAGCCAATCAGTTAGAAACACAAGTAATGAGGTTCAAACACAATCAAGAGCAATTACATCAAGTATAGCAACTAGCAGTTAAATAGAATTATTCACTTAGGCAAACCAATTACAATATACACACCCAAACAATGTGACATAGATACATATGATGCATGCCTGTTCTACTGGCCATGAGCTCACGCGTCAGTTATGTTGCCAGACCTGACTCGGATAAGCAGGATTAGACCATCATCCTTATCCGTAGGTTCCATAGACAAGCGGGATTAAACCACCATCCTTGCCCGGAACACGCAAGCAGGATTAAACCACCGTCCTTGCCTCCACAGTAAGCGGGATTAAACTACCATCCTTACTGGGTACATAAAACAATATGCAAACGGAATCACACCACCGTCCTTGCTGAACAATTTATCAATACGTGAGCGGGATAAAACCACCGTCCTCACTGCAGGCGGGATAAAACCACCATCCCTGCACAATGGTTTACGCACTGAGCAAGCGGGACTAGACCCACGCCCCTGCCAACAATCTCATAAACCAAATATTCTTTTCTTAAAAGAACCATTGAAGTTATTATCATTAAATAAGCCTTCAATATTTGTTTTGATTAAGTCCTTATGCTTTTAGAAAAATTTGGACATAATCTCCTTTAAAAATAAGACTTAGCCACCCTTACGGGTCCCAACCAAACAATTTACCAAGCTCTTTTCAACCTTTCCAATATCAAATCAATTCAGAATCAAACAAATTCTAACATTGAATCAGCCGTATAACGCTAAGGTTCATCTTTAATTTTGTGAACTCATAACTCTCACTCAGGCATTCTCAACACCCTATCTTCTTTTCTGTTTTTAATATAGCAAATGAACTCAGAATTGCGCAAACTTTATGTCCAGGCATTCATCTTGAGATAAGATTTCTAAAAAACTATAGATCATAATTTTCTAATTTCTCTAGCCTTAGGAATAGAGGAAAAACCGTGACTGCTCTACAGTGCATAAAACCAGAAAAACAGCAGCAGCGTACAACATTCGAAATTTCATATAAAATCCAAATTAAATCCAACTACTTTCAAAATTAATATGGTTAAACTTAACTTATCCAAATTTCTTTCTCAATTGGTTCCAGGGCCATACCATTTTTAATGAAGAAGTTACGTAGCTTGGAAGTCAGGTAATTTTCTGCAGAATTCTGTTTTACAAATCATTGAACATAACCTCTTCCAAGTCCCATAACTCACTTATTTAAACATGGAAAACCCTGAAATTTAAATCAAATATGCTAAACATAATTAAATTTCACATCCAATTGATTTAATCTCAATATCTATCTAGAATCCAAAGTTATAAACTCTCAAAGTTATTAATTTAGAAAACAGAATCTGGCTTTTACTGCATAATGCATCATTTTCAAAAATTCATATCTTGAAAACTACAGGTCCAACTGTTCTGAAATTTTACGGCATTAAAATAATAGGACTAAAGTTTTATTTAAAATTGATTCCATTTCAAAATTCAATTCGAAAAACTCACAGCAGAGCCAACAAGTTACTGCTGTTCTAAAAATTCTGCAGTAAAATTCAGATTCCACAACCATAACTCAAAAATTCACCATAAATCATATACTTAATAAAAAGGTCTTAAATTCACCAGTCCAGCTCCCTATATTCCCAAGCTTAATCTGGACTTGGTCTCATGGAATTCCGATAATCACAGAATTAGTTATAGCTTTTCAAAGTTTCCGGCTTCGCTTAAAAGTAATGCAGAAAATCAAGTTTTACATTTTAACTTCGAAAAATCATAACTAGTTCTATAATTAATTCAAACTTCTCAAAGTGAATCCCAACAACAACTTCCATTATACTTTACTCAGCCTTCACTCTCATATCATTTCGATTATCGTTGAATAACTGATTCACTTCCAAAGTCATCTTTTAAATTTCAAAAAAATCAGATTTTCAGCAATTGGTTCAACGTTTCAAGATTTAGTCTTCCAATTATTCCTTAAGCTCAACTTCAATTACTCACTAACTAAGTCCATTACGGTAAACCAACTCAACAGCAACAATTTCAATTTGATCCATCAAAATACAGAAATCACAATAATCTCTCATCAAACAATTCATAATTCAATTTTACAAAATCAACGAATTCAACCAAAGTTCCAATCATAATTTCAGCCACAACTCAACATTCAAATAATCAATCAATTACTTAAACTTATTAAACCTATTTGTAGTTATTCAATAAACCTTGTAAGCATTCTTAAATTAAAATCGTTTTAAACCCCTACCTCGCTTTATCGAAATACACAGAAATTTGGGATGCGGCAGCCATCAATTTCTAACCCGCAGCAGTAAAACTCTTGCAGCTAGCTATAGCATAACAGCAGCAACATCAACGACATCAACACCAATTGTGATTTCTCAGGAGATAAATTGACAACTAGAACAAAACCATAAGCTACTATAATTAGGACAAAGTATAACGGAGGAACAAAATGATAGAAGAGTAAGGAAGAAAGGGTTACAGGTTTAAGAAACAGAAAATTGGCATTGGGACTGGAACAAAGAGGATGATGCTGGCCAGATTGAAAGATGGTGGCAGAAAATTGCTTTCTCTGATAGCAAACTCCAACCACGGCAGCTCCAACGGATATGGCATGATAAGGTACATCAGAGGCAGAGACATGGTTGACCCGGAGTAACAAGGCCACGGTGATGGCGGCTCCGGCAGCTAGGACACGACCTAGTCCGTCACCAACAGCAGTAGCGACCACGAACCCCAGTCACGGCGACGACACCAGCGGCGATCCAACATCGCCTCTTCTTTTCCTGGCGACGAGCCCGTAACAGAGCTCCCTTTCCTATTCCAATTCGTGCTCCTCTCCCCTGTTCTATTCGACGTCAGTGGCAACCTAGCAGGGACAATAGCGATCGAAGCTTCGGCGACGATGACCAGGAACGGTGGCGACGCTACCTTCTCCCTCAATCGTTCACGTCTCTCTGTTCTCTGTGGTGCTTCCCTTTTGATTTCAACGGCAGCGGCCGTAATTACACCCTCTGCCGTCGCCCTTTCCTCTGGCTTCCCTGATCCCTCTTCTCCCTTTCCTCAGTTTCTCGTTTTCCCTTTGCTCCTTCTCTGTTCCCTTTCTTTCTTTTTCCTTTTTGTTTTTCCCCCTCGAGCTCCCATGTTTCCTTTCTTTCCCTTTCTGAACGTAGGTTTAGGGATTTTAGGGTATAACTTTAGGAAATTAGTGAAATTAGGGTTTTATTTGGTACTTCTAAAGTTAGGGTAAAATATATACGAGTGACATAACAATTTTATAAAATATTTGAGATAGAATAACGATTTAGAAATCAAATATAATACTATAAAGATTACTTTCAAAACACAAGATTTTATTTACTAATATATCAATGAGTTCAAATAAGTACTTTTAAATTAAATTATAAAATAAACATACTAATCACATTTTATAAAATATGGTTTAAATCTAATATCAATTATCTAAATTAAATCATATAATTTTTTATTATTTTTTCATCACCAGAACTTTAATTTCAATTTTTATGAGATAACTATAACTAATTATAATAAAAGTTGTTCAAAAATATTAACCGAGTTAAACTTAAAGTATTTACAAAAATTCATTTAATCATTTCTAATAAGTTAATCTCTAAGAGCTCAATTTAATAAAATAAATTGTAATTTAATCACAATACAAATTTCTTAAATTAAATTATATAATATTTCTATTACTGAATTTTAGTTTCAGATTATATGAAATAACCAATTATAAAAATTACACAAGAGTTATAATTAACTTAAGTCAAAATATTTAATAAAACTAATCTAATTATTCTTAATTAATCAATTTCTAAAAATAAAGAGTTCATATTAATAAATTAAATCATAACTTTTTCATAATAAAAAAATTACCAAAATTAGATTGTACAATCCTTTTTTTATTTTTCAATTATTAAAATTACACAAAATATTCTAATATAATAAAATTACTTAAGAATATTAATTGATTCAAAATAAAACTATCTCTGAATCTATTTCATTATTTCTAATAAAATAATTTCTAAAATTATAAAGTTTAAACTTAATAAGATAAATTCATAGTTTATTCATATTTAGGTTTCCAAAAATGCGGGATGTTACACACGTCCTTCCCTTAATTCCCAAAAAAACTCATCATACAACCCACCTACCCCCACCCACTCAAATTCAAACTATTTTCCTCCCAAACCCACCCCTTCTCACACGAACTAACTCCCTCTCTTACCCTATAAATACCCCTCTTTACTCCTTCATTTTCACACATCACATACACTCTAAACACCCCTTGGCCGAACCCTCTCAAGCCTCCATCTCCCACTTCTCTTCTTCTTCTACTCTCTTCTTTCTTCTTTTGCTCGAGGACAAGCTGATGAGCGGATAATTTATACGCTTTTTGGCATTGTTTTTAGGTAGTTTTTAGTAAGTTCAAGCTACTTTTAGGGATGTTTTCATTAGTTTTTATGTTAAATTCACATTTCTGGACTTTACAATGAGTTTGTGTGTTTTTCTGTGATTTCAGGTAATTTCTGACTGAAATTGAGGGACTTGAGCAAAACTCTGAAAAAGGCTGACAAAAGGACTGCTGATGCTGTTGGAATCTGACCTCCCTGCACTCGAAATGGATTTTCTGGAGCTACAGAACTCCAAATGACGCGCTCTCAACGGTGTTGGAAAGTAGACATCCAGAGCTTTCCAGCAATATATAATAGTCCATACTTTATGTAACACCCTACCATACAGAGTCTTATGCTTAAGTCATAATTCAGAGATGGCAAGGTATTACGACCACTAAAATAAAAATTAGTACGTATAGTAGTATGAATGATTGATTATAATTAGGAGCCTTTGTAGAAAAAGGGGTAAACAAAAATCGCATCTCAAAAGCGCAACACTCCGATCGTTAACGTAACGAACAAGGATAAACCAACGCGGGATTATATATATACAAAGGAGTGTCAAAAACAGGAATATCAAGACTCAAGATCCGGCTGCGAAGATAACCGGTCCGAGCATAGAAATATATACATATGATAAAATAAGGAAAACCCCAAAGGAAAACCCAAAGGGACACAAATACATAAAACCTATTCTCCAAAAATCTCCCATAAGAGGAGTCATCACAGTATGTATTATTTAATGGAGATAAAAGTATCTAAGCAAAACATATAAACTAAACAGAGTCCCCAAGAACAAGGAATCTTCGCAAATCTAGAAGTCTCCAGCATGCCTCAGCGGGAAACCGTACGTCCTGCATCTGAAAACCACAAAATCCGCATGGGTGAGAACCAGAGGTCCCCAGCATGGTAACAGCTTCCACATATATAATACATAATAAAAGAGGAAAGCCAAAGGCAATCCTAGAACTTCCTCCAGATAATATCAAAACTTATAAATAAGCTAAACCATATAAGGGCATCTGACTAAAGATTCTTCAGTCTAACTAATACTTCCCTTTCCAATTCCTTCAAACCTCCCAACCACCAGCAGGAGTATATTATAGCAAACACAGTTATATCAGACAAAGAATATACAAATAGGAGCAGTTAAGACATTTAAACAATTAGCAAGTAATATGCAGTCAAATAGGCAATCTCAAACAATTCACATAGTATGCATATGATGAATGCCTGTCCCTAGTGGCTGATGATATCATCTTGTCGGTTATAGAGCCAACCCGACAAGTCCTGGTCGCTAACCATTGGACTGTCCCTCTGTCGCGCATCCCCAACTCGAGTTTTACTCGTTATAAACTTGATCATAAACATGATCCATATCCATCACCCTCACTGGTGAATATTTCGGGGGCGAGCTCATCCGGGTCTTTCACAGTGCCCGGTCACACTTACGACATAGGGTCAACAGAGTATCAAGTCTCAACCTGGAGCACGTGGTGGCTAGCCACTGCTACTACCCAGGAAAACTCGTATCTCTGATAGTGGAAGTGCAAATCTCGATTATCAATAATCCAGCATAAACATGCATGAATTCTCATCCATGGATCAACATCCATATCAGCCATCCGGCTCACGGTTCAGTCCAGAACCAGCCAATATTCATAGCATACACAGCTATTCCCGCTCACGGTTAAATCCATAACCAGCCAATATTCATAGCATACACAGCTATTTCGGCTCACAGCTATTTCGGCTCACGGTTAAATCCATAACCAGCCAATATTCATAGCATACACAGCTATTCCGGCTCACGGTTAAATCCATAACCAGCCATTTCATTAACAATTACAGCCTTTCGGCCCATGGCATAACAAGCACTTCCACCACCATCCTCCGCATCTCACATAATCATCTTGATCCTCATTGATCATTCATTTTTTTCCCTTGCTTCACTCGCAAGTTACCTCATTCACTAGCCCTTTTTTAATAGCTAGGCATGTCATAATGATTTAAGACATAAATGGTGAGATCGGAGGCTTAGAAGTATGAGATTTGGCTTTTAAAACTCAAAAATCAACTTTGGGATAAAAACAGGGCCACGCGTACGCGCACTCCACGCGCACGCGTGGATGGCCTCAAAAACTCATCGACGCGCAAGCGTCATGCACGCTAACGCGTGGATTACAAATTTGCCAATCGACGCGCACGCGTCAACCACGCGTACGCGCGGGTGTTCTGGTGCCCCAGGCACAACACTGGCACAGTTCTGGCATAACTCTCTGGAAAATGGCTGGGCATTGGGTGCAGCACAATCGGCGCGCCCTCGCACATCACGCGTACGCGTGGATGGCACTTTTTCGGAAGATCGGCGCGTACGCGCCAGGTGCGCCCACGCGCAAGGGGTCATTCTGCTAAAAAAATTTCTAAGTTAAAAGCTGCAGAATTCACAGATTTACACCCCAATCTTCCAACGGACATAACTTCCTCATTTTAAATCGTTTTTCACCCGTTCTTCGAACGGTATGGACATCCCGGATCCAATTTCATTTCTAAACAGATTTGGTACAAAACGGGAATCCGTAGTACAAGTTATGTCCCGTCAAAGTATGCCCCAAAACCATATTTTCATACAAAACCACAATATGCCATTTTCAAAACAAACCATTTTCAACTCTTTTCAAAATCAATCAAAACATGCCAATTTCATCCATTTTCTTTGAAATCAATCAAAATGTATCAAATTCAACATCAAGCCTCCTCAACTCACACATTGACACATTACCACAATATACAAAATCACTATCTCATCATTTTAGCCCACTTCACCCAAGTGGCTCAAACTCAAACATATTGACATATCATATACTATTCCTCATGCCAATTTCAACAACACCAATCCCAATTAACCATCATTATACATAATCAATATCATATTCACCATCAACATGGTTCAACCCACAATTCAACCATAACCAATCATCAAACATATATCACAGCATGCATACTTCTCATACATCATACCATTAAGGCATCAATACTCATCATCACATATATGACCACATCATATATCTCAATCATTTAACAACATCAACCATTCAATGCCTATCTTAGGGCCTCTAGCCTAAGTATTTCCTACCACATTACATATTAGATACGGGAAACCGAAACCATACCTTAGCCGAATTTCCCAAGCTCCACCGGAGCACTTCCAAACCACTTATCCACAAGCTCTCAAGGCCTCAACACCTCCAAGAACAGATTTTTCACCACCAAACCCTTTCCAAGCTTTTCAAAGTCACCAATCAAGCTCCAATATCCACACATACACAACCTAAGCCACAACCATCATACCCATACACAACATCTCAAAACCCAAACATCATAAAACAACAAAATACACTAGGGTTGAGAATCTTACCACACCCAAGGTCCAATAAGACAAGATTAACCTTCTTCTTCAAGAGAGTTGGGTCCTATAACATCAAAGAACCCAAAATCTCAACATTTCACCCATAAAACTCGAAAATAAGGGCTGGAATTTCGAACAGAAACTTGTGGCTTACCTCAAGATTGATTATATGGATTTTGTAGAGCTCTCCGCGATGAACGCGTGGTCGCAAACGGAGCGGCAATCGGAGCTCTAGATCAAAAGTTATGGTGGTTTGAAGATCAACCAAGGGAGAGAACTTGAGAGAGTGTTCTTCCTCCCTTTCTCTCAATTTTCAGCGTGTTTGAGTGTGTTGTGAGGAGAGAGAGTACTGAAAACTAGGGTTTTGGTTTAGTTTAGTTGGGCCAAGGGCCCACTTTGGGTCCGGTTGGCCCGATTTAGCCCGTTTGGTCCAATCTTGGTCCGAATTCTATAAAATTGGTACCAAAATTCTCGTCTCAGTCTCCTCTATCACATTTAGCCATAAAAATCACATTTTAGGCTTTCTAGAATAAATTCTCATTTATGGGCTAATTAGCCGTTAATTAACCGGGTTTTACATTCTACCCACCTAATTGGGAATTTTGCCCACAAAATTCAAATGCAATTACCTGAGAATAAATGCGGATAATCCGTTCGCATCTCCGACTCAAGTTCCCAAGTGTGTTCCTCAACACCGCCTCGACTCCATGCCACGTTGACTAGTGAAACATCTTTTCCACGCAACCGTTTAATACTAGTATCATCAATTCTGACTGGAGTCACTGGAAGCGTCAAATCTTCCCTTAACTGAACCGATTCGGGTTCCAACACATGACTAGCATCAGGAGTGTACTTCCGAAGCTGCGACACGTGAAACACGTCGTGCAGGTTCGAAAGATGAGGTGGTAGAGCCATCCGATACGCCACCGGTCCAATCCTCTCTAGGATCTGAAATGGACCAATGTATCGAGGATTCAACTTCTTTGCCTTAATCGCCCTACCTACTCCCGTAGTCGGAGTAACCTTAAGAAAAACATGGTCTCCTTCCTCAAATTCTAAGGGCTTTCACCTTTGATCGGCGTAACTCTTTTGACGACTCTGCGCCGTAAGCATCCTATCTCGGATTTTCTTGACTTGCTCAGTAGTCTCAGCTATCATTTCTGGCCCCAACAAGCTTTTCTCTCCAGCTTCATACCAACATAGCGGAGATTGACATTTCCTCCCATACAAGGCCTCATACGGAGCCATTCCGATGCTCGCATGATAACTATTATTGTATGCAAACTCCACCAATGGCATATACCGATCCCAACTCGCCGGTTGGTCCAAAACACAAGCTCTCAACATATCCTCTAGTGTTTGGATCGTCCTCTCAGATTGACCATCTGTTTGAGGATGGTAAGCCGTGCTCAAGCTTAATCGGGTTCCAAAAGCCTTCTGAAATGCACCCCAAAACCTTGAAGTGAAACGAGGATCTCTATCAGAGATTATAGTAGCAGGTACACCATGAAGTCTCACAATCTCCTTTATGTATAACCGTGCTAGCTCCTCAAGGGTGTAAGTCATACGAATGGGCAAAAAGTGAGCTGACTTCGTCAGTCGGTCCACAATCACCCAGATAGCATCAAAACCAGTCCTAGTCCTTGGCAATCCCGACACAAAGTCCATTGCAATACTTTCCCACTTCCATTGTGGAATCTCTAAAGGTTGCAACATCCCGGAAGGTCTTTGATGTTCAATCTTTACCTTTTGACAAGTTAAGCACTTTGAAACATATTCCGCCACATCATTCTTCATACCCGGCCACCAAAACATCGCCTTCAAATCATGGTACATCTTAGTACTTCCCGGGTGAATGGAGAATCCACTCTTGTGTGCCTCCTTCAAAATATCTTGCCTCAAAGTGCCAACATCCGGCACAATGATCCTACCCTTGAATCTCCATAACCCATCTTTTTCTTCCGACACTCTCCACTGTTTTCCTTGCTCAATGGCCGGTAACACTTTCCATAACGCTTCATTATTTTGATGAGCCTTTAGGAGTTCGGACTTAAAGTCACTTGAGATTTCTAGTCGGCTCAAACACAAAGTTCCGGATACTTCTCGAGCACCCATTTTAAGACTCTCGAATCCCTTGAGCAACTTCTCCTCTTGGAGCATCATCCAAGCTGCACATAACGACTTCCGACTTAATGCATCCGCCACTACATTCGCCTTTCCCGGATGGTAATGCAACTCAAAGTCGTAATCTTTCAACAATTCCATCCACCTTCTCTGCCTCATATTAAGCTCTTTCTGACCAAAGAGGTACTTCAAGCTCTTATGATCAGAGAAAACTTGGAACTTAACCCCATAGAGATAATGCCTCCACACCTTCAAGGCAAACACAACCGCAGCGAGTTCCAAATCGTGAGTAGGATAATTAACTTCATGAGGTCTCAACTGTCGTGAGGCATACGCCACCACATTATGATGCTGCATCAGCACGCACCCTAGACCCTTCAATGAGGCATCACAATACACCTCAAAAGGCTCGTTCGGCTCAGGTAACACTAACACAGGTGCAGTGGTCAACTTTTTCTTCAATGTCTGAAAGCTCTCCTCGCACTCAGGAGTCCAAACAAACGGAGTGTCTTTGCGGGTTAACTTTGTCATTGGTAACGCTATCTGTGAAAAGTCCTTGATAAACCTTCTGTAATAGCCAGCTAATCCCAGAAAACTCCTTATCTCTGTTATGGTGGTTGGTTGTTTCCAATCCATCACCGCCTCCACCTTAGTTGGGTCTACTGCTATTCCCTTCTTACTCACCACATGGCCCAAAAACTTCACCTCACTCTTCCAAAACTCACACTTAGACAGTTTTGCATAAAGTTTCTTCTCCTTTAGAATCTGCAACACGGTCCTCAAGTGTTCCGCATGCTCTTCTTCAGTCTTGGAATAAATCAGTATGTCATCAATGAAGACAACAACGAATTTATCCAGAAACGGACGGAAGACTCTATTCATGTAATCCATGAATACCGCAGGAGCGTTCGTCAACCCAAAGGACATCACAGTGTACTCGTAATGACCATAACGAGTCCTAAAAGCGGTCTTAGGGATATCCTCACCCCTCACCCTTATCTGGTGATAACCGGATCGCAAATCGATCTTGGAGAAAACTCCAGCTCCTTGTAGCTGATCCATGAGATCATCAATTCTCGGCAATGGGTACTTATTCTTAATTGTAACCTTGTTCAGCTGCCTGTAATCCACACAGAGCCGCTTACTCCCATCTTTCTTCTTTACTAGTAGCACTGGAGCGCCCCACGGAGAGACACTTGGCCGTATAAAATTCTTTCCCAACAAATCCTCTAACTGAGACTTTAGCTCGTTCATCTCTAACGGTGACATCCTATAAGGAGCACTTGAGATTGGTCCCGCCCCAGGCACCAACTCAATGGCAAACTCAACCTCTCGGTTAGGTGGAAACTCATCAATATCATTGGGAAACACTTCCGGAAACTCACACACAACCAAAATCTGCTCCAACCTTTGATCATCACCCGAAACGCCCGCGGTTAACAACATGATACCCTGACATTCGATTCCAGAACAGTTCACCATCATCGAATTCAAGTAATAATTGTTCACCACGACCGGCCCTTCTGTATCATCCGGCATAAAGTATACCGACTTCGTAGAACAATCAAGCAGAACATGGTTCTTAGATAACCAGTCCAATCCCAAGATAAGATCAAGACCGATCATCGGTAAGCAGATTAAATTATGAACAAAATCACGCTGCTTGAACCTAAAGGAAACTTCCGGGCATCCTAGCCTAGTTGCCATGGCTTCATGGGTAGCATTATACACTCTTAGATCATAACCTAAAGTTACAATCTTCAACCCTAACTCATGGGCTTTCTCAAATGCAATGAATGAATGTGATGCTCTCGAATCAAATAAAGCATTTAAAGTTTGACTAGCTAATTCACAGTTACCTCGAATGAGTGCCTCAGATCCCTCAGCACCTATAGCTGAAGTGGTGAACACCCGTCCAGTCTGTTGTGCTTTCCCAGCACCTTGTTTCTGCCTCTCTGGATAACTCGCGGCTTTATGCCCCGCCTTTCTACAATTGTAGCACAAACCCCATCCGGCCTTGCATGGTGCTCCCGGATGGTGACTTCCGCACCTAGCACAAGCTTGTTCATTCTGAGGTTGCTTCCTAAACTTCTTTCCTTGGGAGTTGTTGTTGTTGGGCCTCTTGAAAGAGCCTCCCCTCTTGAAAGGCGGACCCCTGGGTGCAAAGCTCTTCCCTCGGTTCTGTGGAAATGAACCTTTGTGACTTCCTTTCTCAGCGGTTGCCCTTTTCACACACTCTTCAGCAACCCTACACTTGTTCACCAATTCGGAGAAAGTCCTAATCTCCATTGGTCCCACTGAACTGAAGATATCACTCCGGAGTCCTCCTTCATACTTAACACACTTCCATTCCTCATATTCTGCCGGAGTTTCTTGGCACATACGGGAGAACCTGAACAGCTCCTCAAACTTGTCAGTATACTCTGATATGGACATAGTACCCTGCTTCAGTTGTAACAATTCAAGTTCCTTAGCCGTCCTAGCAGAAGTCGGAAAGTACTTCTTATAGAACTCTTCTTGAAAGACATTCCAGGTGATATAGTCATCACCCTGCTGCAGAAGACGTCGGATGCCTTGCCACCAATGCTACGCTTCACCGGTGAGCATATAAGTGGCAAACTCGACACGCTGTCCTTCAGGTACCACTTGTGCTTGTAATGCTCGCTCTATAGCCTGAAACCATGTATCAGCCTCAGTCGGGCTAGTAGTTCCCTTGAACTTAGGTGGATTAACCTTCAAAAAGTTTGCCAAGGTCATCGGGCCCTGAACTCCACCTCCATCATTACCATGGTTGTTCATCTGTTGACCAAGAGCCTCAGCAGTGGCTTGCATAGCAGCAGCCATGTTCTCCAACGCAGCCATAAAGTTAACCGGGTCATTAGGGTTATTCTCCGGTGCACGAGCATTCGTACGACCTCTCGCACTACCTCTACCGCGTCCACGAGGCGCCATCTGGTTCCTATACACACCCAACAATCGATATTAAGTTGATCAGTCTCAATATCGGAAGTCTAGTGCTTCAAAGTCCCAAATGCATGCTCATGAACGTTTATGCCAATTATATCAAGCAGATATACTAATAGCACATAACACACACACAGAGAATGCACAGAAGCATAGTCAGTCCATCCCTCAGGCTCTACAGGAACGAACTGCTCTGATACCATAATGTAACACCCTACCATACAGAGTCTTATGCTTAAGTCATAATTCAGAGATGGTAAGGTATTACGACCACTAAAATAAAAATTAGTACGTATAGTAGTATGAATGATTGATTATAACTAGGAGCCTTTGTAGAAAAAGGGATAAACAAAAATCGCATCTCAAAAGCGCAACACTCCGATCGTTAACGTAACGAACAAGGATAAACCAACGCGGGATTATATATATACAAAGGAGTGTCAAAACCAGGAATATCAAGACTCAAGATCCGGCTGCGAAGATAACCGGTCCGAGCATAGAAATATATACATATGATAAAATAAGGAAAACCCAAAGGGACACAAATACATAAAACCTATTCTCCAAAAATCTCCCATAAGAGGAGTCATCACAGTATGTATTATTTAATGGAGATAAAAGTATCTAAGCAAAACATATAAACTAAACAGAGTCCCCAAGAACAAGGAATCTTCGCAAATCTAGAAGTCTCTAGCATGCCTCAGCGGGAAACTGTACGTCCTGCATCTGAAAACCACAAAATCCGCATGGGTGAGAACCAGAGGTCCCCAGCATGGTAACAGCTTCCACATATATAATACATAATAAAAAAGGAAAGCCAAAGGCAATCCTAGAACTTCCTCCAGATAATATCAAAACTTATAAATAAGCTAAACCATATAAGGGCATCTGACTAAAGATTCTTCAGTCTAACTAATACTTCCCTTTCCAATTCCTTCAAACCTCCCAACCACCAGCAGGAGTATATTATAGCAAACACAGTTATATCAGACAAAGAATATACAAATAGGAGCAGTTAAGACATTTAAACAATTAGCAAGTAATATGCAGTCAAATAGGCAATCTCAAATAATTCACATAGTATGCATATGATGAATGCCTGTCCCTAGTGGCTGATGATATCATCTTGTCGGTTATAGAGCCAACCCGACAAGTCCTGGTCGCTAACCATTGGACTGTCCCTCTGTCGCGCATCCCCAACTCGAGTTTTACTCGTTATAAACTTGATCATAAACATGATCCATATCCATCACCCTCACTGGTGAATATTTCGGGGGCGAGCTCATCCGGGTCTTTCACAGTGCCCGGCCACACTTACGACATAGGGTCAACAGAGTATCAAGTCTCAACCTGGAGCACGTGGTGGCTAGCCACTGCTACTACCCAGGGAAACTCGTATCTCTGATAGTGGAAGTGCAAATCTCGATTATCAATAATCCAGCATAAACATGCATGAATTCTCATCCATGGATCAACATCCATATCAGCCATCCGGCTCACGGTTCAGTCCAGAACCAGCCAATATTCATAGCATACACAGCTATTCTGGCTCACGGTTAAATCCATAACCAGCCAATATTCATAGCATACACAGCTATTCCGGCTCACGGTTAAATCCATAACCAGCCATTTCATTAACAATTACAGCCTTTCGGCCCATGGCATAACAAGCACTTCCACCACCATCCTCCGCATCTCACATAATCATCTTGATCCTCATTGATCATTCATTTTTTTCCCTTGCTTCACTCGCAAGTGATCTCATTCACTAGCCCCTTTTTAATAGCTAGGCATGTCATAATGATTTAAGACATAAATGGTGAGGTCGGAGGCTTAGAAGTATGAGATTTGGCTTTTAAAACTCAAAAATCAACTTTGGGATAAAAACAGGGCCACGCGTACGCGCACTCCACGCGCACGCGTGGATGGCCTCAAAAACTCATCGACGCGCAAGCGTCATGCACGCTAACGCGTGGATTACAAATTTGCCAATCGACGCACACGCGTCAACCACGCGTACGCGCGGGTGTTCTTGTGCCCCAGGCACAACACTGGCACAGTTCTGGCATAACTCTCTGGAAAATGGCTGGGCATTGGGTGCAGCACAATCGGCGCGCCCGCGCACATCACGCGTACGCGTGGATGGCACTTTTTCGGAAGATCGGCGCGTACGCGCCAGGTGCGCCCACGCGCAAGGGGTCATTCTGCTAAAAAATTTTCTAAGTTAAAAGCTGCAGAATTCACAGATTTACACCCCAATCTTCCAACGGACATAACTTCCTCATTTTAAATCGTTTTTCAACCGTTCTTCGAACGGTATGGACATCCCGGATCCAATTTCATTTCTAAACAGATTTGGTACAAAACGGGAATCCGTAGTACAAGTTATGTCCCATCAAAGTATGCCCCAAAACCATATTTTCATACAAAACCACAATATGCCATTTTCAAAACAAACCATTTTCAACTCTTTTCAAAATCAATCAAAACATGCCAATTTCATCCATTTTCTTTGAAATCAATCAAAATGTATCAAATTCAACATCAAGCCTCCTCAACTCACACATTGACACATTACCACAATATACAAAATCACTATCTCATCATTTTAGCCCACTTCACCCAAGTGGCTCAAACTCAAACATATTGACATATCATATACTATTCCTCATGCCAATTTCAACAACACCAATCCAATAACCATCATTATACATAATCAATATCATATTCACCATCAACATGGTTCAACCCACAATTCAACCATAACCAATCATCAAACATATATCACAACATGCATACTTCTCATACATCATACCATTAAGGCATCAATACTCATCATCACATATATGACCACATCATATATCTCAATCATTTAACAACATCAACCATTCAATGCCTATCTTAGGGCCTCTAGCCTAAGTATTTCCTACCACATTACATATTAGATACGGGAAACCGAAACCATACCTTAGCCGAATTTCCCAAGCTCCACCGGAGCACTTCCAAACCACTTATCCACAAGCTCTCAAGGCCTCAACACCTCCAAGAACAGATTTTTCACCACCAAACCCTTTCCAAGCTTTTCAAAGTCACCAATCAAGCTCCAATATCCACACATACACAACCTAAGCCACAACCATCATACCCATACACAACATCTCAAAACCCAAACATCATAAAACAACAAAATACACTAGGGTTGAGAATCTTACCACACCCAAGGTCCAAGGAGACAAGATTAACCTTCTCCTTCAAGAGAGTTGGGTCCTATAACATCAAAGAACCCAAAATCTCAACATTTCACCCATGAAACTCGAAAATAAGGGCTGGAATTTCGAACAGAAACTTGTGGCTTACCTCAAGATTGATTATATGGGTTTTGTAGAGCTCTCCGCGATGAACGCGTGGCCGCAAACGGAGCGGCAATCGGAGCTCTAGATCAAAAGTTATGGTGGTTTGAAGATCAACCAAGGGAGAGAACTTGAAAGAGTGTTCTTCCTCCCTTTCTCTCAATTTTCAGCGTGTTTGAGTGTGTTGTGAGGAGAGAGAGTGCTGAAAACTAGGGTTTTGGTTTAGTTTAGTTGGGCCAAGGGCCCACTTTGGGTCCGGTTGGCCCGATTTGGCCCGTTTGGTCCAATCTTGGTCCGAATTCTATAAAATTGGTACCAAAATTCTCGTCTCAGTCTCCTCTATCACATTTAGCCATAAAAATCACATTTTAGGCTTTCTAAAATAAATTCTCATTTATGGGCTAATTAGCCATTAATTAACCGGGTTTTACACTTTATTCGGACATTGACGACGTAACTTGGCGTTGAACTCCAAGTACATGCTGCTGTCTAGAGTTAAACGCCAGAAACAAGTCATGATCCGGAGTTGAACGCCCAAAACACGTTATAACTTGGAGTTCAACTCCAATAAGCGCCTCAGCTCGTGGATAGATCAAGCTCAGCCCAAGCATACACCAAGTGGGCCCCGGAAGTGGATTTATGCATCAATTACTTACTCATGTAAACCCTAGTAGCTAATCTAGTATATATAGAACATTTAACTATTGTATTAGTCGTCTTTTGACCACGTTTCATCTTTGGTCTCAGTTTTGTTTTATTCTTCATCTTAGGAGGCCATTGAGCACGTTTTAGGGGGCTGGCCATTCGGCCATGCCTGAACCTTTCACTTATGTATTTTCAACGGTGGAGTTTCTGCACACCATAGATTAAGGGTGTGGAGCTCTGCTGTACCTCAAGTTTCAATACAATTATTACTTCTATTCAATTCTCTTTTATTCTTATTCCAAGATATACGTTGCACAACACTTTGATGAATGTGATGATCTGTGACACTCATCATCATTCTCACCTATGAACGCGCGTGATTGACAACCACTTCCGTTCTACCTTAGGCCGGGCGCATATCTCTTAGATTCTCCAACAGAATCTTCGTGGTATAAGCTAGAATTGATGGCGGCATTCATGAGAATCCGGAAGGTCTAAACCTTGTCTGTGGTATTCCGAGTAGGATTCCGGGATTGAATGATTGTGACGAGCTTCAAACTCCTGAAGGCTGGGCGTGATGACAAACGCAAAAGAATCAATGGATTCTACTCCAACCTGATTGAGAACCGACAGATGATTAGCCGTGCTGTGACAGAGCATAGGACGATTTTCACTGAGAGGATGGGATGTAGCCATTGACAACGGTGATGCCCTACATACAGCTTGCCATGGAAAGGAGTAAGAAGGATTGGATGAAAACAATAAGAAAGTAGAGATTCGAAAGGATTCCAGCATCTCCGCATGCCTATCTGAAATTCCCACTATTGATTTACATAAGTATTTCTATCCCTTTTTATTTTCTATTTATTATTAATTATTCGAAAATCCATAAACCAATTTAATCTGCCTAACTGAGAGTTACAAGATGACCATAGCTTGCTTCATACCAACAATCTCTGTGGGATCGACCCTTACTCGCGTAAGGTTTATTACTTGGACGACCCAGTACACTTGCTGGTTAGTTGAACGGAGTTGTGAATTCAAATAGAGCCAGTTATTAAATTTCATACAAGTACAAAGAGCATGGATCACAATTTTGTCCACCAAGTTTTTGGCGCCGTTGCCGGGGATTGTTCGAGTATGGACAACTGACGGTTCATCTTGTTGCTCAGATTAGGTAATTTTCTTTTCAAAAAGTTTTCAAAAAAAATTTTTTCAAATTTTTTTTATTATTTTTCGTTTTTCTAATAATGTTTTTCGAAAAAATAATAAAAATACAAAAAAAAAAATTTTTGTGTTTCTTGTTTGAGTCTTGAGTCAACTTTTAAGTTTGGTGTCAATTGCATGCTTTAAAAATTTTTCTTGCATTTTTCGAAAATTCATGCATTCATGGTGTTCTTCATGATCTTCAAGTTGTTCTTGATAAGTCCTCTTGTTTGATCTTGATGTTCTCTTGTTTTGTGTTGTTTGTTGTTTTTCATATGCATTTTTCGTTTATTAGAGTCCATGCATTGAAGATTTCTAAGTTTGGTGTCTTGCATGTTTTCTTTGCATCAAAAATTTTTCAAAATTATGTTCTTGATGTTCATCATGATCTTCAAAGTGTTCTTGGTGTTCATCTTGACATTCATAGTGTTCTTGCATGCATCTTGTGTTTTGATCCAAAATTTTCATGTTTTGGGTCATATTTGTGTTTTTCTCTTTCATCATTAAAAATTTCAAAAATCAAAAAATTATCTCTTCCTTATTTCCCTCCAAATTTTCGAAATTTTGGGTTGACTTGGTCAAAAATTTTTAAAATTAGTTGTTTCTTACAAGTCAAGTCAAATTTTCAATTTTAAAAATCTTATCTTTTCAAAATCTTTTTCAAAAATTATATCTTTTTCATTTTTTTTATTTTTCGAAAAGTTCAAAAATCTTTTTCAAAATATTTTCAAAATCTTTTTCTTATCTTTATATCAAAATTTTCAAAAACTCCCTAACAATTAATGTGATTGATTCAAAAATTTGAAGTTTGTTACTTTCTTGTTAAGAAAGGTTCAATCTTTAAATTCTAGAATCTTATCTTGTAGTTTCTTGTTAGTTAAGTCATTTTAAAAATTAAATCTTTTTAAAAATATCTTTTTCTTAAAATTTTTATCTTATCTTTTTATCTTATCCTTTTCAAAATTTTATATTTTTCAAAATTTGATTTCAAAATATCTTATCTAACTTCTTATCTTCTTATATTTTTCAAAGTTGATTTTAAAATCTTTTTCAATCAACTAACTAACATTTTGTTTGTTTCTTATCTTTTTCAAAACCACCTAACTACTTTTCCCTCTCTAATTTTCGAAAATATCTCACCCCTTTTTCAAAAATTCTTTTTAATTAACTAATTGTTTCATGTTTTAATTACATCTTATCTCTAATTTTCGAAAATCACTAACCCTTCTTTTTAAAAATTATTTTCGAAATTCTCCCTCTCTTTTCTTATTCTATCTAATTATTTATTTACTAACACTTCTCTTCACCTCTCTTCATCTAAAAATCCGAACCCACTTTTCTTCATTCTTCTTCCCTTTCTTTTTCTACTAACATAAAGGAATCTCTATACTGTGACATAGAGGATTCCTCTTCTTTTCTTGTTTTCTTTTCTTTCATATGAGCAGGAACAGGGAAAAAGGCACTCTTGTTGAAATTGATCCTGAACCTGAAAGGACTCTGAAAAGGAAACTAAGAGAAACTAAATTACAACAATCCAGAAACAACCTTTCAGAAATTTTCGAACAAGAGAAGGAGATGGCAGCCGAAAATAATAATAATGCAAGGAGAATGCTTGGTGAATTCACAAAGCCAACGTCCAAGTTTGATGGAAGAAGCATCTCCATTCCTGCCATTGGAGCCAATAATTTTGAGCTTAAGCCTCAACTAGTTGCTTTAATGCAACAAAACTGCAAGTTTTATGGACTTCCATTTGAAGATCCTTATTAGTTTTTAACTGAGTTCTTGCAGATCTGTGAGACTGTAAAGACGAATGGAGTTGATCCTGAAGTCTACAGACTCATGCTTTTCCCTTTTGCTGTAAGAGACAGAGCTAGAATATGGTTGGATTCACAACCTAAGGATAGCCTGGACTCCTGGGAAAAGCTGGTCACAGCCTTCTTGGATAAATTCTTTCCTCCTCAAAAGCTGAGCAAGCTGAGAGTGGATATTCAAACCTTCAAACAAAAAGATGGTGAATCCCTCTATGAAGCTTGGGAAAGATACAAGCAGCTGACCAAAAGATGTCCATCTGACATGTTTTCAGAATGGACCATATTAGATATATTCTATTATGGTCTATCTGAATTTTCGAAAATGTCATTGGACCATTCTGCAAGTGGATCTATTCACCTAAACAAAACGCCTGAAGAGGCTCAAGAACTCATTGATATGGTTGCAAACAACCAATTCATGTACACTTCTGAGAGGAATTCCGTGAATAATGGGATACCTCAGAAAAAAGGAGTTCTTGAAATTGATGCTCTGAATGCCATATTGGCTCAGAACAAAGTGTTGACTCAACAAATCAACATGATCTCTCAAAATCTGAATGGATGGCAACATGCATCCAACAGTACTAGAGAGGCAGCTTCTGAAGAACCTTATGATCCTGAGAACCCTGCCATGGCAGAGGTTAATTACATGGGTGAACCTTATGGAAACACCTATAACTCATCATGGAGAAATTATCTAAATTTCTCATGGAAGGATCAACAAAAACCTCAACAAGGCTTTAACAATGGTGGACGCAATAGGCTAAGCAATAGCAAGCCATATCCATCATCTTCTCAGCAACAGAAAGAGAATTATGAACAAAGCACTTCTAATTTAGCAAATTTAGTCTCTGATTTGTCAAAGGCCACTTTCAGTTTCATGAGTGAAACAAGATCCTCCATCAAAAATCTGGAGGCAAAAGTGGGCCAGCTGAGTAAGAAAGTCATTAAAACTCCTCCCAGTATTCTCCCAAGCAATACAGAAGAGAATCCAAAAGGAGAGTGCAAGGCCATTGATTTAGTCAATATGGCCGAATGCACAAGGGAGGAGGAGGACAAAAATCCCGATGAGGAAGACCTCCTGGGACGTCCCTCAAGCAAGAAGGAGTTTCCTATTAAGGATCCAAAGGAATCTGAGGCTCACATAGAGACCATAGAGATTCCATTAAATCTCCTTCTGCCATTCATGAGCTCTGAAGACTATTCTTCCTCTGAAGAGGATGAAGATGTGACTGGAGAGCAAGTTGCTCATATTAGGAGCTATCATGAAGCTGAATGCCAAGTTGTTTGGTAATGAGACTTGAGAAAGTGAACCTCCCTTGCTCATTAGTGAACTGATACCTGGATTCAGCAAATTTTACCTCAAAGAAACAAGATCCTGGCAAGTTCTTAATACCTTGTACCATAGGCACCATGACCTTTGCAAAAGCTCTGTGTGATCTGGGGTCAGGATAAATCTTATGCCACTCTCTATAATGGAGAAGCTGGGGATCATTGAGGTACAACCTGCCTTGTTCTCATTACAATTGGCAGACAAGTCATTGAGACAAGCTTATGGAATAGTAGGACATGTTAGTAAAGGTTGAAGGCTTTACATCCCTGCTGATTTCATAATCTTAGACACTAGGAAGGAAGGATGATTGCATCATCCTTGGAAGACCTTTCCTAGCCACAGCAGAGCTGTGATAGATGTCAACAGAGGTGAATTAGTCCTTCAATTGAATGGGGACTACCTTGTGTTTAAGGCACATGGCCATCCCTCTGTGACAAAGAGAGTAAGCATGAAGAGCTTCTCTCAGTTCAGAGTCAGGAAGAGCCCCCACAGTCAAACTCTAAGTTTGGTGTTGGGAGGCCACAACCAAACTCTAAGTTTGGTGTTAAGATCCCATATCCAAACTCTAAGTTTGTGTTGGGACTATACAACATTGACCTGATCACCTTTGTGGCTCCATGAGAGCCACTGTCAAGCTATTGACATTAAAGAAGCGCTTGTTGGAGGCAACCCAATTTTATTTATCTAATTTTTATTTTATTTTATTTTATTGTTATTTTGTGTTTTATTAGGTACATGATCATGAGGAGTCACGAAAAAAATATAAAAAAAATTAAAAACAGAATCAAAAACAGCAGAAGAAAAATCACACCCTGGAGGAAGCACAGGCTGGCGTTCAACGCCAGTAAGAAGCATCTGGCTGGCGTTCAACGCCAGAACAGAGCATCATCCTGGCGCTGAATGCCAGAAACAAGTAACATTCTGGCGCTGAACGCCAGGAATGTGCCTAAGAGGAAAAGCTGGCGCTGAACGCCAGGAATGTGCCTAAGAGGAAAAGCTGGCACTGAACGCCAGTAACAAGCATGAAACTGGCGTTCAACGCCAGAAACATGTTACATGTGGGTGTTGAACGCCCAGAACGTGCACCAATGGGCGTTTAAACGCCAGAATGGTGTGCAAAGGCATTTTACATGCCTATTTGGTGCAGGGATGGAATTCCTTGACACCTCAGGATCTGTGGACCCCACAGGATCACCTCAGGATCTGTGGACCCCACAGGATCCCCACCTACTACATTCCCACCTTACCTCCTAATCCTATTTTTGTGATTACTCTTCTCCATGTCACACTTCCCAACACCCTTCACCAATCACCTCAATCTCTCTTCCCAATTACCCCCTTCACCACTCACATCCATCCACTCTTCCCCATAAACCCCCACCCACCTTCAAAAATTCAAAACCATTTTCCCACCCATCCCACCCTAAATGGCCGAACATATACTCTCCCTCTCCCTATATATACCCTTCCATTCTACTTCATTTTCACACAACACAACCCCTCTTCCATACCTTGGCCGAACCCACATCTCTCCTTCTCCTCCATATTTCTTCTTCTTCTTCTTCTCTTCTCTTCTCTTGCTCGAGGGCGAGCAATATTTTAAGTTGGTGTGGTAAAAGCATAAGCTTTTTGTTTTTCCATTACCATCAATGGCACCTAAGCCAGAGAATCCTCTAGAAAAGGAAAAGGAAAGACAAAAGCTTCCACCTCCGAGTCATGGGAGATGGAAGATTCATCTCCAAGAGCCATCAAGACCACTTCTATGATATTGTGGCAAAGAAGAAGGTGATTCCTGAGGTCCCTTTCAAGCTCAAGAAAAATGAGTATCCGGAAATCCGACATGAAATCCGAAGAAGAGGTTGGGAAGTCCTAACCAACCCCATGCAACAAGTCGGAATCTTAATGGTTCAAGAGTTCTATGCCAATGCATGGATCACTAGGAACCATGATCAAAGTATGAACCCGAGTCCAAAGAATTATCTCACAATGGTTCGGGGGAAATACTTAGATTTTAGTCCGAAAAATGTGAGGTTGGCATTCCACTTGCCCATGATGCAAGGAGATGAACGCCCCTACACTAGAAGGGTCAACTTTAATCAAAGGTTGGACCAAGTCCTTATGGACATATGTGTGGAAGGAGCTCAATGGAAGAGAGACTCCAAAGGCAAGCCAGTCCAACTAAGAAGACTGGACCTCAAGCCTGTAGCTAGAGGATGGTTGGAGTTCATTCAACGCTCCATCATTCCCACTAGCAACCGATCTGAAGTTACTGTGGATCGGGCCATCATGATTCATAGCATCATGATTGGAGAGGAAGTAGAAGTTCATGAGGTCATCTCCAATGAATTCTACAAAATAGCCGATAAGCCCTCCACCATGGCACGGCTAGCTTTTCCTCACCTTATTTGCCATCTATGTTACTCAGCTGGAGTTATCATAGAAGGAGACATCCTCATTGAAGAGGATAAACTCATCACCAAGAAAAGGATGGAGCAAGCAAGAGAGACCCTTCACGGTTCTCAAGAGATGCATGAGGAAGCTCATCATCAAGAAATCCCTGAGATGCCTCAAGGGATGCACTTTCCTCCCAACAACTATTGGGAACAACTCAACACTTCCTTAGAAGATTTGAGCCATAATGTGGAACAATTAAGGGTGGAACATCATGAGCACTCCATCATTCTCCAAGAAATAAGAGAAGACCAAAGAGCAATGAAGGAGGAGCAACAAAGGCAAGGAAGGGACATAGAAGAGCTTAAGGACATTATTGGTCCTTCAAGAAGAAGACGCCACTAAGGTGGATTCATTCCTTGTTCTTATTTCTCTGTTTTTCGATTTTTATGTTGTATGTTTATCTATGTTTTGTGTCTCTACTTCATGATCATTAGTAGTTAGTAACTATGTCTTAAAGTTATGAATAAATCCATTAATCCTTCACCTCTCTTAAATGAAATATGTTTTAACTCAAAAGAACAAGAAGTACATGAATTTCGAATTTATCCTTGAATTTAGTTTAATTATATTGATATGGTGACAATACTTTTTGTTTTCTGAATGAATGCTTGAACAGTGCATATTTTTGATCTTGTTGTTTATGAATGTTAAAATTGTTGGCTCTTGAAAGAATGATGAACAAAGAGAAATGTTATTGATGATCTAAAAAATCATAAAATTGATTCTTGAAGCAAGAAAAAGCAGTGAAAAAGCAAAGGCTTGCGAAAAAAAAATTGGCGAAAAAAAATAGAAAGAAAAAAAAAGCAAGCAGAAAAAGCCAATAGCCCTTAAAACCAAAAGGCAAGGGTAAAAAAGGATCCAAGGCTTTGAGCATCAATGGATAGGAAGGCCCAAGGAAATAAAATCCAGGCCTAAGCGGCTAAATCAAGCTGTCCCTAACCATATGCTTGTGTCATGAAGGTCCAAGTAAAAAGCTTGAGACTGAGTGGTTAAAGTCATGATCCAAAGCAAAAAGAGTGTGCTTAAGAGCTCTGGACACCACTAACTGGGGACTCTAGCAAAGCTGAGTCACAATCTGAAAAGGTTCACCCAGTCATGTGTCTGTGGCATTTGTGTATCCGGTGGTAATACTGGAAAACAAAGTGCTTAGGGCCACGGCCAAGACTCATAAGTAGCTGTGTTCAAGAATCAACATGCTTAACTAGGAAAGTCAATAACACTATCCAAAATTCTAAGTTCCTAAAGAAGCCAATCATTCAGACTTCAAAGGAAAAAGTGAGATGCCAAAACTGTTCAGAAGCAAAAGCTACAAGTCCCGCTCATCTAATTATAATTAATATTCATTGATATTCTGGAATCTATAGTATATTCTCTTCTTTCTATCCTATTTGATTTTCAGTTGCTTGGGGACAAGCAACAATTTAAGTTTGGTGTTGTGATGAGCGGATAATTTATACGCTTTTTGGCATTGTTTTTAGGTAGTTTTTAGTAAGTTCAAGCTACTTTTAGGGATGTTTTCATTAGTTTTTATGTTAAATTAATATTTCTGGACTTTACTATGAGTTTGTGTGTTTTTCTGTGATTTTAGGTAATTTCTGGCTGAAATTGAGGGACCTGAGCAAAACTCTGAAAAAGGCTGACAAAAGGACTGCTGATGTTGTTGGAATCTGACCTCCCTGTACTCGAAATGGATTTTCTGGAGCTACAGAACTCCAAATGGCGCGCTCTCAACGGCGTTGGAAAGTAGACATCCAGAGCTTTCCAGCAATATATAATAGTCCATACTTTGTTCGGAAATTGACGACGTAACTTGGCATTGAACGCCAAGTACATGCTGCTGTCTGGAGTTAAACGCCAGAAACACGTCATGATCCGGAGTTGAACGCCCAAAACACGTTATAACTTGGAGTTCAACTCCAATAAACGCCTCAGCTCGTGGATAGATCAAGCTCAGCCCAAGCATACACCAAGTGGGCCCCGGAAGTGGATTTATGCATCAATTACTTACTCATGTAAACCCTAGTAGCTAATCCAGTATATATAGAACATTTAACTATTGTATTAGTCGTCTTTTGACCACGTTTCATCTTTGGTCTCAGTTTTGTTTTATTCTTCATCTTAGGAGGCCATTGAGCACGTTTTAGGGGGCTGGCCATTCGGCCATGCCTGAACCTTTCACTTATGTATTTTCAACGGTGGAGTTTCTGCACACCATAGATTAAGGGTGTGGAGCTCTGCTGTACCTCAAGTTTTAATACAATTATTATTACTTTCTATTCAATTCTCTTTCATTCTTATTCCAAGATATACGTTGCACAACACTTTGATGAATGTGATGATCCGTGACACTCATCATCATTCTCACCTATGAACGCGCGTGATTGACAACCACTTCTGTTCTACCTTAGGCCGGGCGCATATCTCTTAGATTCCCCAACAGAATCTTCGTGGTGTAAGCTAGAATTGATGGCGGCATTCATGAGAATCCGGAAGGTCTAAATCTTGTCTGTGGTATTCCGAGTAGGATTCCGGGATTGAATGACTGTGACGAGCTTCAAACTCCTGAAGGCTGGGCGTGATGACAAACGCAAAAGAATCAATGGATTCTACTCCAACCTGATTGAGAACCGACAGATGATTAGCCGTGCTGTGACAGAGCATAGGACGATTTTCACTGAGAGGATGGGATGTAGCCATTGACAACGGTGATGCCCTACATACAGCTTGCCATGGAAAGGAGTAAGAAGGATTGGATGAAAGCAATAAGAAAGTAGAGATTCAAAAGGATTCCAGCATCTCCGCACGCCTATCTGAAATTCCCACTATTGATTTACATAAGTATTTCTATCCCTTTTTATTTTCTATTTATTATTAATTATTCGAAAATCCATAAACCAATTCAATCTGCCTAACTGAGAGTTACAAGATGACCATAGCTTGCTTCATACCAACAATCTCTGTGGGATCGACCCTTACTCGCGTAAGGTTTATTACTTGGACGACCCAGTACACTTGCTGGTTAGTTGAACGGAGTTGTGAATTCAAATAGAGCCAGTTATTAAATTTCATACAAGTACAAAGAGCATGGATCACAATTTCGTCCACCACAAGCAAACCTCTTAAGTTTAATGTGAAAAAAGCCTTGATTTTTAATTTTCCATAACCATTAATGGCACCTAAGGCTGGAGAAACCTTAAGGAAGAGGAAAGGGAAGGCAATTGCTTCCACCTCTGAGTCATGGGAGATGGAAAGATTCATCTCAAAGGTCCGTCAAGACCACTTCTATAAAGTTGTGGCCAAGAAGAAGGTGATCCCCGAGGTCCCCTTCAAGCTCAAAAAGGGCGAATATCCGGAGATCCGACAAGAGATTCGGAGAAGAGGTTGGGAAGCTCTCACCAACCCTATCCAACAAGTCGGAATCTTAATGGTTCAAGAGTTCTATGCTAATGCATAGATCACTAAGAACCATGATCAAAGTATGAACCCGAACCCAAAGAATTGGCTCACAATAGTTCGAGGAAAATACTTAGATTTCAGTCTGGAAAATGTGAGGTTGTTGGCATTCAACTTGCCAATGATGTAAGGAGATCTTCATCCTTTCACTAGAAAAGTCAACTTTGATCAAAGGTTGGACCAAGTCCTCATGGACATCTGTGTGGAAGGAGCCCAATGGAAGAAAGACTCCAAAGGCAAGCCGGTTCAACTGAGAAGGCTTGACCTCAAACCCATGGCTAGAGAATGGTTGGAGTTCATCCAACGCTCTATCATTCCTACTAGCAACCGATCCGAAGTAACTGTGGATCGGGCTATCATGATCCATAGTATCATGATTGGAGAGGAAGTGGAAGTTAATGAGATCATACCTCTAGAACTATACAAGGTGCCTGACAAGCCCTCCACTTTGGCAAGGTTAACCTTCCTTCATCTCATCTGTCACCTATGTAATTTAGCCAAAATTATCATAGAGGAAGACATCCTCATTGAAGAGGACAAGTCCATCACTAAAAAGAGGATGGAGCAAACAAGAGAGCCCATTCATGGACCTCAACAAGTGCATGAGGAAGTTCCTCTTCAAAAAATCCCTGAGATACCTCAAGGGATGCATTTTCCTCTACACAACTATTGGGAGCAACTCAACACCTCTTTAGGGGATTTGAGTTCCAATATGGAGCAACTAAGGATGGAGCACCAAGAGCATTCCATCATCTTCCATGAAATTAGAGAGGACCAAAGAGCCATGAGGGAAGAGCAACAAAAGCAAGGAAGAGACATTGAGGAGCTCAAGCACTCCATATAATCTTCAAAAAGGAGAACTAGCCGCCATCACTGAGGTGGACCCGTTCTTTAATTTCCTTGCTCTTATCTTTTTGTTTTTCGATTTTTATGCCTTATGTTTGTCTATGTTTGTGTCTTTATTACATGATCATTAGTGTCTAGTGTCTATGCCTTGAAGCTATGAATGTCCCATAAATCCTTCACCTTTCTTAAATGAAAAATGTTCCTATATGCAAAAGAACAAGAAGTACATGAATTTCGAATTCTATCTTGAAATTAGTTTAATTATTTTGATGTGGTGGCAATACTTTTTGTTTTCTGAATGAATGCTTGAACAGTGCATATTTTTTTTTTATAGTGAAGTTTATGAATGTTAAAATTGTTGACTCTTAAAAGAATGATGAACAAACAGAAATGTTATTGATAATCTGAAAAATCATAAAATTGATTCTTGAAGCAAGAAAAAGCAGTGAAAAGGAAAAAGCTTGCGAAAAAAATGGCAAAAAAAAAAGAAAAAAGCAAGCAGAAAAAGCCAATAGCCCTTTAAACTAAAAGGCAAGGGTAAAGAGGATCCAAGACTTTGAGCATTAATGGATAGGAGGGCCCAAAGGAATAAAATCTTGGCCTAAGCGGCTAAATCAAGTTGTCCCTAACCATGTGCTTGTGTCATGAAAGTCCAAGTGAAAAGCTTGAGACTGAGTGGTTAAAGTCATGATCCAAAGCAAAAAAGTGTGCTTAAGAACTCTGGACACCTCTAACTGGGGACTCGAGCAAAGCTGAGTCACAATCTGAAAAAGTTCACCCAGTCATGTGTCAGTGGCGTTTATGTATCCGGTGGTAACACTGGAAAGCAATATGCTTAGGGTCACGACCAAGACTTATAAGTAGCTGTGTTCAAGAATCATCATACTGAACTAGGAGAATCAATAACACTATCTGAATTCTGAGTTCCTATATATGCCAATCATTCTGAACTTCAAAGGATAAGGTGAGATGCCAAAACTGTTCAGAAGCAAAAAGCTACTAGCCCCGCTCATCTAATTAGAACTAAGCTTCATTGATGTTTTGGAATTTATTGTATATTCTATTCTTTTTATCCTATTTTGTTTTCAGTTGCTTGGGGACAAGCAACAATTTAAGTTTGGTGATGTGATAAGCGGATAATTTATACACTTTTTGACATTATTTTTAGGTTGTTTCTAGTATATTTTAGTTACTTTTTAGTATATTTTTATTGGTTTTTATGCAAAAATCACATTTCTGGACTTTACTATGAGTTTGTGTGTTTTTCGGTGATTTCAGGTATTTTCTAGCTGAAATTGAGCGACCTGAGCAAAAATCTGATTCAGAGACTGAGAAAAGACTACAGAATCCCAATTGGCGCGCTCTCAATTGTGTTGGTAGACATCTTGGGCTTTCCGGCAATGTATAATAGTCCATACTTTGCCCGAGATTTGATGGCCCAAACTGGCGTCCAAACGCCCACCAGAGACCCTTTTCTGGCGTAAAACGCCAGAACTGGCACCAAAACTGGAGTTAAACGCCCAAACTGGCACCAAAACTAGCGTTTAAACTCCAAGAAGAGCCTATGCACGTGAAAGCTTCAATGCTCAGCCCAAACACACACCAAATGGGCCTTGGAAGTGGATTTCTGCATTATCTGCTCATTTTCTGTAAACCTAGTTTACTATTTTAGTATAAATAGCACTTTTTACTATTATATTCACATCTTTGGACCATTCTTTGATCCTTAGATCAGGTCTTTGAACCCTATTTCGATTGTATTATGCCATTTGAGAGGCTGGCCATTCGGCCATGCCTAGACCTTGTTCTTATGTATTTTCTAACGGTGGAGTTTCTACACCTCACAGCTTAAGGTGAGGAGCTCTACAGTTCCTCGAGTATTAATGCAAGTTTATTGTTCTTCTATTCAATTCATGCCTACTTCTCCTCCAAGATATACTATTGTACTTAATTCAGTTAAGTCAGAATGAAGGGGTGACCCATGACAATCACCCAATATTCGTTACTCGCTTAGCCAAGATCCGCGTGCCTGACAACCACAAAGCAGTCTACATGATGTTCAACATAGTCGTTGGATGACAACTGGAGTATACTCTCTTTGGTCTTTGACCCACGGATCTGAATCACCTCTCCTGACAACAGAGCATTCGAATCCGTGACGTTAGAACCTTCGTGGTATAAGCTAGAACCAATTGACAGCATTCTTGAGATCCAAAAAGTCTATACCTTGTTTGTGGTATTCTGAGTAGGATCTGGGATGGGATGACTATGACGAGCTTCAAACTCGTGACTATTGGGTGCAGTGACAGTGTGCAAAAGAATAAATGTATTCTATTCCGACACGATCGAGAACCGACAGTTGATTAGCCATGCGGGAAACCGTAGAGGACATGTTTTCACTGAGAGGACGGATGGTAGCCATTGACAACGGTGATCCACCAACATACAGCTTGCCATGGAAGGGAGTACGCATGATTTGATGAGGACAATAGGAAAGCAGAGGTTTAGAGGCAACAAAGCATCTCCAAACGCTTATCTGAAATTCTCACTAAGGAACTACATAAGTAACTTTATTTTATTTTATGTTTTATTTATCTTTTAATTATCAACACCTCATAACCATTTGAATCCGCCTGATTGAGATTTACATGATGACCACAGCTTGCTTCAAGCCGACAATCTCCGTGGGATCGACCCTTACTCACGTAAGGTATTACTTGGACGATCCAGTGCACTTGCTGGTTAGTTGTGCGGAGTTATAATTCCGTGCCCCAGTCCTCTCAGGTTCAGGATCAAGATCTAAGAGAGGTTCTTTATTCCTGTTCCTGCTCATAAACAAGAAAAGGAAAATAAGAAAGAAGAAGAATGGGTGCTCTATTTTCATGAACAGAGGACTTCCTGTGAGATGTAAAGAAGAAAGAAGAATGATGATAGAAGAATGAAAATAGAGAGAAGAGAAAAAGAATTTGAATAAAAGAGAAGAAGAATTCAAAAATTAGATGTAAAAAGAGAAAACTAAGAAACAAAGGTATTATAATAATTAATTAAAGAGGAAATTAAAAGCCAATTAACTAAAAAGATTTTGAAAAATGAAGGATGATTTTCGAAAAAGAAGAGAGAGAAGTAGAAGGGAAGTTTTTGAAAATAGGAGAGAAGAATTAGTTAGGAAGTTTTGAAAAAGAAGAAAGAGAAAACAAGTAACTAATTAAGAAAGATTTGAAAACAAGATAAGATAGAAGATTAGAAAGATTTTATTTTAAAATTTGAAATTTGAATTTTGAATTTTGAATTTTAAAATTTTAAATTTGAAAATTGAAATTTAAAATTTGAATTTAAAACAAGATAAGATAAAGATTTGAAAAAGATTTGATTTTTAAATTTTAAAAGCAAGATAAGATAAGATAGAATCACAATTAAAAGAAAAGATTTGAAAAGATTTGAAAAAGATAAGATTTTGAAATTTGATTTTTGAAAATAAGATAAGATAAGATAATGATTTTGAAATCTTTTGAAATTTTCGAAAATATTGATTAAAAATAGAAAAGATATATTTTTTCGAAAATTAAAAAGAAAAACACCAAAGGACACCAAACTTAAAAATTTTAACATAAAAACAAGAACAACTTGAATACCAAGAAAGAACATAATGAACTTTTCGAAAATTCAAAGGAAACAAAGAACACACAAATGACGCCAAACTTAAAAATTGACACTAGACTCAAACAAAAGACACTATTTTTGAATTTTTTGAAAAAAACACCAAGAAAATTCGAAACTTTGACAATAACAAGAACACAGACTCAAACAAAAAAGATAAAGATAAAAAATGAAAAGAAAAAGTTTTCTAAAAATTTTTTTATTTTTTCGAAAAAGAAAATAAAAGACTCAAACAAAATTAAAAACAATACCTAATCTAAGCAACAAAATAATCCGTTAGTTTGTTCAAACTCAAACAATCCCCGGCAACGGCGCCAAAAACTTGGTGCACAGAATTTAACTTCGCATAACTGAACCAGCAAGTGCGCTGGGTCGTCCAAGTAAAACCTGAGGTGAGTCAGGGTCGATCCTACGAGGATTGTTGGCTTAGATCAAATAGTGGTTATCTTGTAAATCTTAGTTAGGCAGATAGAAAGTTGTTTAGTCGTTTAAGTGCGTAAAAGTAAAATAAAATAAAAATAACGTTACTCAGTGATTGTGAATTCAATGATAAAAAGGTGATTAAGGCTTCGGAGATGCTTTGTTCTTCTGGATCAATACTTTCTTACTGTCTACTCCATCTATGAATGATTTCTTCTGTAGCAGGCTGTATGTAATCAACACCGGTTGAGAGGCTGCCAATCTTCCTCTAGGCTGAACACCAGGTTTAGTGCGCATCCAGTCTGAATGAGGGTGAAGCTCCTGTAGTTCATCCCCTTGGTGATCCTACTCAAAACGCCACTCGAATCTTCCAGATCAGAGAATGTCGTGCCTTGGTTCTAGCCTTTACCACAAAGTCCCTAATCTCCCCATACCTCGACTGAATTGATGTCTCGAGAAGTCCCCAACGAAGTCGTGGATTAGCCGTCTAAGAGACGTATCCTCAAGCTAGTAGTTTAGTAATATCCAATGAAAGACGCTCACTGAACCCATGTAGAATAGAGATAACTTGTGACGGTTTATCTCATTCATAAGGTTGAAGAATGAAGATACATCTTAGGAGATAATCCATAAAACTCAGCAGAGCTCCAAACCCTAACCTAGGAGGTTTAGTGGCTCATAATGTACAATGAAACTCCAAAATATGAAATAATGTTCTATGGTGGTCGAAGATCCTAAAACAAGGGTGATCTTCTCCTGTATATACTAATTTAATAACTAAGGATTATATAAATATTATAGGCTTAGGCTTGTAGTGTGAAAATCCACTTTCGGGGCCCACCTGGTGAGTGTTTGGGCTAAGCTAAGAGTGTCTCCACGTGCTAGTAGGTTCCTTGGGCGTTGAACGCCTGCTTGGGACACCTTTGTGGGCGTTGGACGCCAGCTGCTCCCTTTTGGGCGTCCAACACCAGAAAGGGGGTACATGGCTGGCGTGAAACGCCAGTTTTGGGCCTTCATTTATAAAAATAAGTATAAACTATTATATATTGCTGGAAAGCCCTGGATGTTAGCTTTCTGTAGCCATTGATAAGGCTCCATTTGGATATCTGTAACTCTAGAAATGCTTGCTTGAGTGCACAGAGGTCAAATTTTCACAGCATCTGCTACGCTTTCCTTGCCTCTAAATCAACCTTTGTCAAAACTTTCAGATTTTAGCCAGAAAATATCTTAAATCACCATAAAATACAAAAACTCATAGTAGAATGAAAAATGTGAATTTTATACTAAAACCAATGAAAATATAATAAAACTTAAATAAAACATAACAAAAACTATATGAAAATGATGTCAAAAAACATATAAAATATCCGCTCATCAGCATCCATTACCAGCTACTGAGGAAGAAGGCACCAAGAAAAAGGTACCTAAAGGCTGGAGGAATAAGAAGATTCCAACTAAAGACCTCTCACCTGGAATGAGAGTTGTCTTCAATAGAAGTCCAGCCATTCCACATACTGTAAACCGGATCCTGTCTCTAGAGCATGTTAAGCTAATCCATGAGAGCACAAGAAGAAGGTTTACCATGAGGGGTGAAGATCTGAGCCCCTATCTACCTCTGTAATGGAGCTGTCTGTCAAGCTAGTGGCGATAAAGAAGCGCTTGTTGAGAGGCAACCCAACCATGAGTAGAATACTATTGTTTTCCTTTCTTTTGTTTATTCTCATTTGATTTCATTTTTAGTTATTTTCAATTATTTTCAATAGTTTTCCCTGGCTTTTTAACATTTGTGATTATGTGCAGTATTTAGAATAGAGACATAGACATTCAGAAGTGAAAATAAAACACCCTGGAGAGAGACCCTGGCTGGCGTTGAACGCCAAACAATGAGGGAAGCTGGAAGTTTAACGCCCATTAAGGATATATCACTGGCATTGAACGCCAGAATAGGAGCAATCTGGGTGTCCAACACCCATACAGGAGCAGCTAGGGCCACCTTTTTTGCCCCAAATGAGCGTTGAACGCCCATGAAAGAACACTTGCTGGCATTGAATGCCAGAAAAGGGAGGAGATGGGTGTCCAACGCCCATTCAGGAGCTGAGAAGAACCATTCCTTGATCCCCCTCTGGGTGTTCAACGCTCATTGAGGAGTATTAGCTGGTGTTGAATGCCAGAATAAGAGAAGAGGCTGGGCGTTCAACGCCCTTGATGAAGTAGCTCAGGACCATTGTAGTCCCCTGTGGGCATTCAACGCCCAGACCTGGCATTGAACGATAGGCAGGGGCAGGTTACTCGAGCTTTGAGGCTTTCCAAGCCATTTGGCCGTACCCAAACCCCACCTACCCTACCTACCATTCAATCCCTTCCTTCTCTCTCCTACTTTTTTAAACATTGAAACTCACTCCCTACTTTCCCTCTTCCCCATACAAAATCACCTTTCCCTCTTCCCTAAAACCATCATAAATCCTATTAATTCAATTTTCCACCAACCCTACCTACTTCAAATTCACAACTTTCCCACCCATTCCTCCCCCCATATGGTCGAACCCTACCCCCTCCCAACCCTATAAATACCCCCTCATTTCCCTCTTCATACACACACCTACCCACCACTTTCTCCCTCTTACACCTTACACACTCCTCCTCTTCCCTCTTCAAACCCCACTTGGCTGAAGCCTTCTCATCCTTCCCCTCTATATTTTCTTCTTCCTTCTACTACTTCTTTTTTCTTTTGTAATTATTTGCTCGAGGACGAGCAAAATTCTTAAGTTTGGTTTTGCAAAAGCTCTGCTTTTTTCCTTTTACTCTTTCTCTATGGCACCAAAAGCCGACAAATCCTCAAGGAAGAGAAAGGAAAAAGCCCCTACTTCCAGTTTTGAACCTTGGGAATCCCAGAGATTCCTCACCAAGGTGCACTGCGACCACTTCTATAATGTGGTGAGGTATAAAAAAGTGATTCTCGAGGTCCCCTTCAAGCTCAAAGAAGGTGAATATCCAGAGATCCAGCAAGAAATCTAGATAAGGGATTGGGAAGTTCTAGCCAATCCTATTTCAGAGATTGGAACACTAATGCTGCAAGAATTCTTCGCTAATGCTTGGGTCACCAAAAAGCACAACATAGTGTGAACCCAAAGCCCAAGAACGGCGCACCGTAGTGAGAGAGAAACTCTTGGATTTTAGCTTAGAAAGTGTGAGAGTGGAGCTACAATTGCCATAGATGCTAGGTAATCCACACTCTTACACTAGAAGGATCAACTCTGACCAAAGACTAGATCAAGTCCTTGTAGACGTCTGTGTGGAAGGAGCTCAGTGGAGGAGGGACGCGCAAGGCAAGCCCTACCAACTAGGTAGGCTTGACCTCATACCCATGGCAAGAGGATTCTTGGAGCTCATCCAATGCTCCACCATCCCCACATATAACCGATCCGAGGTTACCATTGATCGAGCAATAATGATTCATTGCATCATGCTTGGGAATGAGGTGAAAGTACATGAGGCCATACCTCAAGAATTGTACAAGGTGGCTGGCAAGCCCTCCACCCAAGCGAGGTTAGTGTTCCCACACCTCATATATCGCCTATGCAATTCAGCTAGAATTGGCATAGCTGGAGATACCTTGATTGAGATGGACAAGCCCATCACGAAGAGGAGAATAGATCATGTGAGAAAATCTGCACATGAACCACAGCAAGAACCTGTGCAGCCACCTCCACCAAAAATCCTTGAGATGCCTCAAGGGATGTATTCCTTCCCCGGGACTATTGGGACCAACTGAATACATCAATAGGGGAGCTGACTTCATCTGTGGATTAGCTGAGGGTGGAGCATAAGGAGCACACCACTATCCTCCATGAGATGAGAGAAGATCAGAAAAGATTCATGGAGGAACAACTGAGACAAGGGCGAGACATAGAGGAGCTCAAACGCTCCATCGGATTTTCCAAAGGGAGCAGCAGCAGCCGTAGCTGAGGTTGTTGAGTCCCATTATCCCTCTATTTGTTTTATTTCTATTTTCATGGTACTTTAATTTATTGTCTGTTTTCTATTCTAGTTCATGATCACGTTTAATATTTCATTCCTTCTAGTTTTATTTCCTTTCCTTTGTTTTGGTTATAAGATATCCTATGTATCCCTCACCAAGCTTAAAAGAAAAATTTAATTGAAAAGGAATGGTGAGATATATAATTCGAGTATATCATGAGCTATTTCAATTAATTAGATGTGATGGCCTTGCATTTATTTTTGAATGTATGAATTAATAGTGCATAGTTGATATTGGAGTTGAGTATGTTGACTCTTGAAGAATAGGGATTTAGAGAAGTATTATTGATTCTCTAAAAAATAAAAAATATTGATTCTTGAAGCAAGGAAAAGCAATAGAAAAGAAAAAAAAGAAAAAGAAAAGAAAAAGAAAGCTCAAAAAGAAAATACAAAAAGAGTAAGGATCCAAGGCATTGAGCATCTATGGTTAGGAGGGTCAAAATTGGCCTAAAAAGCTCAAATGAGTTACTATTCCTAACTAAATGCTTGTGGTGTGAAGGTGTCAAGTAAAAAGCTTGAGACTGGGCATTTAAAGTCGTGATCCAAAGCTAAGGAGTACGCTTAAGAACTCTAGGCACCACTGTCTGGGAATTTAAGAAAAGCTAAATTCGAATCCAAAGGGTTCCCCCAGTTAAGTGCCTGCGGTGTTTATGTATCCGGTGGTAATACTTGAAAACGCTTAGAGTCACGGCTAGGCTAAAAAAGGTGCAAAGAAGCTGTGTTCAAGAATCAAGAAAAGCTAAAAGAAGAGAATCAATAATATCATCTGGATTTTAGTTTCAAGGGATGTCAGTATTTCTGAGCATCAAAGGAAAATGAGATGCTAAAAATGTTCAGAAGTAAAGAGCTAATAGTTCTATTCAATATTTGGAACTGAGCTTCGTTGACAACTGTGAGACCTATTGTATCTTTCTCTTCTTTTTAGTCCTACTTTGTTTTTGGTTACTTGAGGATAAATAATAGTTTAAGTTTGGTGTTCTGATGACGGAGCATCTTATACCCTTTTTCAGTGCATTTTTAGAGTGTTTTCAGTAGTATTTTATTTAGTTTTAATATGTTTTAGTGTAAAATTCTCCTTTTGGATGCTATTTTTAATTTTTGTGTTTTTGTTATGATTTTAGGTGATTTTTGGGTGAAACTAGTGATGCGTGAGCATCATTCTTGTCTTTTCCTAGTGAATTTGCATTTAATTTATTAAGTTTAATAAAGAATTAATTACTTTTTACCCACTATGGATGCTACTTTGAGTCTTGTGCAATTCTGTTTATTTTAGGTAGCATTCGCCTGGATTTGATGGAGTTTCTGCAGCACAAGAATTAAAGGAGAGGACAGTGAGGAGCGACGCGCGCGCGTACCTGACGCGTGCACGTGATTTGGAGTCTCCATGGCGACGCGTGCACGTACCTGACGCGTACGCGTGACACGCGAAGAAGACCATCAACGCGTACGCGTGACTGACGCGTATGCGTGACATGCGCCACGTGCAGAAAACACAGAAAATGCTGGGGGCAATTTCTGGGCCCCATTATGGCACTCAAGTAAGGCGCAGCTCTCTGCCAAGATAGGCGCGGATCCAGTGAAGTCAATTGGTCCCCACATTACAAGGCGTGGATTGTTTAATTGATTCTGATTCAAATTTGAATTTGAAAATAGGAAAAGATATTTTTAGTTAGATATTAGATTTTAAATTAATTAGGATTAGATATAAAAGATATTAGGATTCTATACCAATTTACATTCGGTATACTATAGTTTACCTGAATCCTTATTTTCTTCTCTGAACCATGAGCAACTAAACCTCCATTGTTAAGGTTAGGAGCTCTGTCTATTGTATGGATTGACATTATTACTTTTCTATTTTAATTCATGTTTTGATTTATATTCCAAGAATTGTTTTCGGTCTTGATTCTATGAATTTGGGTGGAACAGAAGTATGACCCATGTTCTACTTGAGTTCCTGTATAACTTGGAAAAGCTCTTTACTTGAACAACAACTTGAAAATATATTCTCTTGAATTTCTAATTATTTGTATTTAACGAGATATATGACATATAATCTTCTTATATCTGGATAATTAGGATTCTTGTGGCATATAAACTGGAATTTGATCATCACCCTTTAATTGGAATTAATTAACCAAGGAATTGGCAGTTAATGAATTTTAGAGGAGACTAGGAAGGTCTAAGGAATTAGGGTCTAGTCACATATAGTTTGCCATGAATTAAATCTTGCATGATTAAAAGAGTTAGTGGTGGACGAAATTGTGACCCTCTTTGTATTTGCATGAGATTTATTTAATGGCTATTGGCTATGTGTGGACACAACTCCGTTCAACTTAACCAGCAAGTGTACTGGGTCATCCAAGTAATACCTTACGTGAGTAAGGGTCGATCCCACAGAGATTGTTGGTATGAAGCAAGCTATGGTCACCTTGTAAATCTCAGTTAGGCAGATTAAATTGATTCATGATAGGTTCGAAAATTAATAATAAACAGAAAATAAAATAGGATAGAAATACTTATGTAAATCAATAGTGGGAATTTCAGATCGGCGTATGGAGATGCTGTGCTCCTCTTGTATTTCTACTTTCTTATTACATTCATCCAATCCTTCTTACTCCTTTCCATGGCAAGCTGTATGTAGGGCATCACCGTCGTCAATGACTACTTTTCATCCTCTCGAGAAAATGGTCCTATGCGCTGTCACTGCATGGCTAATCGTCTGGAGGCATCATCCTTGTCGATGGCTACATCCCATCCTCTCAGTGAAAATGGTCCAAATGCTCTGTCACAGCACGGCTAATCATCTGTCGGTTCTCAATCAGGTTGGAATAGAATTCCTTGATTCTTTTGCGTCTGTCACTAACGCCCAGCCTTCAGGAGTTTGAAGCTCGTCACAGTCATTCAATACCGGAATCCTACTCGGAATACCACAGACAATGTTAGACTTTCCGGATTCCCATGAATGACGCCATCTATCTAGCTTATACCACGAAGATTCTGTTGGGGAATCTAAGAGATATGCGCCCGGCCTAAGGTAGAACGGAAGTGATTGTCAGTCATGCATGTTCATAGGTGAGAATGATGATGAGTGTCACGGATCATCACATTCATCAAGTTTAAGTGCAACATATATCATGGAATAAAAATAAAAGAGAATTGAATAGAAAATAATAGTAATTGTATTGAAACTTGAGGTACAGCAGAGCTCCACACCCTTAATCTATGGTGTGTAGAAACTCCACCGTTGAAAATACATAAGTGAAAGGTTCAGGCATGGCCGAATGGCCAGCCCCCAGGGTCTAAGGACTATGCACCCCCAAATGTTCCTTAGATCTAAAGTGATCAAAAGATGTCTAATACAATAGTAAATTATCCTATTTATACTAGACTAGCTACTAGGGTTTACATGAGTAAGTAATTGATGCAAAAATCCACTTCCGGAGCCCACTTGGTGTATGTTTGGGTTGAGCTTGATCTATCCACGAGCTGAGGCTTTTATTGGAGTTGAACGCCGAGTTATAGCGTGTTTCTGGCGTTCAACTCCGGGTTGTGACGTGTTTCTGGCGTTTGACTCCAGACAGCAGCATGTACTTGGCGTTGAGCACCACTTTACGTCGTCAATTCCCGAATAAAGTATGGACTATTATATATATCTGGAAAGCTCTGGATGTCTACTTTTCAACGCCATTGAGAGCGCATCATTTAGAGTTCTGTAGCTCCAGAAAATCCATTTTGAGTGCAGGGAGGTCAGATTCCAACAGCATCAGCAGTCCTTTTGTCAGCCTTTTTCAGAATTTTGCTCAAGTCCCTCAATTTCAGCCAGAATTTACCTGAAATTATAGAAAAACACACAAACTCATAGTAAAGTCCAGAAATGTGAATTTAACATAAAAACTAATGAAAACATCCCTAAAAGTAGCTTGAACTTACTAAAAACTACCTAAAAACAATGTCAAAAAGCGTATAAATCATCCGCTCATCACAACACCAAACTTAAATTGTTGCTTGTCCTCAAGCAACTGAAAATCAGTTAGGATAAAAAGAAGAGAATATACTATAAATTCCAAAATATCAATGAATATTAATTCTAATTAGATGAGCGGGACTTGTAGCTTTTTGCTTCTGAATAGTTTTGGCATCTCACTTTTTCCTTTGAAGTTTAGAATGATTGGCTTCTCTAGGAACTTAGAATTTTGGATAGTGTTATTGACTTTCCTAGTTAAGCATGTTGATTCTTGAACACAGCTACTTATGAGTCTCGGCCGTGGCCCTAAGCACTTTGTTTTCCAGTATTACCACCAGATACATAAATGCCACAGACACATAACTGGGTGAACCTTTTCAGATTGTGACTCAGCTTTGCTAGAGTCCCCAGTTAGTGGTGTCCAGAGCTCTTAAGCACACTCTTTTGCTTTGGATCACGACTTTAACCACTCAGTCTCAAGCTTTACACTTGGACCTGCATGACACAAGCACATGGTTAGGGATAGCTTAGTTTAGCCGCTTAGGCCTGAATTTTATTTCCTTGGGCCCTCCTATCCATTGATGCTCAAAGCCTTGGATCCCTTTTACCCTTGCCTTTTGGTTTTAAGGGCTATTGGCTTTTTCTGCTTGCTTTTTCTTTTTCTTTCTATTTTTTTTTCGCAAGCTTTTTACTTTTCACTGCTTTTTCTTGCTTCAAAAATCAATTTCATGATTTTTCAGATAATCAATAACATTTCTCTTTGTTCATCATTCTTTCAAGAGCCAACAGTTTTAACATTCATAAACAACAAGATCAAAAATATGCAATGTTTAAGCATTCATTCAGAAAACAAAAAGTATTGTCACCACATCAATATAATTAAATTAAATTCAAGGATAAATTCAAAATTCATGTACTTCTTGTTCTTTTGAATTAAAACATTTTTCATTTAAGAGGGGTGAAGGATTAATGGATTTTATTCATAGCTTTAAGACATGGTTACTACATACTAATGATCATGAAGTAGAGACACAAAATATAGATAAACATAACATAGAAACCGAAAAACAGACAGAAATAAGAACAAGGAATGAATCCACCTTAGTGGCGTCTTCTTCTTGAAGGACCAACAATGTCCTTAAGCTCTTCTATGTCCCTTCCTTGCCTTTGTTGCTCCTCCCTCATTGCTCTTTGATCTTCTCTTATTTCATGGAGAATGATGGAGTGCTCATGATGTTCCACCCTTAATTGTTCCACATTGTGGCTCAAATCTTCTAAGGAAGTGTTGAGTTGTTCCCAATAGTTGTTGGGAGGAAAGTGCATCCCTTGAGGCATCTCAGGGATTTCTTGATGATGAGCTTCCTCATGCATCTCTTGAGATCCGTGGAGGGTTTCTCTTGCTTGCTCCATCCTCTTCTTGGTGATGGGCTTATCCTCTTCAATGGAGATGTCTCCTTCTATGATAACTCTAGCTGAGTAACATAGATGGCAAATAAGGTGAAGAAAAGCTAGCCTTGCCATGGTGGAGGGCTTTTTGGCTATTTTGTAGATTTCATTAGAGATGACTTCATGAACTTCTACTTTCTCTCCAATCATGATGCTATGAATCATGATGGCCCGATCCACAGTAACTTCAGATCGGTTGCTAGTGGGAATGATGGAGCGTTGAATGAACTCCAACCATCCTCTAGCCACAGGCTTGAGGTCCAGTCTTCTTAGTTGAACTGGCTTGCCTTTGGAGTCTCTTTTCCATTGAGCTCCTTCCACACATATGTCCATAAGGACTTGGTCCAACCTTTGATTAAAGTTGACCCTTCTAGTGTAGGGGCGTACATCTCCTTGCATCATGGGCAAGTGGAACGCCAACCTCACATTTTCCGGACTAAAATCTAAGTATTTCCCCCGAACCATTGTGAGATAATTCTTTGGACTCGGGTTCATACTTTGATCATGGTTCCTAGTGATCCATGTATTGGCATAGAACTCTTGAACCATTAAGATTCCGACTTGTTGCATGGGGTTGGTTAGGACTTCCCAACCTCTTCTTCGGATCTCATGTCGGATCTCCGGATACTCATTTTTCTTGAGCTTGAAAGGGACCTCAGGGATCACCTTCTTCTTTGCCACAACATCATAGAAGTGGTCTTGATGGCTTTTGGAGATGAATATTTCCATCTCCCATGACTCGGAGGTGGAAGCTTTTGTCTTCCCTTTTCCTTTTCTAGAGGATTCTTCGGCCTTAGGTGCCATTGATGTAATGGAGAAACAAAAAGCTTATGCTTTTACCACACCAAACTTAAAATATTGCTCGCCCTCGAGCAAGAGAAGAAAGAAGAAAAGAAGAAGAAGAAGAAAATATTGAGGAGAAGGGGGAGTGTGGTTTCGGCCAAGGTATAGAAGAGGGGGTTGTGTTGTGTGAAAATGAAGTGGAATGGAGAGGTTTATATAGGGAAAGGGAGAGGATAGGTTCGGCCATTTTAGGGTGTGTTTGGGTGGGAAAACGTTTTTTAATTTTGAAGGTAGGTGGGGTTTATGGGGAAGAGTGGATGGACGTGAGTGGTGAAGAGGTGATGGGGAAGAGAGATTGAAGTGATTGGTGAAGGGTTTTGGGAAAGAGTGTTTATTGGGAAGAGAGATTCAGAGATTGAAGTTGTTGGGAAGTGTGACATGGGGAAGAGTGTTATAGGATTAGGAGGTAAGGTGGGAATATGTTAGGTGGGGATCCTGTGGGGGCCACAGATCCTGAGGTGATCCTGTGGGGTCCACAGATCCTGAGGTGATCCTGTGGGGTCCACAGATCCTGAGGTGTCAAGGAATTCCATCCCTGCACCAAATAGGCATGTAAAATGCCTTTGCATACCATTCTGGCATTTAAACGCCGAGGTGATGCACGTACTGGGCATTAAACGCCCATGTGAAGCATGTTCTGGGCATTCAACGCCCATATGTAGCATGTTTCTGGCGTTGAACGCCAGTTCATTGCTTGTTACTGGCGTTCAGCGCCAGCTTTTCTCAAGGCACATTCCTGGCGTTCAAACGCCAGAATGTTGCTTGTTTCTGGCGTTCAGTGCCAGATTCATGCTCTGTTCTGGCGTTGAACGCCAGCCAGATGCTCCTTACTGGCGTTGAACACCAGTCTGTCCTCCCTCCAGGTGTGATTTTTCTTCTGCTATTTTTTTATTCTGTTTTTAAATTTTTATATTTTTTTTCGTGACTCCACATGATCATGTACCTAATAAAACACAAAATAACAATAAAATAAAATAAAATAAAAATTAGATAAATAAAATTGGGTTGCCTCCCAACAAGCGCTTCTTTAATGTCAATAGCTTGACAGTGGGCTCTCATGGAGCCACAAGGTGATCATGTCAATGTTGTATAGTCCCAACACCAAACTTAGAGTTTGGATATGGGATCTTAACACCAAACTTAGTGTTTGGTTGTGGCCTTCCAACACCAAACTTAGAGTTTGACTGTGGGGGCTCTTCTTGACTCTGAACTGAGAGAAGCTCTTTGTGCTCACTCTCTTTTGTCACAGAGGGATGGCCAAGTGCCTTAAACACAAGGTAGTCCCCATTCAATTGAAGGACTAATTCACCTCTGTTGACATCTATCACAGCTCCTGCTGTGGCTAGGAAAGGTCTTCCAAGGATGATACACTCATCCTCTTCCTTCCTAGTGTCTAAGATTATGAAATCAGCAGGGATGTAAAGGCCTTCAACCTTTACTAACACGTCCTCTTCTACTCCATAATCTTGTCTTAATGACTTGTTTGCCAATTGTAATGAGAACAAGGCAGGTTGTACCTCAATGATCCCCAGCTTCTCCATTACAGAGAGTGGCATAAGATTTATTCCTGACCCCAGATCACATAGAGCTTTTCCAAAGGTCATGGTGCCTATGGTACAGGCTATTAAGAACTTGCCAGGATCTTGTCTCTTTTGAGGTAAAATTTGCTGAATCTAGGTATTTAGTTCACTAATGAGCAAGGGAGGTTCACTTTCCCAAGTCTCATTACCAAACAACTTGGCATTCAGCTTCATGATAGCTCCTAAATATTGAGCAACTTGCTCTCCAGTCACATCTTCATCCTCTTCAGAGGAAGAATAGTCTTCAGAGCTCATGAATGGCAGAAGGAGATTTAATGGAATCTCTATGGTCTCTATATGAGCCTCAGATTCCTTTGGATCCTTAATAGGAAACTCCTTCTTGCTTGAGAGAAATCTCAGGAGGTCTTCCTCACTGGGATTTTCGTCCTCCTCCTCCCTTGTGCATTCGGCCATATTGATTACATCAATGGCCTTGCACTCTCCTTTTGGATTCTCTTCTGTATTGCTTGGGAGAATACTGAGAGGAGTTTCAATGACTTTCTTACTTAGCTGGCCCACTTGTGCCTCCAGATTTCTGATGGAGGATCTTGTTTCACTCTTGAAACTGAAAGTGGCCTTTGACAGATCAGAAACTAGATTGGCTAAATTAGAAGTGTTTTATTCAGAATTCTCTGTCTGTTGCTGAGAAGATGATGGAAAAGGCTTGCTATTGCTCATCCTATTGCGTCCACCATTGTTAAAGCCTTGTTGAGGCTTTTGTTGATCCTTCCATGAGAAATTTGGATGATTTCTCCATGATGAATTATAGGTGTTTCCATAAGGTTCACCCATGTAATTAACCTCTGCCATTGCAGGGTTCTCAGGATCATAAGCTTCTTCAGAAGCTGCCTCTTTAGTACTGTTGGATGCATTTTGCCATCCATTCAGACTTTGAGAAATCACGTTAACTTGCTGAGTCAACACTTTGTTCTGAGCCAATATGGCATTCAGAGCATCAATTTCAAGAACTTCCTTCCTCTGAGGCGTCCTATTATTCACGGAATTCCTCTCAGAAGTGTACATGAACTGGTTATTTGCAACCATGTCAATAAGTTCTTGAGCTTCTGCAGGTGTTTTCTTTAGGTGAATGGATCCACCTGCAGAATGGTCCAATGACATTTTTGAAAACTCAGATAGACCATAATAGAATATATCTAATATGGTCCATTCTAAAAACATGTCAGATGGACACCTTTTGGTCAGCTGCTTGTATCTTTCCCAAGCTTCATAGAGGGATTCACCATCTTTTTGTTTAAAGGTCTGAACATCCACTCTAAGCTTGCTCAGCTTTTGAGGAGGAAAGAATTTATCCAAGAAGGCCGTAACCAGCTTATCCCAGGAGTCCAGGCTATCCTTAGGTTGTGAATCCAACCATATTCTAGCTCTGTCTCTTACAGCAAAAAGGAAAAGCATGAGCCTGTAGACTTCAAGATCTACTCCATTCGTCTTAACAGTCTCACAGATCTACAAGAACTCAGTTAAAAACTGGTAAGGATCTTCAGATGGAAGTCCATAAAACTTGCAGTTCTGTTGCATTAAAGCAACTAGTTAAGGCTTCAGCTCAAAATTATTGGCTCCAATCGCAGGAATGGAGATGCTTCTTCCATCAAATTTGGACGTGGGTTTGGTAAAATCACCAAGCATCCTTCTTGCATTATCATTATTGGGTTCGGCTGCCATCTCCTTCTCTTGTTCAAAAATTTCTGAAAGGTTACTTCTGGATTGTTGTAGTTTAGCTTCTCTTAGTTTCCTCTTCAAAGTCCTTTCAGGTTCAGGATCAGCTTCAATAAGAGTGCTTTTGTCCTTGTTCCTGCTCATATGAAGGAGAAGAAAACAAGAAAAGAAAGAGGAATCCTCTATGTCACAGTATAGAGATTCCTTTATGTTAGTAGAAAAAGAAAGGGGAGAAGAGTGAAGAAGAATGGGTTCGGATATTTAGATGAAGAGAGGTGAAGAGAAGTATTAGTAAATAAATAATTAAATAGAATAAGAAAAGAGAGGGAGAATTTCGAAAATAATTTTGAAAAAGGGGTTAGTATTTTCGAAAATTAAAGATAAGATATAATTAAAATTAAAATTTAAAACAAAAAAAATTTTTGAAAAAGAGATGAGATATTTTCGAAAATTAGAGAGGGAAAAGTAGTTAGGTAGTTTTGAAAAAGATAAGAAACAAACAAAAAGTCAAATAGTTAGTTGAAAAAGATATTAAAATCAAATTTGAAAAGATAAGAAGATAAGAAGTTAGATAAGATATTTGAAATCAAATTTTTGAAAAAGATAAAATTTTAAGAAAGATAAGATATAAAAGATATGATAAGATATGTTTGAAAAAGATTTAATTTTTAAATTAAAATTAATTACTAACAAGAAACTAAAAGATAAGATTCTAGAACTTAAAGATTGAACCTTTCTTAACAAGAAAGTAACAAACTTCAAATTTTTGAATCAATCACATTAATTGTTAGTGAATTTTCAAAAATATGATATAAAGATAAGAAAAAGATTTTGAAGATATTTTGAAAAAGATTTTTGAAATTTTTGAAAAATAGAAAAAAATGAAAAGGATATAATTTTTGAAAAAGATTTTGAAAATATAAGATTTTTAAAATTGAAAATTTGACTTGACTTGTAAGAAACAACTAATTTTGAAAATTTTTGACTAAGTCAACTCAAATTTTCGAAATTTTGAGAGAAAAAAGGAAAAGATATTTTTTTTATTTTTGAATTTTTAATGATGAGAGAGAAAAACAACAAAAATACTCATTGCATGAAATTTTTAGATCAAAACAATGAATGCATGCAAGAATGCTATGAATGTCAAGATGAACACCAAGAACACTTTGAAGATCATGATGAACATCAAGAACATAATTTTGAAAAATTTTTTATGCAAAGAAAATATGCAAGATAAATCTGTAATGCATGGACTCTAATAAACAAAAAATGCATATGAAAAACAACAAACAACACAAAACAAGAAAACATCAAGATCAAACAAGAAGACTTACCAAGAACAACTTGAAGATCATGAAGAACACTTTGAATGCATGAAATTTTCGAAAATATGCTAGAAAAAAATTTTTTAAGCATGCAATTGACACCAAACTTAAAAATTGACTCAAGACTCAAACAAGAAACACAAAATATTTTTGGTTTTTATGATTTTCTAATTTTTTTGTATTTTTGTTAATTTTTTTTTCAAAAATATTCTTTAGAAAAACGAAAATAAGAGAAAAATTTTGAAAACTTTTTGAAAAGAAAATAAAAAGAAAATTACCTAATCTGAGCAACAGGATGAACAGTCAGTTGTCCATACTCGAACAATCCCCGGCAACGGCTCCAAAAACTTGGTGGACGAAATTGTGATCCTCTTTGTATTTGCATGAGATTTATTTAATGGCTATTGGCTATGTGTGGACACAACTCCGTTCAACTTAACCAGCAAGTGTACTGGGTCATCCAAGTAATACCTTACGTGAGTAAGGGTCGATCCCACAGAGATTGTTGGTATGAAGCAAGCTATGGTCACCTTGTAAATCTCAGTTAAGCAGATTAAATTGATTCATGATAGGTTCGAAAATTAATAATAAACAGAACATAAAATAGGATAGAAATACTTATGTAAATCAATAGTGGGAATTTCAGATCGGCGTATGGAGATGCTGTGCTCCTCTTGTATTTCTACTTTCTTATTACATTCATCCAATCCTTCTTACTCCTTTCCATGACAAGCTGTATGTAGGACATCACCGTTGTCAATGGCTACTTTTCATCCTCTCGGGAAAATGGTCCTATGCGCTGTCACTGCATGGCTAATCGTCTGGAGGCATCACCCTTGTTGATGGCTACATCCCATCCTCTCAGTGAAAATGGTCCAAATGCTCTGTCACAACACGGCTAATCATCTGTCGGTTCTCAATTATGTTGGAATAGAATCCCTTGATTCTTTTGCGTCTGTCACTAACGCCCAAACTTCAGGAGTTTGAAGCTCGTCACAGTCATTCAATACCGGAATCCTACTCGGAATACCACAGACAAGGTTAGACTTTCCGAATTCCCATGAATGCCGCCATCTATCTAGCTTATACCACGAAGATTCTGTTGGGGAATCTAAGAGATATGTGCCCGGCCTAAGGTAGAACGGAAGTGATTGTCAGTCACGCGCGTTCATAGGTGAGAATGATGATGAGTGTCACGGATCATCACATTCATCAAGTTGAAGTGCAACGTATATCTTGGAATAAGAATAAAAGAGAATTGAATAGAAAATAATAGTAATTGTATTGAATCTTGAGGAACAGCAGAGCTCCACACCCTTAATCTATGGTGTGTAGAAACTCCACCGTTGAAAATACATAAGTGAAAGGTACAGGCATGGCCGAATGGCCAGCCCCCAGGGTCTAAGGACTATGCGCCCCCAGATGTTCCTTAGATCTAAAGTGATCAAAAGATGTCTAATACAATAGTAAATTGTCCTATTTATACTAGACTAGCTACTAGGGTTTATATGAGTAAGTAATTGATGCACAAATCCACTTCCGGGGCCCACTTGGTGTATGTTTGGGCTGAGCTTGATCTATCCACGAGCTGAGGCTTTTATTGGTGTTGAACGCCGAGTTATAGCGTGTTTCTGGCGTTCAACTCCGGGTTGTGACGTGTTTCTGGCGTTTGACTCCAGACAGCAGCATGTACTTGGCATTGAACGCCACTTTACGTCGTCAATCCCGAATAAAGTATGGACTATTATATATTGCTCGAAAGCTCTGGATGTCTACTTTCCAACGCCGTTGAGAACGTGCCATTTAGAGTTTTATAGCTCCAGAAAATCCATTTTGAGTGCAGGGAGGTCAGATTCCAACAGCATCAGCAGTCCTTTTGTCAGCCTTTTTCAGAGTTTTGCTCAAGTCCCTTAATTTCAGCCAGAATTTACCTGAAATTACAGAAAAACACACAAACTCATAGTAAAGTCCAGAAATATGAATTTAACATAAAAACTAATGAAAACATCCCTAAAAGTAGCTTGAACTTACTAAAAACTACCTAAAAACAATGCCAAAAAGCGTATAAATCATCCGCTCATCAGTTAGTAAGAAAAGTCAATCCAGAAAATAGATAACTCTGAAACCTTAACTGTTTCTCCATATTTGGTTCTCAACTTATTTACATACCTATCTTTCAAACTCTTAATTTACTGTTAATGCTCTTTAAACATCCAAACACTCTTTTCTGTTTGCCTAACTAGGTGGTTTAACCAACCATTGTTGCTTGATCCATCAATCCTCGTGGGATCGACCCTCACTCACCTGAGGTATTACTTGGTACGACTTGGTGCACTTGCCGGTTAGTTTGTGGGTTATAAATTACCACACCAAGTTTTTGGCGTCGTTGCCGGGGATCGATAGTGATTAACAACTATAAGTTGTTTGATTGCTTAGATTAGGCGTTTTATTTTTAATTTTATTAAAATCTATTTTTAATATTTTTGAAAAAAAAATATTTTAAAAGCACTGATATTTTTAGTAATTTCTGAAATTAAGTTTGGTGTTTCCTATCTCAGGTTACCTCACTGGGAATTCTCTGCACTCTGATGGTGCACGAAATTGTGATCACTACTTTTCACAACTCAAATAATCCCTAGTAATGGCCCCAAAGACTTGGTGCTCAATACCATGGCATAAACACAACTTCGCACAACTAACCAGCAAGTGCACTGAGTCGTCCAAGTAATAAACCTTACGCGAGTAAGGGTCGATCCCACGGAGATTGTTGGTATGAAGCAAGCTATGGTCACCTTGTAAATCTTAGTCAGGCAGACTCAAATGGGTATGGGTGATATATGAATAAAACATATAGATAAAGATAGAGATACTTATGCAATTCATTGGTGAGAACTTCAGATAAGCGAATGGAGATGCTTTGTCCCTTCCGTCTCTCTGCTTTCCTACTGTCTTCATCCAATCCTTCTTACTCCTTTCCATGGCAAGCTGTATGTTGGGCATCACCGTTGTCAATGGCTACAGTCCCGTCCTCTCAGTGGAAATGTTCAACGCACCCTGTCACGGCACGACTATTCAGTTGTCGGTTCTCGATCATGTCGGAATAGAATCCAGTGATTCTTTTGCGTCTGTCACTAACGCTCCACAATCGCGAGTTTGAAGCTCGTCACAGTCATTCAATCATTGAATCCTACTCAGAATACCACAGACAAGGTTTAGACCTTTCATATTCTCTTGAATGCTGCCATCAATTCTAGCTTATACCACGAAGATTCCGGTTAAAGAATCCAAGAGATAAACATTCAAGCCTTGTTTGCTTGTAGAACGGGAGTGGTTGTCAGGCACGCGTTCATAAGTGAGAATGATGATGAGCGTCACATAATCATCACATTCATCAAGTTCTTGAGTGCGAATGAATATCTTGGAATAAGAACAAGCTGAATTGAATAGAAGAACAATAGTAATTGCGTTAATACTCGAGGTACAGCAGAGCTCCACACCTTAATCTATGGTGTGTAGAAACTCCACCGTTGAAAATACATAAGAACAAGGTCTAGGCATGGCCGTGAGGCCAGCCCCCAGTGATCTAAGAACTAGATGTCCAAAGATGATCAAAAGATCTAAAATGATCCAAAGATCCAAAGATGAAAATACAATAGCAAAAGGTCTTATTTATAGAGAACTAGTAGCCTAGGGTTTACAGAAATGAGTAAATGACATAAAAATCTACTTCCGGGCCCACTTGGTGTGTGCTTGGGCTGAGCATTGAAGCATTTTTGTGTAGAGACTCTTCTTGGAGTTAAACGCCAGCTTTTGTGCCAGTTTGGGCGTTTAACTCCCATTCTTGTGCCAGTTCCGGCGTTTAACGCGGGGCATTCTTGAGCTGATTTGGAACGCCGGTTTGGGCCATCAAATCTCGGGCAAAGTATGGACTATTATACATTGCTGGAAAGCCCGGGATGTCTACTTTCCAACGCCGTTGAGAGCGCGCCAATTGGGCTTCTGTAGCTCGAGAAAATCCACTCCGAGTGCAGGGAGGTCAGAATCCAACAGCATCTGCAGTCCTTTTCAGTGTCTGAATCAGATTTTTGCTCAGGTCCCTCAATTTCAGCCAGAAAATACCTGAAATCACAGAAAAACACAAAAACTCATAGTAAAGTCCAGAAAAGTGAATTTTAACTAAAAACTAATAAAAATATACTAAAAACTAACTAAAACATACTAAAAACACACTAAAAATAATGCCAAAAAGCGTACAAATTATCCGTTCATCACAACACCAAACTTAAATTGTTGCTTGTCCCCAAGCAACTGAAAATCAAATAAGATAAAAAGAAGAGAATATGCAATGAATTCCAAAAACATCTATGAAGATCAGTATTAATCAGATGAGCGGGGCTTTTAGCTTTTTGCCTCTGAACAGTTTTGGCATCTCACTCTATCCTTTGAAATTCAGAATGATTGGCTTCTTTAGGAACTCAGAGTCCAGATAGTGTTATTGATTCTCCTAGTTAAGTATGATGATTCTTGAACACAGCTACTTTATGAGTCTTGGCCGTGGCCCAAAGCACTCTGTCTTCCAGTATTACCACCGGATACATACATGCCACAGACACATAATTGGGTGAACCTTTTCAGATTGTGACTCAGCTTTGCTAGAGTCCCCAATTAGAGGTGTCCAGGGTTCTTAAGCACACTCTTTTTGCCTTGGATCACAACTATATTTCTTTCTTTTTCTTTCTTTTTCTCTTTCTTTTTTTCGTTTTTTTTTTCTCTTTTTTTTTCGCTTCTTCTCTCTTTTTTTTTCTTTTTTTTGTATTCACTACTTTTTCTTGCTTCAAGAATCATTTTTATGATTTTTCAGATCCTCAGTAACATGTCTCCTTTTTCATCATTCTTTCAAGAGCCAACATTCATGAACCACAAATTCAAAAGACATATGCACTGTTTAAGCATACATTCAGAAAACAAAAGTATTGCCACCACATCAAAATAATTAATCTGTTATAAAATTTAAAATTCATGCAATTCTTCTCTTTTTCAATTAAGAACATTTTTCATTTAAGAAAGGTGATGGATTCATAGGACATTCATAACTTTAAGGCATAGACACTAAGACACTAATGATCACAAGACACAAACATAGATAAACATAAAGCATAATTTTTGAAAAATAGAAAAATAAAGAATAAGGAAATTAAAGAACGGGTCCACCTTAGTGATGGCGGCTTGTTCTTCCTCTTGAAGGTCTTATGGAGTGCTTGAGCTCCTCAATGTCTCTTCCTTGTCTTTGTTGCTCCTCTCTCATGATTCTTTGATCTTCTCTAATTTCATAGAGGAGGATGGAATGTTCTTGGTGCTCCACCCTTAGTTATCCCATGTTGGAACTCAATTCTCCTAGGGAGGTGTTGATTTGCTCCCAATAGTTTTGTGGAGGAAAGTGCATCCCTTGAGGCATCTCAGGGACTTCATGATGAGTGGGGTCTCTTGTTTGCTCCATCCTTTTCTTAGTGATAGGCTTGTCCTCATCAATGAGGATGTCTCCTTCTATGACCACTCCAACTGAATAATAGAGGTGACAAATGAGATGAGGAAAGGCTAACCTTGCCAAGGTAGAGGACTTGTCCGCCACCTTATAGAGTTCTTGGGCTATAACCTCATGAACTTCTACTTCTTCTCCAATCATGATGGCCCGGTCTATAGTAACTTCGGACCGGTTGCTAGTGGGAATGATTGAGCGTTGGATAAACTCCAACCATCCTCTAGCCACGGGCTTGAGGTCATGCCTTCTCAATTGAACCGGCTTCCCTCTTAAATCCCTCTTCCATTGGGCGCCCTCTTCATAGATGTCTATGAGGACTTGGTCCAACCTTTGATCAAAGTTGACCCTTCTAGTGTAAGGATGTTCATCTCCTTGCATCATGGGCAAGTTGAATGCCAACCTTACATTTTCCGGACTAAAGTCTAAGTATTTCCCCCGAACCATTGTAAGCCAATTCTTTGGGTCCGGGTTCACACTTTGATCATGGTTCTTGGTGATCCATGCATTGGCAACGAACTCTTGAACCATTAAGATTCCGACCTGTTTGAATGGGGTTGGTAAGAACTTCCCAACCTCTTCTTCTAATCTCATGTCGGATCTCCGGATATTCACTCTTTTTGAGTTTGAAAGGGACCTCGGGGATCACCTTCTTCAAGGCCACAACTTCATAGAAGTGGTCTTGATGCACCCTTGAGATGAATCTCTCCATCTCCCATGACTCGGAGGTAGAAGCTTTTGCCTTCCCTTTCCTCTTTCTAGAGGTTTCTCCGGCCTTGGATGCCATAAATGGTTATGGAAAAACAAAAAGCAATGCTTTTACCACACCAAACTTAAAAGGTTTGCTCGTCCTCGAGCAAAAGAAGAAAGAAGAGAGTAGAAGAAGAAGAAATAGAGGAGATGGAGGTGGCTTATGGTTCGGCCAAAGGGGGGAGAAGTAGTGTTTAGGGTGTGTGAAAATGAAGGAGTGAAGATGGGTTTATATAGGGGTGAAGAGAGGGGTAGGGTTCGGCCATTATGGGTGGGTTTGGGTGGGAAAGTGGTTTGAATTTTGAATGGTGAGGTAGGTGGGGTTTTATGAAGGATGGATGTGAGTGGTGAAGAGAAAGATGGGATTTGATAGGTGAGGGGTTTTTGGGGAAGAGGTGTTGAGGTGATTGGTGAATGGGTGAAGAAGAGAGAGGGTGGTGGGGTAGGTGGGGATCCTGTGGGGTCCACAGATCCTGAGGTGTCAAGGAAAATTCAACCCTGCACCAAGTGGCGAGTAAAATTGCTCTTCATGCCAATTCTGGCGTTAAATGCCGGGCTGGTGCCCATTTCTGGCGTTTAACGCCAACTTCTTGCCCTTTCCTGGCGTTTAACGCCAGTCTGGTGCCCCTTTCTGGCGTTAAACGCCCAGAATGGTGCCAGACTGGGCGTTAAACGCCCATTTGCTAGCTTCACTGGCGTTTAAACGCCAGCAAGTTCTCCTCCAGGGTGTGCTGTTTTTCTTTCTGTTTTTCATTCTTTTTTGCTTTTTCAACTGATTTTGTGACTTCTCATGATCATCAACCTACAGAAAACATAAAATAACAAAGGAAAATAGACAAAATATAACATTGGGTTGCCTCCCAACAAGCGCTTCTTTAATGTCAGTAGCTTGATAGAGGGCTCTCAATGAGCCTCACAGATACTCAGAGAAATGTTGGAACCTCCCAACACCAAAATTAGAGTTTGAATGTGGGGGTTCAACACCAAACTTAGAATTTGGTTGTGGCCTCCCAACACCAAACTTAGAGTTTGACTTTGGGGGCTCTGTTTGACTCTGTTTTGAGAGAAGCTTTTCATGCTTCCTCTCCATGGTGACAGGGGGATATCCTTGAGCCTTAAACACAAGGGATTTTTCATTCACTTGAATGATCAATTCTCCTCTGTCCACATCAATCACAGCCTTTGCTGTGGCTAGGAAGGGTCTGCCAAGGATGATAGATTCATCCATGCACTTCCCAGTCTCTAGGACTATGAAATCAGCAGGGATGTAATGGTCTTCAATCTTCACCAGAACATCCTCTACAAGTCCATAAGCTTGTTTTCTTGAGTTGTCTGCCATCTCTAGCGAGATTCTTGCAGCTTGTACCTCAAAGATCCCTAGCTTCTTCATTACAGAGAGAGGCATGAGGTTTACACTTGACCCTAAGTCACACAGAGCCTTCTTAAAGGTCATGGTGCCTATGGTACAAGGTATTGAAAACTTCCCAGGATCTTGTCTCTTTTGAGGTAATCTCTGCCTAGACAAGTCATCCAGTTCTTTGGTGAGCAAAGGAGGTTCGTTCTCCCAAATCTCATTACCAAATAACTTGTCATTTAGCTTCATGATTGCTCCAAGGTATTTAGCAACTTGCTCTTCAGTGACATACTCATCCTCTTCAGAGGAAGAATACTCATCAGAGCTCATGAATGGTAGAAGTAAGTCCAATGGAATCTCTATGGTCTCAGTGTGAGCCTCAGATTCCCATGGTTCCTCATTAGGGAACTCATTAGAGGCCAGTGGACGTCCATTGAGGTCTTCCTCAGTGGCGTTCACTGCCTCTTCCTCCTCTCCTAGTTCGGCCATATGGATCATGTTAATGGCCTTGCATTTTCCTTTAGGATTCTCTTCTGTATTGCTTGGAAGAGTACTAGGAGGGAGTTCAGTAATTTTCTTGCTCAGCTGTCCCACTTGTGCCTCCAAGTTTCTAATGGAGGACCTTGTTTCAGTCATGAAACTTTGAGTGGTTTTGATTAGATCAGAGACCATGGTTGCTAAGTCAGAGTGGTTTTGCTTAGAATTCTCTGTCTGTTGCTGAGAAGATGATGGAAAAGGCTTGCCATTGCTAAACCTGTTTCTTCCACCATTATTGTTGTTGAAACCTTGTTGAGGTCTCTGTTGATCCTTCCATGAGAAATTTGGGTGATTTCTCCATGAAGAATTATAGGTGTTTCCATAGGGTTGTCCCATGTAATTCACCTCTTCCATTGAAGGGTTCTCAGGAACATAAGCTTCTTCTTCAGATGAAGCGTCCTTAGTACTGCCTGGTGTAGCTTGCATTCCAGACAAACTTTGAGAAATCAAATTGACTTGCTGAGTCAATATTTTGTTCTGAGCCAATATGGCATTCAGAGTATCAATCTCAAGAACTCATTTCTTCTGATTTGTCCCATTGTTCACAGGATTCCTTTCAGAAGTCTACATGAATTGGTTATTTGCAACCATTTCAATTAGTTCTTGAGCTTCTGTAGGCGTCTTCTTCAGATGGACAGTTCAGACAGACCATCATAGAAGATACCTATGATGCTCCATTCAGAAAGCATGTCAGAAGGACATTTTCTGATCAATTGTTTGTATATTTCCCAAGCTTCATAGAGGTATTCTCCTTCCTTCTTTCTGAAAGTTTGGACTTCCACTCTAAGCTTACTCAATTTTTGAGGTGGAAAGAACTTTGCCAAGAAGGCATTGACTAGCTTTTCCCAAGAGTTCAGGCTGTCTTTAGGTTGTAAGTCTAACCATATTCTAGCTCTGTCTCTTATAGCAAAAGGGAATAGCATAAGTCTATAGACCTCAGGGTCAACCCCATTAGTCTTGACAGTGTCACAGATTTGCAAGAATTCAGCTAAGAACTGATGAGGATCTTCCAATGGAAGTCCATGGAACTTGCAATTCTGTTGCATTAGAGAAACTAATTGAGGCTTAAGCTCAAAGTTGTTTGCTCCAATAGCAGGGATAGAGATGCTTCTCCCACAGAAGTCGGGAGTAGGTGCAGTAAAGTCACCCAGCACCTTCCTTGCATTGTTGGCATTGTTGTTGTTTTCGGCTGCCATGGGTTCTTCTTCTTTGAAGATTTCTGTTAGGTCCTCTACAGAGAGTTGTGCCTTAGCTTCTCTTAGCTTTTGCTTCAAGGTCCTTTCAGGTTCAGGGTCAGCCTCAACAAGAATGCCTTTGTCTTTGCTCCTGCTCATATGAATGAGAAGAGAACAAGAAAATGTGGAATCCTCTATGTCACAGTATAGAGATTCCTTGAGGTGTCAGAGGAACAGAAAAATAGAAGGAAGAGGTAGAAGAATTCGAACTTAGTGAGATAGAGTTCGAATTGTGCATTGAGGAGGAGTGGTACTCCATAAATAGAAGGATGTGAGAAGAGGGGAAGAAATTTTTGAAAATTAAGTAAAAGATTTTAAAAACATTTTGAAAAATACTAATTGATTTTCGAAAACTAAGAGTGGGAAAGAAATAAAGTGATTTTTGAAAAAGATTTGAAATTAGAAATCAAAAAGATATGATTGAAAACTATTTTGAAAAAGATATGATTAAGAAGATATGATTGAAAAGTTATGATTTTAAAAAGATGTGATTGAGAAGATATGATTTGAAAATCAATTTAAAAAGATTTGATTTTAAAAATTAATGACTTGCCTAACAAGAAAAGATATGATTCAAACATTAAACCTTTCTCAACAGAAAAGGCAACATACTTGAAATGTTCAATCAAATCATTAATTGTTAGCAAGTATCTTTGAAAAAGGAAAGAAATTGATTTTGAAAAAGATTTGATTGAAAAGATATGATTTGAAAAAGAATTGATTTTGAAAAATTTTGAAAACCTGAAAAAAAATTTGAATTGAAAACAGAATCTTCCCTCTTGTGCCATCCTGGCGTTAAACGCCCAAAATGGTGCACATTCTGGCATTTAACGCCCAAAGCACTACCCTTTTGGGCGTTAAACGCCCAGCCAGGCACCCTGGCTGGCGTTTAAACGCCAGTTTTTCCTTCTTCACTGGGCGTTTTAAACGCCCAGCTTTTTCTGTATAATTCCTCTGCTGCATGTACTGAATCTTCAGTTCCCTGTATTATTGACTTGAAAACAGAACCAAGATCAAATAAACAATGCCTGCAAGACACCAAACTTAAAATGAGACACTAGACTCAACAAGAAACATAAAATATTTTTGGTTTTTTTATGATTTTGTAATTTTTTTGGATTTTTCGAAAATTATGTGGAAGAAGAAAATAAAGGTATCAAAATTCTTAATGAGAATTCCAGGAATCATGCAATGTTAGTCTAAAGCTTCAGTCTAAAGGAATTAGACATGGATAGCCAAGCTTCAGCAGGACATTGCATTCAAGAGCTAAATTGATGAGAATCAATCAGCTTTGGTGATGATAAGATCATCACCTTGAAACACTAGAATTCATTCTTAAGAACTCTGAAAAATACCTAATCTAAGCAACAAGGTGAACCGTCAGTTGTCCATACTCGAAACAATCCCCGGCAACGGCGCCAAAAACTTGGTGCACGAAATTGTGATCACTACTTTTCACAACTCAAATAATCCCTAGTAATGGCCCCAAAGACTTGGTGCTCAATACCATGGCATAAACACAAGTTCGCACAACTAACCAGCAAGTGCACTGGGTCGTCCAAGTAATAAACCTTACGCGAGTAAGGGTTGATCCCACGGAGATTGTTGGTATGAAGCAAGCTATGGTCACCTTGTAAATCTTAGTCAGGCAGACTCAAATGGGTATGGGTGATATATGAATAAAACATATAGATAAAGATAGAGATACTTATGCAATTCATTGGTGAAAACTTCAGATAAGCGAATGGAGATGCTTTGTCCCTTCCGTCTCTCTGCTTTCCTACTGTCTTCATCCAATCCTTCTTACTCCTTTCCATGGCAAGCTGTATGTTGGGTATCACCATTGTCAATGGCTACAGTCCCGTCCTCTCAGTGGAAATGTTCAACGCACCCTGTCACGGCACGGCTATGCAGCTGTCGGTTCTCGATCATGTCGGAATAGAATCCAGTGATTCTTTTGCGTCTGTCACTAACGCCCCACAATCATGAGTTTGAAGCTCGTCACAGTCATTCAATCATTGAATCCTACTCAGAATACCACAGACAAGGTTTAGACCTTCCGGATTCTCTTGAATGCCGCCATCAATTCTAGCTTATACCACGAAGATTCCGGTTAAAGAATCCAAGAGATAAACATTCAAGCCTTGTTTGCTTGTGGAACGGGAGTGGTTGTCAGGCACGCGTTCATAAGTGAGAATGATGATGAGCGTCACATAATCATCACATTCATCAAGTTCTTGAGTGCGAATGAATATCTTGGAATAAGAACAAGCTGAATTGAATAGAAGAACAATAGTAATTGCGTTAATACTCGAGGTACAGCAGAGCTCCACACCTTAATCTATGGTGTGTAGAAACTCCACCGTTGAAAATACATAAGAACAAGGTCTAGGCATGGCCGTGAGGCCAGCCCCCAGTGATCTAAGAACTAGATGTCCAAAGATGATCAAAAGATCTAAAATGATCCAAAGATCCAAAGATGAAAATACAATAGAAAAAGGTCTTATTTATAGAGAACTAGTAGCCTAGGGTTTACAGAAATGAGTAAATGACATAAAAATCCACTTCCGGGCCCACTTGGTGTGTGCTTGGGCTGAGCATTGAAGCATTTTCGTGTAGAGACTCTTCTTGGAGTTAAACGCCAGCTTTTGTGCCAGTTTGGGCGTTTAACTCCCATTCTTGTGCCAGTTCCGGCGTTTAACGCCGGGCATTCTTGAGCTGATTTGAAACGCCGGTTTGGGCCATCAAATCTCGGGCAAAGTATGGACTATTATACATTGCTGGAAAGCCCGGGATGTCTACTTTCCAACGCCGTTGAGAGCGCGCCAATTGGGCTTCTGTAGCTCCAGAAAATCCACTTCGAGTGAAGGGATGTCAGAATCCAACAGCATCTGCAGTCCTTTTCAGTCTCTGAATCAGATTTTTGCTCAGGTCCCTCAATTTCAGCCAAAAAATACCTGAAATCACAGAAAAACACACAAACTCATAGTAAAGTCCAGAAAAGTGAATTTTAACTAAAAACTAATAAAAATATACTAAAAACTAACTAAAACATACTAAAAACATACTAAAAATAATGCCAAAAAGCGTACAAATTATCCGCTCATCATCTGACGTAGAGAATTCCAAATTTTTTTTTCTTGTCTTCTATTTGTTTATGCACAGGAACAGAGACAAAGAACATCTCTTAGACTTTGATCCTGAACCTGAAAGGACTTTCAGGCAGCGTTTACAACAAGCAAGACTTTACAAGGCTGCTGAATCTATTATGGATCCAAGCAATGCTGATAATGCCAATATGGCAAACCCGAATGGGAATGAGCAACAAAGGAGAGTACTTGGCTCTTACTCTGCTCCTACTGTAGATCTTTATGGAAAAAGCATTATGGTGCCTCCTATAGCTGCGAACAACTTTGAGTTGAAGCCTCAACTGGTCACCCTGGTACAATAAAACTGCCAATATCATGGTCTTTCCCACGAAGACCCAAATCAATTTATCTCTAGTTTTCTACAGATTTGTGATACTGTGAAGACAAATGGAGTGAACTCAGAGGCGTACAAACTCATGCTCTTCCTGTTTGCTCTGAGGGATAGAGCAAATCTATGGCTAGATTCCCAACCCAAGGAGAGTCTGGATACTTGGAACAAGGTTGTTACTGAGTTTCTTACTAAAATTTTCCCACCAATGAAGCTGACGAAGCTTAAGATGGAAGTTCAGACCTTCAGGCAGAAGGATGGTGAAACTCTTTATGAAGCTTGGGAGAGATACAAGCTACTGACTAGGTAATGCCCTCCGGACATGTTCTCCAAATGGACCCAACTAGATATCTTTTATGAAGGTTTGGCTGAAATGTCCAAGATGTGATTAGATAATTCTGCAGGAGGTTTACTGCACAAGAAAAAGACACCGGAGGAGACTATTGAGCTTATTGAATTGGTTGCTAGCAACCAATATTTATACTCATCTAACAGGAATCCTGTAAACTCTGAGGCTCCTCAGAAGAAGGGTGTCATGGAAGTATAAACTCTTAATGCTATTCTTGCTCAGAACAAGCTTATGTCTCAGCAAATAAGTCTACTTACTCAACACATGGGTGGCATGCAAGTCTCAGCTATCAACACCCAAAATTCACCTAAAGAGGTCTCCTATGACATGGCAGGAAATTTAGTGCAAAATGATAATTATGATTATGCTCAATCCTCTTCTGAATAGGTCAATTACATGGGGAGTGGTTCTAGAAATCCCAATAATAACCCCTATTCTCAGACTAAAATCAAGGATGGAGAAATCACCCAAGTTTTGGGTGGAGAGATCAACCTCAGAGATATCAGAATTTCAACAATAATTCTCAGGGCGGCTTCCAATAGAACAATTACAATAATTGCCAATTTCAGTCTCAGCAGCCATAACCACCTCAGTAGGCTAACTCTAAATCCCAAGAAGATTCTAATTGGGAGATGATGAAGAGTTTTATGCAGGAAACCAGAGCCTTCATTAGAAACTTGGAAGTGTAAATGGGCCAGCTGAGCAAGCAAATACCTGAGAGGTCTGCAAGTATATTACCAGGTGATACAGTGGTGAATCCAAGAGAAGATTGCAAGGTTATTCAGTTGAGAAGTGGTAAAGTAGCTGGCTCTGAGACCAAGGCCAATAAAGAATTAGTTGAAAAAGAAGCTCCAGAGGAGAAGAAGGAAGAAGTAGAGCACGCCCCTCCTAAGCGTGCAGATAACCCATTCCCTAATTCTCTTGACACTTATCCTACCTTGCTAAAGGCTCCTGAATACAAGCAAAAAATGCCATATCCTCAGAGGCTTCAGAAGGCTTCCAAAGAAAAGCAGTTTTCCAAATTTTTAGATGTCTTCAAGAAACTTCCTTTTGTAGAGGCTCTTGAGCAAATGCCTCTTTATGCTAAATTTATGAAAGAGTTATTGACCCATAAGAGGAATTGGAAGGAACAAGAAACAGTGGTGTTAACCAAGGAATGCAGTGCGATTATTCAACACAACCTTTCTGAAAAAATGCCAGACCCAGGGAGCTTTGTCATTCCTTGCACCATTGGAGATGTCACCATTCAGAGAGCTTTATGTGATCTTGGAGCTAGCATCAATCTAATGCCACTTTCAGTAATGAAAAAGCTTCAAGTAGAGGAGGTAAAACTCGTATTTCTCTTCAACTTGCTGATCTTTCTGTTAAATTACATGTGGGTGTTGTTGAGGATTTACTTGTTAAAATAGGACCATTTATTTTTTCTGTTGATTTTGTTATATTAGACATGGAAGAGGAGGTAAAATCCTCTATTATACTTGGTAGACCTTTTTTAGCTACAAGTAGAGCTTTGATTGATGTGCAAAAGGGTGAATTAACGCTGAGGGTCAATGAAGAACAGGCAGTCCTAAATGTTTTTTAGGCTCTCAAACACCCTAATGATTCTGAAGGGTGCATGAAAATAGATGTTATTGAACCACTTGTTCAAGAGGTACTGAAAGCTGAGGTGCTTGATGACATTCTAGATCCTGTTTTCGAGTATGAATTAATTGAAGTTGATGATTCACCACCCCAGAAGGCTATAGTTTACACGCCTAAAGCAGAGGAGGAAGCCCCCAAGCTTGAGCTCAAACTTTTACCTCCTTCTCTGAAATATGTGTTCTTGGGTGAAAATAATTCATATCGGTGATTATTAGCTCTTCCCTGAATCCTAAAGAGGAAGAGACGCTTGTTTCAGTGCTCAAGAGCCATAAAATAGCTCTTGGGTGGACCATTAGTTACTTGAAGGGGATTAGTCCAACCAAGTGTATGCACAAGATCCTTCTTGAAGATAATGCTAAACCAGCTGTGCAACCACAAAGGAGACTCAATCCAACCATGAAAGAGGTGGTCCAAAAAGAGGTAATGAAATTATGGGAAGCAGGTATTATCTACCCTATTTTTGACAGTTCTTGGGTAAGTCCTGTGCAGGTAGTTCCTAAGAAAGGAGGGATGACAGTGATCCAGAATGAAAAGAATGAGCTTATTCCTACAAGAACAATCACAGGATGGAGAATGTGTATAGACTACAGAAGGCTCAACACTTCTACAAGGAAGGATCGTTTCACCCTACCTTTCATTGATCAATGCTTGAGAGGTTAGCTGGTCATGCTTTTTATTGTTTTCTAGATGGATATTCTGGATATAATCAAATTGCAGTGGACCCTCAAGATCAAGAGAAGACAGCATTCACATGCCCCTTTGGAGTATTTGCCTACAGGAGAATGCCATTTGGACTTTGTAATGCTCCAGCAACTTTTCAGAGGATTATGCTTTCAATTTTTTCTGACATGGTTGAAAAGTTTATTGAGATATTTATGGATGACTTTTCTATTTTTGGTAATTCTTTTGAATCTTGCCTTAAGCATTTATCTCTTGTCTTGAAATGGTGTCAAGAATCAAACCTTGTTTTGAATTGGAAAAAATGCCATTTTATGGTCACAGAAGGTATTGTTCTTGGACACCGGATTTCAAGTAAGGGGATTGAGGTTGACAGAGCAAAGGTGGAGGTAATTGAAAAATTACCACCACTAGCAAATGTTAAGGCAGTCAAGAGTTTCTTGGGTCATGCAGGATTTTATAGGAGATTTATAAAGGACTTTTCAAAAATTGCTAAACCATTGAGCAACCTGTTGGTTGTTGATATTCCTTTTGTCTTTGATTCTGATTGTCTGCATGCTTTTGAAACTCTGAAAGCAAACCTTACCTCTGCTCCCATTATAGCTCCCCCTGACTGGGATTTACCATTTGAATTGATATGCGATGCCAGTGATTTTGCTATAGGGGCTGTTTTAGGACAGAGGCATAGTAAGCTTGTACATGTCATTTACTATGTCAGTCGTGTGTTAAATGATGCACGAAAGAATTACACAACTATAGAAAAGGAATTATTAGCTATTGTGTATGCTGTTGATAAGTTTAGGTCCTATTTACTTGGTTCTAAGGTTATTATTTATACTGATCATGCTGCTTTGAAGTACCTTCTAACCAAACAGGATTCTAAACCAAGATTAATCAGATGGGTGTTGCTCCTTCAGGAGTTTGATATTGAGATAAAAGACAGGAAAGGGTCAGAAAATCAAGTAGCTGACCATCTCTATAGAATTGAGCCTGAAGCAGGAGTACAACCACCCACAGCTATGACTGAGACATTTCTAGATGAGCAGCTGTTTCTTATTCAGCAGGCTCCATGGTTTGCAGACATTACAAATTATAAAGCCATGAATTTCATTCCAAAGGAGTACAGCAGGCAACAAGTAAAGAAGCTATTGACGGATGCAAAGTACTACATTTGGGAGGAACTATATCTTTTTAAGAGGTGTTCAAATGGTATCATCCGAAGATGTGTCTCAGATGAAGAAATACAGCAGATTCTCTGGCACTGTCATGGTTCAGATTATGGAGGCCACTTTGGTGGTTAAAGGACAGCTACAAAGGTCCTTTAGAGCGGATTCTACTGGCCGACTCTCTTCAGGGACGCAAGAGCATTTGTGAAGCACTATGATAGATGTGAAAAATCCACGAATCTCCCTGTCAACCATGAAATGCCACAGCAGGGGATTCTCGAGGTTGAGTTGTTTGATGTGTGGGATATTGACTTCATGGGACCCTTTCCACCCTCACATTCAAACAACTATATTCTATTGGCAGTTGATTATGTGTCCAAGAGGGTGGAAGCTGTGGCTCTACCCACCAATGATGCCAAGGTGGTCATGAGCTTTCTTCAGAGATATATCTTTAGCCGGTTTGGTGTCCCGAGGACACTCATTAGTAATGGAGGAAGCCATTTCTGCAACAGACAGCTAGACTCTCTTCTGCAGAGATATGGAGTCCGTCATAAAGTGGTAACCCCCTATCACCCTCAGACAAGTGGACAGGTTGAAGTTTCCAACAGGGAATTTAAGAGGATTCTAGAGAAGACCGTCAGTGTTTCAAGAAAGGACTAGTCTAGGAAGCTTGATGATGCTCTCTGGACATACCGAACAGCGTACAAGACTCCCATTGGCATGTCTCCTTATCAGTTGGTCTATGGCAAAGCCTGTCACTTGCCAGTTGAGCTGTAGCATAAAGCTTACTGGGCAATCAGGTATCTGAACCTTGATTCAGAAGCTGCAGGAATTAAGCGAATGCTCCAGTTAAATGAGCTTGATGAATTCAGATACTCAGCCTATGAGAATGCCAAGTTCTATAAGGAGAGAACTAAGTTATTACATGACAAGAAGATTGCCATCAGAGTCTTTGAGCCAGGACAGTGAGTGCTTTTGTATAATTTAAGGCTCAAATTTTTTACAAGGAAGCTGAAATCCCGGTGGTTAGGACCGTTTGTGGTCACCAGAGCTTCACCATATGGTCATGTGGAAATACAAGAAGAGAATTCTGACAGAAAATATATAGTGAATGACTAGAGGTTGAAGCACTATCTTGGAGGTGAGATTGATCGCCAGAGGTCCGCTCATCTGCTGACTTAGCAGAATTGACCGTCAAGCTAGTGACATTAAAGAAGTGCTTGTCGGGAGGCAACCCGATAATTTCTTATCCTTAGTTATTTTCGTAGTAGTAGTTTTCTTATTTATCTGATTCTTATTGAGTATTATCTGATCATGCAGCTATTATAGAAGCAAAAACTGAATATTTCAAAAGAGAGAGAGAGAGAGAGAGAGAGAGAGAGAAGAGACCAAGAAGGCCGAAAGCTGCGTTGGAGTAGCGCAGGAACTGTGCTTTGCACACAAACAAGATCACGCGTACGCGTACCTCACGGGTGCATGTCGTTTGCGCCTTTAGCGCGTGACCTTGAAAATCGGCTTAAATGAGTGTTTGGGCAGAAAGTTGCGGAGGAGGAAAGTAGGAAGTGTGCCTTGCGCACAAATTGGCTCACTCTACGCGTCCATGATGCGTGCGCGTCCCTTGCGATTTTGGCACTCCACGCGTGCGCGTCGAGCACGCGCACGCGTGACCTTGAAAATCGGCGTAAATGTGTGTTTAGACAGAAAGTTATGCTGGTGTTGGGTTGGAACTATGCTGGGCGTACAAGCCCTACCACGCGGACGCGTTCCTGACGCGTTCGTGTCATTTTCTCATCCTGGACATCCACGCGTCCGCGTCCTCGACGTGTAGGCGTCGCTTGAAATTCGTGTGATCCACGCCTACGCGTGCTTCACGCGTACGCGTCGCATGCGACGCCCAATTAAACCACCTCAGCGCCTGATTTCAAATCATCACCCTCCCAAATCCTAATTTTCTCTTGTTCTTTTATCTTTTTATCCTTCTTTCATCATATTAATTGCTTTTATATCCCTCTCTATTTGCAGTTCTTCTTTGCTTGAGGACAAGCAAACCTTTAAGTTTGGTGTTGACGCTTCGCTTATGGCTTTTCTGTTTAACACCAAAGGAAGATGAATGTGCTTCATGAAGGAACGAGATGACCACCAGCATAACTGAGGTGGTTGAGTTCCTTTCACTCTATTTCTCTTCCATTCTTATTGTGTTGTCTTCTGTTTTCTGTTGCTTTGATTGCTTGCATGACCCTTAGTACTTCTAAAAAAAATTTGTCTCATGTATTGCTCACTAAGCTGGAATTCAAAAGAAAAAGAAGTGATGTATTTCATGAGAAATTGAGTTATATTTAAGAGTAGTCTTATTTACTTAAATGTGGTAGTAGTATTTGTGATTTTGAATGCATGACATGAACAGTGCATATTTTAATTTGAATCAAAGGATGTTGATGTATAAGGAACAGGAATTTAGAGAATTATTATGACTTCTTTGAAATAAATAAAAATTTAATCCTTGAAGCAAAAGAAACATCAAAAGAAAAAGAAACTATAAAAGCAAGGTCGAAGGCTCTGAGCCTTAATGACTAGGGAGGTCAAACATGATTAAAAGCTCAAAGAGTTGTTTCCCTAGTCATATATGCTTGTGGTGTGATTGTGTCAAGTCATCCTTGAGACAGAACACTTCGAGTCGAGACTAGGACTGGAAGTAAGTCAAGCCAACTCATGAGTCAGCTCGAGCTCGACTCATTAATAACTTGATAAGCTGAACTCGTGAGCCGGTGAGTCGAGCTTGAGCTTGGATTTGAGCTCATAAATTAAATGAGTCGAGCTTGAGCTTGGATAAGCTCAGCTCATTAGCTCGTGAACTGGCTCGATTATATATATAATATTAAAAGTATAGATTAAATGCATATAGGATATGCGTATTAATAATTTAATATATATATATATATATATATATATATATTAATGTTCTTAATTGTTTAAAATTTTGTAGTCATTTTTTATATATCATTTTGATGTAGGATATTGATGAGCGGATAATTTATACGCTTTTTGGCATTGTTTTTGCATAGTTTTTTGTATGATTTAGTTAGTTTTTAGTATATTTTTATTAGTTTTTAAGGAAAATTTACATTTCTGGACTTTACTATGAGTTTGTGTATTTTTCTGTGATTTCAGATATTTTCTAGCTGAAATTAAGGGACCTGAGCAAAAATCTGATTCAGAGGCTGACAAAGGACTGCTGATGCTGTTGGATTCTGATCTCTCAGCACTCGAAATGGAATTTTTGGAGTTACAGGAGTCCAAATGGCGCGCTCTCAACTGCGTTGGAAAGTAGACATCTAGGGCTTTCCAGCAATATATAATAGTTTATACTTTTCTCGAGTTTAGACGATGCAAACTGGCGTTTAACGCCAGCTTTCTGCCCTATTCTGGCGTTAAACGCCAGAAACAAGTTGCAAAGCAGAGTCAAACACCAGAAACAAGTTACAAACCAGCGTTCAACTCCAAGGAAGACCTCTACATGTGAAAGCTTCATTGCTCAGTCCAAGCACACACCAAGTGGGCCCGGAAGTGGATTTTTGCATCCTTTACTTATTTCTGTACCTCTAGTAACTAGTCTAGTATAAATATGACTTTTTACTATTGTATTTTCATCTTTGGATTATCTTTTGATCCTCTGATCACGTTATGGAGGCTGACCTCTCGGCCATGCCTGGACCATTATCACTTATATATTTTCAACGGTGGAGTTTCTACACACCATAGATTAAGGTGTGGAGCTCTGCTGTTTCTCGAGTATTAATACAAAGTACTATTGTTCTTCTAATTAATTCATGCTTATTCTTATTCTAAGATATTCATTCACACACAAGAACATGATAAATGTGATGATTATGTGACACTCATCACCATTCTCACTCATGAACGCGTGATTGACAACCACTTCCATTCTACATGAAAACAAGCTTGAATGTATATTGAAAAACCACTATTTTATTATTTATCTTGTGCTTAATTGAGTGGTTTTTAACAACTCTTTACCCACTTATTCATACTATTTACATGAGTTTACGTTTTCCTTCCTGATTTTGTGCTATGATTGAAAACATGCTTCTTTGGTCTTAATTTAGCTAATCTTAATCCTCTCTTATTACCATTCGATACCTTGATATGTGTGTTAAGTGATTTCAGAGATTACAGGGCATGAATGGCTCAGAAGATGGAAAGGAAGCATGCAAAAGTTGAAAGAATACAAGAAACTGAAGGAATTGCCAAAGCTGTCAGCCTGACCTCTTCGCACTCAAACGATCATAACTTGAGCTATAGAGGTACAAATGATGCGGTTTCAGTGCGTTGGAAAGATAACGTTCGGGGCTACAATATGATATATAATCTGTGATAGTGTCCGTACATCTAGGCGATGCGAACGTGTGCTCTACGCGGACGCGTCGCAGTAACAAAAATCAGCGTGGTAGATTTCGTCCCCAGCAATTTCTGGGCTGTTTCTGACCCAGTTTTCGGCCTAGAAGACACAGATTAGAGGCTATAAAGTGAGGGAGTCCATCCATTCATAAAATATCAGACTCATAATTCATAATTTTAGTTTTTAGTTGTAGTTTTTAGAGAGAGAGGCTCTCTCCTCTCTCTTAGGATTCAGGATTAGGATTCCTCTTAAAGAATTTAGGATTTCTTCTTCTCAATTTCCAGGTTTAATATTCTTTTTATTTATTTTCTCAATTTATTTTATGTTGATTTTCTTATTTTTAGCTTATGAACTTTTCCATGTTGGATGTGATTTCTTTTATTAACATTTGAGGTATTTCAGACTTACGATTTTAATTTAGTTTTTTTATATTCTTGGCTTTAATTGTTTAATAGGAGACTCTTGAGTTATCAAACTCATCGTGATTGATAATTGATATCTTTGCTGATTGATTTAGATTCCTATAACTCTAGTCTTTCCTCAGGAGTTGATTAGGACTTTAGGTGTTAAATTGATTTATCCACTTGACTTACCTTCATAGTTAGAGGTTGACTTGGTGGGAGCAAAAATATAATTCTCATCACCATTGATAAGGATAACTAGGATAGGACATCCAGTTTTCATAATTATTTGCCAAGAGTTTTTCTAATTATCAATTTATTTTCCTTGCCATTTAAATTACCTATTCAACCCTTTTGAAAACCCCAAAATATATCTTTGCATTACCAATAATAAGAACACCTCCCTGTGTAACAACCCCGGTTTTCGAGTACGCGAGATCTTTTTTGAAAGTACAGAGAACTCCGGAGGATCAGTAAGGGGAGAACCTTTGATATATCATCAAGTATCTCAATCCTCATTATCATTATGTCATCTTTAAGTTAGAACCTTTTTGAGGCAAGCTCGATAACGCAGTGATAAAGAACCTAGTTTTTGAACCGTATCGGTTAGGAGTTTTGATTCGATTTTTCGTAAATAGTCTCAATTTGATGAACCGGACTTGATTTATGAGAAAAGAGAGATGATAGGATAATATCATCATTATATTAGTATTAGAAGCTTCTTGTATGATATTATAAGATTACCTGGTCAGTTTTAGTTAAAAACAGAAAATTGGTTTAACCGGGTTAACAGTTTACTGGTACAGCTTAGCATCAGCACTCTCTGATGACTTTGGCAATGCTAAGGCCTCATTATACATGTTTTACTCTCATAATAAATATGGTACTAGTGTCATTTATGCTAGTAGCTCAGAAAATAATTTTTAGAGAAGTTTTCACAACTGTTCCGATACATCTTTAGTAGTTATACACCTGAGATATTTTATTATTTTAATCCACCTCCAAGCCAACCAATCACAACTCACCCTACACCCCAAAAACCGCCAAGGATGGCTCATTTTCACTTTGTGGTCGAAAATAGGAAGAGAGAAAAAGAGAGAAAAGTTCTTAGTTCCAAATCTTCAAAGCTTGATTTCTACTGAACTAAAACTCAAATCAAAATTCCAATCCGACCAAAATGATCCTCTCTTCTTTCTCTACATGATCATATGACTTATCAAGGCTGGAATCAAGGTGAGTTGGCTGCACCATCTCTCTTTTGATTCGGTTATTTGGTAATTTCTGAAAGTTAGGGTGGTTAAAGTAGAAATATTAAAAGTTACGAGTGGTAAAAAGTGAATTTTAAAGGTTAAAAGTAAAAGGTAAGTTTATTTTCGAAAATTAATGATAAAATAATAAATAATAATAAAATATTAAATAATAATATTTAATTAAAAATAATATTTTAATAAAAATAAAAAGATAATGCGGAAAAGGCAGTTTTCTGTAAAAGCCTTAGAAAGACAATTTTAAGCGTAGAATCTCATAATTACCTTCATAAAACACTTAGGGAGTGGTAAGAACATATTAGTGAAGCAAAGATAAGAGAAGGATAAAAAGTTGAAGAAAAGATAAAAGTCGAAGAAAAAGTCTGTAAAGTTTTAATGACAGAAAAATTGACAGAGACTAGTGAACAAACTAGGGCAACATAGTTAGTCCTTGAGTTGCGACTAGGATTAGGTATTATATGAAAAGTTAAACTATTTCAGTATAGACTTAATGAACCTATACTTGGGACAGGCTAACTATTCATACCAAAATTTACATAAGTCTTAAAAACACACGTTAAACAGAGAAATACGAGCAGAGTAAAGAGAAGCAAAGCTTATCGAAAAGTTATTTGTTGCTTGAGACAACCCAAGAGATATTGTTTGCTTATTCATTGTTTAATGCAACCCAAGAGATAATGTTTATTTATCCATTGCTTAAAGCAACCCAAGAGCTTTTGTAGGGAAACTAGGATACCTACAGCAATTTTTCGTTCACAAGAGCTTCTATAGGGAAACTAGGATACCTACAGCAATTTTCCGCTCCCAAGAGTATATTTCCTGCAAGGAGAAATCAAAGGCTGTCTCAATAGAGCTGCTAATAATTATATGCGCATTTATTTGAACGAAAAATCGTATCCGAGAAATCGTGAACTCGTGACCGGATAAATGTTGGGAATGTAGGTGCTAACCGACACATGAGCTCATGGCCTGCGCTAGGGCTGGACATGCATCATTCTTGTTTGCACATCATTCTCTGTTGCATTTCTTTCTGTGTGTGATTGATGTGAGCAAAAATTAGCAGATTAAGAATTAATTAGAAAAATGGCGTTGCGAGTACAGTTCTTTACCGGTGAAAATCCACTTATCAATTTCAGAAAAGAGTTGTCACAAATTTTAGAAATAAAATACTGGAGTATGAGTCCCGGGTCGCCTCCCAACGAGCTGCAGAAAGATGTGCTATTTTATCAATCGGAGGTTTTCAAAATGGGTTTTGAGTTTGATGAACAGAAAATTAAATTAGAGAATTTATATGATTTAAATAAAATCTTGACGGGGAGAAGATTAATTGGAAGTTCTATCCTTGTTGAAAATTTGTCAAGATTAATTAATAATTAGTCATTGTTTTTATTTAGTTAACCCTCAACGAATGAAGGAAAGTCAAATTAAAAGTCAACTTCTATTCACAAGTCCTAATCCTCTCCCTTGGGAAGGATTAGAGTTAGTGACTAACAAGCCAACCAACAATGAACCAATTACAATTGAACTCTTGAGTATTCCAACGCAAGGTTCTCCTTTTAATCAACTCCCAATCAAGTTGGGAAACTACTCCATCATTATAAATACGGACTTCACAAAATCAATGGGGGAAATAAGAAGAGACATAATAAACAATAATGAAAGAGATTAATTAAAAGTAAAAATAGTTTTGTATTAACAAACTATGAAAATAATCCAATATCAACTCTGGACAAATTAAGAATATGAAAGAGTAAATGAAAAGTAAATAACAAACTATAATGACCAGTTCCGGAGGTAGACTCTTCTCAAAAGCCAAAACCAAAAATCTTCAAATCCTAATTTATGAATGTCAAAAAGAGAAACCTAGGGGAGGAGTAAAATCAGATCTAAAAAACTCTAAATTATGCGGAATGAATTGTTCTCCTTGTCTCTGCATGTTCCCTGGCTCTAATCTGTGTTTCTGGGCCAAAAACTGGGTTGAAATGCGGCCCAAAATCTATGCCAGCGACTTTTGTAATTCTACAGATCGCGCATGTCATGCGGCCGCGTCATCCACGCATTTGCATCACTCAGCGTTTTTCGTACCACGCGTGCGCGTCGTCCACGCACTCGCGTCGTTCGTGCAGCTCCCAATCCGCGCGGTTGCGTCAGGCGCGCGAGCGCGCCACTGTGATTTCTTTCATTTCGCGCGGTCGCGTGAGCCATGCACCCGCGTTACTTCTCGCTGGTCATCTCCTCAATTCCTTGTGTTCCTTCCACTTTTGCATGCTTCCTCTTCATTCCTTACGCCGTTCCTGCCCTATGAAGCTTGAAACACTTAACATACAGATCACGGCATCGAATGGTACAAAGGAGAATAAAAATATACAACTAAAAGGTCTTTAGGAAGCAAGTTTTCAATCATAGAAAATTTTTAGGAAGGAATTATAAATACATGCAAATCATATGAATAAGTAGGCAAAAACTTGATAAAACCACAAAATTAAACACAATATGAATCATAAAATAGCGGTTTATCAACCTCTCCACACTTAAACATTAGCATGTCCTCATGCTAAGTTGAAGAGATAAATATGAATGAATAGGGACATGTAAGACTCATGCTATGCAATGCAACCTATATACATATGAATACAACTATATGATTTTGTCTATATGATTAAAAATAGATAAGTTCTCTAAGACAAAACATGGGGCAGATTTCACTAATTAAAATCATATAGTAAAAATAGGTAAATTTGTAAGAAGATAGCTCGTGAAAGCAGGGAGTACAGGATCGAGCATTGAACCCTTACTGTTGGTGCGTGTGCACTCTAATCATCTCTAGTATATGGGGTAATCACTCTATCCTTCTCTAATCATGCTTTCAAAAATTTTGTTTTTCACATAATCAATCAACAATTTTAAAGTGCCAATGCAAACATCATGAGGTCTTTGCATGGTTGTAATGGGGCTAAGGTAAGGTGAGGGTACACATTTGGCTAAGTGAGCTTATACATTGAATCCTTAATTAACCTAAGCTCCCACCTAACATACATATACTCTATATAATTTCAACATTTATCTTAGCTACCCAAAATCTCCTTTTCACATTCCATACTCATGCATCAACCTTTATTTTAATTTTATCATATGTGCATTAATTATTAAACTCTGACTTATCATTGGGGTGGTTTTTGTCCCCTTATTCACTAAAATAAAGAAATTTTTTTAGCTTATCAATGCACATAGATTTATAATTTTTCTTTTATGGTTTCACATGAATAGGTACCCAAATTCCCTTTATTTTATCATGACATATTCTCCTATTACCCTTTATTCCCACAATTTTTCCATACTCAGTTAACACACAAATTCTATCTTAAGCTAACCAAAGATTCAATTGGGATTTTCAATTATTTTTCTGCTTAAGGCTAGTAATGTGGTAAAATATAGAACAAATGGGATTAAAAATCGCTCAAAGTGGTTAACAAAGGTAATTTAAAAGGGTTGGCTTATTTGGGATACGTGAGCTAAACAAACAATGGCCTCAATCATATGCATGCACATAACACATTAACATTGGACATATAGGATAAAACAAAATTCAGATTACAATCATAGAGAAGTAAACACACGAGAAATAAAAATGTTTATGGTTAAATAGTGTAACCATGTATTTAGGCTTAAAGTCTCACGGGTTGTGTGTTCTTTTAGCTCAAAAATCCTGTTCCAATTTCAACTTCAAACAAATTTAACATAAATGTTTTTATTTAGATTAGTGAAATTTTCAAAAAATAGATGGTCTTAAAAGAAACTTATTATCTTTTCAATCAGGTAGAACATGCATGCAATTAACCTACTAATATGCAATCTATCCTATTCTAAAGAAAAAGAAATTAGTGCTAGGGGAAGAATTACCTCCGGAAGTCAGGTACTGACCGACCTCCCCATACTTAAGGCTTTGCACCGTCCTCGGTGCCATCTGTCAAGAACAAGGGTGGGCAGGTGGCAGTATCTCCACAGTTGGGACCGTCATGGCTCCCTGTGCTGGTAAAGGAAGTGGAGTCCGGAGTGCCTGGGTCCTCGTCAGGTCTGTGGTTGCCTGTGAGTAGCTCCTTGAGGTATTAGAATCGGCGGCGATTGCGGCGCTCTCATAGCTTCGTTTTCTGGTCTTGCCGGTCCAACCTCTCCAGTATTTGATGCAGTAGCTGACTAATAGAAGGTGGAATGTCTGCAGCATGTTCTGCGGACTGGCTAGTAGTGGCTAGTGGTGGCCTGAGATATCTCCTGTTAGGGACGTATTGATCATCCCGTGGAACTATGTCTTTGGTGTCCCTAGCTCTGTAGGAGACTCCGGCTACTGAGACAAGATCTGAGAACAAGGTGGGGAAAGGTAGGTTGCCCGCGATTTGCACGTGTCTCACAGCATTCCGGATGTGTCTTGGTAGATTTAGAGGTTGGTCTGTGAGGATGCACCATAGTAAAACGACCATGTCTGTAGTGAAGGAGGACTCATGAGTGCTCGGGAAGACATAATGGGACATAATCTGTGCCCATACGTGAGCCTCCAAGGTGAGTGTGGAAGCCGATATTCCCTTAGGACGGGAACGATGGTATCCAAAAATCTATCTGCTGCCAAGTTGTGCGATAACACTAAGAACAGTGTCCCAGTCAAATTTGTACGCCTGGCGCTTGAGTGCGGCTTCTTGAAATGCGTCCAGTCCTTCTGGATCAGGGGAAAGATCTAAGGCTCGCTGAATGGCTTCTTCGGTAATGGGGACTTGCTTCTGATGGACATAAACAGAATACAGGGCCGGCAGGTGAAAATTGGAGTAGAACTCGACTACCCAAGAAAGATTAACCTATCGTGGCTGTCTCTAGAGGAATCCCCAATGTCTTTATGCAATTCGCGGCTCAACAAATTTGGTAATATGAGGTGGAAGGATAAAAAGGTGTTCGTTGTTGTAATTTCGAGCTGCCAGAATAGGGAACATCTGCTCACAGTAGCGATTAGGAAATCGTGCAGTGTTCTTTTCTGGGAAGGCTTTCTCCTTTTCATCGACCTTTATAATTCTTTTAATTCTTTTTGTTGAGGGCTTAACTACAGTTGAAGATGGCTCTGTCACTAATGCTCTTTTTATTCCCTCTTTGCTGTAGATTTGGGGGTAGCTTTCTCCTTGCCTTTCTTGGTGGCTATCCTGAAAGGAAAAGAGTAAAGACATGAATATTTCAAGGGTTATAGCAAGGAAAAGAATGGGAAAGGTGGTAATCAATGCATAGGAAGGGATACTGATGTGAACACATGGTCATGACTACATGTGACAAATCAACAACAGAAATATAGCAAGTGCATGTGATGACAGTTAAATGCCAGGTGTTTATTGGCATGTCGGTAAGGGCATGAGTAGCATAGATCAAGCATTCATTGTCCAAGTTAGATTACCAAATCTTCCAAACTAACAATATGCTTGTAATAACAATTATATAAAAATTAATAAAATAGAAAAAGGGTTTTGTGAAAAGCAAGCATTTAAAGTAGTAGATTGAAAGAAATCTAAAAATAGTGCAAAATGCCATATGGGCATTTTCACAAACACATAGCATGCATGTTAAATAAGGTATTAAAAATATTAACTTGAACATGCAAGTAACCCTATAAAAAATAATATATAACTGTTAAATAATTCCTAAACAATCCACAAGCAACATATAAAAATAATGACCCAAATAAATCTCCAACACCAATAGGAGGAATAAGAAAGAAAAAGAAAACATGGATAGGGAAAATAGAAGAGAAAGAAAAAGAAAACATGAAAATAAGAAGAAGAATGAAAAAGTAGGAAGGGAAGAAGAGAAGAAAAACCTTGATAATGGTGGTAGGAAAGAGGGAGTAGAAGGGAGGAAGAAGAAGGGGAAAGGAAGAAGGGGGGAAAAATTAGGATTGGGGTGAGAAAAGATAAGACAATCTGGCAGATTTGAATGAGTTGGGCGGCGCAAGCGATGCGGACGTATGGTGCACGCGGTCGCGCGGAGAGCCCTTGAAGAAAATGACGCAGACGCGTCGGTCACGCAGACGCGTGATATGATTTGCACTAGGGGCGCAAGGGCAGCTTCGTGCTCGCACAACTCTCTGTGGGAAACATGGTTTGCCAAATTTCAGGGTGACGCGGTCGCGTGGTTGACGTGATCGCGTGGATGGCCAAATTGAGAAAACGGCGCGGACGCGTGGGGCACACGTTCGCATGGCAGGACTTGTGCGACTAGTACAAGTGCAGCCCAGTTCCAATGCAACTCACTGCCATACACCTTTTTACGTCAAATTGCAGAGCCATGCGTTCGCATGGCAGATGCGGACGCGTGGGTCAAATGGTGCTAGGGGCACGCCTCCAGCCACATTCCTGCGCAACTCTCTGTTTCTTTTTTTTTTAAGATGCGAAGGCACTATGACACGAGCGCGTCAACGACACTGGCGCGTTGCATGCCTTAACACCCCCTTTATTTTTGATGCAATATGCAATATGCGGATGAGATGCAGAATATAGGCATTAGTACTGAGAAGAGTTATTGACGAAGGAAGGTAAGGAGAGGGGGAGGAACGATCATACCATGGTGGGTTGTCTCCCACCCAGCACTTTGCTTTAACGTCCTTAAGTTGGACGCTCCACTAGCTCAGTCTTCTGCTATGGGCGGATCTTCCAAGAGGAAGATCTCTAGTTCCTGGTTTTTCGCCATCTTTTCACCATGGAATAACTTCAAGCGATGTCCATTGACTTTGATAAGTTCAGAGCTTGAAGGATGGCTTAAGTGAAAGACTCCGTATGGTTCCACCCTCTCTACTCGATAGGGGCCATCCCATCTGGATCTCAGCTTGCCTGGCATGAGTCACATTCTGGTGTTGTAAAGTAGGACTAAGTCCCCAGGTTGGAATTCTCTTCTCTTAATGCTCTTGTCATGCACAGCCTTCACCTTCTCTTTGTATAGCCTGGAGTTTTCATAAGCTTCTAGGCGAAGGTTCTCTAATTCTTGCAATTGCAACTTCCGTTCAGCTCCGACTCTCTCATAGTCCATGTTGCATTCCTTACCGCCCAGAAGGCCTTGTGTTCTAACTCAACTGAGAGATGACAGGCCTTTCCATAAACCAAGCGAAAAGGACTCATCCCAATCGGTGTCTTGTATGCTGTCCGATATGCCCAAAACACGTCTTGGAGCCTAGTGCTCCAGTCCTTTCTATGAGGCTTGACTACCATTTGCAGTATGCGCTTTATCTCTCTGTTAGACACCTCTGCTTGCCCATTAGTCTCGGGATGATAGGCTGTTGATACTTTATGAATTATCCCATGCCTCTTTAGTAAACCTGTTAGTCTCCTGTTACAAAAGTGGGTGCCTTGATTGCTCACGATTGCTCGTGGTGATCCAAAGCGACAAATAATATGGTTTCTAACAAAGGAAATAACGGTGTTAGCATCATCAGTACGGGTAGGAATTACTTCCACCCATTTAGAAACATAATCTACAGCTACCAGTATATAAAGGTGGCCATTAGAATTTGGAAATGGACCCATGAAGTCAATGCCCCAAACATCAAAAATTTCACAGAAAAGCATAATTTGTTGAGGCATTTCATCCCTCTGGGATATATTCCCAAACCTTTGGCATGGAGAACAAGATTTACAAATGTCAGCAGCATCTTTAAATTGAGTAGGCCACCAGAATCTACAGTCTAAAACTTTTCTAGCAGTTCGTTGAGGGCCGAAATGTCCTCCACTCTCATATGAGTGGCAGGCCTCTAAAATGGACTGGAATTCGGATTGAGGTACACACCATCTAATTACCTGGTCAGCACCACACCTCCATATTTATGGGTCATCCCATACATAGTATTTGGACTCGCTTTTCAGCTTGTCTCTATGATGCTTAGTAAAATTTGGAGGAAAAGTATGGCTAACTAGATAATTAGCTACAGGTGCATACCAATGGGCTACATCAGATACTGCCTGTAAGCTATCAAATAGGAAATTTTCATTGATAGGAATGAAGTCATCTTTAATGTGCTCAAGGCGACTCAAGTGGTCAGCCATTAAATTTTAGTTACCACTCCTATCTTTAATTTCCAAATCAAATTCTTGCAGCAGTAGCATCTAACGTATTAGCTTTGGTTTAGACTCCTTTTTAGCTAATAAATATTTTAGAGCTGCATGGTCTGACTACACTACTACCTTAGTACCAAGTAAATAGGCTCAGAATTTATCCAGAGCAAAAACAATAGCTAGAAGCTCCTTTTCAATAGTAGTGTAATTAGATTGAGCAGCATCTAAAGTCTTAGATGCATAAGCAATTACAAAAGGGTCGTTACCTTCATGTTGAGCCAGTGCTGCTCCTACTGCATGATTGGAGGCATCACACATGATTTCAAATGGTTGACTCCAGTCTGGTCCCCGCACAATCAGAGCTTGAGTCAAGGCGGTCTTTAGCTTATCAAATGCTTGTTTGCAATCCTCAGTGAACTCAAACTCAATGTCTTTCTGGAGTAGTCTGGATAAGGGTAGTGCTACCTTACTAAAGTCCTTAATGAATCTCCTGTAAAAACCTGCATGGCCAAGGAACGAACGGACTTCCCTCACAGAGGAGGGGTAAGGTAAACTAGAAATAACATCCACCTTTGCTGGGTCTACAGAGATACCAGTATCAGAAACAACATGTCCTAGAACAATACCTTGTTTTACCATAAAATGACACTTTTCAAAATTTAAAACAAGATTTGAACTAACACACCTGTCCAATACCTTAGATAAACTATCCAAGCAAAGGTTAAATGAATCACCATAAACGCTAAAGTCATCCATAAAACTTCCATACAAGTCTCAATGAGATCAGAGAAATGACTCATCATACACCTTTGGAAGGTAGCTGGTGCATTGCACAAGCCAAAGGGCATTCTTTTATAAGCATTAAGTCCCAAAAGGACATGTAAAAGTAGTCTTTTCCTGATCTTCAGGAGCTATATGGATTTAAAAATAACCTGTATAACCGTCTAGAAAGCAGTAGTGAGATTTACCTGATAGGCGATCAAGCATCTGATCAATGAATGGCAAGGGATAATGATCCTTGCGAGTGGCTTGGTTGAGACACCTGTAGTCAATGCAAACTCTCCATGCGTTCTGTACTCTGGTTGTTAGAAGTTCTCCTTGCTCATTCCTTATTGTGGTGACTCTAGACTTCTTGGGCACCACTTGTACTGGGCTGACCCATGATATCTGCTTCAAGTAGTCTGGTTACTTCCTTCTTGAAAACTTCTAAGATGGTGGGATTCAATCTTCTCTGAGGTTGACGGACAGGCTTTGCTCCTTCTTCTAAGAATATTATATGTTCACAAACTTGAGGGATGATTCCTACTATATCTGCCAAGCTCCATCCAATTGCTTTCTTATGCGTCCAATATACTAAGCAGTTGTTCTTCTTGTTGGGAAGTGAGCTCCCTTGCAATGATAACTGGAAACTCCTGCTTGTCCTCAAGGTATGCATACTTGAGGTGTGGAGGAAGGGGCTTTAATTCCATTTTCTGCTCATGGTTTGGTTCTGGATTCTCTGGGTCTGGTGAAAATGGTGATGAATCTTCAGTATGTTCGGAGGGTGTCCCCACACTTGGGTCTTGCTCCATGTGATTTTCTTCCATGTCTTCCTGGTGAGTTGCTACTATAATTTCATCAATGATGTCGCATTGGAATATGGAGTGATCTTCTGGGGGATGCTTCAAAGCTTCATCTAGATTGAAGCTCACTGTTCTGCCATCTACCTCAAAGGAATAGGTACCCGAAAAGGCATCTAGCTTGAATTTTGAAATCATCAAAAGCGGTCTACCAAGCAGGATTGACAAAGGTCTCCCTGAGTCATTTTGGGACATCTCCAGGATATAGAAGTCCATGGGAAACGTGAGCCCCTTAATTCTCAATAATACATCTTCAGTAATTCTAACCACTGTGATAATGCTTTTATCTGCTAACACAAAATGAGCTGCCGACCTTTTTAAGGGAGAGAGCCTTAAAGCATTATATATAGACAAGGGCATAATACTCACACATGCTCCTAAATCACACATACAGTCAGAAAATATCACACCTCCAATGGTATAGTTAACCATGCATGGGCCTGGGTTGCTACATTTTTCAGGTATATTTTCCATTAAAGCGTATATAGAACTACCTAAAAAAATAGTTTCTAATTCATTAATTTATCTTTATGTATGCACAACTCTTTTAGAAACTTTACGTATTTAGGCACTTGCTGAATAACATCAAAAAGGAGAATAGTTACCTCAACCTTTTTGAAGATCTCTACCATTTTGGGATTAAGTTCCATCTACTTTGGGCTTCTTAGCAAGGTGTGGAAATGGAATAGTAGTGGTGTCTTTTATAGCTTCATCTTGCTGGGGTTTTTCCTTCCTTGGTTGGGCTGCTTCTGCTTAAGCCATGCCTTGTATTTCATCTTCTTCTTCAACATCCTCTACCTCAACCGTGTTCGCTGCTGGGGCATGTTCTGGCGGGTTTGATTCCTCTAGATTCCTCTCTTGCAGTGTGGTTCCAGATCTCAGGGTAATGACATTGATGCCACCCTTGGGGTTGGGTAATGGTTGAGAGGGGAGTCCACCAGAGCTTGAAGACTGGTTGTTAGAGTTATTCAGTGATCCAATCTGAGACAAGAGCTTGCAAGGTAGAGTTCAGACCATTTAGAGTAGAAGTAAGGTTGTTTTCCATAGCATGTTGTCTCTGATCAATAGATTGTAGTAACTCATCATTAGGAGATGAAGAGGGATAAGTGATCTGAGGGGTCTCCTGAGATGCTTGAGGCTACCTTAGATGAGGTGCTCTGTAGGCCTGATTCTGATTTTGCTGTCTGAAGTTATTATTGTTATTCCACCTCTGGTTTCCATTATTTTCTCTACCTCCTCTGTTATGATTGTCCCTCCATCCTTGGTTAGAATTGTCTCTCCAACCTTGGTTGGGGTTATCCTACAATCCATGGTTGTAGCTGCCACCTTGATTGTACCCTTGATTGGGGCGGTCATAGAAGTTATGAGTGGCTGCCACAGTGTGGTCTTCCTGTTGGAGTTTCGGACACTCATCAGTATAATAACTGTAATCTGCACAGATCCCGCATACTCTTTGTGGAACCAACTGTTGGCTTTGCTGTGGTGGAGAAGGCTGAACTTGCTGAGCTTGTTGTTGACTTAGTTGCATATACTTCAGTAAGTTGGTCATTTCACATAAGCTCTGAGTTAGAGCAGCAATCTCTTTGTTAGAGGATACCTCTGCAACAGCTCTTGACCGACTTTGTTTCTGCCTATGATTCCTGGTAGATTCAGCTAAGTCGCTAATCAATTGCCATGCCTCATCCATAGTCTTGTATTTTTTCATAGACCCATTGCTAGCACCTTCCAATGTGGTCTTATCTTGAGATTTCATGCCCTGTGTAAAGTAGCTGAGCAACACTATCTTGTCAATCATATAGTGGGGACATGCTTCCAGAAGATTGTTGAAGCGCTCCCAATATTCATAAAGAGTCTCAGATTTGTCCTGAACGATCATGGAAATGTCTTTCCTTATTTTATCGGTAACCTCTGCTGGAAAGAATTTCTCCAAAAATTCTCTTTTAAGCGTATCCCAATTAGAAACAGTTACTCTGGGTTGAGTGTAGTACCACTCTCTTGCCTTTCCCTCAAGAGAGAATGGGAAAGCTTTTAACAGAATAGAAGTTTTGTCAGTACCATCACGCTTAACAGTAGAACAAGCTGTCTGAAAATCCCTAAGGTGCTTGATAGGCTCTTGAGCAGGTAAGCCATGAAACTTGGGCATCAAGTTCAGTAGTGCAGTCTTTATTTCGAAGTCCACAACCACCGCTGGGTGGCGTGCCTGGTATGGCTGTAGTGTAAAATCAGGGGCTCCAGCCTCCTGGATAGTAACTCTCCTAGGTGCTGCCATGTCACCTGCACGTAAATCAACTGAATTAGTAGAGAGGGAGCTTGTTTCTTCCTTAGATGACGTTTCAGATTCATCCTCGGAGAGGACTAGCCGACGCCAAGCTTGCCTTATACGTGAAATAGTTCTTTCAATCTCAGCTTCAAATACTGGCAAGCTTGGATCAGGAAGTGAACGTGTCATTTAATGAAAGAAACGTGCAGCTCATAGTAACAAAATAAAAAGAAAAATGCAATTAAATAAATTCCAATCAATAAATTAGCACACTATTACAACTCCTCGACAACGGCACCAAAAATTGACGTGAGCAGAAATTAGCAGATTAAGAATTAATTAGAAAAATGGCGTTGCGAGTACAGTTCTTAACTGGCGAAAATCCACTTATCAATTTAGAAAAGAGTTGTCACAAATTTTAGAAATAAAATACTGGAAGTATGAGTCCCAGGTCGTCTCCCAACGAGTTGCAGGAAGATGTGCTATTTTATCAATCAGTGGTTTTCAAAATAGGTTTTGAGTTTGATGAACAGAAAATTAAATCTGAGAATTTATATGATTTAAATAAAATCTTGACCGGGAGAAGATTCATTGGAAGTTCTATCCTTGTTGGAAATTTGTCAAGATTAATTAATAATTAGTCATTCTTTTCATTTAGTTAACCCTCAACGAATGAAGGAAAGTCAAATTAAAAGTCAACTTCTATTCACAAGTCCTAATCCTCTCCCTTGGGAAGGATTAGAGTTAGTGACTAACAAGCCATCCAACAATGAACCAATTACAATTGAACTCTTGAGTATTCCAACTCAAGGTTCTCCTTTTAATCAACTCCCAATCAAGTTGGGGAACTACTCCATCATTATAAATGCGGACTTCACAAAATCAATGGGGGAAATAAGAACAGACATAATAAACAATAATGAAAGAGATTAATTAAAAGTAAAAATAGTTTTGTATTAATAAACTATGAAAATAATCCAATATCAACTCTGGACAAATTAAGAATATGGAAGAGTAAATGAAAAGTAAATAACAAACTATAATGACCAGTTCCGGACAAATTATGAATGTCAAAAAGAGAAACCTAGGGGAGGAGTAAAATCAGATCTAAAAACTCTAAATTATGCGGAATGAATTGTTCTCCTTGTATCTGCATGTTCCCTGGCTCTAATCTGTGTTTCTGGGTTGAAAACTGTGTTGAAATGCGGCCCAGAATCTATGCCAGCGACTTCTATAATTCTGCAGATCGCGCACGTCACGCGGCCGCGTCATCCACGTGTTTCCATCACTCAGCATTTTTCGTACCATGCGTGCGCATCATCCACGTACTCGCATCGTTCGTGCAGCTCCTAATCCGCGCGGTCGCGTCAGGAACGCGAGCGCGTCGCTGTGATTTCTTCAATTTTACGCGATCGCATGAGCCATGCGCCTGCGTGACTTCTCCCTGGTCATCTCCTCAATTCCTTGTGTTCCTTCCACTTTTGCATGCTTTCTCTTCATTCCTTACGCCATTCCTGCCCTATGAAGCCTGAAACACTTAACACACAAATTACGGCATCGAATGGTACGAAGGATAATAAAAATATACAACTAAAAGGTCTTTAGGAAGCAAGTTTTTAATCATAGAATATTTTTAGGAAGAAATTATAAATACATGTAAATCATATGAATAAGTGGGCGAAGACTTGATAAAACCACACAATTAAACACAATATGAATCATAAAATAGCGGTTTATCAGTGATCTTTTTCTTTATGTTTGTCTGTTTGCATGCTATTTCTGTGTTTTATTTTCTTGTATTCTTTTGTTTGTGTTCTGCTTTCTGTTGTCTCTACTTTCTCTTGCTATCTTTATCTTCGGTTTACTACTTTGCTATATTATGTTATTTGTCTGCTAATCGATACCGAATAAATGAACGTAACTAATAACTCTGACCCTACTAAGAACTCCCCAGTTCTTACCCCTTCTCTCCCTTCTTCCACTTCAGATGGAGACGGGAGTGATATTCTATGAGTTTGAGGACCCCTATGTCTACGAGGATCCAGTACATCACAGTTACTTCATCATGGGATTGGAGCCTCATATTAGATGATATGCATTACTTAATCGAGCTTTTCAACATCCTCTGTCTAGCCCGCATTTTGGCTCCGATGCTCCTTACGAATTTCCCTTATTCTGGTTACATCCTGACGCACCTGTGCATCCTTTTCCTGATGATCTTGAGCACCTTATACCAGCTCAACCTTTGAATGAGGTGGAACCTTAGCCTATCATTCCTAATAAGCCCGAGTTAGCTGGTGACTACGTAGTGTACGAAATTGTGATCATCAACAATGGCTCCAACAACTTGGTGCTCTCAAACGTGAATCACACTTTGTCACAACTCCGCACAACTAACCAGCAAGTGCACTGGGTCGTCCAAGTAACACCTTACGTGAGTAAGGGTCGATCCCACGGAGATTGTCGGCTTGAAGCAAGCTATGGTCATCTTGTAAATCTCAGTCAGGCAGATTATATTGGTTATAACGGTTTTCGAATATAAAAACAAATAAAGCATAAAATAGAGATAGAAATACTTATGTAATTCATTGGTCAGAATTCCAGATAAGCGCATGAAGATACTGTGTTCCTTCTGAATCTCTGCTTTCCTACTGCTTTCATCTAATCATTCTTACCCCTTTCCATGGCAAGCTGTATGTGGGGCGTCACCGTTGTCAAAGACTACTTCCCATCCTCTCAGTGAAAATGGTCCAAATGCTCTGTCACAGCACGGCTAATCATCTGTCGGTTCTTGAACATGTTGGAATAGGATCTATTGATCCTTTTGCGTCTGTCACTATGCCCAACACTCGCGAGTTTGAAGCTCGTCACAGTCATCCCATCTCAGATCCTACTTGGAATACCACAGACAAGGTTAAGACTTTCCGGATCTTAGGAATGGCCGCCAATAATTCTAGCATATTCCACGAAGACTCTAATCTCACGGAATGGGAGGCTCGGTTGTCAGGCGAGGCAACCATGCATCATGGGTCGGGAATCCAAGAGATACTCATTCAATCTAATGTAGAACGGAGGTGGTTGTCAGGCACATGAGTGTCACGGATCATCACATTCATCATGGTTAAGTACGAAAAAATATCTTAGAATAAAAATAGGCGAGAATTGAATAGAAGAACAATAGTACTTTGCATTAATACTCGAGGTACAGCAGAGCTCCACACCTTAATCTATGGTGTGTAGAAACTCCACCGTTGAAATTACATAAGAACAAGGTCTAGGCATGGCCGAATGGCCAGCCTCCCCAAATAGCATGTGAATTAAAAAATAGGGAAAAAAACCCCAGTCAAAAGACGTGGTCAAAAGAGACGCTTAGTACAATAGTAAAAAGTTCTATTTATACTAAACTAGCTACTAGGGTTTACAGAAATAAGTCTAAGTGCATAAATCCACTTCCGGAGCCCACTTTAGTGTGTGATTGGGCTGAACTTGAGCTTTACATGTGCAGAGGCTTCTCTTGGGGTTAAATGCCAAGTTGTAACGTGTTTTTGGCGTTTAACTCTGGTTTGTGACGTGTTTCTGGCGTTTTACTCCAGAATGCAGCATGGAACTGGGGTTGAACGCCAGTTTGCATCATCTAACCTCGAATAAAGTATGGACTATTATATATTGCTGGAAAGCCCTGGATGTCTACTTTCCAACGCAATTAAGAGCACGCCATTTGGATTTCTGTAGCTCCAGAAAATCTATCTTGAGTGCAGGGAGGTCAGAATCCAACAGCATCAACAGTCCTTTGTCAGCCTCCTATCAGATTTTTGCTCAGGTCCCTCAATTTCAGCCAGAAAATACCTGAAATCACAGAAAAACACACAAACTCATAGTAAAGTCCAGAAATGTGAATTTTGCATAAAAACTAATAAAAACATCCCTAAAAGTAGCTAGATCCTACTAAAAATTACCTAAAAATAATGCCAAAAAGCATATAAATTATCCGCTCATTGACATTGGGATTTTTGCTAGTAAAGAATTTTGTAAAAATATAGTCGCATTGTAAGTATAGATTCTACACCAACAGAAAATCCCTTCGTACAAACATTTTGGTTGTCACAAGTAACAAACCCCTTTAAAATTGATAACCAAGTATTTGAACCTCAGGTCGTCTTCTCAAGGAATTGCAGGAAGGTGTTCTTATTATTGGTTATGCAAAGGTATATTTTGGAGTTTTTAAAAAGGTTGAACAAGTAATTTAATTGACAAGAAAAATAAATTAATGATTAATAAAACTCTTGGCAATGTATGAGAATTGGAATTCCTATCCTAGTTATTCTTATTAGGTGTGATGAAAATTAGATTTAATCCCACTTAGTTATCCTTTATTAAACAAAGGAAGGTCAAGTGGACTAATTAGTTTGATCCTCAAGTCCTAGTCAATCCCTGTGGGAGGACTAGCTTTAGAGCGATCTAAATCAATTAGAATCTGCCAATTTCAACCACTAATGAGTTTGACAACTCAAGAGTTACCAATTAATCAACCAAAACTAAGAATATAGAAAGCTAAATTAAAATCATAAATAATTGGAATACCTTAAATTAAATTGAATGGAGATGTCAATTCTAACATGAAAAAGTTCATAAGCCAATTGGGCAACATAAATCAATTACAAATAAAAGCTTCAAAGTGAACAAAAATAGAAGAGAAACATAAATTATTGAACCTGGTATGAAGAACAATCCTAATGACTAAAGGAGATCCTAATCCTAAAACCTAAGAGAGAGGAGAGAACCTCTCTCTCTAAAAACTACATCTAAAACCTAAAATTGTGAGTAATGAATTAATGATCTGATTCTGCTCCACTCTTAGCCTCTAATCTGTGTTTTTTGGGCCAAGAACTGGGTCAAGAATAGCCCAGAAGTCACTCCCAGAGCTTTCTGGTCTGTACAGGTTGTGGCAAAGTGACGCGGAGGCGTCATCCACGCGTTTGCGTGGATTGAAGTTCGCAGATGCAACACAGGCACGTCATCCACGCGTTCGCATCATCTAAATTCAGCACAACTATGGTAAATTATATATCGTTGCGAAGCCCCGGATGTTAGCTTTTTAACGCAACTAGAACCGCATCATTTGGACCTCTGTAGCTCAAGTTATGACTGTTTGAGTGCAAAGAGGTCAGGCTGGACAGCTTAGCAAATTCTTCAACTTCTTGTATTCCTTCCACTTTTGCATGCTTCCTTTCCATCCTCTGAGCCATTCATGCCCTGTAATCCCTGAAATCACATAACACACATACCAAGACATCGAATGATAATAAGAGAGGATTTAAATAAAAGAAAATAAAAGGCAAAGAAGCATGTTTTCAATCATAGCACAAAATCAGGAAAGAGAATGTAAAACCATGCAAATCATATGAATAAGTGGGCAAAGCTTGATAAAAACCACTCAATTGAGCACAAGATAAACCATAAAATAGTGGTTTATCACTCATCACAACACCAAACTTAAATTGTTGCTTGCCCCCAAGCAACTGAAAATCAAATAGGATAAAAAGAAGAGAATATACTATAAATCCCAAAATATCAATGAATATTAGTTCCAATTAGATGAGCGGGACTTGTAGCTTTTTGCTTCTGAACAGTTTTGGCATCTCACTTTTTCCTTTGAAGTTCAGAATGATTGGCATCTATAGGAACTCAGAGTTCAGATAGTGTTATTAATTCTCCTAGTTAAGTATGTTGATTCTTGAACACAGCTATTTTTATGAGTCTTGGCCGTGGCCCTAAGCACTTTGTTTTCCAGTATTACCACCGGATACATAACTGCCACAGACACATGACTGGGTGAACTTTTTCAGATTGTGACTCAGCTTTGCTAAAGACCCCAGTTAGAGGTGTCCAGAGCTCTTAAGCACACTCTTTTTGCTTTGGATCACGACTTTAACCACTCAGTCTCAAGCTTTTCACTTGGACCTGCATGCCACAAGAACATGGTTAGGGACAGCTTTGATTTAGCCACTTAGGCCTGGATTTTATTTCCTTGGGCCCTCCTATCCATTGATGCTCAAAGCGTTGGATCCTTTTTACCCTTGCCTTTTGGTTTTAAGGGCTATTGGCTTTTTCTGCTTGTTTTTTCTTTTTCTTTCTCTTTTCTTTTTTTCGCCATTTTTTTTTTGCTTTGTTCTTCACTGCTTTTTCTTGCTTCAAGAATCAATTTTATGATTTTTCATATTATCAATAACATTTCTCTTATTCATCATTCTTTCAAGAGCCAACAATTTTAACATTCATAAACGACAAGATCAAAAATATGCACTGTTCAAGTATTCATTCAAAAAACAAAAAGTATTGTCACCACATAAATATAATTAAACTAATTTCAAGGATGAATTTGAAACTCATGTACTTCTTGTTCTTTTATATTAAAAACATTTTTTTTCATTTAAGAAAGGTGAAGGATTCATGGAATTATTCATAGCCTTAAGACATAGTTACTAAATACTAATGATCATGTAGTAAAGACTCAAAACATAGACAAACATATAGCATAAAATCAAAAAACAGAGAGATAAGAACAAGGAAGTTAAGGAATGAGTCCACCTTAGTGATGGTGGCGCCTTCTTCTTGAAGGACCAATGGTATCCTTGAGCTCCTCTATGTCTCTTCCTTGCCTTTGTGCTCCTCCCTCATAGCTCTTTGATCTTCTCTAATCTCATTGAGAATGATGGAGTGCTCTTGGTGTTCCACCCTTAATTGGTTCATGTCATGACTCAATCCTTCTAGAGAAATGGTGAGTTGTTCCCAATAGTTGTTTGGAGGAAAATGCATCCCTTGAGGCATCTCAGGAATTTCTTGATGATGAGCTTACTCATGCGTCTCTTGAGATCCATGAATGGGCTCTCTTGTTTGCTCCATCCTTTTCTTAGTGATGGGCTTGTCCTCTTCAATGAGGATGTCTCCTTCTATGACAACTCCAGCTAAGTTGCATATATGGCAAATGAGATGAGGAAAAGCTAGCCTTGCCAAGGTGGAGGACTTTTCGGCTACTTTGTAGAGTTCTAGAGAGATGGCTTCATGAACTTCTACCTCCTCTCCAATCATGATGCTATGGATCATGATGGCCTGATCCACAGTTACTTCGGATCGGTTGCTAGTGGGGATGATGGAGCGTTGGATGAACTCCAACCATCCTCTAGCCACAGGCTTAAGGTCCAGTCTTCTTAATTGAACCGGCTTGCCTTTTGAGTCTCTTTTCCATTGAGCTCCTTCCACACATATGTCCATGAGGACTTGGTCCAACCTTTGATCAAAGTTGACCCTTCTAGTGTAGGGGCGTCCGTCTTCTTGCATCGTAGGCAAGTTGAACGCCAACCTTATATTTTTCGGACTGAAATCTAAGCATTTCCCCAGAACCATTGTAAGCTAATTCTTTGGATTTGGGTTCATGCTTTGATCATGGTTTCTAGTGATCCATGCGTTTGCATAGAACTCTTGAACCATTAGGATTCCGACTTGTTGAATGGGATTGGAGAGAACTTCTCATCCTCTTCTTCTAATCTCTTGTCGGATCTCCAGATATTCGCCCTTTTTGAGCTTAAAAGGGACCTCAGGGATCACCTTTTTCTTGGCCACAACTTCATAGAAGTGGTCTTGATGGGCTTTCGAGATGAATCTCTCCATCTCCCATGACTCGGAGGTGGAAGCTTTTACCACACCAAACTTAGAATGTTGCTCGTCCTCGAGCAAAAGAAGAAAGAATAGAAGAAGAAAAAGAAGATATGGAGGAGAGGAAGAGATGTGTGTCTTCGGCCAAAGGGGAGAAGAAAGGGTTATATTGTGTGAAAATGGAGAAGGATGGAGGGGTTTATATAGGGGAGGGAGAGGCGAATGGGTTCGGTCATTTAGGGTGGGTTTGGATGGGAACGAGATTTTAAATTTGAAGGTGCGTGGGGTTTATGGGGAAGAGTGGATGGATATGATTCGTGAAGGGGTAATGGGGAAGAGAAATTGAGGTGATTGGTGAAGGGTATAGTGTTATTGGATTGCGTGAAGAAGGGAGAAGTGGGGTAGGTGGGGATCCTGTGGGGTCCACAGATCCTGAGGTGATCCTGTGGGGTCCACAGATCCTGAGGCGCCAAGGATTTATCATCCCTGCACCAATTAGACGTGTAAAACCCCCTCTATATGCAATCTTGGCATTTAACGCCAGACTGCAGCTTGTTTCTGGCATTAAACGCCCAAATGTAGCATGTTTCTGGCGTTTAACGCCAGCTTGATGTTCGTTTCTGGCATTAAACGCCAGCTTGGTGCTTGTTTCTAGCGTTAGACGCCAGACAGATGCTAGTTTCTGGCGTTTAAACGCCAGACAGCTCTTCCTCCAAGGTGTGCTTTTTCTTCTGCTATTTTTGATTCTGTTTTTAATTTTTGCAATTGTTTTGTGGCTCCACATGATCATAAACCTAATAAAATATGAAATAACAATAAAAATATAGATAAATAAAAATTGGGTTGCCTCCCAATAAACTCTTCTTTAATGTCAATAGCTTGGCAGTGAGCTCTCATGGAGCTTCACAAATGTTCAGAGCATTGTTGGGACCTCCCAACACCAAACTTAGAGTTTGAATGTGGGGTTTCAACACCAAACTTAGAGTTTGGTTGTGGCCTCCTAACACCAAACTTTGAGTTTGATTGTGGGGATTTTGTTTGACTCTGTATTGAGAGAAGCTTCTCATGCTTCCTCTCCATGGTTGCAGAGGAAGATCATTGAGCTTTAAACACAAGGTAGTCCCCATTCATTTGAAGGACTAGCTCTCCTCTATCAACATCAATCACAGCTCCTGCTGTGGCTAGGAAGGGTCTTCCAAGGATGATTCATTCATCCTACTCCTTCCCAGTGTCTAGGATTATGAAATCAGCAGGGATGTAAAGGCCTTTAACCTTCACTAACACGTCCTCTACCAATCCATAAGCTTATTTTATTGACTTGTCTGCCATCTCTAATGAGATTCTTGTAGCTTGTACCTCAAAGATCTCCAGTTTCTCCATTACAGAGTGTGGCATAAGATTTATACTTGACCCTAGGTCACACAGAGCCTTCTCAAAGATCATGGTGCCTATGGTACAGGGTATTAAGAATTTACCAAGATCTTGTTTCTTTTGAGGTAAAGTTTGTTGAACCCATGTATTTAATTCACTAATGAGCAAGGGGTGTTCATCTTCCCAAGTCTCATTACCAAACAACTTGGCATTCAGCTTTATGATGGCTCCTAGATATTGAGCAACTTGCTCTTCAGTTACATCTTCATCTTCTTCAGAGGAAGAATAGTTCTCAGAGCTCATGAATGGCAGAAGGAAGTTTAATGGAATCTCTATGGTCTCTATATGAGCCTCAGATTCCTTTAGGTCCTCAATAGGGAACTCCTTTCTGTCTGGGGGACGTCCTATGAGGTCTTCCTCATTGGGATTCATGTCCTCCCCTTCCTCTTTGTATTCGGCCATTTTGATTATATCAATGGCCTTGCACTCTTTTTTTGGATTCTCTTCTGTATTGCTTAGGAGAGTACTAGGAGGAGTTTCAGTGATTTTCATACTCAGCTGAACCACTTGTGCCTCCAAATTTCTAATAGAGGACCTTGTTTCATTCATAAAACTTAGAGTGGCCTTAGATAGATCAGAAACTATGTTTGCTAAGCTAGAGGGGCTCTGCTCAGAATTCTCTGTCTGTTGCTGAGAAGATGATGAAAAAGGCTTGCTATTGCTAAGCCTGTTTCTTCCACCATTATTAAAGCCTTGTTGGGGCTTTTGTTGATCCTTCCATGAGAAATTTAGATGATTTTTCCATGAGGGATTATAGGTGTTTCCATAGGCTTCACCCATGTAATTCACCTCTGCCATTGCAGGGTTCTCAGGATTATAAGCTTCTTCTTCAGAAGATGCTTCTTTAGTACTGTTGGATGTGTTTTGCAATCCCTTCAAACTCTGAGAAATCATGTTGACTTGCTGAGTCAACATTTTGTTCTGAGCCAATATGGCATTCAGAGCATCAATTTTAAGAACTCTCCTCTTTTGAGGCATCCCATTACTCACAGGATTCCTCTCAGAGGTGTACATGAATTGGTTATTTGCAACCATGTCAATGAGTTCTTGAGCTTCTGCAGGCATTTTCTTTAGGTGAATGGATCTACCTGCAGAATGGTCCAGTGACATCTTGGAGAACTCAGATAGACCATCATAGAATATATCCAAAATGGTCAACTCTGAAAGCATGTCAGAAAGACACTTTTTGGTCAACTGCTTGTATCTTTTCCAAGCTTCATAGAGGGATTCACCATCTTTTTGCTTAAAGGTCTGAACATCCACTCTAAGCTTGCTCAACTTTTGAGGAGGAAAGAACTTGGCCAAGAAGGCCGTGACCAGCTTATCCCAAGAGTCCAGGGTATCTTTAGGTTGTGAGTCCAACCATGTTCTAGCTCTGTCTCTTACAGCAAAAGGGAAAAGCATGAGCCTGTAGACTTCATGATCTACTCCATTAGTCTTAACAGTATCACAGATCTGCAAGAACTCAGTTAAAAACTGGTAGGGATCTTCTGATGAAAGTCCATGAAACTTGCAGTTCTGTTGCATTAGAGAACCTAGTTGAGGCTTCAGCTCAAAATTATTTGCTCCAATGGCAGGAATTGAGATGCTTCTTCCATAAAAATTGGAAGTAGGTGTAGTATAATCTCCAAGCATCCTCCTTGCGCCTCCACCATTGTTATTGGGTTCGGCCATGTCTCTTTCTTTTTCGAGATTCTCTGTAAGGTTTTCTCTGGATTGTTGTGCTTTAGCTTCCCTTAGCTTCTTCTTCAGAGTCCTTTCAGGTTCAGGATCTGCTTCAACAAGAATGTCCTTGTCCTTGCTCCTGCTCATATGAAAATGAAGAGAACAAAAAAGAAGAGGAATCCTCTATGTCACAATATAGAGATTCCTTTTTGTGAGTAGAAGAAGAAAAGAATAGAAGAAGGATGAGCAAAAAAATTCGAACACAGATAGAGGAGAAGAGAGGGTTCGAATTTTTAGATAAAGAGAAGTGTTAGTAAATAAATAAAATAAATAAAAAGAGATGAGAGGGAGAGAATTTTCGAAAATTGTTTTTGAAAAATGGTTAGTGATTTTCAAAAATTAAAAGAAGAAATTAAAATTAAAATTTGAAACAATTAGTTAAATAAAAAGAATTTCAAAAAAGAGGGGGGTGATTTTCGAAAATTAGAGAGAGGAAAGTAGTTAGGTGGTTTTAAAAAAGATAAGAAATAGTAAAACAAACAAAAAGTCAATTAGTTAGTTGAAAAAGATTTGAAAATCAATTTTGAAAAGATAAGAAGTTAGAAAAGATTTTGAAATTGATTTTGAAAAAGATATGATTTGAAAAGATATGATTAAAAAGATATGATTGAAAAAGATTTGATTTTTAAAATTGATGACTTAACTAACAAGAAACTAAAACATATGATTCTAAAATTTAAAGATTGAAGCTTTCATAACAAGAAAGTAACAAACTTCAAATTTTTTTAATCAATCACATTAATTGTTAGTAAAGTTTTTGAAAATCATGAAATAAAGTTAAGAAAAATATTTTGAAAATCAAATTAAAAAAAAATTTTGAAAATAAATAAATAAAAAAATGAAAAATATTTTATTTTTGAAAAATATTTTGAAAAGATAGGATTTTTAAAATTGAAATCTTGACTTGACTAACAAGAAACAACTTATTTTAAAAATTTTTGACTAAGTCAACCCAAAGATTTCGAATTTTTGAGAGAAATAAGGGAAAGATATATATATTTTTTATTTTTAATGATGAGAGAGAAAAACACAAATATGACCCAAAACATGAAAATTTTGGATCAAAACCAATGATGCATGCAAGAACACTATGAATGTCAAGATGCACCAAGAACACTTTGAAGATCATGATGAACATCAATAACCTATTTTTGAAAAAATTTCAAGAAAAGAAAAACATGCAAGACACCAAACTTAGAAATTTTTCATGTTTAGACACTATGAATGTAAAAATACATATGAAAAACAACAAAAGACACAAAACAAGAAAATATGAAGATCAAATAAGAAGACTTATCAAGAACAACTTGAAGATCATGAAGAACACCATGCATGAATTTTTCGAAAAAAATGCATAAATTTAAAAAAAAACATGCAATTGACACCAAACTTAAAAATTGACATTAGACTCAAACAAGAAACACAAAAATATATTTTTTATGATTTTATTAATTTTTTTGGATTTTTTTGGATTTTTTCGAAAATTAATTTTGGAAAAATGAAAAACAAAGAAAAAAATTTTTTTGAAAGATTTTTGAAACTTTTTTAAAAGAAAATAAAACAAGAAGAAAATTACCTAATCTGAGCAACAAGATGAACCGTCAGTTGTCCAAACTCAAACAATTCCCAGCAACGGCACCAAAAACTTAGTGTACGAAATTGTGATCATCAACAATGGCTCCAACAACTTGGTGCTCTCAAACGTGAATCACACTTTGTCACAACTCCGCACAACTAACCAGCAAGTGCACTGGGTCGTCCAAGTAATACCTTATGTAAGGGTCGATCCCACGGAGATTGTCGGCTTGAAGCAAGCTATGGTCATCTTGTAAATCTCAGTCAGGCAGATTATATTGGTTATAATGGTTTTCGAATATAAAAACAAATAAAGCATAAAATTGAGATAGAAATACTTATGTAATTCATTGGTAGGAATTCCAGATAAGCGCATGAAGATACTGTGTTCCTTCTGAATCTCTGCTTTCCTATTGCTTTCATCCGATCAATCTTACCCCTTTACATGGCAAGCTGTATGTAGGGCGTCACCGTTGTCAATGGCTACTTCCCAACCTCTCAGTGAAAATGGTCCAAATGCTCTGTCACAGCACGGCTAATCATCTGTCAGTTCTCGTTCATGTTGGAATAGGATCCATTGATCCTTTTGCGTCTGTCACTACGCCCAACACTCGCGAGTTTGAAGCTCGTCACAGTCATCCCATCTCAGATCCTACTCGGAATACCACAGACAAGGTTAAGACTTTCCGGATCTTAGGAATGGCCGCCAATAATTCTAGCATATTCCACGAAGACTCTAATCTCACGGAATGGGAGGCTCGGTTGTCAGGCGAGGCAACCATGCGTCATGGGTCGGGAATCCAAGAGATACTCATTCAATCTAATGTAGAACAGAGGTGGTTGTCAGGCACACGTTCATAGGTTGAGAATGGTGATGAGTGTCACAGATCATCACATTCATCATGGTTAAGTATAAATAAATATTTTAGAATAAGAATAGGTGTGAATTGAATAGAAGAACAATAGTACTTTGCATTAATACTCGAGGTACAGTAGAGCTCCACACCTTAATCTATGGTGTATAGAAACTCCACCGTTGAAATTACATAAGAACAAGGTCTAGGCATGGCTGAATGGCCAGCCTTCCCAAATAGCATGTGAATTCGAAAATAGGGAAAAAAACCCCCGGTCAAAAGACGTGGTCAAAAGAGACGCTTAGTACAATAGTGAAAAGTTCTATTTATACTAAACTAGTTACTAGGGTTTACAGAAATAAGTCTAAGTGCAGAAATCCACTTCCGGGGCCCACTTTGGTATGTGCTTGGGCTGAGCTTGAGCTTTACACATGCAGAGGCTTCTCTTGGGGTTAAACGCCAAGTTGTAACGTGTTTTTGGCTTTTAACTCTGGTTCGTGACGTGTTTCTGGCATTTTACTCCAGAATGCAGCATGGAACTAGCGTTAAACGCCAGGTTGCGTCATCTAAACTCGAATAAAGTATAAACTATTATATATTTCTGGAAAACCCTGGATGTCTACTTTCCAACGCAATTGAGAGCGCGCCATTTAGAGTTCTGTAGCTCCAAAAAATCCATCTCGAGTGCAAGGAGGTCAGAATCTAACAGCATCAGTAGTCTTTTGTCAGCCTCCTATCAGATTTTTGCTCAGGTCCCTTAATTTCAGCCAGAAAATACCTGAAATCATAGAAAAACACACAAACTCATAGTAAAGTCTAGAAATGTAAATTTTGCATAAAAACTAATAAAAACATCCCTAAAAGTAGCTAGATCCTACTAAAAACTACCTAAAAACAATGCCAAAAAGCGTATAAATTATCCGCTCATTACTACGTACCTATGATACCACCAGAGTGGAACTTTTTCCCTGAGCCGATCCCTGACTTTCCACAGCCTGATGAGCCAGCACTATCGGACGGTGGGCTAGCTCCTATATACGCAAACGGACCTGTGCTCGCGAATGGTTTTGTACGGAGTGACAGCAGTGTTTCTGGTGGATCTGAGGGTATAGCTGTAGCTGCGGATGATGAGGAGGAGAAGGATCCTGAGATAGAGATAGAGCAGGATGAGGAGATGGACGAGCCTCACGGCGATTCTCCGAATGGCCACGTGTAGATATAGTTTGACAGCAGAAGGGGCATTCTTTTGATGACACTCTAGTCTGACATTATCTGTTAGTTAGTCTCTCACTTGTGTTAGTACACCCGAGAGCTAGGAGCTATATAGTGGTTAGGCTAGCCTGGGCGCCAGTTTAGCGGCTTTTTGTTTGGGCCAGGCCCTGGGAGTGTCGTGTATATATTTGCTACGTAGGATAACGAGGATGTAAACTGACTTGATCTTGTGTAAACGCAACATGTTTTGTTATAGTGTACATGATGTATATTATCTGTTATATTTCTATATTTTCCTATGCTTTCTTTTATTGCCCTCAATGTATGCTTGTTTCTTTTATCTCTTCACGGTAACAAATAAATTAAAAAATTACTCGTAAAAATTGGCATCGTTCTAACAAGGAACAGGCTCATATATTAAATAATAGTTAATAATTAGGAAGGATAAGTTAGTAACACTTAGCTTCTTGTATGACCATGGCATACTGGGAGTTGGGTCGTTACAATTTGGTAACAGAGCAGTTCGTTCCTAGTAGAGCCTGGGGAGTGGACTGACTATGCTTCATTGCATACTCTGCTTGTGTGTCTCATGCTGTTAGGGTATCTTCAAGGTACATTTGGCATGAATGTCTATGAGTGCTCATTTTGGAAATGTTCGTGCCTTACTTGAAATATTAAGACTGATCACCTTAATGTTGATTGTTTGGTGCGGATAGGACATTAATGACTGCGAATAGGCATAGTTTAATTGAGCTCTGAACGACAAATCGTTGTGAGGCACAGCTATCGTCATAGCTATTCTGATCTCCATGGCCATAGCTATGTTAGATTTGGATGCTGTAAGGAACAAACGCTTGTTTTACTTGTGAGGAATCTGGACACACAGTTGGGATCTACCCAAGAAAGTTTGTTTGGAATCCAGTGCGAACCCAGCAACAAGGTCGAGTGTTTGCCATGACTGCTGATGATGCTATGCAATCAGACGACCTGATCCAAGGTCAGTGTTATGTTAAAGATAGATTTCTAACTGTACTATATGACTCGGGTGCATCGCATTCCTTTATTTCTTTAACTGTTGCTAGTGAGTTGGGACTAGATTTCTCTGAGTTGAACTTTGATCTAATTATCCATACACCTGCATCCCAAAATGCTTTGACCAGTTTAGCATGCCTGCAAGTACCATTCACCATTAGGAATAGGACTTTTATACATGATCTAATCTGTTTGCCTCTATGTGGTTTAGAAATTATTTTAGGATTAGATTGGTTATCTAAGTATCATGTTTTCCTTGATTGCTATGAGAGAATTGTTGTTATTCCATCTGATAGTTTAGATATTAAACCATTTTTGTCTCATACTTTATATCTGAATTTCGTAAGAGTTACCTTAGACGGGAGTGATTATGAGGGATACGTTCTGTTAGCGGCTAGCTCAAATGACAGTGAACTAAGTTTAGAACGAATTCAAGTGGTGAAGGAATTTCCTGATGTTTTCCCAGACGACATACCTGAGTTTCCTCCTCGGCGAGAGATAGAATTCAGCATTGAACTTGTACTTGGAACCAGATCGATTTCCATAACACCGTACCAGATGTCACCATTGGAACTTGAAGAATCAAAGAAGCAGTTGGATGAGCTACTTGGAAAGAAATTTATTCATCCCAGTGCATCACCTTGGGGAGCTCCAGTATTGCTAGTAAAGAAGAAGGATGGTGGAATGAGACTTTGTGTAGATTACGACAGCTAAATAAAGTCACTATCAAGAACAAGTATCCACTTCCTCGGATAGATGATTTGATGGATCAATTGAAAGGTGCAACTGTGTTCTCGAAGATTGATTTGCGATCCGGCTATCACCAAATTCAAGTGAAAGAGTCAGATATACCGAAGACTGCATTTAGAACTCGATATGGTCACTATGAGTATACGGTTATGTCATTTGGACTAACTAATGCTCCTGCAATTTTTGTGGATTACATGAATCGTATTTTCCGTCCGTACCTTGATCAGTTTGTAGTAGTTTTCATAGACGATATTATCATCTATTCGAAGACAGAAAAAGAGCATGAAGAGCATCTAAGGACTGTATTGCATATACTGAGGACTCAAAAGTTATATGCTAAACTATCAAGTGCGATTTCTGGACAGAGAAGGTAGCATTCTTGGGACATGTTATATCATAGGGAGGAATTGCAGTGGATTCTTCAAAAATTGAAGCAGTAGTGCAATGGGAACCACCTACGACCGTTACAGAAGTTTGGAGTTTTCTCGAACTTGCTGGATATTACCAGAGGTTCATTAAAGGATTTTCACAGATAGCTTTACCTCTGACTTACCTTACACAAAAGGAAGTTCTGTTTGTTTGGACGGCTAAGTGTGATAGAAATTTCAAGATGCTTAACGAAAAGTTAACAACTGCACCTGTATTAGTACTACCCGACCCACAGAAACCATTTGAAGTATATTGTAATGCCTCTCATAAAGGACTTGGGTGTGTGCTGATGCAAGACAAAAATGTGGTGGCTTCTGCTTCCCGGCAGCTAAGACCTCATGAACGAAATTATCCGATGCATGACTTAGAGTTGGCTGCAGTGGTGTTTGCTCTGAAGATCTGGAGGCACTATTTGTATGACGCTCAATTAGAAATTTTCTCCGACCACAAAAGTTTAAAGTATATCTTTGACCAGAAAGATCTTAATATGCGACAGTGAAGGTGGATGGAATTTTTGAAGGACTATGATTTTAAGTTAAGTTATCACCCAAGGAAAGCGAACGTGGTTGCAGACACCTTGAGTAAGAAAAATTTGAGTATCTCTTGGATGATGATAAAGGAAGAAAAGTTACTCGCAGAATTTGAGGACCTTAAGTTGGCTATGACTGAGACGTCAAGTGGAGTCCGTTTGGCCCAATTGCGTATAACACCAGAATTTAAGATTAGTACTCAGCAAGCACAAGCACAAGACTCAGAAATGATGACGATGCTGAGATGGATGAAAGCAGAGGAACCAGAAGCTGTAAGACAAGATCGTAGCAGTCTATGGAAGTACAAAAACAGGGTTTGTGTGCCTAGCTCTGGAGATTTGCGACGAAGGATTTTTGCAGAAGCTCATCAAAGTAGATTTTCTATGCATCCTGGAGTGACAAAGATGTATCAAGATTTGAAACAAATATTCTGGTGGCCAGGCTTAAAAAAAGAGGTAGCTAACTATGTCTCAAAATGTTTAACCTGCCAAAAGGTGAAGGTGGAACATCAAAAACCGTCAGGAACCCAGCAACCCTTAGAAATACCATAATGGAAATGGGAGCAGATCACTATGGATTTTGTCACGGGATTGCCAAGGACCTCAATAGGACACGATGCTATTTGGGTGATTGTGGACAGGTTAACGAAATCGGCGCATTTCCTTCCGATTGCATGGGATACCTTCGTCAATTGTTTCAGATCGAGATCCGAGGTTTACTTCTAGATTCTGGGGAGCTTTCCAGAAAGCGTTGGGGATAGAATTGCATATGAGTACAGCATACCATCCTCAGACAGACGGACATTCAGAACGGACAATCCAGACATTAGAAGCCATGCTAAGATCTTGCATGATGGATAACCAAGGTAATTGGGATAAATATTTGCCGTTGATCGAATTCTTCTATAACAACAGCTACCAACAAAGTATCGGGATGGAACCTTATGAAGCTCTCTACGGAAGGAGATGTCAGACACCATTGTGTTGGAATAATGACGAAGAAGCTAGTATCTTGGGTCCAGACTTAGTTTAAGAAACTACTGAAAAGATAAAGGGAATTCGTCAGAAGATCCAGATAGCACAAAGCCGCCAAAAGAGCTATGCCGATAATAGACGTAGACCCTTAGAGTTTAGTGGGGGAGACCATGTTTTTCTAAAAGTAACCCCGACTACTAGAATAGGTATAGCCCTTAAGACTAAAAAGCTTAACCCTCGATACATAGGACCTTTCCAAATACTTAAAAGAGTCAGTCTAGTAGCATATCAAGTAGCCCTTCCTCCATATCTATCAAATCTTCATGATGTTTTTCATGTCTCGTAACTTGAGAAATATATTCCCAACGAGAGTCACATTTTACAACCAGAGACAATACAGTTGCGAAACGATTTGACATATCAAGCAACACTGGTTCAGATCGTAGAAAGAAGTGATAAGTAACTGAGAGGCAAAACTGTTCGCTTAGTCAAAGTAGCTTAGTGACAAAGACGAGAAGAAGAGCACACTTGAGAAATGGAAGATAAGATGAAGGCTGATTACCCACGTCTATTCTCAGGTAACTGAAATTTTGAGGGCAAAATTTTCTTTTAGGAGGGTAGAATGTAACAACCCTAGTTTTCGAGTACGCGGGATCTTTTCTGAAAGTACAGAGAACTCCGGAGGATCAGTAAGGGGAGAATCTTTGATATATCATCAAGTATCTCAATCCTCATTGTCATTATGTCATCTTTAAGCTAGAACCTTTTTGAGGCAAGCTCGATAACGCAGTGATGAAGAACCTAGTTTTTGAACCGTATCGGTTAGGAGTTTTGATTCGATTTTTCGTAAATAGTCTCAATTTGACGAACCGGACTCGATTTATGAGAGAAGAGAGATGATAGGATAATATCATCATTATATTAGTATTAGAAGCTTCATGAATGATATTATAAGGTTACCTGGTCAGTTTTAGTTAAAAACAGAAAATCGGTTTAACCGGGTTAACAGTTTACTGGTACAGCTTAGCACCAGCACTCTCTGATGACTTTGGCAATGCTAAGGCCTCATTATACATGTTTTACTCTCATAATAAATATGTTACTAGTGTCATTTATGCTAGTAGCTCAGAAAATAATTTTTAGAGATGTTTTCACAAGTGTTCCGATACATCTAGTTTTAGTAGTTATACACCTGAGATATTTTAATATTATTTTAATCCACCTCCAAGCCAACTAATCACAACTCACTCTACACCCCCAAAACCCCTAAGGCTGGCTCATTTTCACTTTGTGGCCGAAAATAGGAAGAGAGGAAAAGAGAGAAAAGTTCTTAGTTCCAAATCTTCAAAGCTTGATTTCTGCTGAACTAAAACTCAAATCAAAATTCCAAGCGACCAAAATGATCCTCTCTTCTTTCTCTACATGATCATATGACTTATCAAGGCTGGAATCAAGGTGAGTTGGCTGCACCATCTCTCTTTTGATTCCGTTTCAAGGAAACATGCTCAAACATGTCTTTTCTTGATGTTCTTCCTTAGGAATCATGCTTAACTTGACTTGAGGGCCAAGAAACGTGAGTTTCCAGCAAGTATAAGGTGAGAAATCCCTCCCTATAATTCTAAGAGATATTTGGTTAGTTGAGGGTTTTGGATTTAAAGTTGTTCTTGAGGTGATTTAGGAGGAAAAAGTGCATAAGGACCACCTGAAAGTCTAACCGAATTAGGAGCAGCAAAACCAGGTAGGGTGTAATGAAATTAATCTTGATTATGTGTATTTGAGTTGTGTGAATGTTGTATGATTTGGCTGTGCTAAAAATTGGTTGCATATATGATTGATTCTTGGTGAAGATTTGATGAAATTTTGATGAAATTTGATGAAATTCAAGCTTTAAAGTTCATGTTCTTGGAGCAGCTGGAAAAACGAAACCCTAGGCTTAAATTGAGGTTTAATTTGTGTTGAAATCATGTGAGAAAGATGGGTTTTTAGTGGCTGCTAATTTATTTTGAATTATGGTAAAAATCGGTTGCTGAAAAGACTAAAAAATGGGTAAAAACAGAGAAAGAATCTGAAGAATTTACGAAGAACATGAAGAACACTTTGAGTGTGATAAAGAACAATGAAGAACAGGTTTTAGATCCTTAAAAGGGCAAGGAAGTAAAATTTTTGGTGTTTAAGGGGTTATTTGGTAATTTCTGAAAGTTAAGGTGGTTAAAGTAGAAATATTAAAAGTTACGGGTGTTTAAAGTGAATTTTAAAGGTTAAAAGTAAAAGGTAAGTTAATTTTCGAAAATTAATGATAGAATAATAAATAATAATAAAATATTAAGTAATAATATTTAATTAAAAATAATATTTTAATAAAAATAATAAAATAATGCGGAAAAGGCAGTTTTCTGTAAAAGCCTTAAAAAGACAATTTTAAGCGTAGAATCTCATAATTACCTTCAGAAAACACTTAGGGAGTGGTAAGAACATATTAGTGAGGCAAAGATAAGAGAAGGATAAAAAGTTGAAGAAAAGATAAAAGTCGAAGAAAAAGTCTGTAAAGTTTTAATGACAGAAAAACAGACAGAGACTAGTGAACAAACTAAGGCAACATAGTTAGTCCTTGAGTTGCGACTAGGATTAGGTATTATATGAAAAGTTAAACTGTTTCAGTATAGACTTAATGAACCTATACTTGGGACATGCTAACTATTCATACCGAAATTTACATAAGTCTTAAAAACACACGTTAAACAGAGAAATAAGAGCAGAGTAAAGAGACTAAGAGCAGAATGCTTATCGAAAAGTTATTTGATGCTTGAGGCAACCCAAGAGATAATGTTTGCTTATTCATTACTTAATGCAACCCAAGAGATAATGTTTATTTATCTGTTGCTTAAAGCAACCCAAGAGCTTCTGTAGGGAAACTAGGATACCTACAGTAATTTTCCATTCACAAGAGCTTCTGTAGGGAAACTAGGATACCTACAGCAATTTTCCGCTCCCAAGAGTATATTTCCTGCAAGTAGAAAGCAGAGGCTGTCTCAATAGAGCTACTAATAATTATATGCGCATTTATTTGAACGAAAAATCGTATCCGGGAAATCGTGAACTCGTGACCGGATAAATGTCAGGAATGCAGGTGCTAACCGACACATGAGCTCATGGCCTGCGCTAGGGCTAGACAGATATCATTCTTGTTTGCACATCATTCTCTGTTGCATTTCTTTCTGTGTGTGATCTATTTCTTTATGTTTGTCTGCTTGCATGCTATTTCTGTGTTTTATTTTCTTGTATTCTTTTGTTTGTGTTCTGCTTTCTGTTGTCTCTACTTTCTCTTGCTATCTTTATCTTTGGTTTACTGCTTTGCTATATTCTGTTATTCGTCTGCTAATCGACACCAAATAAATGAACGTAACTAATAACCCCGACCCTACTAAGAACTCCCCAGTTCTTACCCCTTCTCTCCCTTCCTCCACTTCAGATGGAGACGGGCGTGATATTCTATGAGTTTGAGGACCCCTATGTCTACAAGGATCCAGTACATCACAGTTACTTCATCATGGGATTGGAGCCTCATATTAGACGATATGCGTTACCTAATCGAACTTTTCAACATCCTCTGTCTAGCCTGCATTTTGACCCCGATGTTCCTTACGACTTTTCCTTATCCTGGTTATATCCTGACACAGCTGTGCATCCTTTTCCTGATCTTGAGCACCCTATACCAGCTCAACCTTTGAATGAGGTGGAACCTGAGCCTATCATTCCTGATGAGCCCGAGCTAGCTGGTGACTACGTACCTGTGATACCACTAGAGTGGAACTTTTCCCCTGAGCCGATTGATAAACCACTATTTTATGGTTTACAATGTATTTAATTGTGTGGTTTTATCATGGTCTTTACCAACTTATTCATATAATTAGCATGCATTTATATTTCCTTCCTAAAATTATTGCATGATTGAAAACATGCTTCTTTGGTCTTAATTTAGCTAATCTTAATCCTCTCTTATTACCATTCGATGCCTTGATCTGTGTGTTAAGTGTTTCAGGCTTTATAGGGCATGAATGAGTGAGAGATTGGGAAGAAAGCTTGCAAAAATAGAAGGAACACAAGAAATTGAGGAGATGACCAGCGAGAAGTGACGCGTATGCGTCAGCGACGCGACCGCGCGGAAGAAAGGAATTCGCAGTGACGCGGCCGCATGAGTGACGCGGACGCGCAGATTAGAAAAGCAGAAGCGACGCGGAGGCATGGGTGACGCGCCCACATGGAAAAGAAAAACACTGAATGACGCGTCCGCGTCACTAGTGCGTTGGGAAGAAAAGAATTGAACAGAGAATCACGCAAGAGCGTGGCTGGAGGCGTGCCTATAGCATAATTTGACCCCACGCGACCGCGTCATGTGGGAACTTTGGCCTCCCACGCGACCTCGTCACCCACGCGGCCGCGTGCCATGAAAATCGACATGAAAAGAGTGCATAGCCAAAAGTTATGCTGGAGTGGTGCTGAAAGCACAACCTTACCACGCGGACGCATGGCTCACGCGTCCGCGTCATATCCCCATATTGGACATTCACGCGATCGCGTCAAAAAAAAAGGAAAAACATGCACGCGACGCGGCAGGGTCGCTGACGCGTCCGCGTCACTAGTGCGTTGGGAAGAAAAGAATTGAACAGAGAGTCACGCGAGAGCGTGGCTGGAGGCGCGCCTATAGCATAATTTGACCCCACGCGACCGTGTCACTCACGCGACTGTGTCATGTGGGAACTTTGGCCTCCCACGCGACCGCGTCACCCACGCGGCCGCGTGCCATGAAAATCGACGTGAAAAGAGTGCATAGCCAAAAGTTATGCTGGAGTGGTGCTGGACTGGTACTGCAAGCACAACCTTACCACGCGGACGCATGGCTCACGCGTCCGTGTCATATCCCCATATTGGCCATTCACGCGATCGCGTCGACCACGCGATCGCGTCACCCAAAATTTGGCAAAATAAGATTCTGAACAGAGAGTTGTGCGAGCGCGAGGCTGCCCTCGCGCCAGTAGCATAAAACGTGTCACGCGACCGCGTGACCGACGCGACCGGGTCGATTAACTTCAAACGCAAGTCACGCGACCACGTGCCCCACGCGTCCGCGTTGCTTGCGCCGCACAGCTTATCCTAATTTGCCAAATATCTTATCTTTTCTTCTGCAATCCTAATTTTTCCCTCCCTCCTTTCTTACTCACTTCTTTCCCTTCTCATTCTTCTTATCTTTCATTTTATTTATTTTCTTATTTCATTCATTGCATTTTAATTTTGTTCATATTTTTCTTTTCTTTTCTAAAATTATTATTTTTTCCTTTGGTGTTGATTTTCTTATTTAACTGTTGCATCTTTTCTGGTATAATTTTTAGTGACTTGTTTTACAATGTTGGGTGATGCTATTTTTCTGTCAATGTCAATCTTTTATGATACCTGTATTCCTTTTGCATTGACATGAACTTACATTGTCTTTCATTACGCACTCTCTTCTCCATTGTTGTACATTTTGTACCACTAGCATGCCATGGCTTCTATTGTTTTCTCACGTACATGTTAAAGCTTCCACGTAAATGAGACCTTTATCATTTGGCATTAACCCATCCATACTTCATTTATTTTCTTATTTTTATTTCTGGGTTACTTTTCTTCCCTTTTTCTTTTAGGATGGCCACCCGGAGGGGAATCGGAAGACGTTTACATGGGGAGACAAGACAAGTCCATCTGCACAATCTTTGGAGAGAAGCATCAGTTGGAACAACCCGTCCACCTGCACATCTTAGCATGCACCGAGGACGGTGCAATCTTTAAGTGTGGGGAGGTCGATACCGATCTCCATGGGTTAGCTATTTTCTTCTTTTCAACACCATTGTTTTATTTTCTTTGTTTATTCATTATTGCATTTGCATATTTGATTGCATATTTATTTGATTTTGTGCATTTAGTTACTACTTGGTTGAAGTGATATTTTCTTTTTCAAGAAATTTTTATAGTATTTCACTAATTTGAATAAAACTTTTTGAAAAACTTGTTTGAAGAAATCTTATTTTGGAACATGGTTTAAAGCTCAAACACACAAAACCAGTGAGATTTTGAGCCTATTTGATTGGTTGCATTTTATCAACCAATATTTTATTTTTGGTGTGTGTTTTTCTCTCTAAAATTGTGATCTTTGTCTTGCTTAATTCTATATTTCCATTGTTTGATGTATGCATGCACTGATATGATTGAGGCCCTTGTTTCACTAAGCTTACATACCCATATGGCCTTACCCTTTCATTATCCTTTGCAAACCAATTTAAGCCTAATATACCCATTTGTTCTTTACTTTAGCTCATTACTAACTCTAAGCGGAAAACAATAATGTCCTTAATTTGAATCCTTGGTTAGCTTAGACTAGTAAAAGTGCTCATGATTTAAGTGTGGGGAAGTTGGGTTTGAAAATATTTGGTTTGAATAATTGGGCGTTGTATATTTTAGTGAAAATGTGGAAAATAATAGTTGAGCACATATTATTGCATTCAACACTTTAATCATATGCATTGAGAAAAATAAAAAGAAAAAAATAAAAAAATAAAATAAAAAGAAAAAAAAGTGAAAAAGAAAAAGAAAAGAGCAATTAATAAAAGGGGACAAAATGCCCCAAAGTAAGTGTTGGTATCAATGCATATGTACTAAACTCAATTTTAGGATACATGAACATGTGGAAAGCACAATTAATGGGAAGTTAGATTTTGTATTTTAATTAAATGGATTGTCTTAAGTTAGGTGGAAAGTTTATGTTAATTAAGGATTCAAATTTTAGTCCACTTGGTCAAATACAATTCTACCTTGACCCTAACCCCATTACAACCCTTAAAAGACCTCTTGATTTGTGTATTAGTGCCTTAAATTTTTGTTGATTGTTAGATGAAGAGCAAGCTATAGAAAGCAAGATTAGTAGAGAATTGAGAGAATTAACCCTAGACACTTGAGAGTTAGAATGATATACACTACTAGTAAGGGTTCAGTGCTTAATTCTATGTTCCCTGCTTTCATGAGCTATCTTCTTCTTGCAAGTTATTTGTATTGTATTTTGTGATTTGAATTAGTGAAATCCAGTTCATATTTATTCTTGAAAGATTTATTACTTTTTCACCAAGTAGGTAGAATTATTTTAGCATGTAGTTGCATTCACATTCATAGGTTGCATTGCATGAGTCTTGCCTTTTCCTACTCATTTATTTGGTCTCCTTGAGAGTTTAGCATGAGGACATGCTAATGTTTAAGTGTGGGGAGGTTGATAAACCACTATTTTATGGTTTACAGTGTGCTTAATTGTGTGGTTTTATCATGGTCTTTACCCACTTATTCATATAATTAGCATGCATTTATATTTCCTTCCTAAAATTATTACATGATTGAAAACATGCTTCTTTTGGTCTTAATTTAGCTAATCTTAATCCTCTCTTATTACCATTCGATGCCTTGATCTGTGTGTTAAGTGTTTCAGGCTTTATAGGGCATGAATGAGTGAAAGATTGGGAAGGAAGCTTGCAAAAATGGAAGGAACACAAGAAATTGAGGAGATAACCAGCGAGAAGTGACGCGTACGCGTCAGCGATGCGACCGCGCGGAAGAAAGAAATTCGCAGTGACGTGACCGCATGAGTGACGCGGACGCGCGGATTGGAAAAGCAAAAGCGACGCGGAGGCATGGACGACGCGCCCGCATGGAAAAGAAAAACGCCGAATGACGCGTCCGCATGAATGACATGTCCACGTGACGTGCGCGATCTGCAGAATTACAAAAGTCACTGGCAGAGATTCTGGGCCGGATTCTCAACCCAGTTTTCGGACCAGAAACACAGATTAAAGTCAGGGAACATGCAGAGACTCATTAGGCGTTCATAATTCATAATTTTAGTTTTAGATGTAGTTTTTAGAGAGAGAGGTTCTCTCTTCTCTCTTAGGATTAGGATTAGGATTAGAATTTATTTTAGGATTAGGATTTCTTTTCACTTCAGGATTATTTCATCTTCATATTAGGTTCAATGTTCCTTTTATTTATTTCCTCAATTTAGTTTATGGATTTCTATGTTCAACTCAACTTCTTTATTTGGCTACAACTGCCCATGTTACATTTAATATCTTTATTAATTCATGATTTTGAGGTATTTCAGATCTAAGATTCTTATTTAGCTTTTTATATTATTGGCTTTAATTGATTAACTGGAAGCTCTTGAGTTATCAACTATTCATGAGTGATTGTTATGTTGGCTAATTAACTGGAATTCCACTAACTCTAGCCTTCCCTTAGGAGTTGGCTAGGACTTGGAAAATCTAACCAATTGGTTCACTGGACTTTCCCTTGCTTACGCAAAGGTTAACTAAGTGGGATTAACTTCCATTCTTATAGGAGTAACTAGGATAGGACTTTCGAAATTTCATATCTTGCCAAGAGTTTATTTTATAGTTATTTATTTAATTTAATTGTCATTTGAATTACTTGTCATACTTCTTCCTTATTTCCAAAACCCCCAATTTTACCTTTTTCATAGCCAATAATAAGAACATACCTCCCTACAATTCCTTGAGAAAACAACCCGAGGTTTAAATACTTCGGTTATCAATTTATTTAGGGGTTTGTTACTTGTGACAACCAAAACGTTTGTAAGAAAGGTTGATTGTTTGGTTTAGTAACTATACTTACAACGAGAGTTTACTATAACTTCTAAACCATCAATCTTCAGTTCTTCACCGATCCCTGACTTTCCACAGCCTAATGAGCCGGCACAACCGGACGGTGGGGTAGCTCCTATATACACGAACGGACCTGTGCTCGCGAATGGTTTTGTACAGAGTGACAGCAATGTTTCTGGTGGATCTGAGGATATAGCTGTAGCTGCAGATGATGAGGACGAGGAGGATCTGGAGATAGAGATAGAGCAGGATGAGGAGATGGACAAGCCTCACGGCGATTCTCTGAATGGCCACGTGTAGATATAGTTTGACAGCAGAAGGGGCATTCTTTTGGTGACACTCTAGTCTGACATTATCTGTTAGTTAGTCTCTCACTTGTGTTAGTACACCCGAGAGCTAGGAGCTATATAGTGGTTAGGCTAGCCTGGGCGCCAGTTTAGCGGCTTTTTATTTGGGCCAGGCTCTGGGAGTGTCGTGTATATATTAGCTACGTAGGATGACGAGGATGTAAACTGACTTGATCTTTGTGTAAACGCAACATGTTTTGTTATAGTGTACATGATGTATATTATCTGTTATATTTCTATATTTTCCTATGCTTCCTTTTATTGCCCTCAATGTATGCTTGTTTATTTTATCTCTTCACCGCAACGAATAAATTAAAAAATTACTCGTAAATATTGGCATCGTTCTAACAAGGAACATGCTCATATATTAAATAATAGTTAATAATTAGGAAGGATAAGTTAGTAACACTTAGCTTCTTGTATGACCATGGCATACTGGGAGTTGGGTCGTTACACCCTGCATTCCTTCAGAAGACGACCCGAGGTTTAAATACTTCGGTTATCAATTTTATCAGGGGTTTTTTACTTGTGACAACCAAACGTTTGTACGAAAGGATTTTCTGTTGGTTTAGAAGCTATACTTACGACGCAATCATATTTGTAAATTTCTTTACCAATAGAAAATCCGATCGTCAAAATGGCGCCGTTGCCGGGGAATTGCAAACGTGTGCCTTATTATTAGTTATTGTAAATATTTTTTCAAAAAAATAAAATAAAAAATAAAATAAAAAATAAAAAAAATAAAATAATAATAATAAAATTTTAGATTAGAATCCGAATTCCCTCTAATCAACGATCGTCAAAATTTTCTTGGGTTTCTAATCAATGATTCACATCGACTCCCCTCTGACAATGGGGCATCTGAATCCGAGATTAGAATCTTCGTGGTATAGGCTAGAATCTATTGGCAGCATTCTTGAGATCCGAAAAGTCTAAACCTTGTCTGTGGTATTCCGAGTAGGATCTGGGATGGGATGACTGTGACGAGCTTCAAACTCGCGACTGTAGGGCGTGGTGACAGATGCAAAAGGATAGTAAATCCTATTCCTACACGATCGAGAACCAATAGATGATTAGCCATGCGGGAAACCATAGAGGACCATTTTCACTGAGAGGACGGGAAGTAGCCATTGACAACGGTGACACCCAACATACAGCTTGCCATAGAAAGGAGTATGAAGGATTGGAAGAAAGCAGTAGAAAAGCAGAGATTCAGAAGGAATAACGCATCTCCATACGTTTATCTGAAATTCCCACCAATGAACTACATAAGTATCTCTATCTTTATTTTATGTTTTATTTATCTTTTAATTATCAAAACTCTATAACCATTTGAATCCGCCTGACTGAGATTTACAAAATGACCATAGCTTGCTTCAAGCCGACAATCTCCGTGGGATCGACCCTTACTCACGTAAGGTTTATTACTTGGACGACCCAATGCACTTGCTGGTTAGTTGTGCGAAGTTGTGAAAAAGAATTGAGATTACAATTGTGCGTACCAAGTTGTTGGCGCCATTGAGATCACAATTTCGTGCACCAAGTTTTTGGCGCCGTTGCCGGGGATAGTTCGAGTTTGGACAACTGACGGTTCATCTTGTTGCTCAGATTAGGTAATTTTCTTCTTATTTTAACCTTTATTTTATTTTCAAAATGTTTTCAAAAATCTTTCAAAAATTTTTCTTCTTTTTCGTTTTTCAAAATTATTTTCGAAAAAACCCAAAAAAAAAATTTTTTAAAAATCAATCAAAAATATTGTGTTTCTCGTTTGAGTCTAGTGTCAATTTTTAAGTTTAGTGTCAATTGCATGTTTTTAAAATTTGTGTATTTTTTTCGAAAAATTCATGCATTGCATTCTTCATGATCTTCAAGTTGTTCTTGACAAGTCTTCTTGTTTGATCTTTACATTTTATTGTTTTGTGTCTTTTCTTGTTTTTCATATGCATTTTTGAATTATTAGCGTCTAAACATGAAAAATCTCTAAGTTTGGTGTCTTTCATGTTTTTCTTTTCTTGAAAATTTTTCAAAAATAAGTTCTTGATGTTCATCATGATCTTCAAAGTGTTCTTGGTGTTCATCTTGACATTCATAGTGTTCTTGCATGCATCATTGGGTTTGATTCAAAATTTTCATGTTGTGAGTCATTTTTGTGTTTTTCTCTCTCATCATTAAAAATTCAAAAAAAATAAAAAAATATCTTTTCCTTATTTCTCTCATAATTTTCGAAATCTTTGGGTTGACTTAGTCAAAAAATTTTAAAATTAGTTGTTTCTTGTTAGTCAAGTCAAGATTTCAATTTTAAAAATCTTATCTTTTCAAAACTTTTTCAAAAATCAAATCTTTTTCATTTTTCTTTTATATTTTTGAAATTTTTTTAAATTGATTTTCAAAATCTTTTTCTTAACTTTATTTCATAATTTTCGAAAACTCTACTAACAACTAATGTGATTGGTTCAAAAATTTGAAGTTTGTTACTTTCTTGTTAAGAAAGGTTCAATCTTTAAATTCTAGAATCATATCTTTTAGTTTCTTGTTAGTCAAGTAATCAATTTTAATTTTAAAAATCAAATCCTTCTAAATTTATTTTTCAAATCTTTTTCAAAATAAATTTCAATCATATCTTTTCAAACATATCTTTTTCAAATCATATCTTTTTCAAAATTAATTTCAAAATCTTTTCTAACTTCTTATCTTTTCAAAATTGATTTTCAAATCTTTTTCAACTAACTAATTGACTTTTTTGTTTTACTATTTCTTATCTTTTTCAAAACCACCTAACCACTTTTCTCTCTCTAATTTTCGAAAATCACCTTCCTCTTTTTCAAAAATTCTTTTTTTAATTAACTAACTGTTTCAAATTTTAATTTTAATTTTATTTCTCTTAATTTTCGAAAATCACTAACCTTGTTTTTTCAAAAACAATATTTCTCCTCTCTCTTCTTTTAATATTCAAATTCTCTCTCTCTCTCATCTCCTTCTATTTATTTATTTATCTACTAACACTTCTCTTCTACTCATAATTCGAACCCTCTTCTCTTCTCTCTCTGTGTTCGAATTTTTCTTCTTTTATTCTTTTCTTCTTCTACTCACATAAAGGAATCTCTATACTGTGACATAAAGGATTCTTCTTCTTTTTTATTCTCTTTTTTTTTATATGAGCAGGAGCAAGGACAAGGACATTCTTGTTGAAGTAGATCCTGAACCTGAAAGGACTCTGAAGAAGAAGCTAAGAGAAGCTAAAGCACAACAATCCAGAGAAAATCTTACAGAGAATCTCGAAAAAGAAGGAGATATGACCGAACCCAATAACAATGGTGGAGGTGCAAGGAAGATGCTTGGTGACTTTACTGCACCAAATTCCAACTTCCATGGAAGAAGCATATCAATCCCTGCCATTGGAGCAAACAACTTTGAGCTAAAGCCTCAATTAGTTTCTCTAATGCAACAGAATTGCAAGTTTCATGGACTTCCATCAGAAGATCCTTTTCAATTCTTAACTGAATTCATGCATATCTGTGATACTGTTAAGACCAATGGGGTTGATCCCGAGGTCTACAGGCTTATTGATGAGTGGATAATTTATACGTTTTTTGGCATTGTTTTTAGGTAATTTTTAGTAGGGTCTAGCTACTTTTAGGGATGTTTTTATTAGTTTTTTATGCAAAATTCACATTTCTAGACTTTAGTATGAGTTTGTGTGTTTTTCTGTGATTTCAGGTATTTTTTGGCTGAAATTGAGGGACCTGAGCAAAAATCTGATAGGAGGTTGACAAAGGACTGCTGATGCTGTTGGATTCTGACCTCCCTGCACTCGAGATATATTTTCTGGAGCTACAGAACCCTAAATGGCGCGCTCTCAAATGCGTTGGAAAGTAGACATCCAGAGCTTTCTAGCAATATATAATAGTTTATACTTTATTCGAGTTTAGATAACGCAAACTAGCGTTCAACGCCAGTTCCATGCTGCATTCTGGAGTAAAACGACAGAAACACGTCACAAACCAAAGTTAAACGCCAAAAACACGTTACAACTTGGCGTTTAACCCCAAGGGAAGCCTCTGCACGTGTAAAGCTCAAGCTCAGCCCAAGCACACACCAAAGTGGGCCCCAAAAGTGGATTTCTGCACTTAGACTTATTTCTGTAAATCCTAGTAACTAGTTGAGTATAAATAGAACTTTTTCTCATTGTATTAGTCATCTTGGTTATTCTGGTTCCCCCTCTGGGGCCGAAGCCAATGAACACCATTATCACTTATGTATTTTCAACGGTGGAGTTTCTACACACCATAGATTAAGGTGTGGAGCTCTGGTGTTTCTCGAGTATTAATGCAAAGTACTATTGTTCTTCTATTCAATTCATGCTTATTCTTATTCTAAGATATTCGCTACACTTCAACATGATGAATGTGATGATCCGTGACACTCATCATTATTCTCACCTATGAACGCGTGATTGACAACCACTTCCGTTCAACTTTAGAACGAGCGTGTATCTCTTAGCCTCTATTCCGAAAGATCGGAGTCTTTGTGGTATAAGCTAGAATTACTGGCGGCCATTCCTAAGATCCGGAAAGTCTAAACCTTGTCTGTGGTATTCCGAGTAAGATCTGAGATGGGATGACTGTGACGAGCTTCAAACTCGCGAGTGTTAGGCGTAGTGACAAACGCAAAAGAATCACTGGATTCTATTCTGACATGATCGAGAACCGACAGATGATTAGCCGTGCTGCGACAGAGCATTTGGACCATTTTCACTGAGAGGACAGGAGGTAGCCATTGACAACGGTGAAACCCAACATACAGCTTGCCATGGAAAGGAGTATGAATGATTGGAAGAAGGCAGTAAGAAAGCAGAGATTCAGAAGGAACACAGTATCTTCATGTGCTTATCTGAAATTCCCACCAATGAATTACATAAGTATTTCTATCTCTATTTTATGTTTTATTTATTCTTATATTCGAAAACCATTATAATCATTATAATCTGCTTGACTGAGATTTACAAGATGACCATAGCTTGCTTCATACCAACAATCTCTGTGGGATCGACCCTTACTCACGTAAGGTATTACGTGGACGACCCAGTGCACTTGTTGGTTAGTTGTGTGGAGTTGTGACAAAGTGTGATTCACGTTTGAGAGCACCAAGTTGTTGGAGCCATTGTTGATGATCATAATTTCGCCTATCACTTATGCTTTTCCCTTTTGTTGTAGGAGACAGAGCTAGAATATGGTTGGATTCTCAACCTAAAGATAGCCTGAACTCTTGGGATAAGCTGGTCACGGCTTTCTTAGCCAAGTTCTTTCCTCCTCAAAAGCTGAGTAAGCTTAGAGTGGATGTTCAAACCTTCAGACAGAAAGAAGGTGAATTCCTCTATGAAGCTTGGAAGAGATACAAGCAACTGACTAAAAAGTGTCCTTCAGACATGCTTTCAGAATGGACCATCCTGGATATATTCTATGATGGTCTGTCTGAATTGTCTAAGATGTCATTGGACCATTCTGCAGGTGGATCCATTCACCTGAAGAAAACACCTGCAGAAGCTCAGGAACTCATTAACATGGTTGCAAATAACCAGTTCATGTACACTTCTGAAAGGAATCCTGTGAGTAATGGGACGCCTCAAAGGAAGGGAGTTCTTGAAATTGATGCTCTGAATGCCATATTGGCTCAGAACAAAATGTTGACTCAGCAAGTCAATATGTTTTCTCAGAGTCTGAATGGATTACAAACTGCATCCAATAGTACTAAAGAAGCATCTTCTGAAGAAGAAGCTTATGATCCTAAGAACCCTGTAATAGTAAAGGTGAATTACACGGGCGAACCCTATGGAAACACCTATAATCCCTCATGGAGAAATCATCCAAATCTCTCATGGAAGGATCAACAAAAGCCCCAACAAGGCTTCAATAATGGTGGAAGAAACAGGTTTAGCAATAGCAAGCCTTTTCCATCATCTTCTCAGCAACAGACAGAGAATTCTGAGCAGAGTCCCTCTATCTTAGCAAACTTAGTCTCTGATCAATCTAAGGCCACTCTAAGTTTCATGAATGAAACAAGGTTCTCCATTAGAAATTTGGAGGCACAAGTGGGCTAGCTGAGTAAAAAAAGTCACTGAAACTCCTCCTAGTACTCTCCCAAGCAATACAGAAGAGAACCCAAAAAGAGAGTGCAAGGCCATAACCTTACTGGGTGTGGCCGAATGCACAGAGGAGGAGAAGGACGCAAATCCCAGTTAGAAAGACCTCATGGGACGTCCTCTAGACAAAAAGGAGTTACCATTTGAGGAACCTAAAGAATCTGAGGCTCACCTAGAGACCATAGAGATTCCATTGAGCCTCCTTTTACCATTCATGAGCTCTGATGACTATTCATCTTCTGAAGAAGATGAAGACATTGTTGAAGGGCAAGTTGCCCAGTATTTAGGAGCAATCATGAAGCTGAATGCCAAGCTATTTGGTAATGAGACTTGGGAGGATGAGCCTCCATTGCTCATTAATGAACTGAATACCTGGGTTCAACACACTTTACCTCAAAAGAAACAGGATCCTGGTAAATTCCTAATTCTCTGTACCATAGGCACCATGACCTTTGAGAAGGCTCTGTGTGACCTGGGGTTAGGCATAAACTTAATGCCACTCTCTGTAATGGAGAAATTGGGAATCTTTGAGGTACAGGCTGCCAAATTCTCATTAGAGATGGCAGACAAATCTATGAAAAAGGCTTATGGACAAGTAGAGAACGTGCTAGTAAAGGTCAGAGACCTTTACATCCCTGCTGATTTCATAATCCTAGACACTGGGAAGGATGAGGATGAATCCATCATCCTTGGAAGACCCTTCCTAGCCACAGCAAAAGCTGTGATTGATGTGGACAGAGGAGAGTTAGTCCTTCAACTGAATGAGGACTACCTTGTGTTTAAAGCTCAAGGATCTCCCTCTGTAACCATAGAGAGGAAGCAAGAAATGCTTCTCTCACTACAGAGTCAACCAAATCCCCCATAATCAAACTCTAAGTTTGGTGTTGGGAGGTCCCAACGATGCTCTGAACATCTGTGAGGCTCCATGAAAGCTCACTGTCAAGCTATTGACATTAAAGAAGCGCTTATTGGGAGGCAACCCAATTTTATTTATCTATGTATTTTTCTTTTTTTAGGTTGATGATCATGTGGAGTCACAAAAACAAATGCAAAAATTAAAGAAAAATCAAAAACAACATTAAAAACAGCACACCCTGGAGGAGGAACTTACTGGCATTTAAACGCCAGTAAGGGTAGCAGAATGGGCGTTTAACGCCCAGTCTGGCACCATTTTGGGCGTTAAACACCAGAAACAAGCACCAGACTGGCGTTAAACGCCAGAAAGAAGCTACAATCTGGCGTTAAATGCCAAAAACAGGTTGTAGCTTGGCGTTTAACGCCAGGAAAGGAATAAAAGCTGGCGTTTAACACCAGAAACAAGCAATAGCTTGGCGTTAAATGCCAGAAAAGGTATAAAATCTGGCGTTTAACGCCAGAAACAAGCAGCAGTCTGGCGTTAAACGCTAGGATTGCACACTAAGGGTGTTTACACGCCTAAAAGGAGCAGGGATGAAAAATCCTTGACCCCTCAGGATTTGTGGGCCCCATAGGATCCCCACCTACTCCACCTCTCTCTCCTCCCCCCTCCCCCTCACATATCTCTATAACACTCTACCCAAAACACCACCCACCTATCAAATCCTATTCTCTTCCCTATATTCTCTTCACCAATCACCTCCATATCTCTCTCCCAAAAAATCCCACCTACCTCACTTTCAAATTTAAACACTTTTCCCTCCCAAACCCACCCAATTCCATTCGGCCATTCTCCCTCTCTTTTCCTATAAATACCCCTCTTCACTCCTTCACTTTAACACATCACAAACACTCTCCTACCCCTTGGTCGATCCACTATCTCCCTCCATCTCCTCTATTTTCTTCTTCTCCCCCTTCTTTCTTTCTTCTTTTGCTCGAAGACGAGCAAACCTTTTAAGTTTACTGTGGTAAAACAATTGCTTTTTGTTTTTCCATAACCATTTATGGCACCTAAGGCCGGAGAAACCTCTAGAAAGAGGAAAGAGAAGGCAAAAGCTTCCACCTCCGAGTCATGGGAGATGGAGAGATTCATCTCAAAGGTCCATCAAGACCACTTCTATGAAGTTGTGGCCAAGAAAAAGGTGATCCCTATGCAATTCAACTGGAATTGTCATAGAGGAAGACATCCTCATTGAAGAGGACAAGCCCATCACCAAAAAGAGGATGGAGCAAACAAGAGAGCCCACTCATGGACCTCAACAAGAGCATGAGAAATTCCCTCATCACAAAATCCTTGAGATACCTCAAGGGATACATTTTTCTCCACACAACTATTGGGAGCAACTAAGGATAGGAGCACCAAAAGCACTAAGGATGGAGCAACAAAGGCAAGGAAGAGACATAGAGGAGCTCAGGCATTCCATTGGATCATCGAGAGGAAGAACTAGCCACCATCACTAAGGTGGACCCGTTCTTTGATTTTCTTGTTCTTATTTTTCTTTTTTTTGAATTTGATGCTTTATGTTTGTCTATGTTTGTGTCTTCATCACATGATCATTAGTGTCTAGTGTCTATGCCTTAAAGCTATGAATAATTCCATGAATCCTTCACCTCTCTTAAATGAAAAATGTGCCTAATTACAAAAGAACAAGAAGTACTTGGATTTCAAATTTTATCTTGAAATTAGTTTAATTATTTTGATGTGATGGCAATACTTTTTGTTTTCTGAATGAATGCTTGAATATTGCATATTTTTTATAGTGAAGTTTATGAATGTTAAAATTGTTGGCTCTTGAAAGAATGATGAACAAAGAGAAATGTTATTGATAATCTGAAAAATCATGATATTGATTCTTGAAGCAAGAAAAAGCAGTGAAGAAGAAAGAAAAAAAAGTATTCAAAAAAAATGGCGAAAAAGAAAAAGAAAAAGAAAAAGCAAGCAGAAAAAGCCAATAGCCCTTTAAACCAAAAGACAAAGGTAAAAAGGATCCAAGGCTTTGAGCATTAGTGGATAGAAGGGCCCAAGGAAATAAAATCCAGGCCTAAGTGGCTAAATCAAGCTGTCCCTAACCATGTGCTTGTGTCATGAAGGTCCAAGTGAAAAGCTTGAGACTGAGTGGTTAAAGTCGTGATCCAAAGCAAAAAGAGTGTGCTTAAGAACTTTGGACACCTCTAACTGGGGACTTTAGCAAAACTGAGTCACAATCTGAAAAAGTTCACCCAGTTATGTGTCTGTGGCATTTATGTATAGTGGTAATACTGGAAAACAAAGTGCTTAGGGCCACGGCCAAGACTCGTAAAGTAGCTGTGTTCAAGAATCACATACTAAACTAGGAGAATCAATAACACTATCTGAAATTCTGAGTTCCTATAGATGCCAATCATTCTGAATTTCATTCTGAATTTCAAAGGATAAAGTGAGATGCCAAAACTGTTCAGAAGCAAAAAGCTATTATCCCCGCTTATCTAATTGGGACTAAGTTTCATTGATATTGTGAGATTCATTGTATATTCTCTTCTTTTCATCCTATTTTGTTTTCAGTTGCTTGGGGACAAGCAATAATTTAAGTTTGGTGTTGTGATGAGTGGATAATTTATACGCTTTTTGGCATTGTTTTTATATAGTTTTTAGTATGTTTTATTCACTTTTTAGTATATTTTTATTAGTTTTTAAGCAAAATTCACATTTCTAGACTTTACTATGAGTTTGTGTGTTTTTCTATGATTTCAGGTATTTTCTGGCTGAAATTGAGGGACCTGAGCAAAAATCTGATTCAGAGGCTGAGAAAGGTTTGCAGATGTCGTTGGATTCTGACTTCCCTGCACTCGAAATATAATTTTTGGAGCTACAGAAATCCAAATGGCGCGAACTCAATTGCGTTAGAAAGTAGACATTCAGGGCTTTCCAGAAATATATAATAGTCCATACTTTGCCCGAGTTTAGACGATGCAAACTAGCGTTTAACGCCAGCTTTCTGTCCTATTCTGACGTTAAACGCCAGAAACAAGTTGCAAGCTAGAGTCAAACGCTAGAAACAACTTACAAACTGGCGTTTAACTCCAAGGGAGGCCTCTACATGTGGAAGCTTCAATATTCAGCCCAAGCACACACCAAGTGGGCCCGGAAGTGGATTTCTGCATCATTTACTTGTTCTTGTAACCCTAGTAACTAGTTTAGTATAAATAGGACTTTTTACTATTTTACTGACATCTTTTGATCATCCTTGATCTTGGAATTGGTCTTTTTCCCTATTTTCAAATTCATATGCCATTTAGGGAGGCTGGCCATTCGGCCATGCCTAGACCTTGTTCTTATGTATTTTCAACGGTGGAGTTTCTACACACCATAGATTAAGGTGTGGAGCTCTGCTGTTCCTCGAGTACTATTGTTCTTCTATTCAATTCATGCTTATTCTTATTCTAAGATATTCATTCACACACAAGAACATGATGAATGTGATGATTATGTGACACTCATCACCATTCTCACTTATGAACACGCGATTGACAACCACTTCCGTTCTACATGAAAACAAGCTTGAAGGCATATCTCTTGGGTTTCTAATCAACGATTCACATTGAATCCCCTCTAACAATGGGGCATCTAAATCTGAAATTGGAACCTCCGTGGTATAGGCTAGAATCCATTGGCAGCATTCCTGAGATCCGAAAAGTCTAAACCTTGTCTGTGGTATTTCGAGTAGGATCTGGGATGGGATGACTATGACGAGCTTCAAACTCGCGACTGTAGTGCGTGGTGACAAACGGAAAAGGATAGTAAATTCTATTCCTACACAATCAAGAACTAACAGTTGATTAGCCATACGATATCTGTGCATAGTATTTTTCATCCGAGATGAGCAATCCCACAGTTGATTAGCCGTACAAAAACCGTAGAGGACCATTTTCACTGAGAGGACGGGAAGTAGCCATTGACAACGGTGACACCCAACATACAGCTTGCCATAGAAAGGAGTATGAAGGATTGGATAAAGGTAGTAGGAAAGCTGAGATTCAGAAGGAATAACGCATCTCCATACGCTTATCTGAAATTCCCACCAATGAATTACATAAGTATCTCTATCTTTATTTTATGTTTATTTATCTTTCAATTATCAAAACTCCAATACCATTTGAATCCGTCTGATTGAGATTTACAAGATGACCATAGCTTGCTTCAAGCCAACAATCTCCGTGGATCGACACTTACTCACGTAAGGTTTATTACTTGGATGACCCAGTGCACTTGCTGGTTAGTTGTGCGAAGTTGTGAAAAAGAGTTGAGATTACAATTGTGCGTACCAAGTTGTTGGCGCCATTGAGATCACAATTTCGTGCACCAAGTTTAAACGCCAGAAAGAAGCACCAGACTGGTGTTAAACACCATAAAGAAGTTACAAACCAGCGTTCAACTCCAAGGAAGACCTCTACACGTGAAAGCTTCAATGCTCAGTCCAAGCACACACCAAGTGGGCCCGAAAGTGGATTTCTACATCATTTACTCATTTCTGTACCCCTAGTAACTAGTTGATGAGCGGATAATTTATACGCTTTTTGGCATTGTTTTTAGGTAGTTTTTAGTAGGATCTAGCTACTTTTAGGGATATTTTCATTAGTTTTTATGTAAAATTCACATTTCTGGACTTTACTATGAGTTTGTGTATTTTTCTATGATTTCAGGTATTTTCTGGCTGAAATTGAGGGACCTGAGCAAAAATCTGATTTAGGCTGAAAAAGGACTGCTGATGCTGTTGGATTCTGACCTCCCTGCACTCGAAATGGATTTTCTGAAGCTACAAAATTCCAAATGGCACGCTCTCAACGGCTTTGGAAAGTAGACATCCAGAGCTTTCCAGAAATATATAATAGTCCATACTTTGTTCGAGTTCAGACAACGCAAACGGGCATTCAACGCTAGTTCCATGCTGCATTCTGGAGTCAAACGCCAGAAACACGTCACAAACCAGAGTTAAACACCAAAAACACGTTACAACTTGATGTTTAACTCCAGAGAAGCCTCTGCACATGTAAATCTCAAGCTCAGCCCAAGCACACACCAAAGTTGGCCCCGAAAATGGATTTCTGCATTTAGACTTATTTCTGTAAACCCTAGTAACTAGTCTAGTATAAATAGGACATTTTACTATTGTATTAGACATCTTGGTATCTATCTTTGGACGTTTAGTTCTTAGACTTTGGGGCTGGCCATTCGGCCATGCCTGAACCTTGATCACTTATGTATTTTCAATGGTGGAGTTTCTACACACTATAGATTAAGGTGTGGAGCTCTGCTGTACTTCGAGAATTAATGCAATTACTATTGTTCCTTTATTCAATTCAAGTTTATTCTTGTTCTAAGATATTACTCGTACTTCAACCTAATGGATGTGATGATCCGTGACACTCATCATCATCCATCCTTATGAACGCGTGCCTGACAACCACTTCCGTTCTACAAGCGAAAGCTAGAGTGAGTATCTCTTGGATTCCTGATGCACGATGCATGGTTGCCCTCGCCTGACAACCGAGCCTTCCATTCCGTGAGATCAGAGTCTTCGTGGTATAAGCTAGAATCCATTGGCAGAATTCATGAGAATCCGGAAAGTCTAAACCTTGTCTGTGGTATTCCGAGTAGGATTCAGGGATTGAATGACTGTGACGAGCTTCAAACTCGCGATTGTTGGGCATAGTGACAGACGCAAAAGGATCAATGGATCCTATTCCGACATGATCGAGAACCAACAGCTGATTAGCCATGCGGGAAACCATAGAGGACCATTTTCACTGAGAGGATGGGAAGTAGCCATTGACAACAGTGACACCCTACATACAGCTTGCCATGGAAAGGAGTATGAAGGATTGAAGGAAGGCAGTAGGAAAGCAGAGATTCAACAGGGACAAAGCATCTCCATACACTTATCTGAAATCCCCACCAATGATTTACATAAGTATCTCTATCTTTATTTTATGCTTTATTTATTCTAATTTTCGAAAGCCATTATAACCATTTGAATCCGCCTAACTGAGATTTACAAGATGACCATAGCTTGCTTCATACCAATAATCTCCGTGGGATCGACCCTTTCTCACGTAAGGTATTACTTGGACGACCCAGTGCACTTGCTGGTTAGTTGTGCGAAGTTGTGACAAAGTGTGATTCACGTTTTAGAGCACCAAGCCCATTGGCGCCATTGTTGATGATCACAATTTCGTGCACCAAGTTTTTGGCGCCGTTGCCGGGGATTGTTCGAGTTTGGACAACTGACGGTTCATCTTGTTGCTCAGATTAGGTAATTTTCTTTTCAAAAAGTTTTCAAAAATTTTTCAAAAAATTTTTTCTTTGTTTTCGTTTTTCTAAAAATAAAATTTTTGAAAAATACAAAAAATTATAAAATCATAAAAATCAAAAATATTTTGTGTTTCTTGTTTGAGTCTAGTGTCAATTTTTAAGTTTGGTGTCAATTGCATGTTTCAAAAATTTTAGCATTTTTCGAAAATTCATGCATATGTTCTTCATGATCTTCAAGTTGTTCTTGGTAAGTCTTCTTGTTTGATCTTCATATTTTCTTGTTTTGTGTCTTTTGTTGTTTTTCATATGCATTTTTGGATTCATAGTGTCTAAACATGAAAAATTTCTAAGTTTGGTGTCTTGCATGTTTTTCTTTTCTTGAAATTTTTTCAAAAATAAGTCTTGATGTTCATCTTGATCTTCAAAGTGTTCTTGGTGTTCATCTTGACATTCATAGTGTTCTTGCATGTATCATATGTTTTGATTCATAATTTTCATGTTGTGAGTCATTTTTGCGTTTTTCTCTCTCATCATTAAAAATAAAAAAATAAAAAAAATATCTTTTCTTTATTTTACTCATAATTTTCGAAATTTTGGGTTGACTTAGTCAAAAATTTTTAAAATTAGTTGTTTCTTGTTAGTCAAGTCAACATTTCAATTTTAAAAATCTTATCTTTTCAAAACTTTTTCAAAAAAAAAATCAAATCTTTTTCATTTTTTCTCTATTATTTTCGAAATTTTTTTTGAATTGATTTTCAAAATCTTTTTCTTATCTTTTTTTCAAAATTTTGAAAACTTTACTAACAATTAATATGATTGATTAAAAATTTTGAAGTTTGTTACTTTCTTGTTAAGAAAGGATCAATCTTTAAATTCTAGAATCATATCTTTTAGTTTCTTGTTAGTCAAGTAATTAATTTTAACTTTAAAATTCAAATCTTTTTCAAAATATCTTTTTAATAATATCTTTTTCAAAAATTTGATTTCAAAATATCTTTTCTAACTTCTTATTTTTTTCAAAATTGATTTTCAAATCTTTTTCAACTAACTAATTGACTTTTTGTTTATTTTTTATCTTTTTCAAAACCAACTAACTACTTTTCCCTCTCTAATTTTCGAAAACTCCTCACCCCTGTTTCAAATTTCTTTTTAATTAACAAATTGTTTCAAATTCTAATTTTAATTTTATTTCCTCTCTTAATTTTTGAAAATCACCAACTCTTTTTCAAAATTAATTTTCGAAAATTCCATCTCTCATCTCCCTCTATTTATTTTTCTACTAACCCTTCTCTTCTACTCATAATTCAAATCTTCTCTTCTCTCTGTGTTCGGATTTCCCCTCTTCTCATCCTTCTATTTCTCTTTTCTTCTACTCACATAAAGAATCTCTATACTGTGACATAGAGGATTCCATATTTTCTTTGTTTTCTTCTTTTTCATATGAGCAAGAACAAGGAAAAAGGCATTCTTGTTGAAGCTGATCCTGAACCTGAAAGGACTCTGAAGAGGAAACTAAGAGAAGCTAAAATACAACAATCCAGAAACAACCTTACTGAAATTTTTGAACAAGAAAAGGATATGGCAGCCAAACCCAACAACAATAATGAAAGGAGGATGCTTGGTGATTATACTACACCCACTTCCAAGTTTGATGGAAGAAGCATCTCAGTCCCTGCCATTGGAGCAAACAATTTTGAGCTGAAACCTCAACTAGTTGCTCTAATGCAACAGAACTGCAAGTTTCATGGACTTCCATAAGAAGATCCCTATCAGTTTTTATCTGAGTTCTTGCAGATCTGTGAGACTTTTAAGACTAATAGAGTAGATCCTAAAGTCTATAGGCTCATGCTTTTCCCTTTTACTGTAAGAGACAAAGATAGAACATGGTTGGACTCACAACCTAAAGATAGCCTGGACTCTTGGGATAAGCTGGTCACGGCCTTCTTGGCTAAGTTCTTTCCTCTTCAAAATCTGAGGGAGCTTAGAGTGGATGTTCAGACCTTCAAACAAAAAAATGGTGAATCCCTCAATGAAGCTTGGGAAAGATACAAGCAGATGACCAAAAGGTGTCCTTTCTGACATGCTTTCAGAGTGGACCATTCTGGATATCTTCTATTATGGTCTATCTGAGTTCTCCAAGATGTCACTGGACCATTCTGCAGGTGGATCCATTCACCTAAAGAAAACGCCTACAGAAGCTCAAGAACTTATTGACATGGTTGCAAATAATCAATTCATGTACACTTCTGAGAGGAATTCTGTGAGTAATAGGACGCCTCAGAGGAAGGGAGTTCTTGAAATTGATGCTCTGAATGCCATATTGGCTCAGAACAAAATGTTGACTCAGCAAGTCAACATGATTTCTCAAAGTCTAAATGGATAGCAAAATGTATCCAACAGTACTAAAGAGACATCTTCTGAAGAAGAAGCTTATGATCCTGAGAACCCTGCAATGGCAAAGGTGAATTACATGGGTGAACTCTATGGGAACACCTATAATTCTTCATGGAGAAATCATCCAAACTTCTCATGGAAGGATCAACAAAAGCCCCAACAAGGCTTTAATAATGGTGGAAGAAACAAGCTTAGCAATAACAAGCCTTTTCCATCATCTTCTCAGCAACAGACAGAGCATTCTAAGCAGAGATCCTCTACCTTAGCAAACATAGTCTCTGATCTGTCTGAGGCCACTTTAAGTTTCATGAGTGAAACAAGGTCTTCCATCAGAAATTTAGAGGCACAAGTGGACCAGCTAAGTAAGAAAATCCCTGAAACTCCTCCTAGTACTCTCCCAAGCAATACTAAAGAAAATCCGAAAAGAGAGTGCAAGGCCATTGACATAATCAAAATGGCCAAACCTAGAGAGGAAAAGGAGGACGTGAATCCCAATGAGGAAGACCTCATGGGACGTCTCCCAAACAAGAAGGAGTTCCATATTGAGGACCTAAAGGAATCTGAGGCTCATATAGAGACCATAGAGATTCCATTAAACTTCCTTCTACCATTCATGAGCTCTGAGAACTATTCTTCCTCTGAAGAGGATGAAGATGTAACTGGAGAGCAAGTTACTCAATATCTAGGAGCCATCATGAAGCTGAATGCCAAGTTGTTTGGTAATGAGACTTGGGAAGATCAATCTCCCTTGCTAATTAGTGAACTAGATACATGGGTTCAGCAAACTTTACCTCAAAAGAAACAAGATCCTGGTAAATTCTTAATACCATGTACCATGGGCACCATGACCTTTGAGAAGGCTCTGTGTGACCTAGGGTCAGGTATAAATCTTATGCCACTCTCTGTAATGGAGAAACTAAGAATTTTTGAGGTACAGGCTGCCACATTCTCATTACAGATGGCAGACAAGTCAGTAAGACAAGCTTATGGATTGGTAGAGGATGTGTTAGTGAAGGTTAAAGGCATTTACATCCCTGCTAATTTCATAATCTTAGACACTAGGAAGGAGGAGGATGAATGCATTATCCTTGGAAGACCCTTCCTAGCCACAGCAGGAGCTGTGATTGATGTTGACAGAGGAGAGCTAGTCCTTCAATTGAATGGGGACTACCTGGTGTTTAAAGCTCAAGGATCTTCCTCTACAACCATAGAGAGGAAGCATGAAAAGCTTCCCTCAATACAGAGTCAAACAAAGCCCCAATAATTAAACTCTAAGTTTGGTGTTGGAAGGCCACAACCAAACCCAAAGTTTGGTGTTGAACCCCCACATTCAAACTCTAAGTTTGGTGTTGGAAGTCCACAACATTGACCTGATCATCTGTGAAGCTCCATGAGAGCACACTGTCAAGCTAGTGACATTAAAGAAGCGCTTATTAAGAGGCAACCCAATTTTTATTTATTTATATTTTCATTGTTCTTTTATGTTTTCTTAGGTTCATGATCATGTGGAGTCACAAAACAAATACTAAAATTAAAAACAGAATCAAAAACAGTAAAGGAAACAGCACACCCTGGAGGAAGAGCTTACTGGCGTTTAAATGCCAGTAAGGAGCATCTGGCTGGCATTCAACACCAGAACAGAGCATGAATCTGGCGTTGAACGCTAGAAACAAGCAACAATCTGGCATTTAAATGCTAGGATTACACCCTGAGGAGAACTGGCGTTAAATGCCAGAAACAAGCATGGAACTGGCGTTCAGCGCCAGAAACATGCTGTAGACTGGCGTTGAACGCCCAAAACAAGCATAGAGCTGGCGTTTAATGCCAGAAACAAGCATCAATCTGGCATTAAACGCCAGGATTGCACTCAAATGGTGTTTTACACGCCTAATTGGTGCAGGGATGTTAAATCCTTGACACCTTAGGATCTGTGGACCCCACAGGATCCCCACCTACCTCAACTCACCTTCTCTCCTCTTCACACAATCCAATAACACTCTTCCCCAAACACCCTTCACCAATCACCTCAATCTCTCTTCCCCATCACCTCTTTCCCACCCAAACCCACCCTACATGGCCGAAACACACACCTCTCTCCCTCTCCTCCATATCTTCTTCTTCTTATTCTATTCTTTCTTCTTTTGCTCGAGGGCGAGCAACATTCTAAGTTTGGTGTGATAAAAGCATAGCTTTTTTGTTTTTCCATAACCATTTATGGCACCTAAGGCCAGAGAAACCTCTAGAAAGAGGAAAGAGAAGACAAAAGCTTCCAACTCCGAGTCACAGGAGATGGAAAGATTCATCTCAAGGGTCCATAGCTCAGTAGTAGAGCATTTGACTGCACATCAAGAGAGCCCACTCATGGACCTCAACAAGAGCATGAGGAATTCCCTCATCAAGAAATCCCTGAGATACCTCAGAGGATACAATTTTCTTCACACAATTATTGGGAGCAACTAAGAATAGGAGCACCAAAATCACTAAGGATCAAGCAACAAAGGCAATGAAGAGACATAAAAGAGCTCAAGGACATCATTAGTCCTTCAAGGAGAAGGTGCCACCATCACTAAGGTGGACTCATTCCTTGTTCTTATTTCTCTATTTTTTTTGGTTTTTATGCTATATGTTTGCCTATGTTTGTGTCTTTACTACATGATCATTAGTATTTAATAACTATGTCTTAAGGCTATGAATAATTTCATGAATCCTTCACCTTTCTTAAATGAAAAATGTTTTTAATACAAAAGAACAAGAAGTACATGAGTTTCGAATTCATCCTTGAATTTATTTTAATTATATTGATGTGGTGACAATACTTTTTGTTTTCTGAATGAATGCTTGAACAGTGCATATTTTTTATCTTGTTGTTTATGAATGTTAAAATTGTTGGCTCTTGAAAGAATGATGAACAAAGAGAAATGTTATTGATAATCTAAAAAAATCATAAATTTGATTCTTGAAGCAAGAAAAAGCAGTGAAGAACAAAGCTTGCGAAAAAAAATGGTGAAAAAAAAAGTAGAAAGAAAAAGCAAGCAGAAAAAGCCAATAGCCCTTAAAACCAAAAGGCAAGGGTAAAAAGGATCCAAGGCTTTGAGCATTGATGAGCGGATAATTTATACGCTTTTTGGCATTATTTTCAGTATGTTTTTAGCATGTTTTAGTTAGTTTTTATTATATTTTTATTAGTTTTTAGTTAAAATTCATTTTTCTGGACTTTACTATGAGTTTGTGTGTTTTTCTGTGATTTCAGGTATTTTCTGGCTGAAATTGAGGGACCTGAGCAAAAATCTGATTCAGAGGTTGAAAAGGACTGTAGATGTTGTTGGATTCTGACCTCCCTGCACTCGAAGTGGATTTTCTGGAGCTACAGAAGCCCAATTGGCGCGCTCTCAACAGCGTTGGAAAGTAGACATATCCTGAGCTTTCCAGAAATGTATAATTGTCTATACTTTGCCCGAGATTTGATGGCCCAAACTGGCGTTCTAAATCAGCTCAAAACTGCCCGGCGTTAAACGCCGGAACTGGCACAAGAATGGGAGTTAAACGCCCAAACTGGCATAAAAGCTGGCGTTTAACTCCAAGAAAAGTCTCTACACATGAAAGCTTTAATGCTCAGCCCAAGCACACACCAAGTGAGCCCGGAAGTGGATTTTTATGTCATTTACTCATCTTTGTAAACCCGAGGCTACTAGTTCTCTACAAATAGGACCTTGTACTATTGTATTTTCATCTTTAGATCTTTGAATCTTTGGATCCTTGATCATTTGGAGTCTTTTGATCATGTTTTGGGGTCTGGCCTCACAGCCATGCCTGAACCTTGTTCTTATGTATTTTCAACGGTGGAGTTTCTACACACCATAGATTAAGGTGTGGAGCTCTGCTGTACCTCGAGTATTAATGCAATTACTATTATTCTTCTATTCAATTCAGCTTGTTCTTATTCCAAGATATTCATTCGCACTCAAGAACTTGATGAATGTGATGATTATGTGACGCTCATCATCATTCTCACTTATGAACGTGTGCTTGACAACCACTCCCGTTCTACAAGCAAACAAGGCTTGAATGTTTATCTCTTGGATTCTTTAATCGGAATCTTCGTGGTATAAGCTAGAATTGATGGCGGTATTCAAGAGAATCTGGAAGATCTAAACCTTGTCTGTGGTATTCTGAGTAGGATTCAATGATTGAATGACTGTGACGAGCTTCAAACTCCTGAAGGCTGGACGTTAGTGACGGACGCAAAAGAATCACTGGATTCTATTCCAACCTAATTGAGAACCGACAGATGATTAGCCGTGCCGTGACAGGGTGCGTTGAACATTTTCACTGAGAGGACGGGACTGTAGCCACTGACAACGGTGATGCCCAACATACTGCTTGCCATGGAAAGGAGTAAGAAGGATTGGATGAAGACAGTAGGAAAGCAGAGAGACGGAAGGGACAAAGCATCTCCATACGCTTATCTGAAGTTCTCACCAATGAATTACATAAGTATCTCTATCTTTATGTTTTATTCATATATCATCCATAACCATTTGAATCTGCCTGACTGAGATTTACAAGGTGACCATAGCTTGCTTCATACCAACAATCTCCGTGGGATCGACCCTTACTCGCGTAAGGTTTATTACTTGGACAACCCAGTGCACTTGCTGGTTAGTTGTGCGAAGTTGTGTTTATACCATGGTATTGAGCACCAAATTTTTGGATTCATTACCGGGGATTATTTGAGTTGTGAAAAGTAGTGATCACAATTTCGTGCACCAAGTTTTTGGCGCCGTTGCCGGGGAATTAAATGTCCTAACTACAGTTTCGCATTTATTCCTTGCAATAACAGTGCCAAGTTTTGATCCGGCAACAACACCAAGTTTTTGGCGCCGTTGCCGGGGATTGTTGAGTTTGGACAACTGACGGTTCATCTTGTTGCTTAGATTAGGTATTTTTCAGAGTTCTTAAGAATGAATTCTAGTGTTTCAAGGTGATGTTCTTATCATCACCAAAGCTGATTGATTATCATCAATTTAGCTCTTGAATGCAATGTCCTGCTGAAGCTTGGCTAGCCATGTCTAATTTCTTTAGACTAAAGCTTTAGACTAACATTGCATGATTCCTGGGATTCTCATTAAGAATTTTGATATCTTTATTTTCTTTTCCACTTAATTTTCGAAAAATCAAAAAAAATTACAAAATCATAAAAACCAAAATTATTGTGTGTTTCTTGTTGAGTCTAGTGTCTCATGTTAAGTTTGGTGTCAATTGCATGTTTCTGTTCTTCTTGCATTCATTCATGTGTCTTCATTAATCTTCAAGTTGTTCTTGATGATTTTCTTGTTCTGATCTTTAAATTCTCTTGTCTTGAGTGTTTTGTTGTTTCTCATAAGCATTCTCATTTTGTTAGTGTCAGTAGTATACAAACTGCTAAGTTTGGTGTCTTGCATGCATTGTTATTTGATTTTAGTTGCATTTTGATTATTCCTCATCATTAAAAATCCAAAAATATTTTTAATTTGTGTCTTTTCAAGTCAATAATACAGAGAATTGAAGATTCAGAACATACAGCAGAGGAATTACGCAGAAAAAGCTGGGCGTTCAAAACGCCCAGTGAGGAAGGCAAACTGGCGTTTAAACGCCAGCCAGGGTGCCTGGCTGGGCGTTTAACGCCCAAAAGAGTAGTGCTTTGGGCGTTAAACGCCAGAATGGATACTATTCTGGGCGTTTAACGCCAGGATGGCACAAGAGGGAAGATTTTGTTTTCAAATCAATTTTTTTTTTAAGTTTTCAAAATTTTTCAAAATCAAATCTTTTTCAAATCATATCTTTTCAATCATATGTTTTCAAAATCAATTTCTTTCCATTTTCAAAAATACTTGCTATCAATTAATGATTTGATTCAACATTTCAAGTATGTTGCCTTTTCTGTTGAGAAAGGTTTAATGTTTGAATCATATCTTTCCTTGTTAGCCAAGTCATTAATTTTTAAAATCAAATCTTTTTTAAATTGTTTTTCAAATCATATCTTTTCAATCACATCTTTTTAAAACCATAACTTTTCAATCATATCTTTTTAATCACATCTTTTTCAAAATAGTTTTCAATCATATCTTTTTGATTTCTAATTTCAAAATCTTTTTCAAAAATCACTTGATTTCTTTTCCACTCTTAGTTTTCGAAAATCAATTAGTATTTTTCAAAATGTTTTTAAAATCTTTTACTTAATTTTCGAAAATTACTTCCCCTCTTCTCACATCCTTCTATTTATGGACTAACACTATTCCTCAAGGAACAATTCGAACTCCATCTCTCTTGATAAGTTCGAATTCTTCTACCTCTTCCTTCTATTTTTCATTTCCTCTGACACCTCAAGGAATCTCTATACTGTGACATAGAGGATTCCATATTTTCTTGTTCTCTTCTCTTTCATATGAGCAGGAGCAAAGACAAAAGCATTCTTGTTGAGGCTGACCCTGAACCTGAAAGGACCTTGAAGCGAAAGCTAAGAGAAGCTAAGGCACAACTCTCTGTAGAGGACCTAACAGAAATCTTCAAAGAAGAAGAACCCATGGCAGCCGAAAACAACAACAATGCCAACAATGCAAGGAAGGTGCTGGGTGACTTTACTGCACCTACTCCCGACTTCTATGGGAGAAGCATCTCTATCCCTGCCATTGGAGCAAACAACTTTGAGCTTAAGCCTCAATTAGTTTCTCTAATGCAACAGAATTGCAAGTTCCATGGACTTCCATTAGAAGATCCTCATCAGTTTTTAGCTGAATTCTTACAAATCTGTGACACTGTCAAGACCAATGGGGTTGACCCTGAAGTCTACAGACTTATGCTATTCCCTTTTGCTGTAAGAGACAGAGCTAGGATATGGTTGGACTCACAACCTAAAGAAAGCCTGAACTCTTGGGAAAAACTAGTCAATGCCTTCTTGGCAAAGTTTTTTCCACCTCAAAAATTGAGTAAGCTTAGAGTGGAAGTTGGTGCGCGAAATTGTGAACAATACTTTTCACAACTCTCATAATCCCCGGTCATGAACTCCAAAAACTTGGTAGCTCAATTCCATGGCATTACACAACTTCGCACAACTAACCAGCAAGTGCACTGGGTCGTCCAAGTAATACCTTATGTGAGTAAGGGTCGATCCCACGGAGATTGTTAGTATTGAAGCAAGCTATGGTCATCTTGCAAATCTTAGTCAGGCAAACTCAGATGTATAATGGTGATGAACGCATAAAACATAAAAGATAAGGATAGATATACTTATGTAATTCATTGGTAGGAACTTCAGATAAGTGCATGAAGATGCCTTCCCTTCCGTCTCTCTGCTTTCCTACTGTCTTCATCCAATCCTTCTTATTCCTTTCCATGGCAAGCTCGTGTAGGGTTTCACCGTTGTCAATGGCTACCTCCCATCCTCTCAGTGAAAGCGATTGCATATGCCCTGTCACGGCACGCAGAATTCAGCTGTCGGTTCTCGGTCAGGCCGGAATAATATCCATTGATACTTTTGCGTCTGTCACTAACGCCCCGCCTGCTAGGAGTTTGAAGCACGTCACAGTCATTCAGTCATTGAATCCTACTCAGAATACCACAGACAAGGTTAGACCTTCTGGATTCTCTTGAATGCTGCCATCAGTTCTTGCCTATACCACGAAGACTCTGATCTCACGGAATGGTTGGCTCGTTTGTCAGGCGAGCACTCGGTTGTCAGGCGATCAACCATGCATCGTGCAATCAGGAATCCAAGAGATATTCACTGGAGCCTTGGTTGCTTGTAGAACAAAAGTGGTTGTCAGTCACCTTGTTCATAGGTGAGAATGATGATGAGTGTCACGGATCATCACATTCATCAAGTTGAAGAACAAGTGATATCTTAGAACAAGAACAAGTGGAATTGAATGGAAGAACAATAGTAATTGCATTAATACTCGAGGTACAGCAGAGCTCCACACCTTAATCTATGGTGTGTAGAAACTCCACCGTTGAAAATACATAAGCATAAGGTCTAGGCATGGCCGAATGGCCAGCCTCCCAATGATCTAAGATAGCATCAAACACGAAGATAGCTACCCCCGATATCTCAATACAATAGTAAAAGGTCCTATATAGAAAACTAGTAGCCTAGGGTGTACAGAGATGAGTAAATGACATAAAAATCCACTTCCGGGCCCACTTGGTGTGTGCTTGGGCTGAGCAATGAAGCATTTTCGTGCAGAGACTCTTCTTGGAGTTAAACGCCAGCTTTTATGCCAGTTTGGGCGTTTAACTCCCATTTGGGTGCCAGTTCCAGCGTTTAACGCTGGGATTTCCTGAGGTGACTTTGAACGCCGGTTTGGGCCATCAAATCTTGGGCAAAGTATGGACTATCATATATTTCTGGAAAGCCCAGGATGTCTACTTTCCAACGCCGTTGAGAGCGCGCCAATTGGGCTTCTGTAGCTCCAGAAAATCCACTTCGAGTGCAGGGAGGTCAGAATCCAACAGCATCTGCAGTCCTTTTTAGTCTCTGAATCAGATTTTTGCTCAGGTCTCTCAATTTCAGCCAGAAAATACCTGAAATCACAGAAAAACACACAAAACTCATAGTAAAGTCCAGAAAAGTGATTTTTAACTAAAAACTAATAAAAATATACTAAAAACTAACTAGATCATACCAAAAACATACTAAAAACAATGCCAAAAAGTGTATAAATTATCCGCTCATCACAACACCAAACTTAAATTGTTGCTTGTCCTCAAGCAACTGAAAATCAAATAAGATAAAAAGAAGAGAATATGCAATGAATTCCAAAAACATCTATGAAGATCAGTATTAATTAGATGAGCGGGGCTTTTAGCTTTTTGCCTCTGAACAGTTTTGGCATCTCACTCTATCCTTTGCAACTCAGAATGATTGGCTTCTTTAGGAACTCAGAATCCAGATAGTGTTATTGATTCTCCTAGTTAAGTATGATGATTCTTGAACACAGCTACTTTATGAGTCTTGGCCGTGGCCCAAAGCACTCTGTCTTCCAGTATTACCACCGGATACATACATGCCACAGACACATAATTGGGTGAACCTTTTCAGATTGTGACTCAGCTTTGCTAGAGTCCCCAATTAGAGGTGTCCAGGGTTCTTAAGCACACTCTTATTGCCTTGGATCACAACTTTATTCTTTCTTTTTCTTTCTTTTTCTTTTTCTTTTTCTTTTTTTTTTGTATTCACTGCTTTTTCTTGCTTCAAGAATCATTTTTATGATTTTTCAGATCCTCAGTAACATGTCTCCTTTTTCATCATTCTTTCAAGAGCCAACATTCATGAACCACAAATTCAAAAGACATATGCACTGTTTAAGCATACATTCAGAAGACAAAAGTAATGTCACCACATCAAAATAATTGAACTGCTATAAAATTCAAAATTCATGCAATTCTTTCCTTTTCAATTAAGCACTTTTTATTCAAGAAAGGTGATGGATTCATAGGACATTCATAACTTTAAGGCATAGACACTAAGACACTAATGATCACAAGACACAAACATGGATAAACATAAGCATAAAAATTTCGAAAAACAGGAAAATAAAGAACAAGGAGATTAAAGAACGGGTCCACCTTAGTTATGGCGGCTCTTTCTTCCTCTTGAAGATCCTATGGAGTGCTTGAGCTCCTCAATGTCTCTTCCTTGTCTTTGTTGCTCCTTCCTCATGATTCTTTGATCTTCTCTAATTTCATGGAGGATGATGGAGTGTTCTTGATGCTCCACCCTTAGTTGTCCCATGTTGGAACTCAATTCTCCTAGGGAGGTATTCAGTTGCTCCCAATAGTTTTGTGGAGGAAAGTGCATCCCTTGGGGCATCTCAGGGATCTCATGATGAGAGGGGTCTCTTGTGTGCTCCATCCTTTTCTTAGTGATGGGCTTATCCTCATCAATGGGGATGTCTCCCTCTATGTCAACTCCTACTGAATAACAGAGGTGACAAATGAGATGAGGAAAGGCTAACCTTGCTAAGGTAGAGGACTTGTCCGCCACCTTATAGAGTTCTTGGGCTATAACCTCATGAACTTCCACTTCTTCTCCAATCATGATGCTATGAATCATGATGGCCCGGTCTAGAGTAACTTCGGACCGGTTACTAGTAGGAATGATTGAGCGTTGAATGAACTCCAACCATCCTCTAGCCACGGGTTTGAGGTCATGCCTTCTCAATTGAACCGGCTTGCCTCTTGAATCTCTCTTCCATTGTGCGCCCTCTTCACATATGACTGTGAGGACTTGGTCCAACTTTTGATTAAAGTTGACCCCTCTAGTGTAAGGATGTTCGTCTCCTTGCATCATGGGCAAATTGAATGCCAACCTTACACTTTCCGGACTAAAATCCAAGTATTTCCCCCGAACCATAGTAAGATAATTCTTTGGATTCGGGTTCACACTTTGATCATGGTTCTTGGTGATCCATGCATTGGCATAGAACTCTTGAACCATCAAGATTCCGACTTGTTGAATGGGGTTGGTAAGAACTTCCCAACCTCTTCTTCGGATCTCATGTCGGATCTCCGGATATTCACCCTTTTTGAGTGAAAAGGGGACCTCGGGGATCACCTTCTTCAAGGCTACAACTTCATAGAAGTGGTCTTGATGCACCCTTGAGATGAATCTCTCCATCTCCCATGACTCGGAGGTGGAAGCTCTTGCCTTCCCTTTCCTCTTTTTAGAGGTTTCTCCGGCCTTGGATGCCATAAATGGTTATGGAAAAACGAAAAAGCAACGCTTTTACCACACCAAACTTAAAATGTTTGCTCGTCCTCGAGCAAAAGAAGAAAGAAGAGAGTAGAAGAAGAAGAAATGAGGAGAAAGGGAATGGCTTTGTATTCGGCCAAAGGAGAGAGAGATGGTGTTTTAGGTGTGGGAAAATGAAGGAGTGAAGGAGGGTTTATATAAGAGAAGGGGAGAGGGTTGTTCGGCCATTTGAGGGTGGGTTTGGGTGGGAAAGTGGTTTGAATTTGAATGGTGAGGTAGGTGGGGTTTTATGAAGGATAGATGTGAGTGGTGAAGAGAAAGAGAGTGGTAGGGTAGGTGGGGATCCTGTGGGGTCCACAGATCCTGAGGTGTCAAGGAAAAGTCATCCCTGCACCAAATCGCATGCAAAATCACGTTTTGTGCCATTTCTGGCGTTAAACGCCGGGCTGGTGCCCATTCCTGGCGTTTAACGCCAAGTTGTTGCCCTTTTCTGGCGTTTAACGCCAGTCTGGTGCCCCTTTCTGGCGTTAAACGCCCAGAATGGTGCCAGACTGGGCGTTAAACGCCCAACAGCTAACCTTACTGGCGTTTAAACGCCAGTAGGTGCGTCCTCCAGGGTGTGCTGTTTTTCTTCCTGTTTTTCATTTTGTTTTTTGCTTTTTTCATTGATTTTGTGACTTCTTATGATCAACCTACAAAAGACATAAAATAACAAAAGAAAATAGTTAATTATAAAACATTGGGTTGCCTCCCAACAAGCGCTTCTTTAATGTCATTAGCTTGACAGAGGACTCTCATGGAGCCTCACAGATACTTAGAGCCATGTTGGGACCTCCCAACACCAAACTTAGAGTTTGAATGTGGGGGTTCACACCAAACTTAGAGTTTGGTTGTGGCCTCCCAACACCAAACTTAAAGTTTGACTGTGGGGGCTCTGTTTGGCTCTGCTTTGAAAGAAGCTCTTCATGCTTCTTCTCCATGGTGATAGAGGGATATCCTTGGCCTTAAACACCAAGGATTCTTCATTCACTTGAATGATCAACTCTCCTCTATCAACATCAATCACAGCCTTTGCTGTGGCTAGGAAGGGTCTGCCTAGGATGATGGATTCATCCATGCACTTCCCAGTCTCTAGGACTATGAAGTCAGTAGGGATGTAGTGGTCTTCAATCTTAACCAAAACATTCTCTACAAGTCCATAAGCTTGTTTTCTTGAGTTGTCTGCCATCTCTAATGAGATTCTTGCAGCTTGTACCTCAAAGATCCCTAGCTTCTCCATTACAGAGAGGCATGAGGTTTACACTTGACCCTAAGTCACACAGAGCCTTCTTGAAGTCATGGTGCCTATGGTACAAGGTATTGAAAACTTCCCAGGATCTTGTTTCTTTTGAGGTAATTTCTGCCTAGACAAGTCATCCAGTTCTTTGGTGAGCAAAGGGGGTTCATCCTCCCAAGTCTCATTTCCAAACAACTTGTCATTTAGCTTCATGATTGCTCCAAGGTATTTAGCAACTTGCTCTTCAGTGACATACTCTTCCTCTTCAGAGGAAGAATACTCATCAGAGCTCATGAATGGCAGAAGTAAATCCATTGGAATCTCTATGGTCTCATTTTGAACCTCAGATTCCCATGGTTCCTCATTGGGGAACTCACAGGAGGCCAGTGGACGTCCAGTGAGGTCTTCCTCAGTGGCGTTCACTGCCTCTTCTTCCTCCCAGAATTCGGCCATGTCAATGGCTTTGTACTCTCCTTTTGGATTTTCTTCTGTGTTGCTTGGGAGAGTACTAGGAGGGAGTTCAGTAACTTTCTTGCTCAGCTGACCCACTTGCCCCTCCAAGTTTCTAATGGAGGACCTTGTTTCAGTCATGAAACTTTGAGTGGTTTTGATTAGATCAGAGACCATGGTTGCTAAGTCAGAGGTATTCTGCTTAGAACTCTCTGTCTGTTGCTGAGAAGATGATGGAAAAGGCTTGCCATTGCTAAGCCTGTTTCTTCCACCATTATTGTTATTGAAACCTTGTTGAGGTCTCTCTTGATTTTTCCATGAGAAATTTGGGTGATTTCTCCATGAAGAATTATAGGTGTTTCCATAGGGTTCTCCTAGGTAATTCACCTCTTCCATTGAAGGGTTCTCAGGATCATATGCTTCTTCTTCAGATGAAGCATCCTTAGTACTGCTTGGTGCATTTTGCATTCCAGACAGACTTTGAGAAATTAAATTGACTTGTTGGGTCAATATTTTGTTCTGAGCCAATATGGCATTCAGAGTATCAATCTCAAGAACTCCTTTCTTCTGATTAGTCCCATTGTTCACAGGATTCCTTTCAGAAGTGTACATGAATTGGTTATTTGCAACCATTTCAATTAGCTCTTGAGCTTCTGTAGGCGTCTTCTTCAAATGAAGAGATCCTCCAGCAGAGCTATCCAGAGACATCTTGGATAGTTCAGAGAGACCATCATAGAAAATACCTATGATGCTCCATTCAGAAAGCATGTCAGATGGACATTTTCTGATCAATTGTTTGTATCTTTCCCAAGCTTCATAGAGGGATTCTCCATCCTTCTGTCTGAAGGTTTGGACTTCCACTCTAAGCTTACTCCATTTTTGAGGTGGAAAGAACTTTGCCAAGAAGGCATTGACTAGCTTTTCCCAAGAGTCCAGGCTATCTTTAGGTTGTGAATCCAACCATATTCTAGCTCTGTCTCTTACAGCAAAAGGGAACAGCATCAGTCTATAGACCTCAGGGTCTACCCCATTAGTCTTGACAGTGTCACAGATTTGCAAGAACTCAGCTAAAAACTGATGAGGATCTTCCATTGGAAGTCCATGGAACTTGCAATTCTGTTGCATTAGAGAAACTAATTGAGGCTTAAGCTCAAAGTTGTTTGCTCCAATGGCAGGAATAGAGATGCTTCTCCCATAGAAGTTGGGAGTAGGTGCAGTAAAGTCACCCAGCACCTTCCTTGCATTGTTTGCATTGTTGTTGTTTTCGGCTGCCATGTGTTCTTCTTTGAAGAATTCGGTCAGGTCCTCTGAAGAGAGTTGTGCTTTGGCTTCTCTTAGCTTTCTCTTCAAGGTCCTTTCAGGTTCAGGGTCAGCTTCAACAAGAATGCCTTTGTCTCTGCTCCTGCTCATATGAAAGAGAAGAGAACAAGAAAATGTGGAATCCTCTATGTCACAGTATAGAGATTCCTTAAAGTGTCAGAGGAAAAGAAGAGTAGAAGACAGAAGTAGAAAATTTGAACTTATCAGAGGAGATGGAGTTCGAATTTTGCATTAAGGGATAGTGTTAGTCCATAAATAGAAGGATGTGAGGAAAAGGGAAGTAATTTTCGAAAATTAATTAGAAGATTTTGAAAACATTTTTGAAAAATATTACTTAATTTTCGAAAATGAAAGTGGGAGAGAAGTAAAATGATTTTTGAAAAAGATTTTGAAATTAGAAATCAAAAAGATTTGATTGAAAACTATTTTGAAAAAGATGAGGTTAAGAAGATATGATTGATTTTAAAAAAAATGTGATTGAGAAGATATGATTTGAAAACAATTTTAAAAAGATTCGATTTTTAAAATTAATAACTTGGCTATCAAGAAAAGATATGATTCAAACATTAAACCTTTCTCAACAGAAAAGGCAACATACTTGAAATGTTCAATCAAATCATTAATTGATAGTAAGTCTCTTTGAAAAAGGAAAGAAATTAATTTTGAAAACATTTGATTGAAAAGATATGATTTGAAAAAGATTTGATTTTGAAAAACTTTGAAAACTTGAAAAAATTTGAATTGAAAACAAAATCTTCCCCCTTTAGCCATCCTGGCGTTAAACCCCAGAATGGTGCACATTCTGGCGTTTAACGCCCAAAACTATACCCTTTTGGGCGTTAAACGCCCAACCAGGTACCCTGGCTGGCGTTTAAACGCCAGTCTGTCCTTCTTCACTGGGCGTTTTGAACGCCCAGCTTTTTCTGTGCAATTCCTCTGCTGTATGTTCTGAATCTTCAATTCTCTGTATTATTGACTTGAAAAGACACAAATTAAAAATATTTTTGGATTTTTAATAATAAAGAATAATCAAAATGCAACTAAAACCAAATAACAATGCATGCAAGACACCAAACTTAGCAGTTTGTATACCACTGACACTAACAATATGAGAATGCATATGAGACACACAAAACACTTCAAGTCAATAGAATTCAAAGATTAGAGCAAGTAAATCATCAAGAACATTTTGAAGATCACTAAGACACATGAATGAATGCATGCATTTGACACCAAACCTAAGATGAGACACTAAACTCAAACAAGAAACATAAAATATTTTTGGTTTTTATAAAAAAAAATTTTTTTTGTGTTTTTCGAAAATTAAGTGGGAAAAGGTATCAAAATTCTTAATGAGAATTCCAGGAATCAGTGCAATGCTAGTCTAAGACTCCGGTCCAGGAATTAGACATGGCTTCACAGCCAGCCAAGCTTTCAAAGAAAGCTTCGGTCCAAAACACTAGACATGGCCAAAGGCCAGCCAAGCCTTAGCAGATCACTGCTCCAAAAGCAAGATTGATAAAAATCAACAAGCTCTTGTGATGATAAGTTGAAACCTCGGTCCAATGAGATTAGACATGGCTTCTCAGCCAGCCAGACTTCAACAAATCATCATGAAACTCTAGAATTCATCTTCAAGAATTTCGAAAAAAAATACCTAATCTAAGCAACAAGATGAACCGTCAGTTGTCCAAATTGAACAATCCCCGGCAACGGCGCCAAAAACTTGGTGCTGTTGCCGGATCTTGGCACTGATGTTACCAAAAGCTTGCTCAAAACTTGAACAATCCCCGGCAACGGCGCCAAAAACTTGGTGCGCGAAATTGTGAACAATACTTTTCACAACTCTCATAATCCCCAGTCATGAACTCCAAAAACTTGGTAGCTCAATTCCATGGCATTACACAACTTCGCACAACTAACCAGCAAGTGCACTGGGTCGTCCAAGTAATACCTTACGTGAGTAAGGGTCGATCCCACGGAGATTGTTAGTATTGAAGCAAGCTATGGTCATCTTGCAAATCTTAGTCAGGCAAACTCAGATGTATAATGGTGATGAACGCATAAAACATAAAAGATAAGGATAGATATACTTATGTAATTCATTGGTAGGAACTTCAGATAAATGCATGAAGATGCCTTCCCTTCCGTCTCTCTGCTTTCCTACTGTCTTCATCCAATCCTTCTTATTCCTTTCCATGGCAAGCTCGTGTAGGGTTTCACCGTTGTCAATGGCTACCTCCCATCCTCTCAGTGAAAGCGATTGCATATGCCCTGTCACGGCACGCGGAATTCAGCTGTCGGTTCTCGGTCAGGCCGGAATAATATCCATTGATACTTTTGCGTCTGTCACTAACGCCCCGCCTGCTAGGAGTTTGAAGCACGTCACAGTCATTCAGTCATTGAATCCTACTCAGAATACCACAGACAAGGTTAGACCTTCCGGATTCTCTTGAATGCTGCCATCAGTACTTGCCTATACCACGAAGACTCTGATCTCACGGAATGGTTGGCTCGTTTGTCAGGCGAGCACTCGGTTGTCAGGCGATCAACCATGCATCGTGCAATCAGGAATCCAAGAGATATTCACTGGAGCCTTGGTTGCTTGTAGAATAAAAGTGGTTGTCAGTCACCTTGTTCATAGGTGAGAATGATGATGAGTGTCACGGATCATCACATTCATCAAGTTGAAGAACAAGTGATATCTTAGAACAAGAACAAGTGGAATTGAATGGAAGAACAATAGTAATTGCATTAATACTCGAGGTACAGCAGAGCTCCACACCTTAATCTATGGTGTGTAGAAACTCCACCGTTGAAAATACATAAGCATAAGGTCTAGGCATGGCCGAATGGCCAGCCTCCCAATGATCTAAGATAGCATCAAACACGAAGATAGCTACCCCCGATATCTCAATACAATAGTAAAAGGTCCTATATATAGAAAACTAGTAGCCTAGGGTGTACAGAGATGAGTAAATGACATAAAAATCCACTTCCGGGCCCACTTGGTGTGTGCTTGGGCTGAGCAATGAAGCATTTTCGTGCAGAGACTCTTCTTGGAGTTAAACGCCAGCTTTTATGCCAGTTTGGGCGTTTAACTCCCATTTGGGTGCCAGTTCCAGCGTTTAACGCTGGGATTTCCTGAGGTGACTTTGAACGCCGGTTTGGGCCATCAAATCTTGGGCAAAGTATGGACTATCATATATTGCTGGAAAGCCCAGGATGTCTACTTTCCAACGCCGTTGAGAGCGCCCAATTGGGCTTCTGTAGCTCCAGAAAATCCACTTCGAGTGCAGGGAGGTCAGAATCCAACAGCATCTGCAGTCCTTTTTAGTCTCTGAATCAGATTTTTGCTCAGGTCCCTCAATTTCAGCCAGAAAATACCTGAAATCACAGAAAAACACACAAAACTCATAGTAAAGTCCAGAAAAGTGATTTTTAACTAAAAACTAATAAAAATATACTAAAAACTAACTAGATCATACCAAAAACATACTAAAAACAATGCCAAAAAGTGTATAAATTATCCGCTCATCAGAAGTCCAAACCTTCAGACAGAAGGAAGGAGAATCCCTCTATGAAGCTTGGGAAAGATACAAACAATTGATCAGAAAGTGTCCCTCTGACATGCTTTCTGAATGGAGCATCATAGGTATCTTCTATGATGGTCTGTCTGAAATATCCAAGATGTCATTAGACAGCTCTGCTGAAGGATCTCTTCATCTAAAGAAGACGCCTGCAGAAGCTCAAGAACTCATTGAAATGGTTGCAAATAACCAATTCATGTACACTTCTGAAAGGAATCCTGTGAACAGTGGGACAAATCAGAAGAAAGGAGTTCTTGAGATTGATACTCTGAATGCCATACTGGCTCAGAACAAAATATTGACTCAGCAGGTCAATATGATTTCTCAAAGTCTGTCTGGAATGCAAGCTGCACCAGGCAGTACTAAGGACGCTTCATCTGAAGAAGAAGCTTATGATCCTGAGAACCCTTCAATGGAAGAGGTGAATTACATGGGAGAACCCTATGGAAACACCTATAATCTTTCATGGAGAAATCATCCAAATCTCTCATGGAAGGATCAACAGAGACCTCAACAAGGTTTCAACAACAATAATGGTGGAAGAAACAGGTTTGGCAATGGCAAGCCTTTTCCATCATCTTCTCAGCAACAGACAGAGAATTCTAAGCAGAACAACTCTGACTTAGCAAGCATGGTCTCTGATCTAATCAAAACCACTCAAAGTTTCATGACTGAAACAAGGTCCTCCATTAGGAATTTTGAGGAACAAGTGGGTCAGCTGAGCAAGAAAACTGAACTCCCTCCTAGTACTCTTCCAAGCAATACAGAAGAGAATCTAAAAGGAGAATGCAAGGCCATTAACATGACCCACATGGCCGAATTTGGAGAGGAGGAAGAGGCAGTGAACGCCACTGTGGAAGACCTCAATGGGCGTCCACTGGCCTCCAATGAGTTCCCTAATGAGGAACCATGGAAATCTGAGGCTCACACTGAGACCATAGAGATTCCATTGAATTTACTTCTGCCATTCATGAGCTCTGATGAGTATTCTTCCTCTGAAGAGGATGAGTATGTCACTGAAGAGCAAGTTGCTAAATACCTTGGAGCAATCATGAAGCTAAATGACAAGTTATTTGGTAATGAGACTTGGGAGAACGAACCTCCTTTGCTCACCAAAGAACTGGATGACTTGTCTAGGCAAAAATTACCTCAAAAGAGACAAAATTCTGGGAAGTTTTCAATACCTTGTACCATAGGCACCATGACCTTTAAGAAGGCTCTGTGTGACTTAGGGTCAAGTGTAAACCTCATGCCTCTCTCTGTAATGGAGAAGCTAGGGATCTTTGAGGTGCAAGCTGCAAGAATCTCACTAGAGATGGCAGACAATTCAAGAAAACAAGCTTATGGGCTAGTAGAGGATGTTCTGGTGAAGATTGAAGACCATTACATCCCTGCTGATTTCATAGTCCTAGAGACTGGGAAGTGCATGGATGAATCCGTCATCCTTGGCAGACCCTTCCTAGCCACAGCAAAGGCTGTGATTAATATGGACAGAGGAGAATTGATCATTCATGTGAATGAAGAATCCTTTGTGTTTAAGGCTCAAGGATATCCCTCTGTCACCATGGAGAGGAAGCATGAAGAGCTTCTCTCAAAATAGAGTCAAACAGAGCCCCCACAGTCAAACTCTAAGTTTGGTGTTGGGAGGCCATAACCAAATTCTAAGTTTGATGTTGAACCCCTACATTCAAACTCTAAGTTTGGTGTTGGGAGGTTCTAACATTGCTCTGAGTATCTGTGAGGCTCCATGAGAGCCCTCTGTCAAGCTACTGACATTAAAGAAGCGCTTGTTGGGAGGCAACCCAATGTTATATTTAATCTATTTTCCTTTGTTATTTTATGTTTTCTGTAGGTTGATGATCATGAGAAGTCACAAAATCAATTGAAAAAGTAAAAACAGAATAAAAAATAGAAAGAAAAACAGCACACCCTGGAGGAGAACTTGCTGGCGTTTAAACGCCAGTAAGGGCAGCAAATGGGCGTTTAACGCCCAGTCTGGCACCATTCTGGGCGTTTAACGCCAGAAAGGGGCACCAGACTGGCGTTAAACGCCAGGAAAGGGCAAGAAGTTGGCGTTAAACGCCAGAAATGGGCACCAGCCCGGCATTTAACGCCAGAATTGGCACAAAGAGCAATTTTGCTCGCCACTTGGTGCAGGGATGGCTTTTCCTTGACACCTCAGGATCTGTAGACCCCACAGGATCCCCACCTACCCCACCACTCTTTCTCTTCACCACTCACATCCATCCTTCATAAAACCCCAAATACCTCACCATTCAAATTCAAACCACTTTCCCTCCCAAACCCACCCTACCATAACCGAACCCTACCCCTCTCTCCACCCCTATATAAACCCATCTTCACTCCTTCATTTTCACACACCCTAAACACTACTACTCCCCCTTTGGCCGAACCACAAAGCCACCTCCATCTCCTCTATTTCTTCTTCTTCTACTCTCTTCTTTCTTCTTTTGCTCGAGGATGAGCAAACCTTTTAAGTTTGGTGCGGTAAAAGCATTGCTTTTTGTTTTTCCATAACCATTTATGGCATCCAAGGCCGGAGAAACCTCTAGAAAGAGGAAAGGGAAGGCAAAAGCTTTCACCTCCGAGTCATGGAAGATGGAGAGATTCATCTCAAGGGTGCATCAAGACCACTTCTATGAAGTTGTGGCCTTGAAGAAGGTGATCCCCGAGGTCCCTTTCAAACTCAAAAAGAGTGAATATCCGGAGATCCGACATGAGATCCGAAGAAGAGGTTGGGAAGTTCTTACCAACCCTATTCAACAAGTCGGAATCTTAATGGTTCAAGAATTCTATGCCAATGCATGGATCACCAAGAACCATGATCAAAGTGTGAACCCGAACCCAAAGAATTGGCTTACAATGGTTCGGGGGAAATGCTTAGATTTTAGTCCGGAAAATGTAAGGTTGGCATTCAACTTGCCCATGATGCAAGGAGATGAACACCCTTACACTAGAAGGGTCAACTTTGATCAAAGGTTGGACCAAGTCCTCATAGACATCTGTGAAGAGGGCGCCTAATGGAATAGAGATTCAAGAGGGAAGCCGGTTCAACTGAGAAGGCATGACCTCAAACCCAAGGCTAAGGGATGGTTGGAGTTTATCCAATGCTCAATCATTCCCATTAGCAACCGGTCCGAAGTTACTATAGACCGGGCCATCATGATTCATAGCATCATGATTGGAGAAGAAGTAGAAGTTCATGAGGTTATAGCCCAAGAACTTTATAAGGTGGCGAACAAGTCCTCTACCTTGGCAAGGTTAGCCTTTCCTCATCTCATTTGTCACCTCTGTTATTCAGTTGGAGTTGACATAGAGGGAGACATCCCCATTGATGAGGACAAGCCCATCACTAAGAAAAGGATGGAGCAAACAAGAGATCTCACTCATCATGAAATCCCTGAGATGCCTCAAGGGATGCACTTTCCTCCATAAAACTAATGGGAGCAAATCAACACCTCCCTAGGAGAATTGAGTTCCAACATGGGACAACTAAGGGTGGAGCACCAAGAACATTCCATCCTCCTCCATGAAATTAGAGAAGATCAAAGAATCATGAGAGAGGAGCAATAAAGACAAGGAAGAGACATTGAGGAGCTCAAGCACTCCATAAGATCTTCAAGAGGAAGAACAAGCCGCCATCACTAAGGTGGACCCGTTCTTTAATTTTCTTGTTCTTTATCTTCCTGTATTTCGAATTTTAATGCTTATGTTTATCTATGTTTGTGTCTTATGATCATTAGTGTCTTAGTGTCTATGCCTTAAAGTTATGAATGTCCTATGAATCCATCACCTTTCTTAAATGAAAAATGTTCTTAATTGAAAAAGAGAAAAATTGCATGAATTTTGAATTTTATAACAGATTAATTATTTTGATGTGGTGGCAATACTTTTGTTTTCTGAATGTATGCTTAAACAGTGCATATGTCTTTTGAATTTGTTATTCATGAATGGTTGGCTCTTGAAAGAATGATGAAAAAGGAGACATGTTACTGAGAATCTGAAAAATCATAAAATGATTCTTGAAGCAAGAAAAAGCAGTGAATTCAAAAAAAAAAAGAAAAAAAAAGAGAGAAAAACGAAAAAAAAAAAAGAGAAAAAGAAAAAGAAAAGAAATAAAGTTGTGATCCAAGGCAAAAAGAGTGTGCTTAAGAACCCTGGACACCTCTAATTGGGGACTCTAGCAAAGCTGAGTCACAATCTGAAAATGTTCACCCAATTATGTGTCTGTGGCATGTATGTATCCGGTGGTAATACTGGAAGACAGAGTGCTTTGGGCCACGGCCAAGACTCATAAAGTAGCTGTGTTCAAGAATCATCACACTTAACTAGGAGAAGGTGCCACCATCACTAAGGTGGACTCATTCCTTGTTCTTATTTCTCTATTTTTTTCGGTTTTTATGCTATATGTTTGCCTATGTTTGTGTCTTTACTACATGATCATTAGTATTTAATAACTATGTCTTAAGGCTATGAATAATTTCATGAATCCTTCACCTTTCTTAAATGAAAAATGTTTTTAATACAAAAGAACAAGAAGTACATGAGTTTCGAATTCATCCTTGAATTTATTTTAATTATATTGATGTGGTGACAATACTTTTTGTTTTCTGAATGAATGCTTGAACAGTGCATATTTTTTATCTTGTTGTTTATGAATGTTAAAATTGTTGGCTCTTGAAAAAATGATGAACAAAGAGAAATGTTATTGATAATCTAAAAAAATCATAAATTTGATTCTTGAAGCAAGAAAAAGCAGTGAAGAACAAAGCTTGCGAAAAAAAATGGCGAAAAAAAAAAGTAGAAAGAAAAAGCAAGCAGAAAAAGCCAATAGCCCTTAAAACCAAAAGGCAAGGGTAAAAAGGATCTAAAGGCTTTGAGCATTGATGAGCGGATAATTTATACGCTTTTTGGCATTATTTTTAGTATGTTTTTAGCATGTTTTAGTTAGTTTTTATTATATTTTTATTAGTTTTTAGTTAAAATTCACTTTTCTGGACTTTACTATGAGTTTGTGTGTTTTTCTATGATTTCAGATATTTTCTGGCTGAAATTGAGGGACCTGAACAAAAATCTGATTCAGAGGCTGAAAAGGACTGTAGATGCTGTTGGATTCTGACCTCCCTACACTCGAAGTGGATTTTCTGGAGCTACAGAAGCCCAATTGGCGCGCTCTCAATGGCGTTGGAAAGTAGACATCCTGGGCTTTCCAGAAATGTATAATAGTCCATACTTTGCCCGAGATTTGATGGCCTAAACTGGCGTTCCAAATCAGCTCAAAACTGCCCGGCGTTAAACGCCGGAACTGGCACAAGAATGGGAGTTAAACGCCCAAACTGGCATAAAAGCTGGCGTTTAACTCCAAGAAAAGTCTCTACACATGAAAGCTTCAATGCTCAGCCCAAGCACACACCAAGTGGGCCCGGAAGTGGATTTTTATGTCATTTACTCATCTTTGTAAACCCGAGGCTACTAGTTCTCTACAAATAGGATCTTGTACTATTGTATTTTCATCTTTAGATCTTTGAATCTTTGGATCCTTGATCATTTGGACTCTTTTGATCATGTTTTGGGGGCTGGCCTCACGGCCATGCCTGAACCTTGTTCTTATGTATTTTCAACGGTAGAGTTTCTACACACCATAGATTAAGGTATGGAGCTCTGCTGTACCTCGAGTATTAATGCAATTACTATTATTCTTCTATTCAATTCAGCTTGTTCTTATTCCAAGATATTCATTCGCACTCAAGAACTTGATGAATGTGATGATTATGTGACGCTCATCATCATTCTCACTTATGAACGCGTGCTTGACAACCACTCCCGTTCTACAAGCAAACAAGGCTTGAATGTTTATCTCTTGGATTCTTTTATCGGAATCTTCGTGGTATAAGCTAGAATTGATAGCGGTATTCAAGAGAATCCGGAAGGTCTAAACCTTGTCTGTGGTATTCTGAGTAGGATTCAATGATTGAATGACTGTGACGAGCTTCAAACTCCTGAAGGCTGGGCGTTAGTGACAGACGCAAAAGAATCACTGGATTCTATTCCAACCTGATTGAGAACCGACAGATGATTAGCCGTGCCGTGACAGGGTGCGTTGAACATTTTCACTGAGAGGACAGGACTATAGCCACTGACAACGGTGATGCCCAACATACAGCTTGCCATGGAAAGGAGTAAGAAGGATTGGATGAAGACAGTAGGAAAGCAGAGAGACGGAAGGGACAAAGCATCTCCATACGCTTATCTGAAGTTCTCACCAATGAATTACATAAGTATCTCTATCTTTATGTTTTATTTATATATCATCCATAACCATTTGAATCTGCCTGACTGAGATTTACAAGGTGACCATAGCTTGCTTCATACCAACAATCTCCGTGGGATCGACCCTTACTCGCGTAAGGTTTATTACTTGGATGACCCAGTGCACTTGCTGGTTAGTTGTGCAAAGTTGTGTTTATACCATGGTATTGAGCACCAAATTTTTGGATTCATTACCGGGGATTATTTGAGTTGTGAAAAGTAGTGATCAGAATTTCGTGCACCAAGCATCAATCGATAGGAGGCCCAAGGAAATAAAATCCAGGCCTAAACGGCTAAATTAAGCTGTCCCTAACCATGTGCTTGTGGCATGCAGGTCCAAGTGAAAAGCTTGAGACTGAGTGGTTAAAGTCGTGATCCAAAGCAAAAAGAGTGTGCTTAAGAACTCTGGACACCTCTAACTGGGGACTTTAGCAAAACTGAGTCACTAGTCTAGTATAAATAGGACTTTTTACTATTGTATTTTCATCTTGGGATTACCTTTTGATCCTTTGTTCACGTTATGGGGGCTGGCCATTCGGCCATGCCTGGACCTTCATCACTTATGTATTTTCAACGGTGGAGTTTCTACACACCATAGATTAAGGTGTGGAGCTCTACTGTTCCTCGAGTATTAATGTAAAGTACTACTATTTTCTATTCAATTCATGCTTATTCTTATTCTAAGATATCCATTCGCACACAAGAACATGATGAATGTGATGATTATGTGACACTCATCACCATTCTCACTTTTGAACGCGTGAAATTAACCATTCATCTCACCCACCATTGCGCCATTATGGAACCTTAGAAAATGCGACACATCCCATCATCGAAAAGTCCAATAAGCAGGTAAAGAGTCTTGGACAAAAACGACTCTGCCATGCCTGTCTGCACAAGGCTACGAACTGCAGCGACCTCACGACTCCTTATGTGAAGCTTGTCAACACAGCACTGGGACTCGACCCAATGGACAATCATGCTCCGGAAGCAACTGTTCTAGGAATGCCATGCAAGCTTCGCCAACCGGTTCGACCTAGCTCAGCCAGAACAAGCTTAACCACCCTAGAAAATCCTCTATAAAAGGAAAGACACCCTTTCAAATAAGATAAGCTAGCAACTCTATAAAAAAAGGGACACCCGTGCCTCCTCCAGGTATGAACTTTCCAACGCTAAACACTAATTCCCTACTTCTTTAGCTCTTTGACTTGAGTATTGAAGTGTCATTGCAAGTACGATCCCCACGTCATTTACAGAGTTTATTGGCTCCTTCCACCAGTTCACAAGTCCCCCTCACTCCTCATCAAACCGTACAGGTAACTTCTTATACACTAGTCATGGAAAAATATTAGAATCATACAACTTAAAGATAAAATAGAAGGGGTGGAAGAGAAAGGAAAATGAATAAATTAAAAGTGCCTAAACAAAAACATTAAAAAAAAAGGAGTACCTTAAAATTTAAAAGTAACAAATTAGCTTGTTTGATATTCTAATAATTTGGTTGTCTTTCTTCCTCTTCTTCCCTCCTTATAAATAGTTATGACCCAACAACTTAAGGTGGCATTGTATTACCTTCTTTTCTATAATTCGCATATAACCATGAATTTCTCTACTAACATCGGAATTTTATCTATTGGATCATCCATGAAATATTGAGCTAAGGTGAAGTCACTTATTCATACATACTTCTTTTCCTCTCCTCTCATTTCATTGAAATCTAAATGTATATGTATACCAATGCCAATTCATAATTCACACGTGTATGTTTACAACTTAATGACTGTGGACAATGATTCACATAGGCTCCAAGAACAGGCTAGCTTTAGGAAACAAGCCAGCTTCTTTGAGAGTCATTCTCATTTGGTCCACACCATAAGCTTTCCTTGGAAAATTTGAAATTAATCTATAATTCTCAATCCCTGGAATTCCTAATGAATTAATGCACGTGAAGATGGATTGGATTTTGTCAGTAGACAAAAAATTGTGTTCTCTTCTTTCTCCATTCGGAAACCTTATCAGTATCTGTTGCACAAAATTTGACAAACGTTATGAGACATAAGAAAATTATAGAAGAAATTATTAAAAGATATCTGAATACCAAAATGTTTAAAAGACATTTATGATTTATGTGAAAGCATTATGACATTGTTTGATTTATGGGGTCGTCTTCATCTAGTGGAACCGGACTTTGTTGTTGTATTATTAATTTCAATATTTACTATCAACTCTATGATTCTTTATATTGTGTTGAAATGATATATTTACTTACCTGTGTAGCCTCAGAGCCATTTACCCTGCTTGCAATTCCTTTGGCTTGTTTTTGACCATTAGACTCGTAAGCTTCATTCTTGCTATCCTGTTTTCTAACATTCACAGAATTGTTACTCAACTTCCTAAAATTTCTGCCATTCTGAGCCTCCACTGACTTCTGAATTCCCCCTCTTAAAGGAGAATTCTTGTGCTGCTTCTCTTTTTCCTATACAGGAAAAAAAATCTTTGTTAACTAAGCATTCTTTGGAAAAATAAATAAAACTATTTGCATTCAAGGGTGACTTGGTGTACAATGCAGAATGAGTACACAATATTTATCAAATTGAAAAATTGAAATGAGTTATGAACCTTGTCTATATGCAAAGCTGCAAAATATGCGCCGTCTTGCTCTTCTCGAAGCCTGCGGTCAGCTCGGATCTTTGCTTCGTGCTTAGCCTTTCCGCTTCCGAAAGCCAGCCCTTGTTCCTCCATTGTCCTCTGTAGAATCTCCACTAGCTCAGCTGCTGAAAGAGGCCCCTCAAGCTGGCCAAAAAGGGCATGTAAAATGCTTAGTTCAGTGGCAAAGATAAAGAAAAAAAAAATGGTATGAGATACTAATAGTTCTAATAATGCTTTCAAATTTCAGGATACTATTTCTTTACCTAGCAAAAAACTTGGTCATGGCATCCTAAATTAATTATTAACATGTTTTTTATCTAGACCAGTAGTGTTTATAGAGTTTATTAAATTTCAACTAATTCGATTTTAGCCAGGTCGAGTAACAATAGGGGAGAAAATTTGAGTACTAAATTTAAGATCTTACTTAAGAGAAATAAGTGTTGAATCATTTGAACTAATTATGCATTGGTTTAGATTACAAATCAACCTAAACTATCAACATGAAAGTAGCTAATTCAGCTGATTCCTGAGAAAACACCAGGCACAATTGTGCCATTAAGCATCATCCATAAACAAAAAAGAAAAAAGGTATAAATGCTAGAATGTGTGCTCAACCTGCTGCAGCACTGTAATGCTATCACCAGGAGCCGGAGCGATGACAGCACAACATGGAAACGTAGAAGGGCGCAGCATGGAAACCATTTGCATACCCTCTCCTCTATCAGCAAGTGCTCCCCAACAAACAAAATTCATATCAAGGAACTGCGTCACAAGCTCAGAACAGAGTGTTTCCTTGCAGAACACGTTTGCAAAATTGTGGTCCGGTGAGTGAAGGTACATAAACATAAACCTATGATCCTGCTCAGCCAACTTCACAGCTTTCCTGAATCGGCACGCATAAAAGAAAGGATGGTTGTTTCCATATTGCTGCTCAAAACTTTCAAGAAAAGCCCACTCTTCAGGAACTGCTATGTGTTCTTGTGGCAACAATGGAGGGCCATGAGGCTGCACTTGCCCTTGCACAACATTTGCATCATGACTATGATTATGATTATGGTTTCTTCTTCTTCCAATTCCTACAAGTCCCATGCCATCCGCCATTGCCCTTGAGATTTCCCCCATTATGCTTCTAGGGAGACTCGCCACGCGTCGAACAATCCTGTGATGCCTTATCGCCGGCGATGACATTTTTTTGTTTTGTTATTTAAAATTAGTCCTGGAAACCTAATCTTGTATCAACTATTCAATTTCATGTGAATTTGTGAAGACATTCCTTGTTTTGTTCTAATAGAAGAGACACTAGAAGATTGACGAAGACTGTTTTAGATGCCGTTTTCTTTATTTACTTTCTTAAAACACTTTTGAGGAAGCTTAGTGCGCAAAGAAGATTCTTTACTTAAGGCCAAAGCTGCAGTTCATTTTCTAAGTACTTACATTCAAAATAAGTGCCATTTGTCTGTGAAACCGTTAATGTGTCTACTCATGCAGATGGAGAATATGGTTCATGAATATTGAATATAGCATCAAATTTATCCCAATGTGAAAAGGTGATTCCCACTGCGGATTGTCAAAAGATCAATTGTTTTCTTGGATTATTTTCTGTTCTTGACCATTTGCTCGAAAGATAAAATACTCTTCTACAATTCAAAATTTTATCGGTCTCAACCAATCCAAATAATTGGCCTAAGCAATTCCGTAAATGATGAATTGCTGATGTCTGAGGGGCCCCTCAATCCAGTAATAGAGACTACTTAGTCCATTAAGAGAGTCGCATAGACCAATTACCTGGATGGTTAAAAATTAATATGAAATTTTTAAATTGTGAGAGAGGCTTTACCTTTCAGACAAATAATCAGACATTACTTAAATTAATTACTCTTATTTATAATAATAACTTTTACAATTAGTGGCAAAGGTAAGGTACAATTTATATGTGGCACTATTCAATGTTATTTAAAGTTTTTCATGGATTAATAATTATTAACAAAGATCAGATATTCAAGAATAATGTAGAATAAAAATATTATTAATATATTAAAATCAATTATCAAAATCATTCATTAAATATATATATATAGTTTAATTCATTTTTAATGTATATTTTATATTTTAATATATATTTTATTTTAATAATTAATTTTAGTGTACACCTAACATGATTGAATATATAATTCGAAATTGAAATGGAAGTTTTTTTAAGGTTCTCAAGGAAGCTTCTTTTCTTGCTCCATGATATGTCTGATCATAGCTTTCGTGTGAATAAAGATTGTTACAACTTATACATCACTCACACTTCTTTAGATTAGCATGTTCTAAAATCAGAGTGGTGATTTGTACAGAAATTTGATGGGGTCCTATATATGGAACTAGATACTGAGAACTTGAAAAGTGAACAATAGATAGATATATGAAGTGATGCGTGAGAAAAGGTCTTGACTAGCATTATTGCTTTTTATAATAGCCATTGAATTTTAATTCTTTTTTAAAAACTATTATTGATAGTAATAGTTGAGTGCACAAGAAGAAATTAAAGATCGTATACTTGTTTTACAACTATTTTGATATATGTAAAAGTAATCATTAGCATACAAACTTTCAACTTTTAGTGCTATTTTGGTAAAATATTTTAGGAGAAGTATATGGAACCAAAAAGTTACCAACTAAAAATTAAACAAAACTACATTAATTTACATTAATAATTAATTAATTTTAAATTTTTTAAATTCAAAATTTAAAACTTAATTAAAATCTAATTAAAATTATAAAAACATTCATCTTCTCTCTCATATTAAACTACTCACCTCCAACAATCACATACACAAATCCCTCTCTCTCTCAGGCTCTCTCTGCCTCCTCACCGAAACCCACTCCTCTGTAACGAAGTATGTGCTACAAGGTGCCGATTATCATCTCGTCCAAATCTCTACCGCAGAGCTTATGGAACTTGCTGCCAGCACTGCAACTGTGTGTCTCCGGACACCGCCAGCAACCAAGAAAGAGATGCAGAAATTTAAATAAAAGAAAATAAAAAATAATGCTAAATTTTTCTTTTTTTCGTTTCTGTTCTTTTTTTTTTAGCTGGACTAAACAAAAGAAGAAATATAAGAGATGAAGGGAGGCGGACGGATAGAGGAGGGGGGCTCTCGGTTGACGTGGGAATTTGGTTTCGGATGTAGTTTTAAAAGGATGAACGGGTGGTTGAAGAGAAGGGTGTTAACTGCAAATTACACACTTGATCTTAGTCAAAAGGAATTTTTAAACAATTACATAAATATAAAAAAAACATTCATTTAATATGAAAAAAAAAACATCCTAATACTTAACAAAAGAAATATCCAGTTATAATTTTAAAAAAAGTATGAAATTTTAAAGAAATAGAGACATTCACATTTGTAATACAAAAAAATTCGAAAAATATATAAAAGAACATCCATTTAGTATGAAAAAGAAACATTCTAATACTTAGCAGAAGAAACATCTATATATATTAACTCGTAGAGATTTTGGATTCACCCAAAGATATTTGGCTGGTTTTTGGCTAATATCCTTTTGGTTCCCTAGTATTACTCAATATTTTAATAAAAAAATATAACTACGAGAAAATAGCATTTGAGAGTGACATTATCATTTTTTTTTAAATTATTGACTAATATAAGAATAATTAAATAGCACAAAAATATTTCCTACTAATATTTTATAAATTAGTAAATAATTACTTACCCTTATAGTCAAAGCATGTGGATTATCCATAGAATTTTTGTTTCAGCTTCATATTAAGTCATTTAATAAGACAATAATCGAAAGTCAACTTTCTCCTTTCATCATAATTAAGTTGAAAACTCTTTTCTATTATAGAGTGATCACTAATTATTTTTCAGCTAATCGGTCAATGTTTTTAAAATTATCCTTTTTAATCATTTATTATCTTTTTAAGTTCTAAACTCTAAATTTTAATCTTAAACTTTTAAAAACTGAGATTAAAAAAGTAATTTTAAAATTAAAAAATAATTAATATTAACCAATTAAAAATTAGTTTCTATATTTATTTTTTTATTATTTTAAAAATATTTAAATACTAATCATAGACATTATATGGTTAGACACCTATATAGACCTTTATCTCTCTTTGGTTAAACTTTTTTTCTTAACAAATTAAAGTTAGAAACTTTAACTAAAAAATTCAAAAATAAATTAAAAAATTTTAAATAATGACAAGCTTGAGTGTCCATATCATAATACTTTTTACTTTGCTACCCCTCAAATCATTGCCATATATATTTTCCCTACGCATCATTACTTGTGGCTCTAAATTGTCAATTGTGTTGGCAAAAGGTCTCTTTCTAGTGGTGTTGGCTCTTTAATATATAGTTTCAAGATGGTCCAAAAAAGCTTATATGTGAATATTACAAGTTGGGTTGGTAGGTATTCCCTCTAGATATTGCCTTTTGTAATTGCTTGTTATCCACAAGAAAAATGTTTCTTCAATATCCATTTTATTTTTTTCATATATATATATTGAGTAATGATAAGTTTTCTAATATCATGTCTAACATTCACCTGTATTAATTCCTAAAATAAAGTGCAAATTTTAAATGCATTTAATAATTGGAAATATAAAAATATAAAAGATAAAAATTCCCTCATTTAAAAAATTAAGATGCATGTTTTGAAAAAATAGTTAGAGAAAAAAATTTTCAATTTTAATATATTTTATCATCTTTTATTTTTTTAATATAATTTTCACTTCAACTCCATCTGAAAAAATATATAGTCTTAACTTGTACGTTTGAATTTTTATTTTTTATCTTTATAAATTTTAATTTGTCCTCAGTACTAAAAGAGTAAAAATTATATGGCAAGACACACAACATGGTCCATGGCATCCAACATCTAGACCTGATGACTCATCATCAGCTTCAACCCACCACTAAAGGGCTTAGTGGCTTAGTGCCTTATACATTACATCTATTTCTTCTATTGATTATATTCTGCAGAGACACACTTCTCCTGTATGAACCTATTCCCATTCCCTTTCCTATAATATATGTGCCGCATGCTTCAACATATTTTTGGTAGTTAATTATGCCCATACATCATCAACCATACAAGAAGACAAATTCACTTTAGAACTAATGAATAGTGGAAATTGAAAGACAAATTCTCCTCAAACCATATATACTCTATTTCTTATATCTAAAGAACATGCATGTATCGAATAAAATTTTATTACTATGGTACTCATCAACGATAAAAATTTAAATATATTTAATAATATAGAGATGTTAGCTATAAACAGTGTCACGAACACAAACTACGATGCCACATTGCCACATGAAATATACAAACATTTTAAATTTAAGCTTTTGTTCAACAAGAATATACGATATATATTACAAAGAAATTTTCAAATAAATTCAGTTATATTTTGATACTTTATATATTAATATTAAAGTATAAACTAATTTTAAAAATTTTTTTAACATCTTTTTTAATTATCTAAAATACTTTAGATGACTACTTTTGTATAATAATTGATAATAAATATTAATTTTTAAACTCGTTTTAAATATATCGGTCAAGAACAATTTTTGGACACACCAAACTGTAATTATATTTGGATTTGTCTAGATAAATACTTTTTATCTTTTATTAATATTGGATTGTACACAAAAAATACATATATAAAATGAGTATCATCTCTAAAATATATTCGATATGGAAATACAACAATTTAACGATATATTCAACTTGTTACGGCCTGGCCCAAAATCCGCACGGGTCGACCCGACCCAAGCAATACCCGACCCGGACACGTGCCCTCCATCTGACCCGGGCACGCGTCCTGTACGGCTCACACGCGGCTACAGGACAGCGTCCTTGGGAATATGGGCCTGTCCTCCCGTGGGCCCACCACTGACATGTATATAAGGGAAAGATTGGCTCTTCCCCCCAGGTACGTCACATCCTTTCACCCTATTATTCTACCCGCCTGCACATTGCTGACTTGAGCGTCGGAGTGTCTTTGCAGGTGGCACCCCCCCTCATCATCTTTCCACAACCAAGTGCCCCAGTGCTCAGCTGCACAACTCACCCGCAACCAGCGCGACCCAGGCCAAGGCGTCCTCGCACCCTCACTTGCATCCCCGACCTGTCCGGAACCCGACTACCGAACATTGGCGCCGTCTGTGGGGACGTCTAAATGGAAGTCGTACTGGGTCCCGGCGACCACGCTCGGGCAGCCGGAGCGGAGGGGGCAGCCTCCGTCGCCTCGCAAGGGGGGCGGCGAAGGTCCCCCCATCGACACACGAGGACACGACCATTCAGAGGAACGGGCGGCGATAGCGCCATAATAATGCAAGAGCTACGCCACAGAGTTCAGAACCTAGAACGGCAGCTTGCCGACCGGGAGCGGGATGGACGGTCTACCGACCCGAGCTACACCCCGTCTCCCGGGAGCGAGGAGGAAGACTCTCACCGAAGCCGCCCGCGGACGGAAGCGGAGAGCTCGCGGGAGGAGTCACCCATAATGAGGAGACGAAATGACACGATCATCTACTCCCGCGGCAGACCGACCCATCGAGCGACAAGAGGTCGCGAAGACGGAAGAACACGACAACCTGTGATAATGGGCGTCACCCCGTTCCACCGATCTATCCTCGAGGTCCGGCTGCCGAAACACTTCGACAAGCCAACGGACATGAGGTACGACGGAACTCAAGACCCTCTAGAACACCTCACGGCCTTTGAGGCCAGGATGAATCTAGAAGGAGTAGGAGACGAAGTAAGATGCCGTGCCTTCCCGGTAACCCTAGCAGGACCAGCGATCAGATGGTTTAACGGCCTCCCTCAAGGTTTCATCTACAACTTCTCGGACATCAGCCGTGCATTCCTGGCCCAATTTACAACGCGAATAGCAAAGGCCAAGCATCCTATCAACCTTCTAGGGGTAACCCAGAGACAAGGAGAGCCGACCAGGAGATACCTAGATCGGTTCAACGATGAATGCTTGGAAATCGACGGCTTAACCGACTCGGTGGCCAGTCTCTGCCTGACAAACGGCCTCCTCAACGAGAACTTCCGAAAACACCTCACCACGAAGCCGGTTTGGACAATGCACGAAATCCAGACGGTGGCCAAGGAGTACATAAACGACGAGGAAGTCAGCCGAGTCGTGGCTGCCAATAAGCGGCAGTCCGGTTACGGCCAGGCTCGGCAGTCCGGTGGCGACGGTGAGAGAGCAAAAGAAAAGGTCAGGGAGGAGGCATCAAACAAAGCACCTAGGTCGTTCCCTCGAGTCGGAAAATTTACTAACTACACTCCACTCACCCTCCCCATCGTGGAAGTTTATCAACAAATAGCTGAGAAAGGAATTCTTCCAAAGCCTCGACCACTTAAGGACCGTACGGGAGGAAACAAGAACCTTTATTGTGATTACCATAAGGGATACGGCCATCAAACACAAGACTGTTTCGACCTGAAGGATGCACTAGAACAGGCGATAAGGGAAGGAAAGCTAGCGGCGTTCTCCCATCTCATCAGGGAGCCGAGAAGGCGTTATCGCGACCAAGACGAGGAAGGCAAGACACGTTCGGCCAAGCGGCGACAGGAACCCGAAGACAGAGACCATGGCCTCACTGTGATAAACGTGGTAACGGCAAAAAACGCTGCGCCAAAATCCCGGTCGGCACACAAGAAAGACGCCAAGGTTCTGGCGATCTCATCCCCGCCAGTGCAAAGCTCCAAAAAACCTCCATCCATTTCTTTCGGCCCGGAAGACTAATGGTTCAGCGACGCCCCGGAAAACCCCCCCATGGTCATAACGGCCAGAGTGGGAACCGGCCTCGTCAAACGGATCCTTGTCGATACAGGAGCTGATTCAAATATCATGTTCCGTAACGTTTTCGACGCACTAGGGCTAAAGGATGCCGACCTGACGACTCACCAGCACGGGGTTATCAGGCTAGGCGACCACTTCATCAAACCGGACGGAGTCGTTTTCCTACCAATCTCGGTGGGGCAGATCCAAGGTCGAAGATCGGCGATGGCCGAGTTCGTAATTCTCCGAGATTCCACAGCCTACAACATCATCTTGGGAAGAAAAACGATCAATGATTTTGAAGCCATAATCAACACCAAGCTACTAGTTATGAAGTTCGTCACCGATGATGGATCCATAGGGACCGTAAGAGGAGACCTCGAGACGGCGGTCGCTTGTGACAACGCCAGCCTTTCCCTCAGGAAGAAGTCCAAGGAAGCATCCGGCGTGTTCCTAGCCGACCTTGATGCCAGAGTAGAGGACAAGCCGAGGCCAGAACCAGAAGGGGACCTCGAGAAGTTTAGAATCGGTGACGAAGAGGAAAAGTTTACATTCGTTAACAAGAACCTCCCACGTGAGCTGAAGGAGCCTTTGATTGAAATGATAAGGGCCAACAGGGACTTGTTCGCCTGGACACCAGCCGACATGCCAGGCATAGATCCAAAAATCATCTCACATCACTTAGCCGTCAAAGCGGAAGCGCGCCCAGTGGCTCAACGAAGAAGAAAGATGTCGGCAGAAAGAGCAGAGGAGGTAGCCAAGCAAACGGCCGGCCTCCTAGAAGCAGGCTTCATACGTGAAGTGGACTACTCGACATGGCTCTCGAATGTGGTATTGGTAAGAAAGCACAACGGCAGGTGGAGAATATGCGTGGACTACTCAGACCTTAACAAAGCATGCCCCAAAGATTGCTTCCCCCTTCCCAACATAGATGCACTCGTCGACGCCGCGGCGGGATACCAGTATCTGAGTTTCATGGACGCCTACTCCGGTTACAATCAGATACCGATGCACCGTCCCGACGAAGACAAGACGGCGTTTATAACGCCAGGAGGGACTTTTTGCTATAAGGTGATGCCGTTCGGCTTGAAAAATGCGGGGGCAACATATCAAAGGCTGATGAACAGAATATTCCACGACCTCATAGGGAAAACGGTTGAAGTTTACGTGGACGACATCCTAGCAAAAATAACACGACCTGACGACCTCCTGAACGACCTGGCAAGTGTATTTGCGTCTCTCCGTCAACACGGTATGAGGCTGAACCCCCTCAAGTGCGCCTTTGCCATGGAGGCCGGCAAGTTCCTGGGATTCATGATAACTCAGAGAGGGGTAGAAGCTAACCCGGAGAAATGCCAGGCAATACTCCAGATGAAGAGCCCTGGTTGCATCAAGGACGTCCAGAGGTTGGCAGGACGGTTAACCTCACTATCTCGATTTCTCGGGGCTTCGGCGACAAAGGCCCTGCCATTTTTCAACCTCATGAAGAAAGGGATGGCGTTTGAATGGACACCCGCATGTGAAGAAGCCTTTCAACACTTCAAGGAAATCCTGGCGGCACCTCCCGTTCTCGGGAAGCCAAAGGACGGGGAACCACTATACCTATACCTCGCTATAACAAGCAAAGCCCTGGCCGCAGTTCTGGTACGAGAGGACGGGAAAGCTCAACAGCCAGTCTATTTCATAAGCAGGGCCCTGCAAGGGGCAGAATTAAGATATAGCAAGCTGGAGAAGCTAGCCTTAGCACTCCTAACCTCCTCGAGAAAGTTAAAACAGTACTTCCAAAGTCACCAAGTTGTCGTCAGAACGGACCAAGGGATCCGGCAAATTCTCCAAAAACCCGATCTGGCGGGAAGAATGATGACTTGGTCCATCGAACTCTCCCAATATGACATACGGTACGAGCCCCGGCAAGCCATCAAGGCGCAAGCCATGGCGGATTTTTTAGTTGAAGTAACGGGAGACCCAGGCGAAGACATGGGAACACGGTGGAAGCTCCATGTGGACGGAGCCTCCAACCAGACCTTCGGAGGTGCCGGAATCATCCTGGAAAGCCCGATTGGGGTCGTATACGAACAGTCGGTTAGGTTCGAGTTTCCCATCTCGAACAACCAAGCAGAATACGAAGCCCTCATAGGAGGCTTAGCCCTAGCGGCAGAGGTCGGCGCGAGAAGGCTGGATATATGCAGCGATTCCCAAGTCGTCACTTTCCAAGTAAACGGTAGCTACCAGGCCAAAGACCCCTTGCTACAAAAGTACTTGGAAAAGGTTAAAAGCTTGAGTCAAAAGTTCGAAGAGATCACGGTCCATCACGTACCCAGAGAAAGAAACACACGGGCAGACCTCCTATCAAAGTTGGCCAGCACAAAGCCAGGGGAGGGGAACCGGTCTCTCATCCAAGGCATGACAAGAGAACCAGCAATCACACTGCACGTAACAAGCCTAGGTCCTTCATGGCTAGACCCCATCATCAACTTCCTAGAACACGGCCAAGTCCCTGGTGATGAAAAGGATGCGGCGAAGTTAAGGAGAGAAGCGGCCAAATACGCCGTCATCCAAGGACAGCTATTCAAGAAAGGGCTCAGCCAACCCCTACTGAAGTGCCTACGCCCCGACCAGACGGACTACATCCTCAGGAAAGTCCATGAGGGCTGCTGTGGGCACCACATCGGAGGCAAAGCCCTAGCAAGGAAATTAATCCGAGCTGGATACTACTGGCCGTCGATGATGGCAGATTCCAAAGAGTTTGTCAAAAGGTGTGTAAAGTGCCAACAGAACGCCAACTTTGCCAGGGCGCCGGCCTCAGAGTTAAGCTTGCTAACGACCTCCCGGCCATTCGCTCAGTGGGGAGTCGACCTCTTAGGACCCTTCCCGGTCGGCCCTGGGCAGGTCAAATATCTCATAGTGGCAATTGATTACTATACCAAATGGATAGAAGTCGAGCCACTGGCTAGCATATCCTCGGCCAATTGCAGGAAATTCATGTGGAGGCAAGTGATAACACGATTCGGGATACCGGAAGTCGTCATCTCGGACAATGGTACACAGTTTACTGACAAAAAGTTCACAGAATTTCTCAACGGCCTGGGTATAAGGCAAAGGTTCTCTTCGGTAGAACACCCTCAGACGAACGGACAGGTAGAGTCCGCCAACAAGGTTATCCTTTCAGGGCTGAAAAAGAGGTTGGACAATAAAAAGGGCGCGTGGGCCGATGAACTAGCAACGGTTCTCTGGTCCTACCGGACAACCGAGCAATCCTTCACCAAGGAAACTCCTTTCCGACTAACGTACGGGGTGGATGCAGTAATACCCGTAGAGATCGGTGAACCGAGTCCGCGGTTGCTTTTGAAAGGAGTGGAGGAAACCGTGGAAAAGGACCTGATAGATGAAGCTCGGGCAATGGTCCATTTGACAGAAACGGCGCTGAAGCAAAGAATGGCTCTGCGCTACAACACCAAAGTACTCAAAAGGGAGTTCGAGCCAAACGACCTCGTCTTAAGGCGAAATGATATCGGCCTGCCGACCCCCGGAGAGGGCAAGCTAGCGGCAAACTGGGAAGGCCCCTACAGAGTCAAAAAGGTGATGGGAAAAGGGGCCTTTAAGTTAGAAAAGCTTGATGGCAAGGAGGTCCCGAGGACATGGAACGCGGACAACCTTAGAAGATTCTACTCCTAGAGGACGGAACGACATGCCGGCTAATCTAGCTAAGTAGTTAATTTGTCGTTTGAACTTTATAATAGCTTTCAAGTCCTTTATGTGGTTACCGAATAAGATATACTTGTGCAAATTCTCCGCCCTATTTTATCTCCACTTTTCAGATAAACCATCTCGTCATAACTGACGACGACCTGCGACCCGGGACTGATCACCCCGGGAGATCACCAACTACTGTTGTAACAAATAACTACACGAAAGAACACGATCCGACGAGTAAACGACAAACTATAAACCAAAACGGTTAGAAACGATAACGCGATCAGACGAATAAGAAAAAGTTTATCGCGATAACACGAGCAAGCGACCAAAAAAGGTCATTGTTCACAAGCCAAAATAAAAACGGCAAACATCAAATTGTCCACAAGCCAAAACGGCTAAAATCAAGATTATTTACAAGCCAAAACAAGACGGCTAAACAAGAACTTTAAAACGAAGGATTCATTTCTTGGGAACATCGACGACTTGGCCATCCTTAATGATTTTGCGAACGCCGATTGCCGATGTGTCGAACTCGGGAGCAATGACTTTGACCTGAGCCTTAAGAGCCTCTTCGGTCGCCAGGATCGCACCTTTCCCCTGCTTCAAGACATCTTTATACTTAGCTTTCCACGTCGCCAATTCGGCCTCCACGGCCTGCTTTTCCCTCTCCATTTCGGCCACCCGTTTCTGTGCCGCGCCAACCTGACTCTCCAAAGTCATCTCGCGCTCGACAAGACGAGAAACCGTGTCGCCGGACTCTTTCAACTTCTCTTCAGCCGTGGCGGCTTTCTTCTCGGCAGCAGTAGCCTTTTTCTCTGCGGCGTCGAGTTTCTCATTTGATTGGGTCAGCTGCTCCCGGAGAGTGTCAACTTCACTTTTTAATTCATTATTCGCTTTCCCAGCAGTTTCCAACCTCCTGCGGAGGGACTCCATCCCGGATAGCTCAAACTCCGCCTTCCGGGCTATCACGGCGCCGCGCAAGAGGGTACGGTACATCCACCTCGCTTGCCCGGCAAGGGAAGACTCCTGGAAGTGCTCCTCGGTACCGGGGATCAGCTGGGAATCAATAAAGTTCCCGGCGTCAAAGTTCCTCTCCATAACGGTAAGAGCCCCCTCGGGACTGGAGGACATCTTCCTCTTCCTCTTAAGCTTGGGGACCTCTTCCACCTCTTCATCATCGTCTGGATTAGGCACAGAGCCTCCAGTTTCAATCACCTCGCGGAAGGGGGAGGCGTGGACTGCTGTGCCGCCTTCAATCGCGGCACCCTGGGCCGAGGTGCCGATGTCGTCGGCAGCGGCCTTCTGCTCGGGAGCTTCCTTGTCCTCCGGAGGAGCAGCAGACCCCTCAGGAGCGGGTTGCTCGTCACCCTCCTCGTCATCACCGCCTAAAAAGGTTTGAAACAAGTCGGGAAGACCCGTAACCGACGCAGACATATCCACTGCAGGAAAGCAAAGAAGGTCGGTTAATCACCACACAATATCAATAAAAGGAAAAAAGGTAAAGGGCAAAGTAAAAAGCTTCTCACAAATATAATTACGGCCGGACTCCCGATCACCCATGAGGAGGTGGGGATTTACCGGGTTCTTCCCAAAAACCGCCATCAATACCTCGGCAATTTGCTTGTCCACCTTCGACATACTCCTATAAGCTACCTTAATAAAACTATTGGACCCCGCCCCGAAACTCCAATAAGTCGGGATGAGCCGTACCCCCTCCAAAGACAACCAAAAGGGATGACGACCTTTGACAGGGCGGACCTTAAAATATTTGTCCTTGAACCCATGGTAAGAATCTTCAAACAACCCGAAAATCTTCCGACCCTGGGCAGACCGGAAGGACATGAACCCTTTTTTGTGTTTCCCCTCCTTGGAAGGGTTTGTGAGGGTGAAGAAGAAGAGGTAAACATCCACGGACACCGGCAGGTCGAGATATTCACAGACCATCTCGAAACAGCGGATCGAGGCCCAACTGTTCGGATGCAACTGCGACGGTGACACGGAAATTCGATTCAAAAGCGCCATCTGAAAGGCTGAAAATGGTATACGAACTCCGACTTGAGTGAACATGGCTTTGTAGAACCAGATCCAGTCGGTGACCTGGCGGGGTTGGAAGTTGATTTCGTACAATCGCTCGTGAGGAGCCGGGACGAAGACATCATAATTAGCCTCCTCGTCAGTCCCTCCACATAAGTACCCGGCTTGTCGGAACTCGGTGAGCTCCTCCTCGCCCATTTGATTGGGTGATTCCTTCACGTCGGAAACAACCCAGGCATACGGATCATACGCCGCGGGATTAACGGAAGCCCGGGAGACCGTGCGAGCCATACCTACACGGGGGGATCATCCAGTTAGTCTAAGAGATCGGTAGATCGGTTGCTCAGTTCAAGCACACCACTTCTCCCCAACTAAGGACAAAACACTAGACGTGGACAGGGAAAAGCCTACCCTGGAATGGCTCCCCCCCTAACACGTATGACCGCCATTGGAAGGCCACACAATAGCAACAGAACCAGGCAACAAGCATACTAAAATAATGCATAAAAGGGAGAGTATGATTCGAAAGTTACCTAAATTGATGAAAAGAGGATGAAGTTGCGAGTCTGAAAAATGCAAGAAGGACGAACAGAGGCACCACAGCAACACCTCGAAACCTTGCAACAGGGAGGAAGAAAGGAAAAGGTAGGGAGTGTGGAAAAGTACAGAAGCGCCGAAACCGATCGTTTAAAAACTGCTTCCCCAAAGCGCGAAACACCTGGGGGCATAATAGTCTTTTCAAACGGGGTTTTTCCACCCCCATTATGAGCATTTAAAGCTCGGCGCAAGAAACGAAGCGATGAAACGGTTGCTTGAGCAACCAAGGGACACGCGCGTCGGGGGCATGTCCCTCCCACGAGCGGCCGACCAGACGAGTTGCGAGACGACGCGCCATTGGTAGCCCCCACGACTACCATTGGCGCGTGGGGGCACTGTTACGGCCTGGCCCAAAATCCGCACGGGTCGACCCGACCCAAGCAATACCCGACCCGGACACGTGCCCTCCATCCGACCCGGGCACGCGTCCTGTACGGCTCACACGCGGCTACAGGACAGCGTCCTTGGGAATATGGGCCTGTCCTCCCGTGGGGCCCACCACTGACATGTATATAAGGGGAAGATTGGCTCTTCCCCCCAGGTACGTCACATCCTTTCACCCTATTATTCTACCCGCCTGCACATTGCTGACTTGAGCGTCGGAGTGTCTTTGTAGGTGGCACCCCCCCTCATCATCTTTCCACAACCAAGTGCCCCAGTGCTCGGCTGCACAACTCACCCGCAACCAGCGCGACCCAGGCCAAGGCGTCCTCGCACCCTCACTTGCATCCCCGACCTGTCCGGAACCCGACTACCGAACACAACTAATGAATAGGATTTAAGTTTTTTTCATCGTTATTATTATGAGAGTTTTTTCTTTTATATATAAACAATTTATAAAGATTTTACTAATTGTTTATTATACCTAAAGACATGTCAATTTGTTGCAAAATAAATTTCTTCTAAAGTTAGTCTTCAATTTTCATATAGATAATTAAATTTGAAGTTTTACAAAATAATTATCCAATAATTTGAAATAGACCATCGTAATAAATATTGACATACACATAAAATAAATTCAAAATAGATAGTCAGATTTTAAATTTTAAAATAAAACTTTTAGGTGTGTGTGTGTGTATATATATATCATGCATATGATGTGGAAGTGAATTGCATGCTCCTTTGGTTGTTTCCTACCTTGTGAATTTCAAATTGCTCATCAGAGAGATGCTGATTCTTCTTCTTTTCAAAAGCATGCTCAGCACAGTGGCAGCCTTTAAGCAATTAAAATCCATTTAGAACTGATTCTACATTAGCCTAATGCCATAAAAATCACACCTTTTGTGTTCTGGAAATATACATTTGCAAGTAATTGATTCTTCATTCTAATATATATATTTATATTAGAATAGAAATTCACTGTCAATGCCTTAGCCCTTATGGGGGAATCTGTTTTTTAATTTTTAACAGCCACCCACTTTTCGAAAGAGCATGCATGGAAATTGAGTCACCGAAGAAATTAAATAGAAGACTTAAGATATAAAAATCTGCTTCGATTATAGGTTACACCGAGAGTGAGTGGCTCACTGTCATAACCAATATTCATGCTGATGACTTATGCAGCTTCTCTATATACCAATATTTTCTCTGCACAAGATTTGGTGAGACAGAATGAGTGGGAATTCCTGAAAAGAAGAGACGAAATAAAAACGAAAAAAATTGGTTGGTCTAGTTAATAAATTATAGGGTTAATCTATTGTGTGCCCTTAAGATTACAAAATAAAAAAGTTTTCATTAAAAATAAAAATATTTAAAATTTGTTATTAGTGATAAGTCTATTGTGTACTCTAAAAAGCAGATATTAGCTTAAACTCTAAATTATATAATAAAGAACAATTTTGATCACATAATTCGAATTCATTTTCGCAGTTGTTATAATTTGAATATTTTGCTGTGAACGATTAAGTATTCAAAAAGTTTTGGAATATATCCCAAACCTAATTCTAGTAAGATAATCGGTGTCATGTCTATGTAAAATTTATCTTGTGGAAGATAATAATAATAATAATATACTATGAGTGGGAAGCATAAGCATTACTTCAAGGACACCCCATGGAAAAAGATAAGTTGTGGCATGGGCCCATGCTTTTTGTGCTTCACCACACAAAATCACACACACAACTTGCTTTGCTTTAGTGCGCAACTCATAGCCCAAGAGAATTTTGACTAGCTATGTTTCTATGCTCTAGATAGGAATATCTTCCTAGTTCCATTTGCATATATAGATTAATTATATATGCTGCATGCATGCATTAATTTCATGGTGATTATTTAATAGCTGAAGATGTTAAATGGTAACATGCTGCCCTCTTAGTCTTAGGTTATGTAATTGATTCTTATCCCCCTTTTTCCCACTCTTTATGGCTATGCTGCTTTTATCATAAAAGCTTATTGTATGTTCTAGGCTTCGTTCCAGCTAGTTTAAGTTTATTATTATTATTTTTTAATGATATAAATTATTTCCAATTATCACTAAATTAACATGTACACACATTCAAGAGCATGCCCAAGTTCTTTTATTGTTAGCCTAAAACATTTTAGATTTCTAACTAATGGTTTTACTTTTCGTTTTGCAAAAAAAAAAAAAAAAAAAAACACATATATATAAAATTTACGTCTGAAATGTATTTTTTGTCTTTAAAATTTGTTATAAATTTTAAAAATATGTATAAATTTTATTTTCTATTAAAAATTTTTAATTTATAACAAATATATTATTGATAGTTAAATTTTTAAGAAATTTAAGTCCAACTTAATAATAATATTTGACATTTATAACTTAGTGACAAAATTTTATGTCTAATTTATTTGTTTTAAAAATTATTTTTGTGAAATTGATGCTGAGGTAGTCTTAAATTATTTGAAAAAACTAATTTTTTGGGAATACATTTAATATAAATCGAAAATTTTTAAAATAAAATAAAATTTAAAAATATTTTAAAAACTTTAATAAATTAATAAAAAAATACTTTACCCTAATACTTATTATTACTAAGTTATTAACAATATTTGTTCCTTAAATTTGAGCGGTTACAAACTTACAATACGGAGTGTAGTACAGAAGGTTGTTTTCAAGTGGCAACTAACGCCACGACACAATAACAGAGTCTCTGAATCTGATCAATTGTCATCTGTGATTTGTCGGTACACATAGAAGAGTAGAAGACCATTGATATCTTTTGACCTTAACGGTGTTCCTTACGCACGTCAAACTACTAGTTCTTTCTCCTCCTAAAATGAAAACTATGCAAACAGTAGCTAAAAACTCACATTTTAAACTTGTTTGAAATTGCTGTCATAATAATATTAATGGTTTCCAATAACAATTAACTTGGTAGAAAGAGACAATGTTAAAGTGTTGATAATTTGTTAGGTCATATTTAAATGTTAAAATGTATTATAATTTTTTTTTGTTTTTCACTATATTTTTCACCAACAGAACAACAATGAATATTCAGCTGTGTAGATCTAAGCAGGAGCGGAGCTAGATGAAATATTAGAATGGGGCAAAAAATATTTACACAATAAAATAAGACTAAAATAAAAATTTTAAGGAAGACTAAACTGAAATTTATATATAATTTACATGTAAAAAATTAAAATTAGGGGGGCTCATTGTCTCCTTTCCTCCTACTTGGCTCTGCCCCCGGATCTAAACTCTATTTAATAATTTACTGTTGATAATCGATTGTTATAAGTATAAGACGGATTTTCAACCCTCGTTACTTGTGTAAGTACATGAATGAAATAACAATTCAGCCAAAGCAATTTGGTTTAAAATATATCCAATATATATCTAGAAAAAATTGAATAATTTTTATCTTAGAATTTTAACAAGAAATGTGCTTCATTTAGAGTTTTAGAGGCTTTAAAGGGGAACCACGTTAAAACATGCACCCTTTGAAGGAAGTATTACAAAAATAAAAAAAATAAAAGTAGAATAGTATTATAGGTGGTGATGTTAATGGCCATGCATATTAATTATGTCCTAAATTACCAAAGTATTACATTGAATTAAAGTTACAGTTGCAACAGAAGACGGGACAAATTTATGAAGCCTTTTGATAAGATATAATTGTTGATAAACCTGATTATCCAATTTGAACGAGTCAAAAAAGGGAGTGGGGAGTTAGGACTAACGAGAATTTATGAATGTTGTTACCTTACCCTTGGCTTTCATGATGACATGCTGGTATTGGATATATAATAATTAGGCATGGCCCATAAAAGTTGTTTTTGGTGTCTGCCCTGTGCAATGTTACAGTGGAGGTAGCTCTATAATCATAATGTCAATTTCTTTTCATTTTTCCCCCCTTTGGCCCTTATCAGTTGCAATTAATAATAGGAGCAGAGAGGAAAGTAATGGCAGATATATATGCATATATCACCACTTCACCAGGGAAGAAGAGATGCCATGTTAACAATATTCCGTGGGGTTGAAACTGGAGCACCATGGTACCACAAAAATCATAACTCTGAATTGACATTTTACAACTATGTAAATTACACTCAGGTTATATAGTCTTATAGAGGTGGGTGTGATGCTCTCTCTTTTTTTAAGGTATGTTTTGTAAGCAAAATATCAAGCATATTATAGCCTATATTTTTCATATTAATAATCAACTTGAGATTAATTAACAATAAGTATTAAATACTTTGTTTTTTTTAAATTAGAATTCTAATTTTAAATTTTGAAAATAAAAAGAATTCTGTTGAGAAACTCTTATCTTCTTAAGACTTTAGTTGGATCAAACTATATTAATCAGACAGTAATGTTTATAAATTAAAATTGTTGGCCTTCAACTTTTTTTTACCATACTATCTATTATTCAAGGTTTATATTATGTGTATACTAAAATTAGCCATCAAAATCAGCCACCAGTATAAAATACATGTTGAAATATAAATACACATTGAAAATAAATTAAACCACACATGTATTTATACACAAATACATTGATGGCTGATTTTAGTAGCCGATTTTGGTGTACAAATAGCATTTTTCATTATGCAATTCAGATCAAATAATAAAGAAGCTGAAAAAAAAGTATATTGAATAATGCCTAATATTAGAAAAGGAGGTGTAATTTGAGCGTTAGACAACTTATAAAGAAAATCAAGGTGAAAGTTGAATTGAAGTGTGATGCAAATGAGTGAAGGGTGTGAGAAATTCTGAGTTGAAGTGGTTTAAATAGGAAAATTAGTTTTATTGTGTTATTTTAATGATAATTAGACTTTTACCTTTTTATCTTATCACTTTTTTTTTTATTTTAGAGGTGCTTAATCCGGTTTAATAAAACAAGTTAACCAAATCGAAGGAAATAGTCGTTGGCTTCTTTGTTTTATTTAATAATCTTCATAACATTCTGCAATGGATTTATTAGGATAAGATCTGCTGAAGTATCATTAAACTAACGTGGCTTGCTTGACTATTAAATTAGTGTGTGTGTGTATATTCAAATAAAAATAAATTCGTCATGTTATTTATTTCTCCAATTGCTCTGTTTTAAAGGTGAGCAATTCTAGTTTAATGACTGAAATGACATTTCATCTTTTGTCTTCATAATTTCAAACAATGAAATCACTGTATCATATCATCAATTCCAAAATAATGGCTTTCATTTATTTTTGTTTTCCATTTGGTGCATAACTTACATAGAGAACTAATTACATGCACCAAAATTGCTAGAGAATTGTACCACAAAACCTTTTATTTCCAGGGAGTAACAGAGATTACAACAGGGCAAGCAGTAAAACAAGTAGAAATTTAGAATCCACAATGCAAAACATGCCTCTTGGTCATTTATTTTGTCCTCTTCAACTATTCCACTCCTGAGAAATCCAAAACTTGTCTTCTTATCTTTGTCAAATGTTTAAATTGACAGTAACTAACTCTTTTATTTTACGCAAAAAGTATTAGTCTCTAACATTTTCTTATATAATTATATTTATCTGTTTATGTCTTTATTTATGTATTTATAATTGGATTTTGTATTGATTACCAAACACCAGCTATTAGCGTTTGAGAAGTGAAATCAATTGAATTAAAGTGAAAAAGGAAAAACTTGGAAAATGCAGCCCCACCAATGGGGTGTCTCGGTCTATTATATGCGCTGGTGCCTAGTGTTTTCATGGTGTGGCACTGCCATCATCAAAATTATAAAACCTCATATTTACACACTCTCTCTCTAGTCAGGAGTCAGGACCAGTTGTTTTATAATTTGATAAAAACGTGAATTCAGCCAACAAAGTTTGTGTTTGTGTGTTTTGTTCTCTCTCTCTCTCTCTCTCTCTTTCCTTCTCTTTTGTATGGACATGAAAGGATATTCAGTTTCCTCGACAACAAATCATAGGAATAAGCCATTTTTTGCAGCTTCCATTCACACAACAAAACAACAACTAACAAGACCCCAAAAGATTCATTCTTTCAAATTGGCTTCTTTTTCTTATTCTTATTCTATACCTATGCTATTACCGTCCCTTGTTCTGTTGCTTCTTCTTGTTCCTTCAGTACACTCTAATTCAACTTACCACATTGCCACCAACAACTCTTTTACGCCATTCTTGCGTTTAAAGAGAATAAGACAGCATTTGAGCAAGATCAACAGACCTCCTCTCAAGACAATTCAGGCATTCCCTCTTTTTATTATTCTCATGAATTTTAGTGATCTGAGTTTTATGTTTATTCTTTTCTTTTTCTTTTTCTGGCTGCAGAGTCCAGATGGAGACTTGATAGATTGTGTCTTATCTCATCAGCAACCAGCTTTTGACCATCCTAACCTTAAAGGACAAAAACCATTGGTAATAAATTTCATCCAAACTCATTTGATTTCATTTTAAAAGAAAAAAAAAATGGAATATTCCAAATGAGAGTGAGAGAGTTTAAGAGGTTTAAGGTTTAACAGGAGCCACCAGAGAGGCCAAAGGGATATGAAGAAAACAATGATAATGTAACTGAGAGCTTCTTCCACCAGCTTTGGACTCATTCCGGTGAATCATGTCCTCATGGAACCATTCCAATCCGAAGAACAACTGAACAGGACATTCTCCGGTCCAGTTCTATCCGGCGATTCGGAAGAAAGCCGAGAGGCGTACGCCGAGACTCAACCGCCTCCGGCCATGAGGTTACTTTTGCATTTCAACTCATTTGCTTTCATCCTACTTTTCTCTCTTTTGAGTTCAATAATTCAAATGATTGTGAAATGCTGCAGCATGCAGTTGTGTTTGTGAATGGAGAACAATACTATGGAGCAAAAGCAAGCATAAATGTGTGGGCCCCAATAGTAACTGATCAATATGAATTCAGCTTATCACAAATATGGGTTATTGGTGGATCCTTTGATAATAATCTCAATACCATTGAAGCTGGATGGCAGGTATGTCTAATTCTTCATCATATTCTTAATTCCATTCAATCATCACCCATATCAATATTCCCTAATAACCTTCTATTCTTTCAGGTCAGTCCTGAGCTATATGGAGATAATTACCCTAGGTTCTTCACTTATTGGACAGTAAGTATTGCAATTAATTTTTTTTTATTTTCAATAAATTCTCAATTTCGTCCCTAACTTAGAATAAAATAAAAAACCAACAGAAAATATGTTTTTTTTTCTTATTTCCAAATTTGTTTGGAAAAAAAAAAGAGAAAACAAAAGATAAAAATAAAAAACAAAAATTTGTTGCTACTGTTTTCTTTTTTTTTTACAAAATTTAAAAAAAACAAAAGATACCAAAAATAAAAACACAAACTAAATGCACCTTATAGCTATTTTTTGGGATAGTAAATATGTTAGTGCCTTGTTATGTATGAATCTTACAAAAAAAAAAAAAAACAAAAGACTAATTTGTTATTCTTTTTAGAACATCCAAGGATGAGTATGTTCTCAATGCTGTTAGTTGGATACTAGATAAACTGATAAAGGGTCCATTTTATTTTTCTTTTATTATTTTTTTAGGCTCATATTTACTTTGCCACCTAACTGATTTGTTCTACTTAACAGACAGATGCATATCAAACAACAGGATGCTACAACTTACTATGTTCAGGATTTGTCCAAACTAACAACAGAATAGCAATAGGGGCTGCAATCAACCCAAGATCAGCTTACAATGGAAGACAATTTGACATTGGAATAATGGTTTGGAAGGTGAACATTAATAACACTTTCCTTTTCTTTCATTTAATTCAATAATTCAGCACCAATTAAAGAGAAAAATAAGGTCCATTTCATTAAACACACAATGCTTACATAAAAGGTGATTTGTTAATTGTTTCTAATATATTTCACAAATTCTAGCATTCTTTGACAAAAAAAGTTAGACATGCATAATCCAATGAAGGCACATAAAAATTTGTATCTATGTAAAGCAATAATTGGGTTTGCTTTCTTTTCTTTTTTCTTTCTTTTGAATTTGTATTCATTTTACTGTTATTGAAATGGAAGATTCCCTTGCTTTCCTTGTACTAGTTAGTGTCATTCATAATGGGGTCCTGTTCACAACTCTATACAGGGTCCTTTCCCTTATACCTTTATTAAAGCAACACTTCACAGCTCAACCTTTGCCTTTTTTTCTCGACCCTAAAAAAATTTAAAGCAAAACTTTCCTTCCTGCTTTCTTTTTCTCATTTATGCTTTCTTCCATTGCTATTATTAGTAGTGTTGAACAGCCAATTCTTTGTAATAACATCTAAATTAATAAGTTTTGTGTTTGTAATTATTATGCCTACAAAATAGTGAATGTTACACTCAAGTTTTATAATAATAAGTCGTATATATTTTGTCTATTACTTGTTATCCGTTACTATTACTATGTTTCTATTTAATAATTGTTTTAAGATAAAAATACATAAATATGGTGGAATTGCATATTTTTTAGATGAAGACAAATACTTGAACATGAAAATTATCAATAAAGTTTAACCGAATTTTTCATTTATCCAAAATTTAGGAGTTGTATAGATAAAATCATTTATCCAAAATTGTATTGAGACTCTTACCAAACAACAATTTTGAAAATGTATCAAAAAAATGATAGTGACAGATAAAAAAGACAAATGAATAATATGAATATCTGATTGCTCTTAATTAGTAAATTTTAGTAGAGAAATATTTGAGAATCAATATCTTTTATTTATATTAGTAAATACTTTGAGTTAACAGTTTATTTTTATATTATTAAAATTTAAAATTTAAAATTTAGTATTTAAGATTTATAATTAATTAAGTGCTAGTAAAAAATAATAAATTTTGTTAGTCATGATACACTGCTCATTTTAATAATTAATATATACTATGATGAAATTCTAAGGATATTCTTAATTAATAATATGAAGAAAATTTGTATGTGGTGTGTAGGACCCCAAGCATGGACATTGGTGGTTGGAATTTGGGTCAGGGCTACTAGTGGGATACTGGCCAGCATTCTTGTTTAGTCACTTGAGAAGCCATGCAAACATGGTTCAATTTGGTGGAGAGATAGTGAACTCAAGATCAAGGGGTTACCACACAGGCACACAAATGGGGAGTGGCCATTTTGCTGAGGAAGGTTTTAGAAAAGCAGCATATTTTAGGAACCTACAAGTTGTTGATTGGGACAACAACTTGCTCCCTCTTTCTAATATTCACAAACTTGCTGATCATTCCAATTGCTATGACATTAGGGAAGGGACAAATCATGTTTGGGGAACTTACTTTTATTATGGAGGTCCTGGAAGGAATGTTAGATGCCCTTGAAATAAACAAGCTCTTTAAGTATAGGTTTCTCTATTATAATTATAAATATATATTCATTTTCTTTTTGTTCCATTTTGCCCTTTTGGGGGGTTTTTGGTTTCATTATAAGCTGATAAGTGATCACATATGGTTTGGCTATATTTGTTATTATTGCCATAGTTTTTTTTTTCTTTTTAACTAATAGGTTAGAGAATTTATTTTTGTTTTTTTGTGGGTATGATGTAAATCTATGAAAAAAGGTATGTGATTGTTTGTCAATTTATAACAGTAAATTTGAGGAGTGTTATGTTTGTTTCTCTATTGAAATTAGTATTTAATTTTCACACATCAACCGTATAAAAATATTTTATGCAATTATCGTGTATTGACATATTTAATGGAAGTAACTCATTTTTAAATTTACTACTAATTTTTAAAAAAGTATATATAAACATATAAATTTAATTAAATAATTATATAAAATTTACTGGGAATTATTAAAATTAAACTCCTGGCATTATCAAAGAGATAAATTTTACATTCTTCTTTGAATAAAAGACAAATAGGTCTCTGACCTTTTAAAACGTAGACATTTTCGTTCTTTAAGATTGAAAAATACATTTCGATCCCTCACCATGTAAATTCCGTGACAATTATGTCCTTCCGTGGAATTGGTACTCGAAACGGTAACGGAAATTGCTGAGGTGGAGGGGTGAAGAGTGATGTGTCCGTTACGGTTGCTGAAGTGGATGGGAAACAAATTGTTGAAGGACAAATTGGTCCTTAATGGCCAAAACGACCCCGTATGCATCCCCCACTTTTATGCCAATCATCCCAGACCTCTTCTTCTTCTTCTTCTTCTTCCATGGCAGTTTCATCGCGCCCTTTCTTCCTCTCTCATCTCACAGACCTTTCACTCCACAACCCTCTCCACCCTCCAAAACGAGCGTGAACGACGAAAGTTTGATCCTGATTTCACTCCGGTGCTTAACCTAATGTGGCTCAAGCTTCGTGGAGGCCGTGAGATAACAGAGGTAGGAATGGCCGCTGTTGGCGAAAACTACAAGGCGTTGAAGAAGCTATCTTGCGCTTTGTGCGCGTTCGGCATTAAGGGAATCAACGCTGTCATTAGCTGTTGTCATGATTTGGAAGAGCTCTCCGTTAAGCGGCTGTGTGGGGCCCACGATGGCGAGGAGACGGTTGGTTCCGGAACGACGTTGGTGACTTCTGTTTGCTTGAAGGAGATCGTGAATGGCCAGTGTCTTGCACCCCTTATGATTGGGTCGAAAAGGCTTCGATATTTGAAGGTAATTGGGTGTTTGGGGGATTGGGATGACACCCTTGAGAAGATTGGGAACCTCCACACTACGTTGGTTGATGTTCACCTTGAGAAGATTCAAGTTAGCAATGTAGGTCTTGTGGGTTTGTGTTTGAGTTTGGACACTTTGTACATTGTGAAAATCGTTGAGTACTCAAATGTGGGTCTCAATCTAGTTGCTGAGAACTACAGGATGTTGAAGAAGCTTCATGGTGATGGGTGGAGAACCAATAGAATTGGTAATGATGGTTTGATTTCTATTGCCAAACACTGCATTAACTTACAGGAACTTGCTTTGATTGGTATCTATCCAACATCTTCGAGCCTTGAGGCAATTGCTTCCAAATGCAAGGCTTTGGAGAGGTTGGCACTTTGTGGGCTTATGTTGCGCTCAAGAAGCTTTGCATTAAGGGGTGTCATATATCCAATGTGGGGATTGAAGCTCTTGCTTCTGGTTGTCCCAATTTCATTAAGTTTTCTGAGTAGTTAGTAGCTTTGTTTCTATTGCTGTTAGCTAGATGCATTTGCTAATAACCACTATTGGTTCTGTTCGGCTGTTCTTATTATTTATGTTGATGGTGATACTAGCTTTGTATTACAATTAGAAGAAGAAAAAGATGATGAAGAAGAAGAATTTTGAGAGACGAAAATGTCCACTTTTTAAAAGGTCAGGGACCTATTTGTCTTTTATTCTTTTTCTTTTAATGATGAAGTTGATTTAGGATTCGTTTAGAAAGCTTTAAGATCTATTTTTTAAAACTTTTTGACTTGTAAAAATTCACATCAATAGTATTTGGAACAGTTTTTTTATATATATATATATATATATATATATATATATATATATATATATATATTTGGTTACATTTAGATATGATTTTCATTTTTCCAAAAATTATTTAAGAGTTTTTGAAGATTTATTTATTACACAATTTTAAAACAAGTATTTCTACAATAACTTTTCAAATACAAAGTAACTTATTTATAAGCTACTTTTAATACAAGTCCTTATATTTTAAACTCTTTTTTCAAAAGAACTTAATTAAGTTGTTCACCCAAAATTAGAGGAATAAAACTAATATATTTGTATAAGATCTATTTGATCTACTAAATGAGCGAACTATTATCTATTTATAATATATAAAATTTGATACCAATTCTTTGTATATTGAATTTAAGCCATCTTTTTTTTTCTAATGATGTCATGTCACTACAATATTTTGGGTCTATGGCCACGGTTTTTTTGGTCACGGTAAAAAATCGTGACCATAGACCCTCTATGGTCACGGTTTTTTAGGGTGACCAAAAAAAAAGCTATGGTCACGGTTTTTTTGGAAAGGGTGACCATAGAGTACCTATGGTCACGGTTTTTTAAAAAAGGGTGGCCTAAAAGGGTCTATGGTCACGGTTTTGAGGGGTGACTTAAAGGGGTCTATGGTCACGGTTTTTTACAGTGACCAAAAAGGGTCTATGGTCACGGTTTTGAGGGGTGGCCTAAAGGGGTCTATGGTCACGGTTTTTTGGGGTGACCTAAAAGGGTCTATGGTCACGGTTTTTGGGGTGACCTAAAGGGATCTATGGTCACAGTTTTTTACAGTGACCAAAAAGGGGCTATGGTCACGGTTTTTCAAAAAAGGGTGATCTAAAAGGGTCTATGGTCACGGTTTTGGGGGGTGACCTAAAGGAGTCTATGGTCACGGTTTTGGAGGTGGCCTAAAAGTGTCTATGGTCACGGTTTTAGGGGGTGGCCTAAAGAGGTCTATGGTCACGGTTTTGGGGGGTGGCCTAAATTGGTCTATGGTCACGGTTTTAGGGGTAACCTAAAGGGGTCTATGGTCACGGTTTTTTACAGTGACCAAAAAGGGGCTATGGTCACGGTTTTTCAAAAAAAGGTGGCCTAAAAGGGTCTATGGTCACGGTTTTGGGAGGTGACCTAAAGGGGTCTATGGTCACGGTTTTGGGGGGTGGCCTAAAAGGGTCTATGGTCACAGTTTTGGGGGGTGACCTAAAGGTGTCTATAGTCACGGTTTTTTACAGTGACCAAAAAGGGTCTATGGTCCCGGTTTTTTGGAAGGGTGATCTAAAAGGGTCTAAGATCACGGTTATGAGGGTGACCTAAAGGGGTCTATGATCACGGTTTTTTACAGTGACCAAAAAATGTCTGTGGTCACGATTTTGGGGAGTGACCTAAAGTGGTGTATGGTCACAGTTTTAATCATTTGAGTTTAAATTAATTAAGATTTTTATGTATTTTTTATAATTTTAAATATTTTATCTTTTAAAGATTTTAATAATTAAAAACTAATAATAATTTATATGATTTATTTTAAATATTAAAATTTTAAATTTAATTTTATAAATAAAAAATTAAGTTGAATACTATTAATTTTAAATTAAAAAAAGATTTAAAACTTAATAACATAAAAAATAATTTAATAACTTAATAATGGAAGTGTTATATAATTAAATTTAAGAAATTTCTATTATGAATAAATTATGGTTTATTTATTAAATTGAGTTTTTAGAGTTAGAGATTAATTTATTAAGAATAATTAAATAGAAAAATAATGAAAGGTCATATAATTTAATTTAGGTAATTGATATTTTGAATTTAACCATATTTTATAAAATGTAATTAGTATGTTTACTTTATAATTTAAATTAAAAATAATTATTTGAACTTAATAATATCTTGATAAATAAAATCTTGTGCATTTTAAAAGCAATCTTTATAGTATTATATTTAATTTCTGAATTATTATTTTATCTCAAATATTTTATAAAATTAGTATATTACTTGTATATATTTTTTTCTAATCCTAAAATTTCTAATAAAAACCTTAATATCCCCAAATTTTCCCATTTGTGCCCTAAACCTACGAATACACATATACAGAAGAAAAGAAAGGGAGAAGAAACGAGAAACAGGGGAAGCTTGAAGGGGATGAGGGAGAAAAGAAGAGAGGGAGGAGGAAGGAATGGCGCCGGTTGAGACCTCGCCGCCGTCGCCGTTGCCATCGTTGCACGAGAAGGGAGAGGTTCGCAGTGGAGGAATCGAGAGAGAACCTGACGCGAAGAGAGGACGACGCACGAGAGGGAGACAGAGGTCGCGATGGAGCTGTCCCGCCGCCTACGCCGCGCCCTACCACCGTCGCCGAGCTTTCATAGCCGCCGCGTTTCACCGCCGTTTTGGGTGTCTCCACCACCAAACCTTGGTCGATGCTACTGCCACTGTACGCGAGAGGAAGAGGAGTGATGAGACAGAACACGATTGAGCGAGAGAAAGGGGGTTGTCGTCGCCGCCGGAATTCTTGGGCGCCGCCGTTCATACCTGTCATTTCTCGAGCTCGTCGTCGCTGCGTCTTCAAGGAAAGGGTCTCTCTGGAAGAACTTCCTTCCGCCATTTCCTCCTTGACTCACCTCACTGACATTGCCAACCTCTGTAGTCTTCAAGGCAGGTTGCTAACTTTTTACAATTTTGCTTCTTGTTCATTGCATACTTATCACATCTTAGATCCTACAATAAAATGGAGTTCTACAATTAATATCAGATTCGTCAAAGTACTGAATACTTTAGTCACTTAACAGTGGTTTTGGATTTAAGTTCTGAGTTTGAAAAATTTGGTGGTCCAATTTTGACAATAAGACAAGAGTTATTGATTTTGTTATCATTTAGCTATTTTATTATTGATTTTGTTGAAATTATTGCCTTCAATTTAAATCGTTAGTACACAATTACACAATTTGATGCAAAAGTTTTCCAGCTTCCTCACTTTTTGATTTACTGCTCTTCTTCTTCTAGGTCCATTTGTTCCACATAGTGTGCTAGCTCCAGTACTGGGCCTACCACTTAACCCAAAAGCAGCTGCAGAAGCAGAGAGAATTTTGATATAGGTGAGTTAAATTAAATTAGAAAGAAATTAAATTAAATTTACAACTTAAAGCATATTGCCAGGTTGTATAATATTAGTTTGCATTGAGTTGAAGCTTGCCTAAAATCAAGTTCCTATGAGCATACGTGATGGAAATTTGTGCAAATCAAAGTGGCCATATAGCCTTAAGTTTTGAATGAATAAAATTAAATGTAATGATGATTAGAGAGTTCATGTTAGAGACAAGTGCCTTGTAGCTACTCATATTAATTATCCTAGGAAAACTGCCTTGCAAAATGTTAGTTTGTCTCGTGATACTTTATTTTAATTTGACAGGTTTTGGTAGAGCAAAAGTCGTTTACAAGGGTTATCATACTGAACAGGACAAGACAATTGAATGCCCTCTCTTTTTATATGGTACAGTAATCCACTATGATGTTGCACAATGCATTATCATCTGAAATTAAACACTTATTTATAGGGCAATAACTTGTTGAAATGCTTTTTCTGATAAATGGTTTTCACTCAAATGTTACTAGAAACACTTGAACCTTTGAGCTGAGCTTTCTTTTTAAAATTATCATCTTTGATTGTTAAATTTTTGTATAGACTTGTAAGTTATAATTTTTTCTAACGTTTTATCAATTAATTTGATGTGGCAGAATGGGGATTCCAGCCATGTTTTGAGGATCTTTGACGAGGCGGCACAAGCTATGCAATCAGTTCGAAACTCAAAGCTTGAGCTGCAGAATTCTACTGCACTTGGGGAAACCACCCTTTCATCAATACATGGGCAAAGGGAACGATTGAAGGTATTTTCATTCTTTCCTTGCCTTCCTTTCATACATTTAATACGATGATGATATACCTGATCCATGGCTAGAAAGATATGAAAGATAGGATCAACAAACACTTAGATTAAAACTATTGTTTATATTTAGCTATAATCTCCTTTTTTTATTATCTGTTATGAATGTTAGATTATATGTATTAGTATATTTTTTGAACTTTCACGAAAACAATTAGTTTTTGAAAGATGTTTAATGGAACGGCATAACAAGTTTGAAACAGACATCTCATTTACTTTTTGTATAGTTATATATAGTTGTCAAAACTGTTGTTTACATAGCACTCTTTGAAGAAATAGTTCATTTTCTTCAAAATTTCATTTGTGACTAATAAGTTGGTTCTGAACAAGTGTAACTTCTATCCCTTCTTTGGTGAAAAGCTAAATTTAAAATGTTGCTTTAGATTTCGTTTCTAGCAATGCTAACACTAAATGATTCTATAGAGTGCTCATAGGAAAGCATTGGATATGCTGAACACAGTGGGGATGCCAAATTTAGTTTTGAGGCTAGTTGAGCGATGTGCTAAACAAAATGCTGAACACAGTGGGGATGATATGAAGAAAACATTTTCCATAGTAATATGAGATGAGATGGGTCTCATATATATATATATATATATATATATATATATATATATATATATATATATATATATATATATATATATATATATATATATATATTTGATGTGTTATGTATTTTACATGTAATGAATAAATTACACTGTATTTTTATTTGTGTTGTTTGGACTAAAAACATATTCAGTTTATAATATAAATTTTATGATTTAGATTTTTTGAGTTTCTATTTTTAGATTTATTTTGTGATTATCATAAATTTGGGATGTGATTATTATGCTTTAAAAAAATAAATCTCATAAAATAAAGTAGGCTATGGTCACGGTTTTAAGGAGGGGTGACCATAGAGGCTATGGCCACGGTGAAAAACCGTGACCATAGATAGGGCTATGGTCACAGTTTTAAGGAGGGGTGACCATAGAGGCTATGGCCACGGTGAAAAACCGTGACCATAGATAGGCTATGATCACGGTTTTAAGGAGGGTGACCATAGAGTCTATGGCCACGGTGAAAAACCGTGACCATAGATAGGACTATGGTCACGGTTTTAAGGAGGAGTGACCATAGAGGCTATGGCCACAGTGAAAACCGTGACCATAGATAGGGCTATGGTCACGGTTGTAGGTGGGGTGACTATAGATAGGGCTATGGTCACGGTTTTAATGAAGGGTGACCATAGAGGCTATGGCCACTGTGAAAACCGTGACCATAGCCTTATCTATGGTCACGGTTTTAAGGAGGGGTGACCATAGAGGCTATGGTCACGGTGAAAATCGTGACCATAGATAAGGCTATGGTCACGATTTTTTACCGTGACCATAGGTTAACGTGGCCTAAAGTGTCAGATTTTGAAAATTGAAACCGTGACCATAAAAACCGTGACCATAGCTCAAAAAACCGTGACCATAGACCTATGGCCACGAGAGAATCGGCCACGGTAAAAAACCGTAACCAAAGATCTATGGTCACCCTTTTTACTAGCTATGGTCACGGTTTTTTACCGTGGCCATAGGCCTTTTTTCTTGTAGTGTGTCCTTAATTCTAGATTTAATTACTCTGCTAGTTCTTATAGTTTCGCAAAATTTTTACTTAAGTCTCTGTACTTTTTTTTTTCTTTTAATTGAATCCTTGCATTAAAATTTTTTTTATTGGTCCTACACTTTTTTTTTCTTTTTATTTGGGTCTCCGCACCAAAATTTTTTTTAGTTGGGTCCCTATGAAATTAAGCCAATTACTGCCAAGAGGGACCTAATTGAAAAAAATAAAATTGGTACAGGGAATCAATTAAAAAGAAAAAAACTATAGAGACCTAATTGAAAATTTTACAAAACTATAGGGACCAATAGAATAATTAAACCTTAATTTTAATTACTTAAAACTTAAAAATGTTAAATCAATTTTTAGTAAAATATGTAAAAAAAATTAAAACAATAACTCTTATAATTAATTAATTTATTACATATTGTTATTCAATAAAAATACAAAGTATTAATCAAATTAAATATAATAAACATCTACTTTAAAAGTGTCAAAGTAATAATATATCACAATAAATTTTAAGTTATAAAATATTCAAATTTCATACTATTTGTCCTACTTATATATCATACATAAGACTCTTATATACATTTTTTATTTCGCAATTCATGATTCTCGCCTATAAAAAAATATTTACACTAACAAATAAAAAGGAACCTATCTACCTAGAAATGATACTTTTAGATAATTAGGTATAAAATAAAAATATTTATTACATTTTTAAATCAAATTTACAAAAAAAATGCCCTTATTATTTTCACTATTTATATTTTTCATTATTTTGTAATATTTTACATTTAATTATATTTTAAAATCCTTATAATTATACTCATTTAAATCTATTTACATCAAAAATACAATTTTGATAATTTTCTAATACTATTTTGAGTTTGTATCACTCACGATATTATCTGAGAAAGTAGACTAAAAAAATATTAATAGGTATTATTATTTTATGCTATTTAAGTTATTCTTATTAAAAGTAACTTATTCTATATATATATATTAAACAATTTGATTTTTACTATTATAACTGTCATTGAAAAAATGTATGTACTAAGAGAAGAAAAATAAATAAATGTAAAAAAAAATTCATAAAAATACAAAAAATAAAATTTTTGTGCTACAACATAAAATATATTACAGATTCAAATTATAAAAAATTCTATCAAATTATACTTATCATAAAAAATCCATCAAATTATAAATTACTAATTCAATAATTAATATAGTTTTAAAATTAAATTAAAGGTTTCAAATCAAAGTGCTACAATAATTTTTATACTATTTGATAGAGAATAAAAAAAATTATTGGGCACAACTGCTTTAAATCTAATTAATTACACTCTAAAACATCAATGACATTGAAATGCCATCTCAATTGAAAAATTTATACAACCTCACTTATATTTCAAGTCAAAGTAAATAATTTCAATTTTAAAGAAGGCTCTCAACAATACACTATGAATCTATTACCAAGACATTTATTTCAACAAAAAATACTGAAACTCAATCTCTACAACAAATAAAACATGTAATAATACTACAACAATTTTATTTGTTCAAAATATCATTTATATTCTTCATTTATATTTTTTATTATAAGAACCAATTTTACCAACACTAATATTATCTGACCTACATGACATACCAATCAAGAGATTAAAAAAAAAATAGATGAATGTAAGATACATCTTTATAGGAAGAACATTCATACAAAGATAGAACAAAATAAAAGATAATAGAAAATACATACAAATCAACAATTCAGAAAGAACATGTCTTCACAAGAACATATGATAGAAAGAAGAAAAAACCAACTCCAACAATAACTAAAAGTAAAAAAAAAGGACAAACACCACATAAGAAGACTAAATCTGTCAATTAAAACAAATGCGAAAATAAAAACAACAAATGAAGATGTAATTTTATACAACTTTAAGATAAAAAGCTTTTGTATTACAAAATATTTAAAATAAAAACATATCAAATTTAATATTAGATTGTATATATTTTAATTAACAAAAATATTATTTGTATACTAAAATTAGTCACCAAAATCAGCCATAATATATTTGTATATAAATACACGTGTTGTTTAATTTATTTTTAATATATATTTTGTATTTCAATATATATTTTATATTAATAACTAATTTTAGTGGTTGATTTTAGTATACATATAACATAATCGTTTAATTAATTGCTAAACAATATAATACTTACTAAAATATAATATATACTATCCTGAATTTATCATTTATTCATGCCGTGTGCGGGTGTCATTCTAGTTGTCTATACTTTTATATGCTTCCTTACAAAGCCAATGCTAATTAAATTGATAGTTTAATTAATACGTATTATACTTCCTATAGAACCTTTATAGCATGTGTGAGGAACAACCAAGAACCAAAGCCTTATGTAATTAACAGTTCTCAAAATAAAGACTGCTTATGTATAATTGAATCTTCTGTGCTATATTCTATTGTTGTCTGCAATAACAAAGGTTGCACGAACACGAAAGAAAAATGGAATGGAAGTATATATTGTTTATTATTCAATTTAAATTTAATCGAAGTAACACTTGACGATTCACACGGTGGCAATAGCACATGGATGTGTAAAAGAATAAGATGCTGGTGCCAGTAGCACCCTAGTGTCCTCCTAATATATGTGTTAAGTATTTCATTACTAGTAAATTAGTACTTTGAATTATGATATGTGAAGTGACCCAGATACATATGGGTCTTATAATTTTAAAGAATACATGTATATGGTTGAATTGTAGTGCAAGAATTTACTCTTGCATGCGTGACAACAAAGCTATGTATATACTAATAGTGGCAGCACAAGGTATTGGAAGAATGAATACTTTTAATAGGGAACATTGGACCAATGCAAATTAAAGGAATTAAGCTGGAAAGTGCTTTGTAGGTGCTTTCTGCTTATGGAAAAGCAGATTCCACACATAAAGTAAGAGAAACAGCATTTTCTTGAGATATGTAATTCATTTAATATATGTATAAACATATGCACCAATAATATTAGCTAAAAAGCTACTTTCTTAGTTCTCATAAGTGAGAAGAATTGCAATGTTGCATATATGACAAGTTTTATTCTGGTTTATAACCTCTGTAATGAGTGTAATTCAAAGGTTTTCAAGACCATAATTTGTGTCTTTCAAACTGCACTGTATGTTTAGGAAGAGTTCCGACCACCTCCTAGACATTTTTAATTTTCAAAGTCCACTGTCAATTTTTAATGGTCTAACTTTGTTCCCGTAGGAACAAAACTATACTGAAAAACCAATCGATACATCACATCTCATCTTATTTTTTTAGGCGAGCATTCATAAAAATAATTAAATATGGTGTCTACTCTCATACAGAATAAAAGTGCATAGAAAATACAAAAAGAGTAAGAATAAATGATAAATTATGTAGATCCCAGTATCCCACTATTTTTTGTTTAAACAAAATATGATCCCATCACCAAATATGTCTACTCTCTATGTGGGTATTGGCCTCAAATATACCCTTAATACCCCCGATACACATTTTAAGAAACTGGAAATTCTAACCCTATTGATAAAGTTTGATATAGTTCAAGAAAATAATAATGATGCACTTCCATAAGAAAAGCTTTAGTTTGAATCATAGAGAAGGTAATTGAGCAAAACATGAATCTTTAGTAGTATAAAGGAGCTTTTGGGTTGCAATTTAGTTTGATGGTGGTGACCGTACTCTATACTTTTGGACCAGCATCATGTACATAGAAGAACAATACAAATTATAGCAAACAAAAATGAGTAAGGTGGGTTCTCCCCCAACTACCTTGGTCTCTACCGAAAGGTAAACGTCAAAATGACCCCAGCTCAAATTAAAAAATGAAATTAAGAAAAGTTACACAACAATGCTGAAAGTTGCTGATAAATTTGGTTAAGAAACAAGTCAATACTTTTTTGACTTTTTGTAGCTTAAGCATGATGAAAATGAAGGGCCAACTATATATTTGTTAGAAGAAGCTTGTTATTGAAGAAGTTATCGATCTCTGAAGTCTGAACAACCAGAGGGGGCAAATTAAAGAATAGAATATTAGAATTGTAGTTGGTTGTAAGAAAAAGTGTGCGAAAGCCTCATACGTTTCTGATGAATAAACTAATTAAGTGAACGTGTGAAACTCATCATATAAGTTTGAAAAACTACAAATCTTTGGTTTGAAAATTTAGATATTGTTACGGACTGACCTTCGGATCCCACACCTGGAACAGCCTCCGAATCCGGTTACTCGGGTTCGGCCTACTTCCTATTTCTAGAAGGTCCAAAACTGGCCTACTAGACCTTCTAACCAACATTCGAATTCAAAATACCTCCCTTATCTTGACCAAGTAAGATAAGATAAGATAATTTCCATCACCTATATAAAGGGGAACCCCAGGCCCCCTCAGGTACGCGATTCATTCTACACATACACTTTAAACCTCCAACATCCATTCTGACTTGAGTGTCGAAGTGTCTTTGTAGGTACTACCCCCCATTGCTCCAGTTAGGCGATCCGGCCACCTTTTCGACCTGCAAGTCCTCGATCTATCTCACAACCTGTACCAGAGTCTCCCAGTAAGTTGGCGCCGTCTGTGGAGACTGCAACGTCGCGACGGCATGACGGATAACCCCGAGGAGCGATCCCCAAGCCCTCACAACTCACACACACAAACTCCAACTTCCGAACATCGGGAGACCACCCTTCCCACCCACCAAAAAATAACAAGCACCATTCGTCAACCGTCCCCGCCCCGATAGCAACCAAGGGAAGACAACCATCCACCCCATGAAACCTGGTCCCCCAACGGCTTAGGAAAAAAGGCAACCCGAATAATCCAAGAATTGTGCCTCAGGGTACAAAGCCTCGAGGGTCGGGTCACAACCAAGGAGCGGTATCACGCAAAACACGGAAACTGATAAACCACTATTTTATGGTTTATCTTATGCGCAATTGAGTGGTTTTTATCAACTCTTTACTCACTTATTCATACAATTCGCATGTTTTACATTTTCCTTCCTGATTTTGTGCTATGATTGAAAACATGTTTCTTTGATCTTATATTTGCTTATTATTAATCCTCTCTTATTACCATTAGATGCCTTGATATGTGTGTTAAGTGTTTTCAGATATCATAGGGAAGGAATGGCTTGGAGGATGGAAAGGAAGCATGCAAAAGTGGAAGGAATACAAGAAGTTGGAGAAACTGCAAAGCTGTCAGCCTGACCCTCTTGCACTAAAACCCTCTTGTAACTACCAACAAGCCCCACCCTGTGCCTATAGACCATCCTCACAACATAACTTTGAACCACCACACTCACAAGCCCCTTTCCACCATTCACCTCCATATGACCCCAATCCTTATTCACCACACCAACCACCATATAAACCATACCCAGAACCACCACCTCAATATACACCATCTCCTTATCATTATCGAGATGAACCACCTTGATACCATGAACCCCTTCTCCCAACAAATGAACCCTCCTATCCACCCCAACCCTCCATGGAGAAAGCATTTACCGATCTAAACTCTACTATACAAGCTCTCGCTGCCCGAATCTGACCACCAAATACCTTCAACAATCAACCCTCAACCTCTAGTGCACTTCCTTTTCAACCACATAATGATCCACCCATCCCATCACCACCATCCATGGAAGAGCACCCACATCCATCAATCCAAGAGCAAGATGATCCCAATAATACTATTGATATGGAACAAGAGAGAGCGGATCGTCTTTGCGAACCCATACTTCATAAGGAGCTAAAGGAGGCACTAAAGGTGAAGGTAGAAGAGACCCTTGAAGGTGAAGGAGTAATTGAAGGGAGTTGTCATGGAAAGGTAATCATCAAGGAGGAGCAGGAGTCAAGGGATCATTTCAAGGAAACAGTAGATCAATTTCATGCAACCCTTCATCAATTGGAGCAAGCAATAAGTCAATTACCTTCCGGACGTTTGGACACTCAAGGGACCCCCATGGCTTCATGTGGAGAATCCAATGAAGAACGTAGCATGAAAAAGACACTAGAGACTCCAGTGGACAATAAGGAGCATGACCTTGTACTGGAACAAGTGGAGAAAGCCATAATAGTTGCAGAGGAAGAAGTGGTTGAAGATTTAGGAGATGCAGAACCTCCACGTGAACCTCAAGTCACAGAACCCTCTTCTAAGGAGTTTGACTTTGTTGTTGAGAAGGGTGTACAACCCCCAAGGCATGTTATAGTTGAAGACTTAGAAGAGGTTGATCAAGAGATGGAGATTCAAGAAGAAAAAGCACAACCTCCCATGCCCTTGGTGAACAATGAAGAGGAAATTGAATCAGAAGAAAGCTACCAAGAGGAAGAGGTTGATATTGAAGAAGCTTGCAAAGAGGTGGCAGTTGTCAAAGAAGAGCACAAGGGAGTGGAGCTTGCACGTTCATTAGAAACACCTCCCCTTAAGTTGCCATCATCCTTCACAACATTCAAGTGGGTAAAATTCATATCCCTTAGCTTTCTAATTCCACTTGAACATGGGCTACTGGAGACGGATGGTCAACTTAGAGCTCTCTGTGGCATTAAGAGTAAGAAGAAGATGGTCAGTGATAAGATTCATCCTGCAAGGTTTAACATGGTTGTGTGCTCAACATTTAAACGCAAAGGTTGGTATAATGGTATAGAGCTCAACTGAATGGGTTTATAAAGTTGTCTGGCCGCTTCAGTGAGAATTCAGACTGTTTGCCACCTGGCTGGAACAATATTGCTCAACAAGAAGATGGGTGTAAAACCAAGATTTGGGACCCCAGAATTCAATCTAGAAATCAACACTCTTGGGGCCTTGTCACTTGCTTTAACTTACTTGAAGGCTTTCTGCGCCTAGTTTGGGACCCCGGAGGCTACGAGAACTCCAAACATTGGTGGAGATTCCTGGATGAATTCAAGCACAAGCCACCATAACAGAGAGCTCACCAAATGTCTAACTTAAGGACTTTAACTAAAAGTGCTAGGTGGGAGACAACCCACCATGGTATGATCGTTCCTTTTTCATTTTTATTTAAGTTTTATTTGTTTTTGAGCTCTATTTTTTTCATTGGACCTGGAATCATACATGACATTCATATTCGCATTGCATTCTGCATACTGCATTATATAAAAAAGAAAAAAATAATAAAAAAATAAATCGCACACGACGCGGCAGCGTCGCTGACGCGTCCGCGTCACTAGTGCGTTGGGAAAAAAATAATTGAACAGAGAGTCACGTGAAAGCGTGGCTGGAGGCGCGCCTTTAGCATAATTTGACCCCACGCGACCGCGTCATGTGGAATTTTAGCCTCCCACGCGACCGCGTCACCCATGCGGCCGTGTGCCATGGAAATCGACGTCAAAAAGGTGCATGGCCGATAGTTGTGCTGGAATTGGGCTGGACTCATGCTAGAAGCCCAAGCCTTCCCACGCGAACGCGTACCCCACGTGGCCGCGTCGTCTTTCAAAAATGGCCATCCACGCGACCGCGTCACCCACGCGACTGCGTCACCCAGATTTTTGGCAAAATGCAATTCAAACAGAGAGTTGTGCAAATGCGAGGCTGCACTCGCGCCATTAGCACAAATCAAGTGACGCGATCGCGTGACCCACGCGTCCGCGTCGCCTGACCTTATTGCGCACCACGCGGCCGCGTCGCCAGCATCGCATACTGGTGCACGAAATCTTAATCCCAATATCAAAATCAAAATTTCTTATGATCTCGTACCACTAACCAGCACGTGCACTAGGTCGTCCAAGTAATACCTTATGTGAGTAAGGGTCGATCCCATGGAGATTATTGGTTTGAAGCAAGCTATGTTTATTTTATTATTTTTAGTCAGGATATTAATTAAAATTATCAGTTGGAATTATTAGAAAAATAAAAGGGTGTGAAATAGTTACTTGTTGTGCAGTAATGGAGAATATGTTGGGGTTTTTGGAGATGCTTTGTCCTCTGAATCCCTGCAACATAATGCTTACTCACTTTCATAAATGCAAGGCTCCTTCCATGGCAAGCTGTATGTAGGGAATTACCATTGTCAGTGGCTACCTCCCATCCTCTCAGTGAAAACGGTCCAGATGCTCTGTCACAGCACGGCTAATCAGCTGTTGGTTCTCGATCATGTTGGAATAGGATCCATTGATCCTTTTGCGTTTGTCATCACGCCCAGCAATCGCGAGTTTGAAGATCGTCACAGCCATTCAATCCTTGAATCCTACTCGGAACACCACAGACAAGGTTTAGACTTTCCGGATCCTCAAGAGTGGCCGCCATCAGTTCTAGCTTATACTACGAAGATTTTGATTAAGGAAGCTAAGAGATACTCATTCAATCTGATGTAGAACGGAGGTGTTTGTCAGACACACGTTCATGGATTGAGGAAGGTGATGAGTGTCACGAATCATCACCTTCTCCATAATTAAGCGCAAATGAATACCTTAGATAGGAACACGCATGTTTGAAAGGAGAAACAGAAACAATTGCATTAATTCATCGAGACGCTGCAGAGCTCCTCACCCCCAACAATGGAGTTTAGAGACTCATGCCGTCAAAGTGTATAAAATTCAGATCTGAAAATGTCATGAGGTGCAAAATAAGTCTCTAAAAGTTGTTTAAATAGTAAACTAGTAACCTAGGTTTACAGAAAATGAGTAAACTATGATAGATGATACAGAAATCCACTTCTGCGGCCCACTTGGTGTGTGCTGGGGCTGAGGCTTAAGCTTCTCACGTGCCTGGGGCTGTTTTGGGCGTTCAACGCCAGGTTGTAACCTGTTTCTGGCGTTGAACTCCAACTTGTAACCTGTTTCTGGCGCTGGACGCCAGACAGCAGCATGATACTGGCGTTGAACGCCAATTTACGTCGTCTATCTTCGCGCAAAGTATGAACTATTATATATTCCTGGAAAGCCCTGGATGTCTACTTTCCAAAGCCATTGAGAGCGCACCAATTGGACTCTTGTAGCTCCAGAAAATCCATTTCGAGTACTGGGAGGTCAGGATCCAACAGCATCAGCAGTCCTTTTTCAGCCTAACTCAGATTTTTGCTCAGCTCCCTCAATTTCAGCCAGAAAATACCTGAAATCACAGAAAAACACACAAACTCATAGTAAAGTCCAGAAATATGATTTTTGCCTAAAAACTAATAAAATTCTACTAAAAACCAATTAAAATATACTAAAATCTACATGAAATTACCCCCAATAAGCGTATAAAATATCCGCTCATCACAACACCATACTTAAACTGTTGCTTGTCCTCAAGCAACTAGATAAATAAAATAGGATGAAAAGAAATTAAGAAACAATAATATCTCAGAGTTTCAAGTGAAGCTCAGATTCTAATTAGATGAGCGGGACTAGTAGCTTTTTGCTTCTGAACAGTTTTGGCATCTCACCTTATCCTTTGAAATTCAGAATGGTTGGCATCCATAGGAACTCAGAATTCAGATAGTATTATTGATTCTCCTAGTTTAGTATGTTGATTCTTGAACACAGCTACTTTATGAGTCTTGGCCGTGGCCCTAAGCACTTTGTTTTCCAGTATTACCACCGGATACATAAATGCCACAGACACATAATTGGGTGAACCTTTTCAGATTGTGACTCAGCTTTGCTAGAGTCCCCAATTAGAGGTGTCCAGAGTTCTTAAGCACACTCTTTTGCTTTGGATTACGACTTTAACCACTCAGTCTCAAGCTTTTCACTTGGGCCTGCATGCCACAAGCACATGGTTAGGGACAGCTTGATTTAGCCGCTTAGGCCTGGATTTATTTCCTTGGGCCCTCCTATCCATTAATGCTCAAAGCCTTGGATCCTTTTTACCCTTGCCTTTTGGTTTTAAGGGCTATTGGCTTTTTCTGCTTGCTTTTTCTTTCTCTTTCTATTATTTTTTTTTGCCGTTTCTCTCTCTTTCTCTTTTTTTTTTCCGCAAGCTTTCTTTTTCACTGCTTTTTCTTGCTTCAAGAATCAATTTCATGATTTTTCAGATCATCAATAACATTTCTCTTTGTTCATCATTCTTTCAGGAGCCAACAATTTTAACATTCATAAAATTCAATATAAAAAATATGCACTGTTCAAGCATTCATTCAGAAGACAAAAAGTATTGCCACCACATATAAATAATTAGAATTTTCCTTATTAAGAACTCCAAAAAATTAAATTGCCTCTTTATTCTAAAAATCTACTATTTTATTCATGTTTGATGATGATGAGAAAAAATAAATTATAACTTAATTGGAAATAAAACCAAAATAGACATGCTAATTACTACTACTCCTATATAACTTCTAAGGTAAATTTCTAAATAATACTATCACAGAGTTAAAGCTTAAAATTAGAACTTAACAACCTGTATTTTGGGAAGTGGATGTTCCTCTAGTCTGTGGGGTGCTTGGTCCTTCAAGAGATAAGTTCTGATGCTTCAGTTCCTTTAAATTACGCCCTTGCTCTTCCTGTTCCCTTAGGTGCCATGATCTTGATGAGTTTTAGCTCAGTGATCATGACAAATCACACCAAACTTAGAGGTTTGCTTGTCCTCAAGCAAAATAAAGAATAGAAGAGGAATAGAGGGAGAGGCAATTTCGAAATCCAAAAGATATGATGAGTTGAAAAAGATTTGAAAAAGATTTGGATTGGAAAAAGATTTGTGTTTATGAATGAAGATACATTTAAAATCTTTGAAAAAGGGATTTCAGAAATTAGGGATTTTAGAAATTAGGATTAAAATTTTTGGAAATGAAGGATGATATTTGGAAACATGTTTATGCAAGAAATCATGAATTGAAACATAAAAATTAGAAAATTTTTTGAAAAAAAATGAATTTTACCTCCCCCCCCACCATCCTGGCGTTAAACGCCCAACTGCTGCATGTTTTGGGCGTTTAACGCCCAATTGTTGCTTCTCCTGGGCGTTCAACGCCCAGCTGTTGCTTCTTTCTGGCGTTGAACGCCAGGAAGTCCTTTGTCACTGGGCGTTTTTCTGAACGCCCAGGACGCTATCAATCTGGCGTTAAACGCCCAGATGGTGCTTCTTTCTGGCGTTCAACGCCCAGAAGATGCTCCTTTCTGGCGTTTAACGCCCAGATGGCTACCCTTACTGGCGTTGAACGCCCAGTGGGTGCTTCTTTTGGGCGTTCAACGCCCAAAACGTTTCTTACTGGCTTTTTCATGCCAGTGAGCTTCCAAATTTCCCTGCAACTCTGTGAATTCAATCAATTGCTATTTTACCTTTTGAAGATACTCTGACATATATTTGTAAAATTCAATTAATTAGCAAAATTAAATAAAAATAAATTTTGTGAATGGCTGGGTTGCCTCCCAGCAAGCGCTTCTTTAATGTCGTTAGCTGGACTATTACTGAGCTTTTAATCAAGTCTCAGTTTTGAGCATTCTTGGTCAAAATTGCTTTCAAGATAATGTTTAACTCTCTGTCCATTAACAATGAACTTTTTGTTAGATTCATTATCCTGAAGCTCTACGTATCCATATGGTGATACACTTGTAATCACATATGGATCTCTCCACCGGGATTTTAATTTCCCGGGGAATAATTTGAGCCTAGAATTAAATAGCAGAACTTTCTGCCCCGGCTCAAAGACTTTGGATGACAATTTCTTATCATGCCATCTTTTCGCTTTCTCTTTATAAATTTTTGCATTCTCGAAAGCATTGAGTCTAAATTCCTCTAGCTCATTTAACTGGAGCAATCGTTTTTCTCCAGCTAACTTGGCATCAAGGTTTAGGAATCTGGTTGCCCAGTAGGCCTTGTGTTCCAGTTCCACTAGCAAGTGACATGCCTTTCCATACACAAGCTGGTATGGAGAGGTCCCTATAGGGGTCTTGAATGCTGTTCTGTATGCCCACAGAGCATCATCCAAGCTTTTTGCCCAATCCCTTCTACGGTTAATTACAGTCCGTTCCAGAATTCTTTTGAGTTCTCTATTTGAGACTTCAGCTTGCCCATTAGTCTGTGGGTGATATGGAGTAGCTACCCTGTGGCTAACTCCATAACGAACCAAAGCAGAGTAAAGCTGTTTATTGCAGAAATGAGTGCCCCCATCACTGATTAATACTCTAGGGGTACCAAATCTGCTGAAGATGTGTTTCTGGAGGAATTTTAACACTGTTTTAGTGTCATTAGTGGGTGTTGCAATAGCCTCCACCCATTTGGATACATAATCCACTGCCACCAGAATATAAGTGTTTGAGTATGATGGTGGGAAAGGTCCCATGAAGTCAATACCCCATACATCAAACAACTCAATCTCCAAGATTCCTTGTTGAGGCATGGCATAACTGTGAGGCAGATTGCCAGATCTTTGGCAACTGTCACAATTAAGTACAAACACTCGGGAATCTTTATAGAGAGTAGGCCAGTAGAAGCCACATTGGAGGACTCTTGTGGCTGTTCGCTCACTTCCAAAATGTCCTCCATACTGTGATCCATGGCAGTGCCATAGGATCTTCTGCGCTTCTTCCTTAGGCACACATCTACGGATTACTTCGTCTGCACATCTCTTGAAGAGATATGGTTCATCCCAAAGATAGTACTTTGCATCTGTGATCAATTTCTTTGATTGATGCCTACTGTACTCTTTGGGTATGAACCTCACTGCCTTGTAGTTTGCAATGTCGGCAAACCATGGCACTTCCTGGATGGCAAATAGTTGCTCATCCGGAAAGTTTTCAGAGATCTCAGTAAGAGGGAGGGACGCCCCTTCTACTGGTTCTATTCGGGACAAGTGATCTGCTACCTGATTCTCTGTCCCTTTTCTGTCTCTTATTTCTATATCAAACTCTTGCAGAAGCAACACCCATCTTATAAGTCTGGGTTTTGAATCCTGCTTTGTGAGTAGATATTTAAGAGCAGCATGATCAGTGTACACAATCACTTTTGATCCTACTAAATAGGATCTGAACTTGTCAATAGCATAAACCACTGCAAGTAATTCTTTTTCTGTGGTTGTGTAGTTCTTCTGTGCGTCATTTAAAACACGGCTAGCATAGTAAATGACGTGCATGAGCTTGTCATGCCTCTGTCCCAATACTGCACCAATGGCATAATCACTGGCGTCACACATCAATTCAAATGGTAATATCCAGTTTGGTGCAGAGATGACTGGTGCTGTGACCAGCTTAGCTTTTAGAGTCTCAAATGCCTGCAGACACTCCTTATCAAAGATAAATGGTGTGTCAGCAGCTAGCAGATTACTTAGAGGTTTGGCGATTTTTGAAAAATCCTTTATAAACCTCCTATAGAATCCTGCATGCCCCAGAAAGCTTCTGATTGCCTTAACATTGGCTGGTGGTGGTAGTTTTTCAATTACCTCAACCTTACCTTGATCCACCTCTATTCCCTTGTTCGAGATTTTGTGCCCAAGGACAATTCCTTCAGTCACCATAAAGTGACACTTCTCCCAGTTTAAAACCAGGTTAGTCTCTTGGCATCTCTTTAGAACAAGTGCTAGATGGTTAAGGCAGGAGCTGAATGAGTCTCCAAACACTGAAAAGTCATCCATGAAGACTTCCAGAAATTTTTCCACCATATCAGAGAAAATTGAGAGCATGCACCTCTGAAAGGTTGCAGGTGCATTGCACAGGCCAAATGGCATCCTTCTGTATGCAAATACTCCAGATGGACATGTGAATGCCGTTTTTTCTTGATCCTGGGGATCCACTGCAATTTGATTATAACCTGAATATCTATCCGGGAAGCAGTAGTATTCATGACCTGCTAGTCTTTCTAGCATCTGGTCTATGAATGGTAAAGGAAAATGATCCTTTCTGGTGGCTGTATTGAGCCTTCTATAATCAATACACATACGCCACCCTGTAACTATTCGTGTAGGAACCAGTTCATTTTTTTCATTATGAACCACTGTCATGCCTCCCTTCTTAGGGACGACTTGGACAGGGCTTACCTAGGGGCTGTCAGATATAGGATAAATAATCCCAGCCTCTAGTAATTTAGTGACTTCATTCTGCACTACTTCCTTCATGGCTGGATTCAGCCGCCTTTGTGGTTGGACCACTGGCTTGGCGTCACCCTCCAATAGGATCTTGTGCATGCATCTGGCTGGGCTAATGCCCTTAAGATCACTGATGGACCACCCAAGAGCTGTCTTGTGTGTCCTTAGCACTTGAATTAGTGCTTCCTCTTCCTGTGGCTCTAAGGTAGAGCTTATGATTACAGGAAAGGTATCACCTTCTCCCAGAAATGCATATTTCAGGGATGGTGGTAATGGTTTGAGCTCGGGTTTTGGAGGTTTCTCCTCTTCCTGAGGGATTTTCAGAGGTTCTATTATTCTTTCTGATTCCTTCAGATCAGGCTGAACATCTTTAAAGATGTCCTCTAGCTCTGATTCGAGACTCTCAGCCATATTGACCTCTCTTACCAGAGAGTCAATAATATTAACACTCATGCAGTCATTTGGGGTGTCTGGATGTTGCATGGCTTTGACAACATTCAACTTGAACTCCTCCTCATTGACTCTCAAGGTTACTTCCCCTTTTTGGACGTCAATGAGGGTTCGGCCAGTTGCTAGGAAAGGTCTTCCTAGAATGAGAGTTGCACTCTTGTGCTCCTCCATTTCCAGCACCACAAAGTCAGTAGGGAAGGCAAATGGCCCAACCTTGACGATCATGTCTTCAATCACGCCTGATGGGTATTTAATGGAGCCATCAGCAAGTTAAAGACATATCCGGGTTGGTTTGACTTCTTCAGTCAAACCGAGCTTTATGATAATAGATGCAGGTATTAGGTTGATACTTGCCCCAAGATCGCATAGAGCTTGCTTGGTACAATTACCCTCTAATGTGCGTGGTATCATAAAGCTCCCGGGGTCTTTAAGGTTCTCAGGTAAGCTTTTCAGAATGACTGCACTGCATTCTTCAGTGAGGTAAACTTTTTCAGTTTCTCTCCAATCCTTCTTATGACTTAAGATCTCTTTCATGAACTTAGCATAAGAGGGTATTTGCTCAAGTGCTTCTGTAAACGGAATCTTTATTTCAAGAGTCCTGAGATAGTCTGTAAAGCGGGCAAATTGCTTATCCTGTTCCGCTTGGCGGAGTTTTTGAGGATAAGGCATTTTGGCTTTATATTCCTCAACCTTAGTTGCTGCAGGTTTATTACCTATAGAAGTGGGTTGGGAAGCCTTTTTTGAAGGGTTGTTATCAGCACATGTATGTGACTGATCCCCCACTGGCATTTGAATGCCAGGGGTGGAAGCTGGAGTGGCGTTAAACGCCAACTCCTTATCTGTTACTGGCGTCTGAACGCCAGAACTGTGCTCCCTTTGGGCGTTCAACGCCGGATTCATGCTTGTTTCTGGCGTTGAACGCCAGGAATGAGCATGGTCTGGGCGTTCAGCGCCAGCCTTATTCCTCTCTGGGCTCTGATTGTCCTCAGAGGGATTTTGAGTAGCCATTTGTTCATTTCTTGGCTTCCTGCTGCTTTGAAGTGAGGTATTTAATGTTTTCCCACTTCTTAATTGAACTGCTTGGCATTCTTCTGCTATTTGTTTTGACAATTGCTTTTCTGTTTGCTTTAACTGTACTTCCATATTCCTGTTAGCCATTCTTGTTTCTTGTAGTATTTCCTTGAATTTGGCTAGCTGCTGAGTTAGAAAGTCTAATTGCTGATTGAATTCAGTAGCCTGATCTACAGGACTGAGTTCAGCAGTTACTGTTTTAGCTTTTTCTTTCATGGAAGATTCACTGCTTAGGTACAGATGCTGATTTCTGGCAACTGTATCAATAAGCTCTTGAGCTTCTTCAATTATTTTTCTCATATGTATAGATCCACCAGCTGAGTGATCTAGAGAAATCTTAGCTTTTTCTGTTAGCCCATAGTAGAAGATGTCTAATTGCACCCACTCTGAAAACATCTCAGAGGGGCATTTTCTTAGCATCTCTCTGTATCTCTCCCAGGCATCATAAAGGGATTCATTATCTCCTTGTTTGAAGCCTTGGATGCTTAGCCTTAGCTGTGTCATCCGTTTTGGAGGGAAATAGTGATTCAGGAATTTTTCTGACAGCTATTTCCATGTTTTTATGATGTTCTTAGGTTGGTTATTTAACCACCTCTTAGCTTGATCTTTTACAGCAAATGGAAACAGTAATAATCTGTAGACATCCTGATCTACTTCCTTATCATGTACTGTGTTAGTAATTTGTAAAAATTGTGCCAGAAACTCTGTAGGTTCTTCATGTGGAAGACCGGAATACTGGCAGTTTTGCTGCACCATGATAATGAGCTGAGGATTCAACTCAAAGCTACTAACTCCAATGGAGGGTATACAGATACTACTCCCATATGAAGCAGTAGTGGGGTTAGCATATGACCCTAGAGTCCTCCTGGACTGTTCATTTCCACTTAATTCCATGATGGAACAAGGGAGATGATATGTATGTTGATATTATTTATTTTATAGAAGTGGAATAAATAAAAACGGAATATAAAAAAATTTGAAAATATTTTGTGAAGATTTTTCGAAAAATTTTGAAATTGAAATCTGAAATTTTTTTATATAAAAATTTTGAAATTATTGTTTAAAATTAGTTAGAAAAGATATATATATATATATATATTTTGAATTTGAATTTTATGATGAAAGAGAAAAGCACATAAAAGACACAAGACTTAAAATTTTTAGATCTAATGCTCCTTATTTTCGAAATTTTTTTTTTGGAGGAAAAACACCAAGGAACACCAAACTTAAGAATTTTAAGATCAAGACACAAGAAGAACTCAAGAACACCTTGAAGATTCACAAGAACACCAAGAACAAAAGAAAGAACACCAAACTTAAAATTTTTAGAAAATCAAGATAAATTTTCAAAAATTATATTAAAATTAACAAGAGAACACCAAACTTAGAGTTTGGCACAAGATTAAATCAAGAAAAATTAGTTTTGAAAAAGGATTTTAAAAAGAAGGTGCCCAATTGCTAAGAACATAAACCCACGCTATAACCAACTGAGCTAAAAATGTAACGTATTTTAAAGATGTATTATTTTTATGGATAAAAGAATAATTTTTGAAAGTTAATGTTTTGAAAAAGCACAAGAAAAACAAGGAAAGACACAAAACAAGAAAAACTTAAGATCAAACAAGAAAAATAAACAAGAACAACTTGAAGATCAATGAAGAACAAAGAACACAAGTTCGAAAATTTTTAAAGAAAAATATCAAATATATAATTGACACCAAACTTAGAACAAGACACTAAACTCACGAAAAAAATTAAAAATTGATAAAGAAAAATAATATTTTTGAAAATTTTTTAAAAAGGGATAATAAAAGATGCAATTCTAGTGAAATGAGGATAAATTCTTCCTAATCTAAGCAACAAAATAAACCTTTAGTTGTTCAAACTCGAATAATCCCCGGCAACGGCGCCAAAAACTTGGTGCACGAAATCTTAATCCCAATATCAAAATCAAAATTTCTTATGATCTCGTACCACTAACCAGCAAGTGCACTAGGTCGTCCAAGTAATACCTTACGTGAGTAAGGGTCGATCCCACGGAGATTATTGGTTTGAAGCAAGCTATGTTTATTTTATTATTCTTAGTCAGGATATTAATTAAAATTATCAGTTGGAATTATTAGAAAAATAAAAGGGTGTGAAATAGTTACTTGTTGTGCAGTAATGGAGAATATGTTGGGGTTTTTGGAGATGCTTTGTCCTCTGAATCCCTGCAACATAATGCTTACTCACTTTCATAAATGCAAGGCTCCTTCCATGGCAAGCTGTATGTAGGGAATCACCATTGTCAGTGGCTACCTCCCATCCTCTCAGTGAAAACGGTCCAGATGCTCTGTCACAGCACGGCTAATCAGCTGTTGGTTCTCGATCATGTTGGAATAGGATCCATTGATCCTATTGCGTTTGTCATCACGCCCAGCAATCGCGAGTTTGAAGATTGTCACAGCCATTCAATCCTTGAATCCTACTCGGAATACCACAGACAAGGTTTAGACTTTCCGGGTCCTCAAGAGTGGCCGCCATCAGTTCTAGCTTATACCACGAAGATTCTGATTAAGAAAGCTTAGAGATACTCATTCAATCTGATGTAGAACGGAGGTGTTTGTCAGGCACACGTTCATGGATTGAGGAAGGTGATGAGTGTCACGGATCATCACCTTCTCCATAATTAAGCGCAAATGAATATCTTAGATAGGAACACGCATGTTTGAAAGGAGAAACAGAAACAATTGCATTAATTCATCGAGACGCTGCAGAGCTCCTCACCCCCAACAATGGAGTTTAGAGACTCATGCCATAAAAGTGTATAAAATTCAGATCTGAAAATGTCATGAGGTGCAAAATAAGTCTCTAAAAGTTGTTTAAATAGTAAACTAGTAACCTAGGTTTACAGAAAATGAGTAAACTATGATAGATGATGCAGAAATCCACTTTTGGGGCCCACTTGGTGTGTGCTGGGGCTGAGGCTTAAGCTTCTCACGTTCCTGGGGCTGTTTTGGGTGTTCAACGCCAGGTTGTAACCTGTTTCTGGCGTTGAACTCCAACTTGTAACCTGTTTCTGGCGTTGGACGCCAGACAACAGCATGATACTGGCGTTGAACGCCAGTTTACGTCGTCTATCTTCACGCAAAGTATGGACTATTATATATTGCTGGAAAGCCCTAGATGTCTACTTTCCAACGCCATTGAGAGCGCACCAATTGGACTCCTGTGGCTCCAGAAAATCTATTTCGAGTGCAGGAGGTCAGGATCCAACAGCATCAGCAGTCATTTTTCAGCCTAACTCAGATTTTTGCTCAGCTCTCTCAATTTCAGCCAGAAAATACCTGAAATCATAGAAAAACACACAAACTCATAGTAAAGTCCAGAAATATGATTTTTGCCTAAAAACTAATAAAATTCTACTAAAAACCAATTAAAATATACTAAAATCTACATGAAATTACCCCCAATAAGCGTATAAAATATCCGCTCATCACATACCTTAACCTAATATGCCAAAATATTTTATCTTTTCTTCCCCAATCCTAATTTTTTCCCTCCTTTATTACTTACTTCTTCTTCCTTTCTTTCCCTTCTCATTTCTCTTATCTTTCATTTTCTTTTACTTAATTACATACTTTCATTCATTGCATTATTTTCATTGGTGTTGGAATTTTATTTGGGTCTTTGTTTTTTCTATATTTTTGTGGATTATGTGACAATTATATATTACTTTTTAAAGGGATGCTTGCATGTTCAATTTAATACTTTCAAATAGCTTATTTACCATTTATGCTATGTGTTTGTGAAAACGCCCGTATGGCATTGTGCATTATTTTTAAGATTTCTTTTAATCTATTACTATAAATGCTTGCTTTTCACAAAACCCTTTTTATATTTTATTAATTAAATATAATTGTTCTTACAAACATGATTGTTAGTTTGAAAGACTTGGTAATCTAACTTGGACATTGAATGCTTAATCTATGCTACTCATGCCTTTGCCAGCATGCCAATAAACATCTTGCATTTAACTGTCATCACATGCACTTACTATATTTCCATTGATGACTTTTCACATGTAGTCATGACCATGTGTTAACATCATTCTTCTTTACTGTGCATTGATTACCACCTTTTCCGCTCTCTTCCTTGCTGGATCCTCTAGCTTTACTTGTTAGTTTCCTTTTTCCCCTTTCAGGATGGCCACCAAGAAGGGTAAAGAGAAAAAGCTACTCCCAAACCACCGGCAAGGAAAGGAACACAAGAGAGCACTAGCTGAGGAACTACAACCCCCATCCACCTGCACATCTCAGCATGCACCGAGGACGGTGCAATCTTTAAGTGTGGGGAGGTCGATACCGATCTCCACGGGTTAGTTAGTCCCTTCTCAACACCAATTTTTGTTTTTCATTGTTGCATTTGCATGTTTGATTGCATGTTTATTTTTTTGTGCATATTTTACCACTTGGTTAAAGTAATATTTTCTTTTTCAAGAAATTTTTATAGTATTTCACTAATTTGAATAAAACTTTTTGAAAAACTTGTTTGAAGAAATATTATTTTGGAACATAGCTTAGAGCTCGAACACACAAAACCAGTGAGATTTTGAGCCTATTTGATTGGTTGCATTCTATCAACCAATATTTTATTTTTGATGTGTGTTTCTCTCTCTAAAATTGTGATTTTTGTCTTGCTTACTTCTATATTTCCATTGTTTGATGTATGCATGCACTGATATGATTGAGGCCTTTGTTTCACTAAGCTTACATACCCATATGGCCTTACCCTTTCATTATCCTTTGCAAACCAATTTGAGCCTAATATACCCATTTGTTCTTTACTTTAGCTCATTACTAACTCTAAGCGAAAAACAATAATGTCCTTAATTTGAATCCTTGGTTAGCTTAGACTAGTAAAAGTGCTCATGATTTAAGTGTGGGGAAGTTGGGTTTGAAATTATTTGGTTTGAATAATTGGATGTTGTATATTTTAGTGAAAATGTGCAAAATAATAGTTGAGCACATATTATTGCATTCAATACTTTAATCATATGCATTGAGAAAAATAAAAAGAAAAAAAAAGAATAAGAAAAGAGCAATTAATAAAAGGGGACAAAATGCCCCAAAGTAAGTGTTGGTATTAATGCATATTTACTAAACTCAATGTTAGGATGCATGAACATGTGGAAAGCACAGTTAATGAGAAGTTAGATTTTGCATTTTAATTAAATGGATTGTCTTAAGTTAGGTGGGAAGTTTATGTTAATTAAGGACTCAAATTTTAGTCCACTTGGCCAAATACAATCCTACCTTGACCCTAACCCCATTACAACCCTTAAAAGACCTCTTGATTTGTGTATTGGTGCATTAAATTTTTGTTGATTGTTAGATGAAGAGCAAGCTAGAGAAAGCAAGATTAGTAGAGAATTGAGAGAATTGACCCTAGACACTTGAGAGTTAGAGTGATATACACTACCAAGTAAGGGTTCAGCGCTTAATTCTATGTTCCCTGCTTTTATGAGCTATCTTCTTCTTGCAAGTTATTTGTATTGTATTTTTTGATTCGAATTAGTGAAATCCAGTTCATATTTATTCTTGAAAGATTTATTTACTTTTTCACCAAGTAGGTAGAAACATTTTTTGCATTTAGTTGCATTCATAGGTTGCATCTCATACATTCTATCATTCCTCTTCATCTCTTTATAGTTTCTCTTGAGCTTAGCATGAGGACATGCTATTGTTTAAGTGTGGGGAGGTTGATAAACCACTATTTTATGGTTTATCTTATACTCAATTGAGTGGTTTTTATCAACTCTTTACTCACTTATTCATACAATTCGCATGTTTTACATTTTTCTTCCTGATTTTGTGCTATGATTGAAAACATGCTTCTTTGATCTTATATTTGCTTATTATTAATCCTCTCTTATTACCATTAGATGCCTTGATATGTGTGTTAAGTATTTTCAGATATTATAGGGCAGGAATGGCTTGGAGGATGGAAAGAAAGCATGCAAAAGTGGAAGGAATACAAGAAGTTGGAGAAACTGCAAAGCTGTCAGCCTGACCCTCTCGCACTAAAACAACCATAACTTGAGCTACAGAGGTCCAAATGACACGGTTCTACTTGCGTTGGAAAGCTAACGTCCGGGGCTCCGATTTGATATATAATTTGCCATAGTGGCCGTACAGATAGGCGACGCGAACACGTCATCTATGCGGACGCATCGCATCTGCAAAAATCAGCGTGGCAGATTTCGCAAACAGCGAATCTTGGGCTATTTCCGGCCCAGTTTCAAGCCCAGAAAACACAGATTAAAGGCTGCAAAGTGAAGGAATGAAGGGGACTTGAGGTTATGCTCTGAGAATTCATAATTTTAGGATTAGATGTAGTTTTTAGAGAGAGAGGTTCTCTCCTCTCTCTTAAGATTAGGATTAGGATTAGGATTTCAACTTCTTCATCACAGGTTCAATATTCCTTTTACTATTTATTTTTTCTTCTATTTTTGTTTACTCTGAAACTTTTATTTGTATTTGATTTATGTTGCCCAATTGGCTTATAAACTTTTCCATGTTAGATTTTATTGCTTTGAATGTATGTCATTTGAGGTATTCCAGATATTGATGATTTTAATTTAGCTTTCTACATTCTTGGTTTTGGTTAAGAAATCAGTAACTCAAGAGTTATCTCAACTCAATATAATTGATAATTGTTATCTTTGCTAATTGAATTAAACTTCAATAATCCCAACCTTTTCTTAGGAAATAAATAGTATTCGAAGATCAAACTAATTAATCGCTTGACTTTCCTTTGCTTTAGTAAAGGTCAACTAAGTAGAATTAAGATTCAACTTTCATTATTATTGATAAAAATAACTAAGTCTGGACTTCCAATTTCTCATACCTTGCCAAAGGGTTTGCTTTACAGTATTTATTTATTTTAATTGTCATTTGAATTACTTGTTATACTTCTTCCTTGTTTCCAAAACCCCCAATTTTACCTTTTTCATAGCCAATAATAAGAACATACCTCCTTGCAATTCCTTAAGAAGACGACCCGAGGTTTAAATACTCAGTTATCAATTTTAAAGGGGTTTGTTACTTGTGACAACCAAAACGTTTGTATGAAAGGACTTTTGTTGGTTTAGAAGCTATACTTGCAACGGGAATTTATTCTGAATTCTAGACCACGCAAAAATCCTCTCATCAGAAACCATGTGACTTTTAGAACTCGATCTCACTGTGAAACCCGGAACAGGTCACCCGAGCAGCGACACAGCAAAAGACACGACCGCAGCATATCCCGAGAACTGGAGCGCCGACACGTTGAATATGACTGACAGCACAATTGGGAAACCAAACAGGCTCGAAGCGAGCACGTAATAATGGGTGTCACCCTATTCACCAATAGAATCCTAAGATCCAAACTTTCGAAGGGTTTTGACAAGCCCACAGACATGAAATACGACGGAACTAAGGATACCCAAGAACACATGACAACCTTCGATGCCAGAATTAACCTAGAAGGAGTTGCTGATGTTGTCCGATGCAAAGCCTTCCAGTAACTTTGGTAAGGCCCGTGATAAAATGGTTCGATGCCCTCACGAACGGTTCCATAAACAGCTTCCATGATATTTCGAGAAAGTTTATAGCGCAGTTTACCACCAGAATCACCAAAGTCAATCATCCCATCATCCTACTCAGAGTCACCTAGAAGTAAGACGAATCCACAAGAAATTACCTCAATAAGTTCAACGACAAGTGCCTAACGATTGACGGGCTCACAGACTCAGTTGCGAGTCTGTCTCTACCTGAATAACAGCCTCATGAACGAAGACTTCTGAAAACACCTTACCACCAAGCCAATCTGTACCATGCAAAGATCCAAAGCGTCGCAAGGGAGTCGATAAACGACGAAGAGGTGAGCCAAGTCGTAGTCACCAACAAACGGCAGCACGACAACATGGCATCTCATCACAATCTCCCGCCGAGAGAAACCCACAAAGAATACCCCAAGCCAACAAACACCAACTGACCACCCAGGGTTGGAAAATTCTCAAACTACACCCCCTGCAAGCCCCCTTTACTGAAATCTGCCACCAAATAGCTGAGCGGGGCATCCTTTTGAAGGCTCGACAATTGAAAGAACGAAAGGGTGGCAACAAGAGCCTATACTGTGACTACCACCTAGGATACGGCCATAAAACCCAAGATTATTTTGACTTAAAGGACGCCTTTGAGCAAGCCATTCGAGACGGCAAACTCCCCAAGTTCGCCAAATTCAGTAGGGAACTAAGACAAAAGGAAAATGACAGATCACCAGAGTACGAAAGACGCAACCCCAAGATGTGACGACAAACATCTCAAGAGAATCTAAAAACGGACCCCACTATAATCGTAAACGTAATCACCGGAAAAGACGCTCCAGAAAAATCAAAATCAGCACTAAAAAGGGACCTCAAAATCTTAGCCGTTAGAAACCAAGCTCTGACCCCAAGGTCGTAGAGACGATCATGTTCTCCCCCCAAGATTGCCACCACGACACCTCAACAGAAGATGCCCCATTCGTCATCTCCGTAAATGTCGGGACAGGACTCATAAAGAGAATGCTAGTCGACACCGAAACAGACTCCAATATCCTCTTCAGAGGAGCCTTCGACAAACTCGGACTCCAGAACAAAAATCTACAAACCCATCGCAACGGGGTGACCAGTCTCGGAGATAACTTCCTTAAACTGGACGGTTCCATAATGCTTCCACTTACCATCAGGAAGACCATCCTCTTTGAGTTCGTAGTCCTCAAGGACTCCACCGCCTACAACATCATCCTTGGAAGAAAAATCATCAATGACCTCTCCGCCGACATCTTTACCAAATTCCTACTTATGAAGTTCCAAGTCAACAACAACTCTATTGGAACAATCCATAGAGACCGAGAAATCGCAGTGGAATATGACAATACTAGCTTATCCCTCTGCAAAAGGTCCCGAGATGCGGCGGACATCTTCCTTGCCAACCTCGATGCCCGCCAGGACTGCCAACCCCGACCGAAATGGGAAGGAGACATGAAAAACTACAGATAGGGCAAACCAAGGAGGAGTACACGTTCATCAATAGGAACTTACCCTACGACCTAAAGGAAGATCTAATATACCTCCTGAAATGAAACAGGGACTTATTCATATTCACCCGGTTGGCATGCTGGGCATAAATCCTGACCTGATGTGCCACCTCTTAGCCGTAGACCCGAAGGCCAAACCTGTAGGCCAAAGAAGAAGGAAAATGTCCCTAGACTGAGCAGCCGAGGTCAAGAAACAAGTCAAAGCCCTTCTCGAAGTAGGCTTCATATGAGAGCTACCTTACGCGACATGGCTAGGCAAAGTCGTGTTAGTCAAGAAAGCAAACGGAAAGTGGCGAATGTGCGTTGATTATACGCACTCAAACAAAGCTTGTCTCAAAGACGCTTTTCTCCTTTGAAATATTGATAGACTCGTTAACGCTGCGTCAGGGCACTAATACCTTAGCTTCACGTATGCCTATTTGGGTATAACCAAATACCCATGCATCGGCCCGACGAAGAGAAGACGGCCTTTGTAGCTCCCGACGGCACGTACTGCTACACGGTCATGCCATTTGGGTTGAAAAATAGGAGGGGCACCTACTAGAGACTCGTCACCAAGATATTCCAGGATTTATCCGGGACTAAATTAAAAGTCTATATCATTGATATATGGTGGACGAAATTGTGATCATTCTTGTATCATTTGTGATCAATGTTCTAATTGTGGCTCTTGTTAAATTCACAACTCCGTTCAACTAACCAGCAAGTGTACTGGGTCGTCCAAGTAATAAACCTTACGTGAGTAAGGGTCGAATCCACAGAGATTGTTGGTATGAAGCAAGCTATGGTCACCTTGCAAATCTCAGTTAGGCAGATTAAACATTGTTTATGGGTTCGAAGATTAATAATAAAATAGAAATAATAAAAGGGATAGAATACTTATGCAGATTCATTGGTAGGAATTTCAGATAAGCGGAATGGAGATGCTGTAGAGCTCACGGACGCCTGCTCTCCTACTGCTTCTACTCAATCCTTCTTACTCCTTTCCATGGCAAGCTTTGTATAGGGGTTCACCATCAGCTGTGGCTACTTTCAATCCTCTCGGGAAAATATCCTATGCGGCTGTCACTCGCACAGCTAATCAGTCTGGAGGCATCACCCATGGTTGATGGCTACATCCCATCCTCGCAGTGAAAACTAATGCTCACGCACTCTGTCACAGTACGGCTAATCACTGGTTGGTTCCCGCTCCTACTGGAATAGAATCCCTTGATTCTTTTGCGTCTGTCACTAACGCCCAGCAGGTTGCAAGTTTGAAGCACGTCACAGTCATTCATTACCGGAATCCTACTCGGAATACCACAAACAAGGTTAGACTTTCCGGATTCCCAGGATCCTACTCGGAACACCACAGACAAGGTTGGACTTTCTGGATCCTCATAAATGCCGCCATCTATCTAGCTTATACCACGAAGATTCTGTTGGGGAATCTAAGAGATACACATTCAAGCTCGGTTGCATGTAGAACGGAAGTGGTTGTCAATCACGCGCGTTCATAAGTGAGAATGATAATGAGGGTTATCTAACTCATCACATTCATCATGTTCTTGGGTACGAATGAATATCTTGGAATAAAACTAAGATAGCATTTGAATAAAAGAAGATAGAATTTCATTAATACTTGAGGTACAGCAGAGCTCCACACCCTTGATCTATGGTGTGCAGAAACTCCACCGTTGAAAATACATAAGCAAAGGGTTCAGGCATGGCCGAATGGCCAGCCCCCAAAACGTGATCAATAGCCTCTTAGGATGAAGAATAAAACAAAACTGAGACCAAAGATGTCTAATACATTAGATAAATGTCCTATATATACTAGACTAGCTACTAGGGTTTACATGAGTAAGTAATTGATGCATAAATCCACTTCCGGGGCCCACTTGGTGTATGTTTGGGCTGAGCTTGATCTATCCACGAGCTGAGGCTTTTATTGGAGTTGAACTTCGAGTTATGACGTGTTTTGGGCGTTCAACTCCGGATCATGACGTTTTTCTGGCGTTTAACTCCAGACAGCAGCATGTACTTGGCGTTCAACGCCAAGTTACGTCGTCATTCTTCGAATAAAGTATGGACTATTATATATTGCTGGAAAGTCCTGGATGTCTACTTTCCAACGCCGTTGAGAGCGCGCCAATTGGAGTTCTGTAGCTCCAGAAAATCCATTTCGAGTGCAGGGAGGTCAGAATCCAACAGCATCAGCAGTCCTTTTGTCAGCCTTTTTCAGAGTTTTGCTCAAATCCCTCAATTTCAGCCAGAATTTACCTGAAATCATAGAAAAACACACAAACTCATAGTAAAGTCCAGAAATGTGAATTTAACATAAAAACTAATGAAAACATCCCTAAAAGTAGCTTGAACTTACTAAAAACTACCTAAAAACAATGCCAAAAAGCGTATAAATTATCCGCTCATCAATATACTAGCCAAAACTTAGTCAGGTGAGCAACTCATCAGCAATCTTGAGCAAGTAATGAATACCATAAGGAAATACTGGATGCGCCTCAACCCGATGAAGTGCGCATTCAGAATGGAAGCTGAAAAATTTCTGGGATTCATGATCACCCAGCACGAAGTCAAAGCAAATGCCGAAAAATGCAGAGCCATCCTCGAGATGGACATCCCAGGAAACCTTAAGGATATTCAAAAATTGACCGGCCGACTGGCGGCCCTTTTCCGGTTCCTCGGAGCATCAATCCAAAAGGCCATTCCCTTCTTTAAACTCATGAAAAAGGCCTTCAAGTGGGAGGCAAAGTGCGAATAAGCCTTTCAGTACTTCAAAAAGGTACTAGCGGAACCCCCCATCCTCACCAAACCCAAAGCAGGGGAAACTCTATATCTTTACTTGTCCATAACAGAAGAAATGCTAGCCACAGCGTTCATCCGAGAAGATGAACACGGGATATAGAAACCCATCTATTTCATAAGGAAAGTCCTCCAAAACACGGAGGCGCGCTATTTTTGGCTTGAAAAGCTTGCCTTTGCACTACTCACGGCTTCACTACGTCTCCGACAATACTTCTAAGCTGACCCTATTACGGTCTAAATGGACCAAGCGGTCAGACAAGTGTAACAAAAGCCGAACCTAGCAGAAAGGATGCTGGCATGGTCCGTCGAACTATCCCAATTCCAGATAGATTTTGAATCCTGAAACGCCGTAAAAGCACAAGCCATGGCAGACTTTATCGCCAAAATGTCCCCAGGAAGCGAACTCTTAGAAATATGGAAACTACACGTGGATGGCTCATCCAACACCAGCTCGGGAGGGGCCGAAGTGATACTAGAGAATGAAAACAAAATCGTCATCGAACAATCCATTTGATATGAGCAAAGAAGTATTGATTGTTTGCCACCATATCAATGAGATTCTGGGCCTCCTCTGCAGTCTTCATCAATTGTAAGGAGCCTCCTGCTGAGTGATCTAGTCCTTCTTGAGCCTTCAGAGTTAGGCCTTCATAAAAATTCTGAAGTATGTCCCATTCATTGAACATTTAAGGTGGGCACTTTCTGATCAGGGTCCTGTATCTCTCCCAAGCCTCATAAAATGACTCTCCATCCATCTGAGTGAATGTTTGGACCTCCGTTTTGAGTCTAATGATCCTTTGGGGAGGATAGAACTTAGCTAAGAACTTGTTCACTAGATCTTCCCAATTGTTGATGCTATCTCTTGGAAATGACTCCAACCATTGAGTAGATTTGTCTCTCAGGGAAAATGGAAATAACAACTGCTTGTAAATGTCAGTATGTACACCATTGGTTTTGACAGTATCACAAATCCTCAAAAAAGTGGATAAGTGTTAATTTGGATCTTCAAGTGGCCCTCCTCCATAGAAACAATTGTTTTGTACCAAAGTGATGAGCTGTGGTATTAATTCAAAGTTGTTTGCATTGACATTTGTGGTAAGGATGTTACTCCCACAATGCCTTGGATTAGCAAACGTGTAAGAAGCTAAAACTCTTTCTGAGGTGGATTGTTGTTGGCTATTCCTTCTGGTGGGTTAGAGTTGGAAGGATTCCCTTCCATTTCTTGATATTCCTCTTCAGAAGCTTCTTCACAAATGACTCCCTTTCCTCTGGCTTCTCTTCTTAGTCTCCTGAGAGTTCTTTCGTCAGTCTCACATAAGGTAGGGGTCTCCCTCCTTGCTTCTGTCATACAACCAAAACAGCAAGAAACACAATAGCAGAAGAACTAGGAACACTGCACTCTACTGCTAGAGTGGAGTGATGATTAGTTTAAGCAAAACGTCAAACAGTTAGTGTGTTAAATAAAAATAAATAAAAACAAAGAAAAAGTGCTTAATCTAGACCACCACCTTCCTTAATCGTTGTCAATCTAGTCAATCCCCAGCAACGGCACATAAAACTCACCGGCAAGTGTACCGGGTCGCATCAAGTAGTAATTACTCATATGAGTGAGGTCGATCCCACAGGGATTGAAGGATTGAGCAATTTTAGTTAGGTGGTTGATTTAGTTAAGCAAATAGTTGATGATTTAAGTGTATTGTAACCAACAGAAGCTAAATTGCATAAAAGTAAAAGGGAGAGGAAGAGTTGATAGTAAATTAAAGAGCAGGAGAAGTAAGAGAGCTGAATCTTAAAGAACAAGTAATGTAAATGGCTAAAACTTAGATTGCAAGAAATGTAAATGGCTGAAGCTTAAAGTGCAAAAAATGTAAATTGCTTGAATATTAAAGGGACTTTGGGAGCTGGGATGCAAAATTAAACAAGAGAATTCAAAGTACAATCAATCAGAGAAAATAGAATGAAGTAAGTTACAGCAGATCTTAAACAGAAAAGTAAAATTGCTTGAAGAAGCAAAATAGAAATGAAACTCGGCTTAATTACAAAATGAAGTTGAAGATCTCAGGGGATCAAAGAGACTTGAAAATAAGTCTATATCTCAATTCCTTCCTTGATCCAACAGAGAACAAATTGCAGAAGAAAAGAAGATGAAAACAGTAAATGAAAACTCAGATTCAATTCTTGGAACAATTGAGAGGAGAGATAAAAGATGATTCTCAAATTGAGAATCAATGAAACTCTTCAATCGCAATTCGAATCCCAAGAACAGATAGCAAAAGTAGCAGAAGAAATGAAAATGAAGACAGAAAGCTAAATTCAGTGCCCAATCCTTAGAATTATGTAGAAGAAAACAAAGATGAGTTACAGATTAAAGATTGAAACATAATTTTTTCAATCTTAATCCTAAATTCAAAAACAGAAATCAAGAAATGCAGAATTAAGAACAAGGAAGAAGAGAACTCAACTCTCAATCCCAATTTCCCAATTCAAGGCTAAAATGTAAAAGTGAGCTCAAAATAAAACAAAATTCAAAAGTGAAAGTAAAAGTGTCAAAAGGTCCTCTCTAAATCAAACTAACTTCTTTTTATACACTTTTTATATTTGATCTTCATACTTTGGAGTGGGCTTGTCAAATTTGGTGAAGAATTGAATTTAATTGATTTTTGGGCCATGGTGCAGCTCCCAGGGAAGTGCCACGTGAAAATAGAAAGCGCAGCGCCCAAATTGCTTAGTCTCAGGCTCATTTTTGTCATGCCATCCTTTGTTCATGGCCTTGTTCATAGCGCTACGCTAAGTTACATAGCGTGGCGCCCCTTTGTTGTGCAAAGCCCATTTCCTTGCACTCTTCATAGCGCTAAGTGAAGTAGTGTAGCGCAGCGCTACATGCTTGAGAGAGCCCCCACCTTCGAGCCTTGCTCAGTTCATTTGGAAGCCAATTTCCCTTGGTAGAGTGGCGCTCTTTGAAGGATTTGAATGCAACACCATTCCTTTCATGCGCTAGGTGCATGGTTCAAATCCTGGCCATTTCATTTTGGCCAATTTCCTTGCTTGTAGTGCTTTCCTTTAGTCCTCATGTGCAGAGTTCAAAACTTGATGAGTTCACTTTGGTGTAGCGCGCCTTGATTTCTTCCTTGGAGATGCCCGAAAAAGTGAAATTAGTGAGCATAGCGCTCTCTTCATTTTAAGCGCTGGCCTTGTTTGGTCCTTGTAGCGGTAAAAGAAGAAGTGCAGCGCTACAATAGGCAGCGCTATGCTTTTACCTTCCTTGGCCGTGTTGCCTTGGTGTGTGCCCCTTCTCTAGTGCTAAAGACAAAAGCGATGTGCTAAACCTTTAAGCGCTATGGCCTTCTATGGTTCTTGCTCCTTTGTTGAACGCCACGCTTTTGTGCCTTGGGTCACACTTTTCAAAGCCTGGCCTAAGGTCCAAAGTGTGCTCTAAGATTCCTTTTTCTTTTTTTCATCATTTCTTCACCTACAAGTAATCAAAACAACCAATCAAAGCATCGCCAAGTTCACAAGGTTTATAAATCATTCAAAAACCAACTAATTCTAGCTTAAACATCATGATTTTGTGTCAAATAAAGGATGGTTGATTGATTTAACATAACCATTCATCACAACACCAAACTTAAACCTTGCTTGTCCCCAAGCAACCATTAAACATAAGAGAAAATGAAATGAAACTGGGAAGTATGCATGTCCTTATTTAGCAGATAGTTGAACTTGGTTCATGGGGGTTTTATGCAGACAATGGTAGCTCGTTTATTACTTGCTGACAGATAAGAAATGTTTCTTTAATGGTTTACTAGAGTTGCTGCTATAATGTCTTGCTTTTGCTTGATCCCTTGCTAGCTTTTTCTTTCTTTACTTTGCTTAGGAAGCTTATATATTAATGAAGGCTTGGTGTCAAATGTTGTAGCAGCCCTTTTGGCTCAATTTTGCTCAACATTTCTTCACCACAGACACATAGCTCACAATTTCTTCCTAGGAGCATTGATGCCCAGCATCTCTTTGGATTACTAAATGCTTTGTAGCTAGGTTGCTCTTGATAGTAGAATTTCAATTGGCAATCCCAGATCAGTTGATCTAAGTGGCCAAGTTTCAAAATACTCATCAGAACCTACTTATCCAAGCATATCCTAGTACAAAAGCACCACAGGCATATGTCCTAGGTTCCAAGCTATTGGTGTCTAGCCTTATGGTTTGTTTCTTTGCCAATTCTTGGCTTTTCTTTTTCTTTTTCTTTTTGTCTTGCTTCATTCTTAAGGGAGTTTCATTAATACAGACTTTATAGCAGCAAACTAATTCATACTACAAAGAACACCTTATTTTGCAGCTTTTATTATTTGAGCTATTCATTAAATCAAACAAACACTACCACTGAATTTCATTCTAATTTCTACAACATTGGACATTTACTTTCTGTTTCAAACACTTTTCTTTTATTTTTGTAGAAGGGAACAAAACAGAATTTAAGCAAGTGAATGACAACAAGCATTATGCAGGGCCTAACAAGAATTTTATTAAAGCATGGAAGTGTAAAACATGAAAGAATTGGAGGCATATCATGTTTCAGATATGCATCTTCCTTATTTAATTAAAAACCATGAAAAGAACTTCACCACCTCTAATTATCAGGCATTTCCATTCTACTGGATTCTCCCTTCTTCTTCTTCTTCTTCTTCTTCTTCTTCTTCTTCTTCTTCTTCTTCTTTCTTCTTTCTTTCTTTCTTTCTTTCTTTCTTTCTTTCTTTCTTTCTTGGGCTCTTCAGTAGTACACCTCCGATCCCAAATTTGGTATACTTGAAATGAGAGTCCAGCTTGCTCCAAGCCATGCTACATGTGTGCTATATTTCTCTTGACTTGTTCACTCTACTGCTCCATGAATTCTGGGTATTGGGCAAATGGCTTGATTTGTTAGTTCAATATGGGCATGTTATGGACTATATAATCCAACTTTGCTTGACCTTGCTTATCGTATTCCATTCTGTCCAAATTCCTATGCTCCCCAATGGTTTGATATATGTTTTTCCATTGATACAGATTTTGAGTATACTCCCCATATTTGGCTTGCCGTAGGGACAATCTATCATATGATTCTCGAAAATCTGCTGAATGTTCCTTTGGCCCATCAAGAATCTTTGTTTGAAATTCTTGTTGTTCAGCCATCATTTGTTGCTGCCACTTCTCTTGTTGTTCCATCATTTGGCGTTGCCAGTTCTCTCTTTCTTCTCTATCCTTCAGATACTGCTCCTGTTGCCTCAGGTACTGTTCTTGCTGTTGCTCCTGTGCTTTCATGAGTTGTTGAGACATTTTCTCAATTGTTCTTTGCATTTGGCTCAGATCCAATGTACTAGAAGCTTGCTCTCCTTCCACTTGTGGTCTCCTTCTTCTCCCTTGGGATCTTCTCTCCTCTTGGGTGTCAGCACAATCCGTGACACCATCCATTATTTGCTTTGTAATTCCTCTGCTCCCTGTTACCTTCTCTGTATCTTCATCCTCAAAGAATACTCCAGCTCTGTTACACAGCCTCAGAATAGTGCTTGGGTGACCAAGTCTACCCTTACCAGTATTATCAGCCATATCGTGGATACTATCTGCTATGAGCTGTGGGACATTGATCTCTCCTCCCTTCAGAATGCAATATATCAGAAGTGCTCTTTTAATTGTAACTTCAGATGTGTTTGTAGTGGGAATGATGGATCTTCTTGCTATCTCATGCCACCATTTGGCTTCTGGTGTAAGATCTATTCTTTTCAAGTGGCTTGGAGCTCCCTCTGAGTCCCTCTCCCAGTCTCTGCCTTCAAAGCATAACCCATGTAATATCTTATCAGGGTCATTCTCACCCTACAATCTTTCCTCAAAGCTAAGCTCTCCATAGGCTACTGTTCTCATCTGGAGGACCCTCATGACTGCTGCTGGGCTAAAATCTACATCCACACCTCTGACATAGCTCTTATAAGGGAGGCTGTCTTTGCTTTTCCTCACTGTATCTGCATAAAATTCTCTTATCATGATTGCACTGATGTCAGTGAGAGGTTCACACAAAAGTTCCCACCTTCTTTTCTTGGTAATCATTCTCATGATAGGATACTCTCCCTCCTTCAGTCTGAACCCCATCTCTGGAATCACTTTCTTTGACTCCATTAGCCTATGATACCTTGATTCATGAAACTAAAATTTAAATCTCTTTGTACCATAGGTTGAGGGTTCAGCCACCACTGGTTCCTTTCCCTTTCTTTTCTTAGAACTTGATGAAGCCATGAATTTGAAAGGAAAGAAGAAACAAGGGTGAACCTTGGTTGAGGTAAGGTACGGCTTTGCTATGAAAGGGGATGGACGATGGATAAATCACGTTGCTGTTAGGTAAGGAAAGGTTGATCGTGTTGTTGGATAGGAGAAGAGTGAGACAAAGGCTTATAAGTGAGGAAATCTTGTATGAGGAGATAATAGATATGTAAGCTAGGAAGTGTCACCACCTATTTATAGCCAAACCTGAAGGCTTTGAACAAAAACACACTTGAAGAGAGCAATTCGGTTAAGCCTATGGAGGGTGAAGATTGAGTGAAATGTTGTAGGAAGCTCATGAGATGAACGGCTTGCATGCATAGTTGAAGGTTGACAAGGATTCCTTCCCCATTGGGTGCATGAGGTTCGGTCTCCAAGGATGTGAAGCATGATGATTTTGTTTTCCAAGGGAGCACGCTTCTCTAAGCACATGTGACCCTCCTCCCTTGGCTTGTCATAGCTGTGTCTTCCTTCTCCTTTTGTCCTCTTCTCAATCTTCTTTTTCCTAATTAAATCAATGCAATAGTAAGCCTTAAGAATTAAAAGTGTTACGGTGGTGTGGTGAATAGAATTTACACAATTCAACATGTTCCTTATTCCTAAATAACCAATTGTGCTCCTTAGATAGTGAACCAAAATTTGGTGAACACCAAACTTGTTCCTTACTAAGGGATCAATGTAAAATGCAAATAATTCATCACAATTGGTACATTCATTATAAAGAACATTTTATTTTCTATCATAAACTTCTAAAATGAAACAATGTATGATCCATCTATTCAAAAAAATTTGATTCTATAAACAAAATTGATTTCTCTGCAATTCAAAGTGTATGCAGACACCAAACTTAATATTTGGCTATATGCTCCACCTAATTAAGTAAGCATATATTCTAAGAAAGCTTGAAAAGCTATTTTGGAGTGCCTTCAAGCACACCAAACTTAGAAGTTTAACATATGCTTCAAGACTTTGTACGCAAATATCAAATATATTCATGAGAACTCAAATTAATGCTAGAAGGTTCATTGATTATTGAAATTAGAATCAGAGCAAAAATCTTAAATCATGGGTTGCCTCCCATGTAGCACTCTTTTATTGTCACTAACTTGACATTGGGCCTTCATTAGGGTGGTTGATGACTGTAGTGTCTCAGCTTGTCTCCCCTCACAGTAAGCTTCCTTCCAATGCCTTGATGCTCAATCTCTGCATACTCTAGTGAGAGTATCCTATTGACAGTGTAGTAATCATCAGCTTGTTATTTTGCCCCCAGCTGTTGGTAGATTAGATGTACCTCATCTCCCTTTGAGAATCCCTCAGTTGGGATCTTTTTGTTCTTCCACCCTTTTTGAGTTTTTTTTCTTGATTTTCCTTCTCCTTTTTGGTGATCCTTCTCCTTTGACAGTGGGCTGCATTTTGGAATTTGTCTTCTCATTGGCTAACACCTCATTTTCTTCTTGCTTTCCCTCATCACTCTGCACATTCTCCTTTTGTTCTACTTTGTTGCTTGTTTCTTGCTTTGGAAGGGGATTAATGAGTATCTTGTTGGTTTCTTCCTTCCACTGCAAGTCTTCTTTGTCAGCTTCCATGCGTTCCTCCTTTTCCTCATTATGCTCTGCTTCTGGAAAGACATTTAGGGTAATGATTTCATCATGTACTCTAAGGGTCAGTTCTCCTTGTTCAATATCTATAATGGCTCTTGCTGTTGCCAGGAACGGTCTTCCCAATATAATAGATTCACTCTCTTCTTCTCCTAGATCCAGGATCACAAAGTCTGCAGGGAATATGAACTTATCCACCTTGAGCAAAAGGTTTTCAATTACTCCTTTGGGAAATACCAATGATTTGTCCACGAGCTCTAGTGACATCTGTGTGGGCTTTACCTCCTCTATGCATAGCTTTCTCATCATGGAATAGGGGATTAGATTGATGCTAGCCCCTAAGTCACACAGTGTCCTTTTTATGATCATATTGCCAATGGTACAAGGTAGGAAGAAGCTCCCAGGATCTTTGAGTTTTGGTGGGAGACCTCTTTGAATTACAGCACTGCATTCTTGTGTGAGCATAATAGTTTCCTTCTCATGGAAACTTCTCTTTTTGTTGACGAGCTCCTTCAAGAACTTTGCATATAGAGGCATCTGTTCTAATGCTTCGGCCAGGGGGATATTAATCTCCAATCTCTTGCAGACTTCAAGGAATTTGGGGAAGTGTTGATCCTTAGTCTCTTTGTTGAACCTTTGAGGGTATGACAAGGGAGGTGTGAAAGTCTTCTCCACTTGCTTCTGTCCTTGAGATGATTCTTCCATTGTTTGCTTCCCTTTTCTTGAGATTTGTGGCTGTTTATCTCCCTCTTCAGGCTTCTCTTGATCATCCTTGTTGAGTGTAGCATCATTCTTGCTGCTGGCTTCATCATTCTCACTTGGCTTCTTGTCATTCACCAAGGTTTTTCCACTCTTTAGCTGTATAGCTTTGCATTCTTCTTTAGAATTTGGAATGGTGTCACTTGAAAGTGAGCTTGTTGGCCTTTCAATCACAGCTTGCTTGGAAAGCTGCCCAATCTGCCTTTCTATGTTTCTTATGGAAGCTTCATTGTTCTTGTTTGTAAGTTCTTGCTGTTTCATCATTTTTTCCATCAATATCTCCAAGTTGGAGATTCTCTGAGAGTCTTGTGGGATTTGTGGTTGGTTGTGAGCTATTGAGGTTGGATGATAGTTGTTGTGGTTGGTGGTTTGGTTATTGGATGGATAATGATTGGAGTTGGAGTAATTATTTTGGGGTTTTCTATATGGATTATGATTAGTGTTCTGCTGGTTGTTTCTTGAGTTGTTTTGCTTTGAATTTCTTTGTCATGGCTGCTGATTTTGGTTGTGGTTATCTCCCCATCTAAAATTGGGGTGGTTCTTCCAGGATGGATTGTAAGTGTCACCATAGAATTCACTTGATCTTGAACCTTGGTTGTGCACATATTGAATTTGTTTCTGCTGCTGATCTTCTTGGCTTTCTTCATTCTGCCCCCATATGGTTGATGGTTGGCTTGTATTCACTGCTACAATTTGGAGGCTATCAATCCTCTTGGCCATTTGCTCAAACTGTTGTTGAATTTGCTACTGTATCATCTTATTTTGAGCTAGGATTGAGTCCACTCCTTCCAACTCTAGCACTCCTTTCTTTTGTGATTGGCGTTGTTTTTGATGAGAAAAGAAGTATTGATTGTTTGCCACCATATCAATAAGATTTTGGGCCTCCTCTGCAGTCTTTATCAATTGTAAGGAGCCTTCTGCTGAGTGATCTAGTGCTTCTTGAGCCATCAGAGTTAGGCCTTCATAAAAATTCTGAAGTATGTCCCATTCATTGAACATTTCAGGGGGCACTTTCTGATCAGGGTCTTGTATCTCTCCCAAGTCTCATAAAATGACTCTCCATCGATCTGAGTGAATGTTTGGACCTCCATTTTGAGTCTAATGATCCTTTGGGGAGGATAGAACTTGGCTAAGAAATTGTTCACTAGATCTTATCAATTGTTGATGCTATCTCTTGAAAATGATTCCAACCATTGAGTAGCTTTGTCTCTGAGAAAAAATGGAAATAATAACAGCTTGTAAATGTCAGGATGCACATCATTGGTTTTGAAAGTATCACAAATCCTCAGAAAAGTGGATAAGTATTGATTTAGATCTTCAAGTGGCCCTCCTCCATAGGAACAATTGTTTTGTACCAAAGTGATGAGCTGTGGTTTTAGTTCAAAGTTGTTTGCATTGACATTTGGGGTAAGGATGTTACTCCCACAATGCCTTGGATTAGCAAACGTGTAAGAAGCTAAAACTCTTTCTGAGGTGGATTGTTGTTGGCTATTCCTTCTGGTGGGTTAGAGTTGGAAGGATTCCCTTCCATTTCTTGATATTCCTCGTCAGAAGCTTCTTCACAAATGACTCCCTTTCCTCTGGCTTCTCTTCTTAGTCTCCTGAGAGTTCTTTCGTCAGTCTCACATAAGGTAGGGGTCTCCCTCCTTGCTTCTGTCATACAACCAAAACAGCAAGAAACACAATAGCAGAAAAACTAGGAACACTACACTCTACTACTAGAGTGGAGTGATGATTAGTTTAAGCAAAACTTCAAACAGTTAGTGTGTTAGTTAAAAAAAAAGAAAAACAAAGAAAAAGTGCTTAATCTAGACCACCACCTTCCTTAATAATTGTCAATCTAGTCAATTCCCGGCAACGACGCCAAAAACTTGATGGGTTGGAAAATGATCCAACACAAAACTCACTGGCAAGTATACCGGGTCGCATCAAGTAGTAATTACTCACATGAGTGAGGTCGATCCCACAAGGATTGAAGGATTGAGCAATTTTAGTTTGGTGATTGATTTAGTTAAGCAAACAGTTGATGATTTGAGTGTATTGTAACCAACAGAAGCTAAATTGCATAAAAGTAAAAGGGAGAGGGAGAGTTGACAGTAAATTAAAGAGCAGGAGAAGTAAGAGAGCTGAATCTTAAAGAACAAGTAATGTAAATGGCTGAAACTTGGATTGCAAGAAATGTAAATGGATGAAGCTTAAAGTGCAAGAAATGTAAATTACTTGAATAGTAAAGGGACTTTGGGAGCTGGGATGCAAAATTAAACAAGAGAATTCAAAGTACAATCAATCAGAGAAAATAGAATGAAGTAAGTTACAGCAGATCTCAAATTGAAAAGTAAAATTGCTTGAAGAAGCAAAACAGAAATGAAACTCAACTTAATTGCAAAATGAAGTTGAAGATCTCACGGGATCAAAGATATTAGAAAATAATTCTAGATCTCAATTCATTCCTTGATCCAACAAAGAACAATTTGCAGAAGAAAACAAGATGAAAACAGTAAATGAAAACTCAGATTCAATTCTTGGAACAATTGAGAGGAGAGTAAAAGATGATTCTCAAACTTAGAATCAATGAAGCTCTTCAATCTCAATTCGAATCCCAAGAACAGATAGCAAAAGTAGCAGAAGAAATGAAAATGAAGACAGAAAGCTAAATCCAGTGCCTAATTCTTAGAATTATGCAGAAGAAAACAAAGATGAGTTGCATATCAAAGATTGAAACAGAATTTCTTCACTTGAATATACCCCATTCACTTTAAACTTATATCGCACGCTTTTTACGCAGGCCATCACCATCTTCACCCATTTTTCACAAAAGCCGAAAGCTTCTAGAAGGTTTTCCAAAAAGTCTCACTCCATCCTATCATAAGATTTATTCATATCTAATTTAATAGCAAGTTCCATAAATCCTTCTTTACTCTTTTTAACAAGTTTATTGAAAGCTTTCTGGAAGATGACAATATTATCCTGAATGAGCCTTCCTCCAATAAAAGCACTTTGAATCGGTGAAATTAAATCCTCTAACACTTCCTTCATTCTCTGCACTAAGATTTTCGATATGATGTTGTAAATAAAATTGCAACAACTGATGGGTCTTAATTGGTTCAAATTCTCTGGCTGATTGACTTTTGGAATAAGAACCACTGTGGTCTGACTGATTTCTTGCGGTAAAATACCTGTTTCAAAAAAAATCCTTCACCACGTCATAGACATCCTCCTTCAAAATATCCCAATGTTTTTGATAAAACATCTCATTTAGTTTATCTGGGCTTGGCGCTTTTACCTCTAAGATCCATTTTGACTTGAGCGTCGGAATGTCTTAGCAGGTACTACCCCCATTACTTTAGTCAGGCGATCCGACAACTGTTTCAACTCGCAAGTCCCCGATCGATCTCATAACCCGTATCGAAATATACGGGTACAGATATAAATAAAATTATCAATCATGCTAATAAAAAATTAATTATTAAATCAGTTATTTATATATAATACATGTCAAAATATAAAATATATATTAAAAATAAATTAAATAATATATATATTTATATACAAATATATATATGATGGCTAATTTTTTTGTATTTATTTAATTTCTGTAAAATTATTTTTTTTTCACTTTGCTAAACTTAACACCCAATAAAGATTATTAATTATAATATCCACTGAGGTCAAATCACATAATGATGGACATTATCTGGTGATGAAACTAGTGAAGATTTTGTCCAGTTTATAGGTACGTCTTCTAAAACCATAGGTATGGGATATTCTTCTTCCTCAATGTTGTTTTACATAAAAGTTCGTAAGAAAAGCTCCAACCAACTAGATTATATTTGTTTTTGGTATTGACTAGATTATATATAATAAAACAAATATATATATATATATATATATATAACAAAAGCCCAAGTCCATTATTAAAGGTGAACGCAGGTTTTTGGATAAAGCAGAACATTCTTAGAATTTTATCCTACAGGCTACAGACAAAGTTGGCCTTGGATGAAGCAAAGCCCAATTAAAACTCCATCCCTCCAAACCAGATTCCGAAGTATCGGAAATAAGCTAAAAACACTCCAAAGCCTAAAATTCTATAGATAAAAATGCTGTTCAATAACTGATCAATGATTGACTGATTATGTCCAGTATTTAGACATTTTCTTTGTCCATGTCCAAGAAAAGTGAGGGTTTACTTGGAACCTCTCAAGCATTTTCTTCTGGGTGCAGGGTTGAGAGATAAGCGAATCTAGTTTCTGGGTGCAGGGTTATGGACCTGGGTGGGTACGGGTTGTGGGCCGGGTCAGTCTTTTGACCTGTTGCCAAGTCCAAAAAAAAAAGCATTTTCTTCTCTTCTAATTTTTTTTTTCCGTTCTTCTTTCTTTTTCTTTCCAATACTTACGGAAATGCTAATTATTTGCCGACACTCTCCGATAGAAATTTGAATTTTCTAAATTTTGACTTTTATTTTAAAGAATAACGTATGATTAATCACCAGTTATTTCATAGATGAAACCAAGAGAAAACATAAGAGAAAAAACATTTAATGGTGAGAGATCTCACTTTAGAATTTGAATTTTTAAAATTTTTAATTTTTATTTTAAAGGGTAAAATTATAATCTCTCAGCCCTAAATGATTTCTCTCACATATTTTTTTGTCACACCTATGAAATAAATTGTGAAAGATCATATTTTATCTTCTAAAATGAAATTCAAAATTTAGAGAATCCAAATCCCTCACTTTATTCTCTAAAGTGAAAATTTAAAATTTAGAGAATCCAAATTCCTCCAATAGTACTATTATTGACGGTCACAAATCCAAAAATTTTAAACAGAAAGAGTTAAAATCTAAAAATTTATATAATCAAATATTATATTATATATTTAGTGATATCGGTTTTTTTATTATTTTTAATATTTTTTTAACAAATATCATTTTAAAATAGAAATTTATAATAAAATATTATTTTTTTAATATTATTTATGTATGCATTTAAAATAAATTAAAAAATATAGTATGTAAAATATATTTATACTATAAAATACTTAATATGTTCTAATTTTAATATCATGAGAAAATAAATAAAATTTAAAATAAATTAAATATATATATATATATATATATATATATATATATATATATATTCTTAATACATTTAATTAGGAGTTATCATAATTTTTATATAATAATAGACGTAAGAAATAAGAAAAAAAAATAAAAGGAACAATGAAAATCATTAAACTAAATGACTTGATCTATAAAAATATATTGTTATTAGGGGAAAAAAGCTAATAAGATTTAAAAGATAAGAAATAAAATTTGAACCTAGGTTTTGTAGTGTAAAAAGTTTAGTAGAAAAGTACTAGAGTAGACGACGTTTCTATACCCCGTGCATATGTGTCTTCGTAATCTTCTTTATTAAAAAAAAAGTTTCTTTTCATAATTGTTAGATACTAATACTTTCTTAATATTTATTTTTTTTTTAAAAGTAGTGATTGTCTTTAACGTACAAGTATTATAATTAAGGATGACAATAAAACGAAGTAGGATGGATATTTAATATTCATATTTGTCTCAAACATCTATATATTGTCTCATTTTTTGTTTTATTATTCACGTGTATATTTTAATTTTTGGCTTATATCTAAATTTCTAGGTATATACCTGTCTCGCACTCGTCTCGCTTCGTCTTGTCTTGTCTCAAAAACTTAATTGATTTATAATACTTCTCTTTAAAAAATTTATAACATGAAAATGAAGTAAACTAATCAATAAAGTTCTAAACATGATTAAATATTTCGAAAACATAATTAAATACAAAGATAATCCTAAATTATTTATCACAACACACAGTATATACAAATAAGCAGGTCTTACACACATAGTTATGTACATACATGTAGAGGGAAAGAGTTTACAATTTTTTATTTTCTTAAAATGTGCAAACACAAGTATATTAATTTGAGCGATACATGTAAAAAAATGTTGTGAAATTTTTATTATTCTTTTTTAAGTTTGCAAATGAAAATCAATGAGATTAAGACTTGTAATAGTGACGACGAAAGAATCTTATAAAGAAAAAATGTTTTCAAAATGTAAATCTTACTTTTTAAGGAAGGACCGATGAAGCTTATTTCGAATAGGAAAAGAAGGTAAAGTTTATTTTGTACGTTTTAACTTTTCAAAAAAAAAAAAAGTTAGACTGGTAGAAGCCAAATATTTTGACAATGTTCGTATTTGGTTGAACGAGTTAGAAAGATTTAGAAAAAGGTATAACAAAAAGTCAATTTATACCTGATGACAAGTCATTTTAGACTAGTTTCACAAGCCTTTTTCATCTATTTTTACTTGGCTTTCATGCATTCTTAGGGAATAAGTAAGTGTTTGGATGAGAAATTCATATTTGTCTTGATTCAATAAAACATTGTTAATTCTATGCATTTTTATGAGATTTTTTTGCAAGATTTAGTTGATGTTATGATTGACACAAAATCTTGTAATTATGCTAAGGTTTTGATGAGTTTGTTTGGTTGATGATAGGTAAAAAGAAGCAGAGGAAGAGCAAGAAAGAAGAGAAGGAGAGGCCAACGTTGACCGTCGCGTCATAGACGCGTACGCGTGAAAAAGAAAAGTTTTTGAATCCACGCATAAGCATGAGCTATCCGTACGCGTGACCAAGCCAACGTTGGAGGGAACGTTGGTGACCGAACGCTATGATGAGTGGATAATTTATACGCTTTTTGGCGTTGTTTTTAGGTAGTTTTTAGTAGGATCTAGCTACTTTTAGGGATATTTTTATTAGTTTTTATGCAAAATTCACATTTCTGGACTTTACTATAAGTTTGTGTGTTTTTCTGTGATTTCATGTATTTTCTGGCTGAAATTGAGGGATATGAGCAAAAATCTGATAGGAGGCTGAAAAAGGGCTGCTGATGCTGTTGGATTCTGACCTCCCTGCACTCAAAATAGATTTTCTGGAGCTACAGAACTCCAAATGGCGCGCTCTCAACTGCGTTGGAAAGTTGACATCCAGGGATTTCCAGCAATATATAATAGTCCACACTTGGTTCGAGTTTAGACGACGCAAAATGGCGTTCAACGCCAGTTCCATGCTGCATTCTGGAGTAAAACGCCAGAAACACGTCACAAACCAGAGTTAAACGCCAAGAACACGTTACAACTTGGCATTTAACTCCAAGAGAAGCCTCAGCACGTGTAAAGCTCAAGCTCAGCCTAAGCACACACCAAAGTGGGCCCCAGAAGTGGATTTCTGCACTTAGACTTATTTCTGTAAACTATAGTAGCTAGTCTAGTATAAATAGAACTTTTTACTATTGTATTTTCATCTTGGATTTTACATCTTTGATCACATTTTGGAGGTTGGCCTCTCGGCCATGCCTGGACCACTATCACTTATGTATTTTCAACGGTGGAGTTTCTACACACCATAGATTAAGGTGTGGAGCTCTGCTGTACCTCGAGAATTAATGTAATTACTATTGTTCTTCTATTCAATTCAAGCTTATTCTTGTTCTAAGATATCACTCGTACTTCAACCTGATGGATGTGATGATCGGTGACACTCATAATCATCCGTCCTTATGAACGCGTGCCTGACAATCACTTCCGTTCTACCAGCAAAAGCTAGAGTGAATATCTCTTGGATTCCTTAATCAGAATCTTCGTGGTATAAGATAGAATTATTGGCGGCCATTCCTAAGATCCGGAAACTCTAAACCTTGTCTGTGGTATTCTGAGTAGGATCTGAGATGGGATTACTGTGATGAGCTTCAAACTCGCGAGTGTTGGGTGTAGTGACAGACGCAAAAGGATCAATGGATCCTATTCCGACAAGATCGAGAACCGACAGATGATTAGCCGTGCTGTGACAGAGCATTTGGACCATTTTTACTGAGAGGATAGGAAGTAGCCATTGACAACGGTGACACCCTACATACAGCTTGCCATGGAAAGGAGTAAGAATGATTGGATGAAAGTAGTAGGAAAGTGATTCAAAAGGGACAATGCATCTCCATACGCTTATCTGAAATTCTCACCAATGAATTACATAAGTATCTCTATCTTTATTTTACGTTTTATTTATATTTTAATTATCAAAACTTCATAACCATTTGAATCCGCCTAACTGAGATTTACAAGGTGACCATAGCTTGCTTAAGGCCGACAATCTCCGTGGGATCGACCATTTCTCACGTAAGGTTTATTACTTGGACGACCCAGTGCACTTGCTGGTTAGTTGTGTGAAGTTGTGACAAAGTGTGATTTACGTTTGAGAGCTCCAAGTCTTTGGCACCATTGTTGATGATCACAATTTCGTGCACCAAGTTTATGGCACCGTTGCCGGGAATTGTTCGAGTTTGGACAACTGGCGGTTCATCTTGTTGCTCAGATTAGGTAATTTTGTTTTCAAAAAGTTTTCAAAATTTTTCAAAATTTTTTCTTTGTTTTCATTTTTTCCAAAATTAATTTTTGAAAAAAAATCCAAAAAAAAATTTAATAAATCATAAAAACCAAAAAAATTTTGTGTTTCTAGTTTGAGTCTAGTGTCAAATTTTAAGTTTGTGTCAATTGCATGTTTTTAAAATTTATACATTTTTTCGAAAAATTGATGCATGGTGTTCTTCATGATCTTCAAATTGTTCTTGATAAGTCTTCTTATTTGACCTTCATATTTTCTTGTTTTGTGTCTTTTCTTGTTTTGCATATGCATTCTTGAATTCTTAGTGTCTAAATATGAAAAATTTCTAAGTTTGGTGTCTTGCATGTTTTCCTTTTCTTGAAAATTTTTTAAAAATAAGTCTTGATGTTCATCTTGATCTTCAAAGTGTTCTTGGTGTTCATCTTGACATTCATAGTGTTCTTGCATGCATCATTGGTTTTGATCCAAAATTTTCATGTTTTGGGTCATATTTGTGTTTTTCTCTCTCATCATTAAAAAAAATTCAAAAAAATTTCAAAAAAAATATCTTTTCCTTATTCCTCTCATAAATTTTGAATTCTTTGGGTTGACTTAGTCAAAAATTTTTTAAAATAAGTTGTTTCTTATTAGTCAAGTCAAGATTTCTTTTTTAAAAATCATATCTTTTCAAAATCTTTTTCAAAAATCAAATCTTTTTCATTTTTCTTTTGTATTTTCGAAATTTTTTTAAATTGTTTTTCAAAACCTTTTTCTTAATTTTATTTCATAATTTTCGAAAAGCTTTACTAACAATTAATGTGATTGATTCAAAAATTTGAAGTTTGTTACTTTCTTGTTAAGAAAGGTTCAATCTTTAAATTCTAGAATCATATCTTTTAGTTTCTTGTTAGTCAAGTAATCAATTTTAATTTTAAAAATCAAATCTTTTTCAAAATATCTTTTCAAATCATATCTTTTTCAAACATATCTTTTTCAAATCATATCTTTTTCAAAATCAATTTCAAAATCTTTTCTAACTTCTTATCTTTTCAAAATTGATTTTCAAATCTTTTTGAACTAACTAATTGACTTTTTGTTTGTTTCTTATCTTTTTCAAAACCACCTAACTACTTTTCTCTTTCTAATTTTCAAAAATCAACTTCCCTCTTTTTCAAAATTCTTTTTAATTAACTAGTTTTTTAAATTTTAATTTTAATTTTATTTCTTCTCTTAATTTTCGAAAATCACTAACCTTTTTTCAAAAATAATTTTCGAAAATTCTCTCCCTCTCATCTCTTTCTATTTATTTTATTTATTTACTAACACTTCTCTTCATCTTAAAGTTCGAACCCTCTCTTCTCTTCTGTGTTCGAATTTTTTTCTTCTTCATTCTTATTCTTCTTTTCTTCTACTCACAAAAAGGAATCTCTATACTGTGACATAGAGGATTCCTCTTTCTTTTCTGTTCTCTTCTTTTTCATATGAGCAGGAGCAAGGACAAGGACATTCTTGTTGAAGGAATCCTGAACCTGAAAGGACTTTGAAGAAGAAGCTAAGAGAAGCTAAAGCACAACAATCCAGAGAAAACCTTACAGAGAATCTCAAAAAAGAAAGAGACATGGCCGAACCCAATAATAATGGTAGAGGCGGAAGGAGGATGCTTGGTGATTATACTACACCTACTTCAAATTTTTATGGAAGAAGCATCTCAATCCCTGCCATTGGAGCAAACAATTTTGAGCTGAAGCCTCAACTAGTTGCTCTAATGCAACAGAACTGCAAGTTTCATGGACTTTCATCAGAAGATCCCTATCAGTTTTTGACTAAATTCTTGCAGATCTGTGATACTGTTAAGACTAATGGAGTAGATCCTGAAGTCTACAGGCTCATGCTTTTTCCTTTTGCTATAAGAGACAGAGCTAGAACATGGTTGAACTCACAACCTAAAGATAGCCTGGACTCTTGGGATAAGCTGGTCACGGCCTTCTTGGCCAAGTTCTTTCCTCCTCAAAAGCTGAGCAAGCTTAGAGTGGATGTTCAGATCTTCAAGCAAAAAGATGGTGAATCCCTCTATGAAGCTTGGGAAAGATACAAGCAGTTGACCAAAAAGTGTCCTTCTGACATGCTTTCAGAATGGACCATCCTGGATATATTCTATGATGGTCTATCTGAATTAACTGGACTATTCTGCAAGTGGATCCATTTACCTAAAGAAAACGCCTGTAGAAGCTCAAGAACTCATTAACATGGTTGTAAATAACTAATTCATGTACACCTCTGAGAGGAATCCTGTGAGTAATGGGACGCCTCAGAGGAAAGGAGTTATTGAAATTGATACTCTGAATGCCATACTGGCTCAGAACAAAATGTTGACTCAGTAAGTCAACATGATTTCTCAGAGTCTGAATAGATTGTAAAATGCATCCAACAGTACTAAAGAGGCATCTTCTGAAGAAGAAGCTTATGATCCTGAGAACTATGCAATGGCAGAGGTGAATTACATGGGTGAACTTTATGGGAACACCTATAATCCCTCATAGAGAAATCATCCAAATTTCTCATGGAAGGATCAACAGAAGCCCCAACGAGGCTTTAATAATGGTGGAAGAAACAGGTTTAGCAATAGCAAGCCTTTTCCATCATCTTCTCAGCAACAAACAGAGAATTCTCAGCAGAGCCCATCTAGCTTAGCAAACATAGTCTCTGATCTATCTAAGGCCACTTTAAGTTTCATGAATGAAACAAGGTCGTCCATTAGAAACTTGGAGGCACAAATGGGTCAGCTGAGTAAGAAAATCACTGAAACTCCTCCTAGTACTCTCCCAAGCAATACATAAGAGAATCCAAAAAGAGAGTGCAAGGCCATTGACATTATCAAAATGGCCGAATCCAAAGAGGAAGGGGAGGACGTGAATCCTAATAAGGAAGGCCTCATTGGACGTCCCCCAGACAGAAAGGAGTTCCCCATTGAGGACCTAAAGGAATCTGAGGCTCATATAGAGACCATAGAGATTCCATTGAACTTCCTTCTGCCATTCATGAGCTCTGAGAACTATTCTTCCTCTGAAGAGGATGAAGATGTAACTGAAGAGCAAGTTGCTCAATATCTAGGAGCCATCATGAAGCTGAATGCCAAGTTGTTTGGTAATGAGGCTTGGGAAGATGAATCTCCCTTGCTCATTAGTGAACTAAATACATGGGTTCAGCAAACTTTACCTCAAAAGAAACAAGATTCTGGTAAATTCTTAATACCCTGTACCATAGGCACCATGACATTTGAGAAGGCTCTGTGTGACCTGGGGTCAGGTATAAATCTTATGCCATTTTCTGCAATGGAGAAACTGGGGATCTTTGAGGTACAAGCTACAAGAATCTCATTAGAGATGGCAGACAAGTCAATAAAACAAGCTTATGGATTAGTAAAGGACTTGTTAGTGAAGGTTAAAGGCCTTTACATCCCTGCTGATTTCATAATCTTAGACACTGGAAAGGATGAGAATGAATCCATCATTCTTGGAAGACCCTTCCTAGCCACAGCAGGAGCTGTAATTGATGTTGACAGAGGAGAGCTAGTCCTTCAATTGAATAGGGACTACCTTGTGTTTAAAGCTCAAGGATCTTCCTCTACAACCATGGAGAGGAAGCATGAAAAGTTTCTCTCAATACAGAGTCAAACAAAGCCCCCACAATCAAACTCTAAGTTTGGTGTTGGGAGGCCACAACCAAACTCTAAGTTTGGTGTTGAACCCCCACATTCAAACTCTAAGTTTGGTGTTGGGAGGTCCCAACAATGCTCTGAATATCTGTGAAGCTCCATGAGAGCTCACTATCAAGCTATTGACATTAAAGAAGCGCTTATTGGGAGGCAACCCAATTTTTATTTATCTATATTTTTATTGTTCTTTTATGTTTTATTAGGTTTATGATCATGGGGAGTCACAAAACAATTGCAAAAATTAAAAATGGAATAAAAAATAGTAGAAGAAATAGCACACCTTAGAGGAAGAGCTGTCTGGCATTTAAACGCCAGAAACAAGCATCTGTCTGGCGTTTAACGCCAAAAACAAGCATTAAGCTGGCATTTAACACCCGCAACAAGCATCAGGCTGGTGTTAAACAGAAACAAGCTACATCTGGGCGTTTAACACCAGAAACAAGCTACAGTCTGGCGTTAAACACCAGGATTGCATACAGAGGGCATTTTACATGCCCAAAAGGTGCAGGGATGAGAAATCCTTGACACCTCAGGATTTGTGGACCCCACAGGATCCCCACCTACCTTCTCCTTCTCTCTCACACCTTTTTATAACACTCTTTCCTAAACATCATTCACCAATCACCTCAATCACTCTTCCCCATCACCTCTTCACCACTCACATCCATCCACTCTTCCCCATAAACCGCACTTACCTTCAAATTCAAAATCTCTTTCCCACCCAAACCCACCTTAAATGGCCGAACCATACCCCTCTCCCTCCACTATAAAAACCCCTCCATCCTTCTTCATTTTCACACAACACTACCCTCTCTTCTTCCCCTTCGCCGAAACCTACACCTCTCTCCCTCTCCTCCATATCTTCTTCTTCTTCTTTTATTCTTTCTTCTTTTGCTCGAGAGCGAGCAACATTCTAAGTTTGGTGTGGTAAAAGCATAGCTTTTTTTTTTGTTTTTCCATAACCATTGATGGCACCTAAGACCAGAGAAACCTCAAGAAAGAGGAAAGGGAAGGCAATTGCTTCCACATCTGAGTTATGAGAGATGGAGAGATTCATCTCAAGGGTCCATAGCTCAGTAGTAGAGCATTTGACTGCACATCAAGAGAGCCCACTCATGGACCTCAACAAGAGCCTGAGGAATTCTCTCATCAAAAAATTGCCGAGATACCTCAGGTGATATATTTTCCTCCACACAATTATTGGGAGCAACTAAGGATAGGAGCACCAAAATCACTAGGGATCAAGCAATAGAGGCAAGGAAGAGACATAGAAGAGCTCAAGAGCACCTTCGGTTCTTCAAGAGGAAGACGCTACCCTCACTAAGTTGGACTCATTCCTTAACTTCCTTGTTCTTATCTCTCTGTTTTTAGTTTTTGAGCTTCATGTTTGTCTATGTTTGTGTCTTTATTAAATGATCATTAGTGTCTAGTGTCTATCTCTTAAGGCTATGAATAATTCCATAAATCCTTCACCTTTCTTAAATGAAAAATGTTTTTAATACAAAAGAACAAGAAGTACATGAGTTTCGAATTCATCCTTAAAATTGGTTTAATTATATTGATGTGGTGACAATATTTTTTGTTTTCTAAATGAATGCTTGAATAGTGCATATTTTGATCTTGTTGTTTATAAATGTTAAAATTGTTGGCTCTTGAAAGAATGATGAAAAAGAGAAATGTTATTGATGATCTGAAAAATCATGAAATTGATTCTTGAAGCAAGAAAAAGTAGTGAAAAAATAAGAAAAAGCCAATAGACCTTAAAACCAAAAGGCAAGGGTAAAAAGGATCCAAGGCTTTGAGCATCAATGGATAGGAGGGCCCAAGGAAATAAAATCCAGGCCTAAGCGGCTAAATCAAGTTGTCCCTAACCATGTGCTTGTGGCATGCAGGTCCAAGTGAAAGCTTGAGACTGAGTGGTTAAAGTCGTGATCCAAAGCAAAAAGAGTGTGCTTAAGAGCTCTAGACACCTCTAACTGGGGACTTTAGCAAAGCTGAGTCACAATCTGAAAAGGTTCACCTAGTCATGTGTCTGTGGCATTTATGTATCCGGTGGTAATACTGGAAAACAAAGTGCTTAGGGCTACGGCCAAGACTCATAAAGTAGCTATGTTCAAGAATCAACATACTAAACTAGGAGAATCAATAACACTATCTGAACTCTGAATTTCTAGAGATGCCAATCATTCTAAACTTCAAAGGATAAAGTGAGATGCCAAAACTGTTCAGAAGCAAAAAGCTACAAGTCCCGCTCATCTAATTAGAACTAATATTCATTGATATTTTGGGATTTATAGTATATTCTCTTCTTTTTATCCCAATTGATTTTTAGTTGCTTGGGGACAAGTGACGTGGCAGAAATTGGCGAGTTAAGAATTTATTAATAGGGATACGTTGCAAGTACAGTCCTTAACTAACTAAAAATCCACTTATCAATTTAAAAAGGGTTGTCACAATATTGAAAATTAAAATACTGGGAGTATGAATCCCAGGTCGTCTCCCAACGAGTTGCAGAGAGATGTGCTATTTCATCAATCGGGTGTTTTCAAAAATGGTTGAGTTGATAAACAGAAATTTAAATTAGAGAATTTAATTAATTTCAAATAAAAGCCTTGACTGGGGATAGATTAATTGGAAGCCCTATTCTTGTTGAAATACTCTCAAGATTAATTAATAATTGGAAGTTACTCTGCTTAGTTAACCCTTACTAGGTAAAGGAAAGTCAAGCAAGTTGGAAATCAGTTTCTAGTCATAAGTCCTAACCCTCTCCATTGGGAAGGACTAGAGTTAATGATTAGAGGGTGATTCAACAATAAATCCAATTATAATTTTTCTCTTGAGTAGTTCAACTCAAGGGTTCCTTTCAATCATCCCCAATCAAGTCATAGAACTACTCACTCATCATAATTATAAAATTCACAGAATTAATGGTGAAAATAAAAGAAGACATGATAAACAATAATAAAAGGATTAATTGAAAATAAAAATAGTCTATATTAATAACTTGTAAAAATAAGCCAAAGTCAACTCTAGAGGGATTAAGAATATGGAAGAATAAATATAAAAAGTAAATAACAAAATAAGATAACTAGTACCGGAGGTAGACTCTTCTCAAAAGCTAAAGCCAAAATCTTCCAATGCTAATTATGAATGCTCAAGTGAGTGAAAAAACCTAGGGGAGGATTAAATCCAGATCTAAAACTAAAAAATTATGCAGAATGAATTGTGTCTCTCGTTTCTGCATGTTCCCTGACTCTAGCCTGTAATTCCGGGCCGAAAACTGGGTTGAAATCCGGCCCAGAAACTCTGCCAGCGACTTTTAAAATTCTGCAGATCGCGCACGTCACGCGGACGCGTCATTCACGCGGACGTGTCATTCGGCGTTTTTCTTTTCCATGTGGGCAAGTTGTCCATGACTCCGCGTCGCTTCTACTTTTCCAATCCGCGCGTCCATGTCACTCATGCGGCTGCGTCACTGCGAATTTCTCTCTTCTGCGCGGTCGCGTCGCTGACGCGTACGCGTCACTTCTCGCTGGTCATCTCCTCAATTTCTTGTATTCCTTCCATTTTTGCAAGTTACCTTCCCAATCTCTCATTTATTCATGCCCTATAAAACCTGAAACACTTAACACACAGATCACGGCATCAAATGGAATAAAGGGGGATTAAAATACCTAATTAAAGGGTCTCTAGGAAGTAAGTTTTCAATCATGTAATAATTTTAGGAAGGAAATATAAATGCATGCTAATTATATGAATAAGTGGGTAAAGACCATGATAAAACCACACAATTAAACATATTGTAAACCATAAAATAGTGATTTGTCAACCTCCCCACACTTAAACATTAGCATGTCCTCATGCTTAGTTGAAGGAGATAAAATAAATGAGTAGGAACATGTAAAACTCATGCAATGCAATGAAATCTATACATGTGAATGCAACTATATGATTCTTGCCCACTTGATTAAGAATAAATAAGCTCTTCAAAATAATTACAAATCAAGCTCCACTAATTCAATTCTCATACAGTAAGAACAGATAAAAATGCAAGAAGGTAGCTCATGAAAGCAGGAAACATAAAATTTTAAGCATTGAACCCTCACTGATGATGTATGTATCTTCTAATCTCTCTAATGTATAGGGTAATCACTCTATCATTCTCTAATCATGCTCCCTAAATTTTGTTTTTCTCCTAACCAATCAACAACATTTAATATACCAATGCAACATCATGAGGTCTTTTTAGGGTTGTAATGGGACCAAGGTAAGGGTAAGGATACATATATGGTTAAGTGAGCTTATAAATTGAATCTTTAATTAACTCAAACTCTAACATAACCTATATATTTTGTATAACTATGGAGTTTGTACCTAGCTACCCAGGATTCTCTTTCACATTCCATACTCATGTATCAACTGTTTATCTTAATTCTATCATACATGCATTGACCTTTGAATTCTTAACTCAACATTGGGGCAATTTTGTCGCCTTATTATTTTTTTTTGAAATTTTTTTTTTTCAAAATCAACATAGCTTATCAATGCACATAGAAATTTTTTTTTGATTCTTATAGTTTCACATGAGTAGGTGTCCAAATTCCCATTATATTATCATGACATATCCCCTTAATATCCTTTGTTCCCACAATTTTCCATAATTAATTAGCACACACAATTCTATCTCAAGCTAATCAAAGATTCAAATTGGGGTATATAATTATTTTTCTGCTTAAGGCTAGTAATGTGGTAGATTATAGAACAAATGGGATTTAAAGGCTCAAAGTGGCTAACAAAGGTAATTGAAAGGGTAGGCTTAATTTGGATAAGTGAGCTAAACAATTAATGGCCTCAATCATATGCAGCATATAAATATATTAAACATTAGACATATAAGATGGAACAAAATATAGGTTACAGTCATAGAAAAGTAAACACACAAGAATAAAACAAATATGGTTAAATAATGTAACCATGCATAAAGGCTCAATTCTCACAGGTTGTGTTCTTTAGCTTTAAAATTCATGATCTAAATACAACTTCAAGCAAATTTAACATAAGAGTTTTAATTAAAATTAGTGAAATTTTGTTCCAAAGATAGAGTTTTAGAAGAAACTTATTGTCTTTTCAATCAAGTAGAACATGCATGCAACTAATCTATTACTATGTAATTTATCCTATTCTACAAAAGAAAGAAAAACTAACTAAATATCCTAATTTATTGGTATTTAGGGAAGAAAAATTACCTCTAGATGTCAGGTACTGACCGACCTCCCCACACTTAAGGATTTGCACCGTCCTCGGTGCCATATGTCAGGAACAGTGGTGTGCTGGTGGCAGTGTCTCCACAGTTGAGACCGTCGTGGCTCTCTGTGCTGGTGAAAGAAGTGGAGTTCAGAGTGCCTGGATCGTCATTAGGTCTGTGATTGCCTGTAAGTAGCTCCTTGAGGTGTTTGAAACGGCGGTGGTTGCGGCGCTCTTGGAGCTTTGCTTTCTTTTCTTGTTGGTCCAATCGCTTCAGTATTTGGTGCAGCAGCTGACTAGTAGATGGTGGAGGAGCTGCAACATCCTCTGTGGACTGGCTGGTAGTGGCAAGTTGTGGCCTGAGAAATCTCCCGCGAGAGATATACTGATCATCCCGTGGAAGAATGGCTTTGGTGTCTCCAGCTCTGTAGGATACTCCGGCTGCTGAGATAAGATCAGAGACCAAGGCGGGGAAAGGTAGGTTGCCTGTGATCTGCACGTGTTCCATAGCATTCCAGATATGTCTCGATAAATTAAGAGGCTAGTCTATGAGGACGCACCATAGTAGAACGGCCATGTCTGCCGTGAAGGAGGACTCATGAGTACTCGGAAAGACGTAATGGGACATAAATTTGTGCCCATACGTGAGCCTCTACGGTAAGTGCGGAAGCCAAAGATCCATTTGCTGCCAGGTTGAGCGATAACTCTGAGAACAGCGTCCCAATCAAATGTGTACGCCTGGCGTTTGATAGCGGCTTTCTGAAAATCGTCCAATCCTTCTGGAGCAGGGGGGAGATCTAAGGCTTGCTGAATGGCCTCTTCTGTAATGGAGACTTGGTTCTGGCGTAAATAAACTTACTGCAGAGTCAGCAGGTGGAAGTTGGAGTAGAACTCAACAACCCAAGAAAGATTAAACTGTCATGGCTGTCTCTGTAAGAATCCCCAATATCTTTCTGCAATTTGTGGCTCAACAAATTCAGCAATACGAGGCAGAAGGATAAGAAGGTGTTCATTGTTGTAATTTCGAGCTGCCAGAATAGGGAACATCTGCTCACAATAGCAATTTGGAAATCGTGCAGTGTCCTTTGCTGGGAAGGCTCTCTCCTTTTCATCAACCTTGATAATCCTTTTAATTCTTTTTGTTGAGGGCTTGACTGCTGTTGAAGAAGGCTCTGCCACTAATGCTCTCTTCGTTCCTTTCCTTGCGATGGGTTTAGGGGTAGCTTTCTCTTTGCCTTTCTTAGTGGCCATTCTGAAAAAGGGAAGAGAAAGTAAGTTAAATCCAAAGAGATAAAGCAAGGAAGGGGATTGAGTGAGTGATAATCAGTGCACGGTAAAGATGAATGAAATAAACACATGGTCATGACAACATGTGAAAAGAACAATAAAGGGAATAGAACAAGTGCATGATAGGGTAAGTAGATGCAAGATGATTATTGGCATGCCGGCAAGGGCATGAGTAGCATAGATCAAGCATCACTTTGTAACAAACTATCACGTTTGTATTGGCAATTAAATTCAATTAATAAAATAGTAAAGGGAATTTGTGAAAAGCATGCATTGAATAGTAGAAATTGAGAAGAGAGGGAAGAAGGAAGAAGGGGGGAAAGAAAGAAAGGGCGGGAAAAGAAAAAGTAGGATTGGGGGAAGAGAAAGATAAGATATGTGGCAAATTAGGATAATCTGTGCGGTGCAAGCGACGCGGACGCGTGAGGGACGCGTTCGCGCAAATGCGCATTAAGTGAATTGACACGGACGCGTGACACATGTTATGCTACTGGCGCGAGGGCAGCCTCGCGCTCGCACAACTCTCTGTTCAAATTTTTATTTTTGCCAAATGTTGGGTGACGCGATCGCGTGGGTCACGCGATCGCGTGAGTGGCCATTAGAAGGATATGACGCGGACGCGTGAGCCATGCGTCCGCGTGGGAAGAATTTGTGCGTTCAGCACCGATCCATCACCACTCTAGCACAACTTTCGGTCGTGCACCCATTTTACGTCGAATTCCAGGGCACGCGGCCACGTGAGTGACGCGGACACGTGGGAGGCTAACTTTTGCACCTGATGCAGACGCGTCAGCGACGCAGTCGCGTGTGATATTTTATGCCAAAGGCATGCCTCCAGCCACGCTCTCACGTGACTCTGTTCACTTTCTTAAATTCTCGGATCCACCTGTGACGCGGACGCGTCAATGGTGCGGTCGCGTCGCGTGAAGAATTTTTTTTTATGCAAATGCAGTATGCAGATGAGGTGGAAGATAGAGGCAGTAGTATAGAGAAGAGTTATAGATGAGGGAAGAGAAGGAGAAGAAAAGGAATGATCATACCGTGGTGGGTTGTCTCCCACCTAGCACTTTGCTTTAACGTCCTTAAGTTGGATGCTTCAGTAGCTCAGTTTTCAGTTGCGAGTGGATCCTCCAGGAGGAAGATCTCTAACTCCTTGTTTTTCGTCGCCTTCTCACCATGATAGAGCTTCAAACGATGTCCATTAACCTTGATGAGTTCAGAGCTTGAAGGGTGCCTTAGATGGAAAACTCCGTACGGTTCAGCCTTCTCGACTCTATATGGACCTTCCCACCTTGATCGTAGTTTGCCTGACATGAGCCTCAGTCTAGAGTTGTAAAGAAGGACCAAATCCCCAGGTTGGAACTCCTTTCTCTTGATGTGTTGATCATGTACAACCTTCTTTTTCTCCTTGTACAGTCTTGAGTTCTCATAAGCTTCTAGGCGAAGGCTCTCCAATTCTTGCAGTTGCAACTTCCTTTCAGCTCCGGCTTTCTCAAATCCCATATTGCATTCCTTTATTGCCCAAAAAGCTTTGTGCTCTACCTCAACTGGAAGGTGACAAGCCTTTCCATAGACTAAGCGGAAAGGACTCATCCCAATGGGTGTCTTGTATGCTGTTCTGTATGTCCAGAGTGCATCTTGTAGTCTGGTGCTCCAGTCTCTTCTATGAGGTTTGACTATCTTCTGTAAAATGCGCTTGATCTCTCGGTTAGACACCTCGGTTTGTCCATTAGTCTGAGGATGGTAGGCTGTTGCTATTTTATGAATGATCCCATGCTTCTTCAGTAATCCTGTTAGTCTCCTGTTACAAAAATGGGTGCCTTGATTGCTCACGATTGCTCGTGGTGATCCAAAGCGACAAATAATGTCGTTTCTATCAAAGGAAACAACAATGTTAGTATCATCAGTACGGGTAGGAATTGCTTCCACCCATTTAGAAACATAGTCTACAGCTAACAATATATAGAGGTGGCCATTAGAATTTGGAAATGGACCCATGAAGTCAATGCCCCAAACATAAAAAATTTCACAGAAAAGCATAGTTTGTTGAGGCATTTCATCCCTCTGGGATATATTATCAAACCTTTGGCATGGGGGACAAGATTTACAAAATTCAGCAGCATCTTTAAAAAGGGTGGGCCACCAGAATCCACAGTCTAAGATTTTTCTAACTGTTCTTTGAGGGCCAAAATGTCCTCCACTCTCAGATGAGTGACAGGCTTCTAAAATGGACTGGAATTTTAATTGAGACACACACCTTCTAATTACCTAGTCAGCGCCACATCTCCATAAATATGGGTCATCCCATATATAATATTTAGACTCGCTTTTCAGCTTGTCTTTTTGGTGCTTAGTAAAGTGTGGAGGAAAAGTGCGGCTAACTAGATAATTAGCTACAGGTGCATACCAAGGGGTTACCTCAGATACTGCTTGTAGGTTATCAAATGGAAAATTATCAGCTATAGGAGTGGAGTCATCCTTAATGTGTTCAAGGTGACTCAAGTGGTCTGCCACTAGATTCTGGTTACCACTCCTATCCTTTATTTCTAAATCAAATTCTTGTAGTAGCAGTATCCAACGTATAAGCCTTGATTTGGATTCCATTTTAGCAAATAGATACTTTAGAGCTGCGTGGTCTGAATACACTACTACCTTAGTACCAAGTAAATAGGCTCAGAATTTATCCAGAGCAAAAACAATAGCAAGAAGCTCTTTTTCAGTAGTAGTGTAGTTAGACTGAGCAGCGTCTAAAGTTTTAGATGCATAAGTAATAACAAAAGGGTCCTTACCTTCACGCTGAGCCAGTGCTGCTCCTACTGCATGATTGGAAGCATCAAACATGATTTCGAATGGCTGGATCTAGTCCGGTCCTCTCACAATTGGAGCTTGAGTCAGGGCGGTTTTCTGCTTATCAAACGCTTGTTTGCAATCCTCACTGAACTCGAATTCAATATCCTTCTGCAGTAGTCTGGATAGGGGAAGTGCGACCTTACTAAAGTCCTTAATGAATTTTCGGTAGAAACCTACATGTCCAAGGAACGAATAGACTTCCCTCACAGAAGAAGGATAAGGCAAACTAGAAATAACATCCACCTTTGCTGGATCTACAGAAATGCCAGTATTAGATACAATATGTCCCAGTACGATTCCTTGTTTAACCATAAAATGACATTTTTCAAAATTCAATACAAGGTTTGTACTGACACATCTATCTAATACTCTAGATAAACTGTCCAAGCAAAGGTTAAAAGAATCACCATAAACGCTAAAATCATCCATAAAAACCTCCATATAGTCCTCAATAAGATCAGAGAAAAGACTCATCATGCACCTTTGGAAAGTAGCTGGTGCATTGCACAGGCCAAAGAGCATTCTCTTGTAAGCATAAGTCCCAAAGGGACAGGTAAAGGTAGTCTTTTCCTGATCCTAGGAGCTATATGAATCTGGAAATAGCCTGTGTAACCATCTAAAAAGCAATAATGTGATTTACCTGACAGGCGATCCAGCATTTGATCAATGAATGGAAGAGGGTAGTGATCCTTACGAGTAGATTGGTTGAGATGCCTGTAATCAATGCAGACCCTCCAAGCGTTCTGTACTCTGGTTGCTATGAGCTCTCCATGCTCATTCTTCACTGTAGTGACTCCAGACTTCTTGGGCACCACTTGTACTGGGCTCACCCATTCACTGTCTAAGATAGGGTAGATAATACCTGCCTCTAATAGTTTGGTCACTTCCTTCTCGACAACCTCTAAAATAGTGGGGTTCAATCTTCTTTGGGGTTGATGAACAGGTCTTGCTCCTTCTTCTAAAAAATATCCTGTGCTCACAAACTTGAGGGTTGATGCCTACTATGTCTGCTAAACTCCACCCAATTGCTTTCTTGTGCTTCCTCAGTACACTAAGTAACTGCTCTTCCTGCGGAGAAGTGAGGTCCCGTGCAATGATAACTGGAAGCTTCTGCTTGTCCTCGAGGTAAGCATATTTGAGGTGTGGAGGGAGGGGTTTCAATTCTAACTTCTGTTCATGGTTTGGCTCTGGATTATCTGGAACTGGTGGCAGTGGTAGAGTATCTGCATTGTCCTCGGAATTCCCCACACTTGGACCTTGTCCGATGTACTTATCTTTAAACTCTTCCTGGTGAACTTCGGCTACGGTTTCATCTATGATGTCACACTGGAAGATAGAACGGTCTTCTGGAGGGTGTTTCATAACTCCATTCAGATTGAAGCTTACTACTCGGCCGTCTATTTCCAAAGAGTATGTGCCTGCGAAAGCATCTAATTTGAACTTCGAGGTCTTCAAGAAAGGTCTTCCGAGTAGGATAGACGATGGCTTCTTTGAGTCATTTTGGGGCATCTCCAGGATGTAAAAATCAATGGGGAAAGTGAGACCTTTAATGCCCACCAATACATCTTCAGCTACTCCAGCCACTGTAATAATACTTTTATCTGCTAACACAAAACGAGTTGCCGACCTTTTTAAGGGAGGGAGCCTCAAAACATCATATACAGATAAAGGCATTATACAAAAAAACAGGGTTAAAACGGCGGTTATTTTTGGAAATTACGGCGGTTAGAACCGCCATTATTACCAAAAATGGCGTCTCCAAGAAACGCCGTTATTCTGGGCGCCATTCTGGTTATTACGGCGGTTTTCTAAAAACCGCCGTAATAACCAATGGATAATACGGCGGTTTTTTGAGGGTTAAAATGGCGGTTTGTAACCGCCATTATTTCCGGATAAAATGGCGGTTTTTGAACTGTTTAAAATGGCGGCTATAACCGCCGTTTTTACCAGGATTGTGTGGCATCATTTCTATTTAAAATGGCGGTTTTTAACCGCCGTTTTTACCATTATAACCCCATTTTTACCAAGTTATAATGGCATCTTTTGTGTTTAAAATGGCAGTTTCTAACCGCCATTTTTACCAAGTTATAATGGCACCGTTTTCGTTTAAAATGGCAGTTTTTAACCGACGTTTTTACCAGCGTATAATGGCATCGTTTTCATTTAAAATGGGCGTTTCTAACCGCCGTTTGTACCTAATTATAATGACAATTTTATGCTTTTTAAAATAAGATTGAAACCACCAATTTAAAGTGATATTTTCAAAACTCACTTAAAAATCTCATAATAACCAAAAGGTATAGCCATAAATCAAACATTATAATATGATTTTTAATTCATACATGATCCAAAAGTCATAATCCAAGTCATAATTGAAATGTCATAATCCAAAAATAGAATATCAAAATAACATTTTTCAATAGTACGTCTTAACATATCAAGCAAGGTTATGCTTCCTTGTTGCTTGCTCCAGAAGACCTACTTCCTAACTCTTTTGGTGTGGAATCTCACTCTCCTGATCCAATCTCTACAACAAAAATATAATTATTATGAGCACAAGAAATACAAGAAAAAGGCATATATTAATAATAAATGGATAATTATGAATTTGAATTCATCTAAAAAAATCCACATATTAACATTTCTTCCATCCAATTTCCTTCCTCTAATTTTCATGGAACCAAACAACACGTAAATGGAAAATTATTGTTCTTTTACTAACCGTACCTTTTTACACGTATTTTACTCCACGTTAATTCATTAAATCTAATAAAATTATAAAATAGTCTTACTTGATTCTTTGCCTCTTTCAAGTCCTGCATATTTAAGGGCCTATGTTTAATAACCCTTTTCTGCTTAACTTCATCTTCTGTATCCGTACTATCTCCTTGGCTACCTTTCTGCTTTTCGTCCTGCCAAATATGACAATAAAAATGTCAACATGATACTCATACGTATTTCAGATTACACAAGATCGCTAAAAAATTAAACTACACATTACCAGAGTCTTAGTCTCTCTTGTTGAATCAACTCTCTAACAGGCCTATAAGCAGCAGTTATGCACAAGTTTTGATTTAATTTAATAAATAGCGAGTGAAGGTAAAAATGTGTTGGGCATCAGAACCTTAAAAGACTAAAGCAAAGTAACATGATAAAGATACATCATAATCATAAACTAATACAACGCAGAAACTACCTTCAAGTCACTGCCACTGTATCCTTCCATCATAGTTGCAAGTTCCTTCAAATCAAGATCCTGGTCCACCTTCTCTTTTGCCAGAAGTGTCTTCAAAATTTTTTCCCTATTCTCCACAGATGGTAGCCCTACCATAATTCTGTTCATCAAAGATTAGCATCACAATAAGTACAAAATGATCAAGAGTTATACACCATAACAATGGCATGTAATGTAACAAGCAGTGTTACCTTCTTTCAAATCTCCTAATAATTGCTTCATCCAAGTCAAAGGGCCTATTGGTTGCAGCAAGAACAAGGATACGCTCCCCTGGTTTTGTCATTAGTCCATCCCAGTGAGTCATAAACTCATTCTTGATTTTTCTCAAAGGTATAATAATAAGACCCCAGTTACTTCTTCTGTCATTAAAGAATAAACTATCAAATAGCTAAAGTACAATCTAATCGAGTCTTGAACAATTTTATTCTAATCACACAACAATAAAGAATATACTATCAAAAGTATATATATTAAAAGTATCAAAACAACAGTAAGTTACATCTAGAAAGCATTGCATTTTATATCAAAAAGTAGAGAAGAATTAAAGTAGTGAACAAGCTTTAATTTCACTGAAAAAAAAACATAATCACTGTACATACACATGAGCTGCATCAATATATATAATAGCTTCTAAAACCACTTATAAAATTACTAGAATAAAATAAATTCATGGACTTTGAACTTTGAACAAGCTAGGAAAGATGTTGCTATAAATAGTAAATAATATTCTCACTAGTAAATAATATTCTTAAAAAAAATCTAAATTCAGTAGAATTGTATTCAAAACAGAAAGCCTTGCCTTTAATCATAGCTCCCTCATCTCTTCTAAAACCTCAAACTTGTGAAATCCCCAATTAAACATATCATTCAACAATAAAAAATGCAAATTATATACAAATCATGATTAATTTTTTATACATTATAATGAAAGCTTAATATACAAAAATTTATAGAGCGGGTGGGGACATATCATGATTAATATACATTATAATGAAAGCTTAATATACATTATAATGAAAGCTTAATATACATTATAATGATCTTCCACCTAGCTTCTGTGATATTGATGGATGCTGCATCATATAAGGTCCACCCTCCATGATTTCTGTTTACACTGTGACTTATCCACAATTCAAATCGCAAATCATATAACAAATTCAAATAACGATAACGACTCTGTTCAAATAATAATAGTGTTTAAACTATACTCTTTTTCTAGTCTTGTAATGCTTATGCCATATATCATATACATAAATTCAGATTAAGTTGATGAATTTTTAGCATATACTCTTTTTCTAGCATGATGAACTTTTAGTACAAATCAAAGTTAGGATACTATTATGTAAATCAATTAATCAAACCGCCAGCTAGCTAGTTATCTAATTAACGTGGGAAAATCATGAAAAGAAAAGAAGCAACAAAAAATATTAGAAAACATAATAAAGGTGATAATATATAGTAAGGTTGAGTAATAGAATCTAGTACCTGATTTACAATACAAGGAAAATGGAGGAAGTGTTGTTACTCGAAAACGGTTCAGAACTCGGAAGGGACTCGAACTAACTGAGACGCAACTCACTTAAGTGTCTGTAAACGTGAGACTTGGGAGAACCAACACAGCACCGGAATGAGCCATGCAAGGCTGTTATGTAATGACAATTTTGCCCCTTTCTTTATTCCTTTTCTCCGACATGTCCCCACCTAATAGACGAAAAGTTCAGGCCGTTCACATTATTGATCATGATATGTGACCAGGACTGAAACTTACAAAATTAATGTTTGTTCCTACATTGTTTATCACCTAATAGCCATGTTTGGAAAGCTCTGAAGTAGTGAGTTCTCTCATTGGTTTCCTAATGTTTGTTCCTACATTGTTTATCTATACCGGTATTGAAGTATCAATTAATGTGAATTCAAAACATACACAATAGTGTTAGTTGGGGAATAATATCAAACAGATGAAATGCAGAGAAAGAAGAGAGCTTACAAGGATGTTGAGTTTCCCTTGGAATTGAGAACACAGAGAGTCCATTGGCTTCTCTCTCTGATGAGGAACAGAGACACCGCAAACAGAGCCAATAACCTCAAAACTAGAATCATTTCATTAGATGAGACTTAGTGAGCTCAGCTTCGTTCCTTGCACATACGTGCACTCTTGCTCCAAACCCAATCAGTTCCTCCACAACGGCATGACTTCTTTTGAAGAGAAAGTAAAGAGTTGTGTTGTACTAATTTCGAACAAATGATAGTTTAATAGAACAGATTAGGTCTCAAACTAAATAAAATCAGAAGCAAAAAAACAACACAATAGAAAATGCAGCAGTAACAAGCTAACAACAACATCACAAAAAATCAATGAAAATTAAAATACACAATAACAAAAAAAGAACCAGAGATTCTTTATTTTTTTCTACTAGAGTATGAACTAGATCTAAATGTACGAAGAGGAAGAAAAAAATCTAAGAAGAAGATTAAGTAGATTACCTATTAGAAGTGACAGAGACGGCGAAACTAAATTGTAGAAGCTTGCTGAAGGTAGCAACAACGGCGTTGCTTGCCGAGGTGAAGAGATGAGCTAGATTGAAAATCAGATCATAGAAGGCAGCGACAACGGTGTTGCTTGCGATGGTGCAGAGATGAATGACAGTGGTGAGATGAGTGGAGACAAATATTCATATCGAAGCCAAATCGTTGAAGCTTGCTGAAGGCAACAACAATGGAATTGCTTGCGGCGGCGAGTAGATGAGCTAGATTGAGAACTAGATCCTAGAAGCTCGTTGAAGACAGTGACAACGGTGTTTCTTGCGATGGCGAGGAGATGAACGATGGTGATGAGACAAATGCTGACAAATCTTCAGATCGAAACCAAATCGTAGAAGCTCACTGAAGGCAGCGACAACGGCGTTGCTTGCAGCAGCGAGGAGTTGAATGACAAATCATTGGAAGATGAACAATGGAAAGAAATTAGGGTTCGTCATTGACATCCTCACTTTCTCGCAACAATACTAATCACAGTCTCATATCCAACATCACTCAAGTTAAAAAAGAAAAAAAAATTCTGGAACCGCCACAATCAACAAAAGCCGCCACAAGAACCATGAGCATTATGGCATAAGTTAGCGCTGCCGAAATTAACAAATATAATGGCAGTTCTTTAACCCTGCCATAAAATTAATGCCATTTTTACCAACATTTTTTGTAGTGATCTCCCTCCACTATAAAAACCCTTCCATCCTTCTTCATTTTCACACAACACTACCCTCTCTTCTTCCCCTTCGCCGAAACCTACACCTCTCTCCCTCTCCTCCATATCTTCTTCTTCTTCTTTTATTCTTTCTTCTTTTGCTCGAGAGTGAGCAACATTCTAAGTTTGGTGTGGTAAAAGCATAGCTTTTTTTTTGTTTTTCCATAACCATTGATGGCACCTAAGACCAGAGAAACCTCAAGAAAGAGCAAAGGGAAGGCAATTGCTTCCACATCTGAGTTATGAGAGATGGAGAGATTCATCTCAAGGGTCCATAGCTCAGTAGTAGAGCATTTGACTGCACATCAAGAGAGCCCACTCATGGACCTCAACAAGAGCCTGAGGAATTCTCTCATCAAAAAATTGCCGAGATACCTCAGGGGATATATTTTCCTCCACACAATTATTGGGAGCAACTAAGGATAGGAGCACCAAAATCACTAGGGATCAAGCAATAGAGGCAAGGAAGAGACATAGAAGAGCTCAAGAGCACCTTCGGTTCTTCAAGAGGAAGACGCTACCCTCACTAAGGTGGACTCATTCCTTAACTTCCTTGTTCTTATCTCTCTGTTTTCAATTTTTGAGCTTCATGTTTGTCTATGTTTGTGTCTTTATTAAATGATCATTAGTGTCTAGTGTCTATCTCTTAAGGCTATGAATAATTCCATAAATCCTTCACCTTTCTTAAATGAAAAATGTTTTTAATACAAAAGAACAAGAAGTACATGAGTTTCGAATTCATCCTTAAAATTGGTTTAATTATATTGATGTGGTGACAATATTTTTTGTTTTCTAAATGAATGCTTGAATAGTGCATATTTTGATCTTGTTGTTTATAAATGTTAAAATTGTTGGCTCTTGAAAGAATGATGAAAAAGAGAAATGTTATTGATGATCTGAAAAATCATGAAATTGATTCTTGAAGCAAGAAAAAGTAGTGAAAAAAAAGAAAAAGCCAATAGACCTTAAAACCAAAAGGCAAGGGTAAAAAGGATCCAAGGCTTTGAGCATCAATGGATAGGAGGGCCCAAGGAAATAAAATCCAGGCCTAAGCGGCTAAATCAAGTTGTCCCTAACCATGTGCTTG